>NC_044282.2:63064724-63695224 GCF_004027225.2 Strigops habroptila
GTGAGGAAGCTGAACTGCTGGCTCACAACAGGGCTGAAGGCCCAGCATTGTTTACCTGGAGAAGAGAGAACTGAGAGCAGGTTTAGAAGGCTTCAAATGCAGAGAAGATTGCTGCACAGCGGAGGGAAGAGCTGCTGTCCTTGCCCTGCTGGGCTGGGCCATGCCGCGGGCTCCACTTGCTGAAAATTCCCTGTAGGAGTTTCATTTAGACTTTAGGAAAATATGATCTGAATGAAGAGGTATTTAAAAGCGTGTCAGATAAACATTTGTCAGGAGAGGAGTATGATCCAGCTGTGGTGCAGAGGGGTGAAGGAGGTGTTTTCTTACAGCTTCATTTTCCTATGACTCTGTGTCACTTCTGTGTCAGCAAACAACATCTTTTCCCTGCACCTTACATTTGTATACAGCAGCTTCCATAACTCTTGTCTGCAGAAAAAACACCTGAAATTACAGTAAACACAAGTTATTTTTGTTGCTTCAGTGGCGATAGTTGTGAAGTTTTTTGTAGTTTTCCAACACATTGGCTCTACGGTAGACTCTAATGGAAGAGGTGCTCCACATCTGCATTGGGTACGTCCAGGCACACAAGGGATTGCTCTTGCTCCAGCAGTGGGAACAGGCAGGGCACTGAAGCATGCATGAAAACTGCAAAGGAATGGGGAAGGCAATGTCAGGAAGGGGTCAAGATGGAAGAGGAGGTGCACAGGACGTGGCTGTGGCAGGAGAATCAGGACTGCATTGCACTGATGCATTGCACTGATGACCAAACCCAAATCACCCTCAATGGGACTTACTCTTTGGTAGTGCATTTATTGGCAGTCATCTTTTGCTTAATCTGTGCAGAGTGTGCTTTGCTGCTTCTGCCTACTGCTCACTTTCTTCATCAGAAAGTCACACGTTACTGAATCAAATGCCTTATGAAGGGTATTATTTCTCCATAATTATGCTCGTCAATAAAACTCATAATCTTCTCAAGGAAGGAAATCAAGTGTTATTTGGCAAGGCCTGTTTCAGCAAAACCAACTTGTCCAACATCCGCTATGTTTGTGTCGTTTATTCCTCATCATTAAAAACTTCTGGGTTAGTTGGTTTATTGGAGTGGCTTCTGGCTGAGAGTTGCTGTCTGCCCAACCTGCCTGTGGTACTCCATCATATTCTGTGTAGTAAAATACTTGCACTCCTCAGGACTCATAAATTTCCCCAATATTTCAAGACATTTCTAAACAAAATTAACCTCAGTGCAGTGAGCATCTCAGCTCATTTTCAGGCTCCTTGATGCTATTTATTAGCTGCGTGTTGGCTCAGCCCCAAAATGAGCAAAGGAATGCAAGGGCACTGCAGCTTTCGGGTTGTGTATATGCATGAAATTTTAAACACAGATGATGTAGGCTAGATGGATGACCTATACATCCATGGAAAGAATAACTTGATTTCCTACTTGACAGGTTTTTTGGTGAAATATGCAGAAGGCATATTTTTTCTTCCCTGCTAAATAATATTCTGTGGTCATGGTACATGAGATAACATCAGCAGAGATTACTCTGCTCATTTGAGCAGGGTGGTGTCAATGTTATTTGAAAACATGGGGGATATAGACGGCCTGAGGGGCTAAACAAGAAGCAAGTCATTGAGAAAACCAAGGGCAGTGTCAGGGCTGGGGGCCCAGCTCAGTATGCTCCCCCCAACCCTTAACATGGGGAGAACATCTGGGCGAGGAGAGAGGGGCTTTTGTTTCCAAAAAAGCCCTGGCAGCATGGAGAAGAGCTTCCAGTGAATATTCGTTTAGAGTGAATATTATAAAAGCTCTTCAGCTTAAGCCCCATGATACTTGACATGAGGAAGCCGGGCTCAAGAGCCATTCCATCATTCTTAAGTAAAGACAAAGGAAAGAACGGTAAATGTGAATTAGACATTGAATGTGCATGATATGCAGATGAAAAACCCATTGCCATTTCACTTTCTAATGAAGACCCCTGCTTTTTCTTGGATGTTGTTTGACATTCGCTGGCTTGCTTTATCTCCTACAGCAAGCATGCGGAATGAAAAATGAGAGTTGTAGACCATGTGTGCATATTCTCATTTTTGTTCCGTTTCTGCTGTATTTACCGGAGTTAGTTATTTGGGGCATGATGAGATGTTCACATGTCTAAATCACTTATCTAAAATCTGTTACCTCTTTGGTTTTTATGTATACAAAATCCCTTATATTTTAATCTGTTCATAGGAATATGCTAGATAATAAAATGCATTCAAATCAATGTATGTTTCTTGAAAAACAAGATTTCCTAGTTGCTCAGTAAACATCTGTAGATCATAGAGATCATAGGGCCTTCTGGGGGTCTTAGCTCAACTTTCTACTAAAGCTGGACTGCTGCTGGCACTAGATCAAGCTAGTCCTAGCTTCATGTAGGCAAGGTTGAAAACCTGTAAGGATGGAGGTCCCTTACCTCTCTGGTGACCTTCCCATGAAGAAGCTTTTCCACATGTTGATGTCCTATGAAACCCTCTGGTCAGGGTGGCATATGAGCTGGTTGTGTTCAGCCTGGAGAAGAGGAGGCAAAAGGGAAATTCAGCTGTAATTTTCTGTCTCCTAATGGGTGACCAAGGAGAAAGCAGAGCCAGAGTCATCCCAGAGCTGCATGGAGAAAGCAAGAGGCGATGGTCACACATTGGCTGGGGGTTCTGGCTGGATTTGGGAAAGGAATTCTGATGAGAGTGGTTAAACACTGAAGGAGCTGCCCAGAAGGGTGGTGGGATCTCCCTTTTGGGAGATATTCAAAGATCAGCTGAAGAAGACCCTGAGCAACACTTTGAAGTTGACCTCACTCAGAAGAGGAGGGTGCTATGGACACCCTCTGAAGCTCCTCCTGACCTGAATTTTCCAATGCTTTTTTCATCCCATTCTCCTTTAAAACTCTTCTCTGTCATGGCAGTTGTACAAAATTTAAGAGCAGGTCACCAGAGAGGTGGGGGACCCCCAGTTAAACTGCTGGGTGAGGGAGGTGATGGTGCAAGAGCATTTTGTATACCAGCTAAATGCTATCACTGTCACTGCTTCCTGTATCTCTGTTGAAGTGGTTTCAATGCACAGGCCAGAGCTCTGCCTCTTTTCTTGAGGAAATATTAAGAGGGTTTTCTTAGGTTAAACCTCAGAACTCTTGTATATAAGACTTGATAAGCTGGGGCAAATAAATCAAAGTCAGCTCCCAAACATTTCAGGAGCTGGGTCAGAGGTTTCCTTCGTTGTTTTTCTAAATTGAAATCCATCTTCTGTGTCTTCCTTGGTGCAGTTTCCAGGAAGAACATGCAATGAGCCAATAATTCCCAGGATTTTCTAAGGATGGAACTCCAACAGTCAGAGAGGAGTTTACAAACCTTTTCAAATTGGCCTCTGCTCTGTTTACAAAATATATCCTGGTGTTTCCTGTCCTGTGAGCTCTGCAGCAGTGGCCATGGAGGAGCAGAGCCATGGCTCCTTGGCAGAACCATCTGCTTATCATAGAATGAACCATAGAATGATTTGTGTTGGAAGGGACCTTAAAGCTCATCTAGTTCCAACCCCCTGCCATAGGCAGGGTCACCTTCTGCTAGATCAGGTTGCTCCAAGCCCCATCCAACCTGGCCTTGAACACTGCCAGGGATGGGGCAGCCACAGCTTCTCTGGGCAACCTGTGCCAGGGCCTCGCCACCCTCACAGGGAAGAAAAAGCAAAAGCTGCCTAAGCATTTGCTCATGCTGGGGAATGGAGACCCTGAAACAACAGCCCCAGAACTGGCTCACTTCAGCAGCTTCAAAAGCCACAGGGATAGCCTCAGCTCCAATATTTATTGGACATTGCATCATTCCTTCTGTCACTCCCTTTGCCTTCAGCCTTGTGAGAAGGAAGGTTGGGAGAGTGATTTATTGATGCCCCACAGCAATGTCTCTAGTTCAGCCTTGGGAGCCATCCCTGAGCGTACCGTTAACGGTTGTATGCTGCCTCCAGGCTGTCCCAGTTCACTTCCCATATCTGCACAGGCACGGCTACACTCGCGTGTCCTCCCACAGCTTCCTCTGCCCCGCACCGGTACCTTGCCATTGTACCCCTGGGTGGCGTGGCAGCTGCCGTTGATGCCAGTGCCTCTCTGTTGCTCCCTCTCTGTCCGCCCCAGGTGTCTGTCTTGCTTTCTCAGTAGACAAAGTGCTTTCTAGGACTGGTTTCCTGCTCTGCAGGGTGAGCCCAGCTGTTGGTGAAGTTCATTGTCACCATCAGTGTTCTTGGTGTGTACTGCTGCCCTCAAGCATCTTCTGTTGGGTCAACCTCTGAGTTCCCAGTGGCTGCAGAAGCATTGGGGTCCAACAGGCACCACGCTACCTGAGAGCCATGGGCTGAGTGGTGGCACAGTGATGCTAACAGTTCGGAAACGCCAGCTCATACCTTCTTATTTCTGCTTTCTGTATGTATCTGAATCACTTCTAGAGACCATACCCCCTCATTTTTCCACATGCATTATTTTTCCACAAGACTTATCATTTGGTGCAGAGGGAAAACATGCAAGTGTGTTAAGGCTACACGTGCAATGTAAAGTACAAGAAGAGAGATCAATATGTAAAACAGATTGATTTGATTTGATTGGGGGAGGGGGTTGTTTTGCCTTTTTTTTTTTTTTTTTAATCTGGATTTAGAGAAAAACAGGTATCACCAGGTGCTAGAGAACTGTACACAGCCCAGACCATGAAAAGCATCCATTCCCTCTCCCCCAGGTAGTTGTTTATGTGTATGCTCGCACAGAGAGCACATGCAGCCACTGTATACAGTGGTATGTTTTGCTTCAGCATTACCTGCAGAGTGTGTTCAGAAAGCGTTACCAAAAATATGTGGGTAGTGAACACCCCCACACACCCCCCTGAGGTTGCTGCTGAGGTTGAACTGATATTTATTGTCTTGTAATTTGGTGAATGCATCATTACATATTTCCTTTGTACTCAATATTTCTTCCTTTCCTTCCCCAAGCTTCTGCCCATTCCATCTCTGATGCATCTCTGGTTTAAGTTCTGCAGTGATGGTTGCCACTTTTCTTCATGCTTTTGATGCCTGGTTTCTGCATGGGCCAGGGAAAGCCCCGTTGATGCTCACCCTGGGTCAGGTTCTGCCATGAGCAGAAAGGAGTAATCATCCCCAGAGATGCTCAGTTCCTCATTCAGCCCAGAGAGGCTCATGCAGGTCTCCTACCCCATCCTAGACCTTCCTACCCCATCCTAGACCATCCTACCCTATCCTAGACCTTTCCAGGTGTCATATCCACTCATGAGAAATGTGGCCATCTGATGGGGAATGGGGCCTCAGAGACATCTACCAAGAAAACATAGAATCACGGAGTGGTTTGGGAAGGGACCTTCAAGCTCATCTAGTTCCAACCTCCTGCCACAGACAGGGACATCTTCCACTAGACCAGGTTGCTCCAATCCCCATCCAACCTGGCCTTGAACACTGCCAGGGATGGGGCAGCCACAGCTTCTCTGGGCAACCTGTGCCAGTGTCTCGTCACCCTCATAGTGAAGAATCATCCATATGGAGATTGGATTGTTTCTTTCCTTCTAGAGACAAAAACTTGGAGGGCTTTGTCACAGCCCCTGCAAGCTGGCACATGCGGTACACGTGGGTACAGCTCAGACCACAGTATTTCTGCCTGTCCTTTAGAAGATGCTGCACTAAGGCAGAAGGTTTAGTCCTTCTTGTGCTTTGATGAGCGTCAGTGTTGGCCAGGAGTTGCTTTTTCACTCCTCTTCTATGTCAGGAGTGAGTGATGCTCTGGGGGCAGGAGGGTCCCAGTGCAGCCCCTGCAGCCTGGAACCTGCAGCCCTGCAGTCCTGAGCTGCAGCCACATTATCAACCAGCAGTCTGGGACAACACATGTTTTTTGTGAAGATGATTTTCAAGTCTTTACTGAACCGAAAACTTTCAGATCCTCCTTCAGCTACTGAGTGCTGTGGTGTGCATCGCACGGTGTGAGCGTGCGTTAGGATGGGGCAGCAGGGAGACACAGCTCTCCATCCATCTCCATCCATCTTAGCACTGCTCCCCATCGAGGTGGGTTGTGTGTAACCTCACGAGCTGCTCTCAAAATCACCTCAGCTTCCAGGAACTGCATCATCGAGCAGGTGAGGGATGTTCCTAGCCCCTCTGCTCCGGTAGCTGCAGCATGCAAATCAGCACGGCCCATCTGTGTGCCCAGTGCTTAAAAAAAATCAAAAATTAATCAATTTCAAGTGCCTGGGCACTTACTCTAGGAATATAAATGTAGATAGCATGTCTTAAAGATGAATGATGGTGTAAAAAAGATTTTCTCTCTAAGGGCTGAAGCCTCTGTGTACATGGAGGGTGTTTGGGTGCTGCTTTCCTGGCTTTTTCCACCAGCCCATCCGTGTGGGCAGTTGTGGGGTGCAAGGTCTCCCCTTGGGCCGAGGAGTGAGCACATCTGCAAAAACCACCATGGGCCAGATGTGGAGGTGGGTGGGATGGGCCTGGTTTCTCATCCAGGGTGAAATATGTCCCCTCAAAGTTCAGATGTTTTGGGGAGAGGAGTGAACAGTGAGGTCTTACTCAATTAACTGAACGCTTGCTTTAACAAACAACAAAATCTCTAGATGTTTTGTCATTTGTCATCCCTCTCACACCTGCCACCATCAGAAGGTCTCTGGTGGTTAACAGGAATGTGTGCCGAGGTCCCACAACACCAGGTGCAACCTGGGGAACAAGCTTCAAAATATGAAATATTCCCACACCCTCCTCCGGCTGCCTTCTGGGGACAGGGAAGCTCTGGCTCACCGTCCTGTGCCCCCAAGGTGGGTGTTTGTTAGCAATGGGTTTCCTCCTGGTTTTCAGTTTTAATGTACGCATGGGCTGGTTTTCCTCATCTGAGCAGCTTCCAAGTCTGAGGCTCAGTCCAGGAGGAGAAGGGAATGAGCTACTTCCTTGGCCAAAGCCATGGGATGGGTGAACACTTTTGCCGTGCTGTGTCTCACGTGCTGGATGCAGAGCACAGAGCAGTGGTCAGGCTTTTGCTACAAATTGATGCAAATTCAGACACTCCTGCCTACTTCTGTGCACTTTCAGGTCACTTTTTAAGGTTTTATTCAAGGTTTTGGTGCAGGGAAGTGAAGTTGCTGGTGTGGCATGTGCATTTTCTAATGATTGTACCTTCAAAATATGACATTTCCCTCCTGCAGCCCTCCCCCCTACAGACACCGGTGTCACAAGAACATTTTACTCACTTCTTTTAATCCCGCTGTTATTAATACAGTTTCAGAATGACAATTTTACACATGATTAGGTTTTCATGTTAATACGAATATCAACTCTGGGCTGGCAGGGATTAGTGAAGCTGCAGCCATCCCCACGTGGTCCTAAACAGCATCCCATTCCTGGGTGCTCCCATGGGAAGCAGGGCCTTGCAGCAGGGCAGCGCTCAATGTGAGGACAGGAAAAATGTGCTGGTGATGGATGCTGTGCCTTGCGGCAGCAGCACAAGAATCAGCTGTGCAGGATGCTGGCAATGTCACCATTGCTCAGGGTGCTGGTGGTGTCATCATTGCATTGGGTGCTGGCAGTGTCACCATTGCATTGGATGCTGGCAGTGTCACCATTGCACAGGGTGCTGGTCTTGACATCATTGCACAGGATGTTGGCAGTGTAACCATTGCACAGGGTACTGGCAGTGTCACCATTCCATTGAGTGTTGTCGGTGTCACCACTGCGCAGGGTGGTGGCTGGTCACCACTGCACTGGGTGCTGGCCCCCTTACAGTTGCACAGAGTGCTGATGGTGTTACCATTGCACGGGTGCTGGCCCCCTGACAGTTGCACAGGGTGCTGGAGGTGTCACCATTGCATGGGTGCTGGTGGTGTCACCGTTGCAGTTTGCTGGCCTAGTCACCGTCACAGAGGGTGCTGGTGGTGTCACCATTGTGCATTGCCGCTCCGCCAGCTGGGTTGCCCCGGTAACTGATGCACGTCAAAGGGAGCAAACGATGAATAGGCTTAAAAAAAGACAACAAACCACATGGCACAAACAAACCAGGTATTTGCTCAGAGGGGTTGTACGGTTTTAATGCCCTTAGCGTGTAATTATTTATGAGTAGCTCTCCTTTAATCAACAGCAGCATAGGGACCGTGCTTAAACATAAACACAGTCACAGATCATAAACCCTTGCTGGCAAAGCCAGAAAAAACTGATCACTAATAGCTTTGCAGTTGAGCAAGAGGGCTCAGAGATTGTTGACAGACACGAGTGGCTGCAGAGAACAACCAGATTATCAACAATAAAGTAGTACTGTGCACATTCAAAGCACTTGTAAATGATGGCCAATGCTCAGGGAAGGGTGATGCTTCGCTCCTGGGCAGTGAGGTGAGTGCTGGGGAGGTTCCCAGGGCGAGGGGTCCATCCGGGCTGTGCATGAACAGCCAGTGGAGGCAGATGAGGAAACAAGCTCTCTGCAAAGGTCCTTAAACACCCAGCGAGGTGCCTCACTGGTGAGTGCCTCCTCGCTTGCTCTCCTACTGACACAACATGCCAAGTACTTAACTGAAATTATTTCTTTGAAAACACAGAGCCAATAAGTGCATGTCAGTATGCTCCTATATTTATCTCCTCATACATCCGTGAGTCTCTCTCCTTTCCCTGCTCATCCTTCCAGTGCCAAACCTCAGGTTGTGCTCTGGAGGCTTCACTGGGACATCATCTTCTTTGAAGCCAGTGGGAGTTGTGCCTGAATGATTACAACAGTTTTCTCTGAGCATTCAAACTGCAGGAAAAAAATATTCTTAATTTATTTGCGATTTGCTATGAAGTGCAGCAGACTTTGGGTACATAGACAGTGCCTGAGAGACCCTTGGGGCTATCACTTGCCATCCATGGAGAGCTGTAGGGGAACACAAGAAGCCTGATGAAGGAAAGCAACAGCACAAGCTGCTTACAAGGCTCTTGGAGCAGTACTGCAGAGACAGGTAGGTTTGGCTGGAAGAAAATGTAGAATCAAAAATTTAAAAATCACTATTTTAGTAATAAATAAAAATCTATAAAATATATAATAATAAAGTAAGAAAGGGGATGGACCTTCAGCAGAGCCTCGGTGGCACGGTGGAGCTCTGGGGGTTTCCTCACTGCTGTCTGTGAGAAGGATGAGGAGATGCCAGGTGGTGATGGGTCTCTCTGGAGCACACGGAAGGGAAAGTCACTCAGTGCCTTGCCAGGGTTTTTTCCAACTTGACGGTTGACTAGTGACACAGTAATCATATGGCGAGGAAGTCTAGGTGAGATCCTGCACCAGAGGCAGCAAAGCTGCGAGTGCTATGTGCAGCCCAATGCGTGATGCGCTGTGCCCAGCATGCCACCGCCGTGGGGTTCTCCCACAACAGCTACTGTTCATGCATCACGTTACTTAAGCTGAGTGTGTTTTGGTGAAGCGTCTTTCCTTATGCATTTCTTTTTTTTTTCTTTTTCAGAATTATTTTTAGACATTGACCAAAAAAAAAAAAAAAGTTAAAATTTGGAAACTGTGTCTCGTGTCTCCTGTGCAGGCGCAAGCAGCAGGCTCGGCACAGTCCTCACCCACCCATGGAGCCAGCCGCCCCATGCCCATGCCCGTCAGATCCACCTCCGCTGGCTCTACCCCAACTCACATCCCGCAGGACTCACTCACTGGAGTCGGTGGAGATGTGCAGGAAGCTTTCTCACAAGGTGAGTATCACACTGAGCAGAACTGCATCTGGTGTTAATCCTGCATCATCATGTAAAAGAGGGGACATTCAGACTGATACAAGAAAGTTCTTCCCTGTGAAGAAGGTGAGACATTGGCACAGGTTGCCCAGAGAAGCTGTGGCTGCCCCATCCCTGGCAGTGTTCAAGGCCAGGTTGGACACAGGGGCTTGGAGCAACCTGGTCTAGTGGAAGATGTCCCTGCCCATGGCAGGGGGTTGGAACTAGATGAGCTTTAAGGTCCCTTCCAGCCCAAACCATTCTATGATGGTTCTGTGTGTAACAGAAGCATAACTCATGGATACTGAGACAATAATTACAAACCCCTTTCCTGCACTCTAGACCAAAGAGATTGGGGGCAGATTTTTAATCTTTACAACTTAATGAAATTATTTCTATGATGATGATCCTCCCTCAGGGGAAGGGTTCTTCCATCCCAGAAAGTTACTCCCACAAGTAATCTAACAGTTGGACATTAAAAACTGGTCATATTTTCAAATGTGGTGGTCGAACTGGGCTATGATTTGCAGAGGGAAAAATCAGTTTAATGATCAAAAGTAGGAAAACAAGCAGCTCTCTTATTCAGAGTATTTATCTAACAGCTGCTCACCTCTCTGCTGGTTATGGGGCAGAAAGGGAGATGAAATTTTGCAGCACAACTTGGTGAAGGCTGTTCCTAACAGAGCAGTTGGCTGGCATGCACATCTGCAGAATGGCTCATGTGCTCTGCTAGAGACACAGATGTGCAGCAGCCCTGTGGGGAGAAGAAAAAAGTGCTAAACCTGAGAAATGGAGAAAGAGGAGATGAGAGGGGAGGGAGAAAAGAGGAGAGGAGAGGAGAGGAAAGGAAAGGGGAGGGGAGGGGAGGGGAGGGGAGGAGAGGAGAGGAGAGGAGAGGGGAGGAGAGGAGGAGAAAACAAGGAAGGGAAAGGAAGGGAAGGGAAGTGAACAATAAAGGGAAGGGAAGGGAACAGGGAAGAGAACAAGAAATGGAAGGGAAGGCAAGGCAGGGCAAGGCAAGGGAAAGGACAAGAGAAGAAGAGGAGAAGAAGAGGGGCAGACCGTGGTGAAGAAGCATAAGCATACACAAGACAATTAAATTTTTCTTGCTCCAACCATTGGAATTCCCTCTTTTGCACTTTTCTACATGTTATTCCATTCTGCATTTGAAAAAATACCACTTTCTGGCTTAAACTCACTGCTGCCAACTGCCCCAGAAGTAGACATAAGAAGTCTACCTATTACCAGGTAGCTTCAGCTGCATTCCTCTCTGTCCACTTTGTCCTCCTTTTCTTTGGTAAAATCGGTATAGTTGGATCAAATGGGTAAGCTGTCCGTTTGTGAATAATACAGCTTATTGTGCTTTGAGGAAAATCAGGGCAGCAGTTGACATACGTATTTTTATCCCCCAACTGCTGTAGGTAGTGTGAGTTTATACTTAGCTGCTGTTGCTTTTTAAAAAAAAAAAAAAGTTTTACAGTCACGCGTTTCAAAAAAGTCCAACTTTTCCATGTCAAAGCCATTGTGAGCTCAAGAGGGGTTCCAAGGTTTGAAAACAACCAGATGAAATGGGAACTTGTTCAGCTCAATGCAGACCACTGCTTCTTCCTCAAATACTGGAGAGACTTGGCTACCTGGTAATGTGGGAAGGCAGCAAGCAAAGACATGACTGTCAGTCTGATGTCAAGAAACTTGGCAAATATTATTTTACCTTCAGGCACCATCTCGCTGCAGAGGGGGAAATTAGTGATTCTTCAGTCCTACCCAGTTCAACTCTGCTTATGGTGAAGGAAGCCATTCCCAATAGGAACAGGTGCCGGTCCTCTGTATTTCTCAGGAGTGGTGGCGCGTGGGTTTTCTGTGCTCTTTTCTTCCTTTCACCCATATTGGTCCAGAATTCTTCATCTTTACTATTCCAGAATGTAGAGCTGTGAGAAGAACAGCAGCAGGACCTAGTCTCCCCTCCGACAGATACAGAGGTTGTTTCTGAACATGATGCACATTTCTGGAGGTGGACATCCACTCATATTCTTCTGACTGACAATAAAAGAAAGAAGGACAGAAAATACACCTCTCACTAATGCTCTGGCTAGGACTTTGGCTGTTTGTGGACAGAGACAACCGGCAGGCAGCAACCCTTCATGTGGACCTCTTGGTACTCCGTGGGAAATGCCACTGGATATTGGACATTTTAGAGCTTGTAGTGCCAGGGCACTGCAGCCTTACTCATGTGTCGTCCCTTTGCAGTCAACAAGAGCCCTCGCCTTGTTGCAGTGCTCAGGTTCTTTAGTTATTTAAAAGATGACGAGTTTTATCGTATGGATTCTCAAAACTAGAGGTGGTGGTTTCTCATTCTGGGTAGGGAAGATCATGAGTGTTAGTGTCAAATACCTTTGTCAGATGGACGGTCTCCTTTCAAAACAAGCAAAGTATGAAAATAAACTTCCCAGAACTGATGCTGTATTTCAAAACCAAGCATATTTTAAATAACAATTTGCATTTATCAGCTGCTCATTGGATATAAACTTCTAGAACAATCTTCTTCCTTGCCTAAATGAGCCGCTGCCAGAAGAAGGTGAGGAAAGAGACTACAAAATGGTAGCAGAGGAGCAGGAAGTGTCAGTATAATTGGCATGTGATGCCAGCGAGGACTGCAAGCATACTCAGTATGGGGAAAAGCTAATACTTGTTCTCCAGAGCCAGGTGATGGAGAACATCCAGTCAGAAAACACTGAGCATCTACAACTCAACTGTGAGAAGGATATGTCTTTTCTGATCCCATCAGTAGGAACAAGCTCCTCATCTCTCTAAACACTTCCAGAACCGACAGCAGAAGCAGGCATTTCCAGGGAGGCAAGATGCCAAATACCAGAGGCACAACACTCCATCTGTTGCTGTGGGTGGTCCAGTCGCCTCCTCTTCATCTCTACAACAAGTTTGATGGTTACAGCTGAGAGCTCTCAACTGATTTCTTTGGCAGCTGCCTCTCCTTCCCCCCTTTGCAGATTGGCTTTCTTTTTCCAGGCTGAGTGAAGTGGAACAGCAGCGCAATGAGTCCTACCAGTTACTGGGAAAATCTGGTCTATCTGCCTCATCATTTTCCCCTTTTTTAATTAGGAAAGCACAAAGAGATGAATTGGTCTCCTTTCTGCTGCTAGGAGTAAAGAACACATGATTATAGTAGTACAGTCACTGTCTTATTTGATCATTTTTCACTTTACAGTATTGCTTTGGCATCCAAATTTACTCTTGATCCATCTGCTTTTTTCTTTTGAGATCCTGGCAAAAGCCATGACAAAGCAAACGTCCTTCTGCACAGTTTTCAGTCACCAGAGCTGTCTTCCTCAAACTCCTGGCTCCAGTAGAAGCTGATGTAATTAATCAAGGGCTCATTCATGCTTTTCACCTGAATGACTGGTTCATAAGGGGATAGTCTTCGTCGGGACCTGTTAACATTGCCCAAAGTGAAAACTTGTTTTTTTCTAGGTTTTTAGCACCTGTCAGCATTGCAAATATATGTTGCAATGAACCAGGTGTTATATGTAGTATTCTGGGCTGGGCTAAGGACTTTTGCGGCAGCCACATCACAACAGCTTGATGTCGGTGGTGGTGGTGACTCCTTGGAAGCAAAACATCTATAGGCAGTGCCTGCAGTACACTTATTTTATTGGGGGGGTTAACAAAAACATTTAAATTGTTTTTGCTAACTTTTGCATATCCACCAGATTCTTATAAAATGTTACCATGGAGCGAGGAGGAAAAGGGAGTGAAGATCTCGGTGCTGTTCCACCTCTTTCTGCTGTGGCCTAGGAATGGGCAGGGATGCCAACATCTTGTCTTTCCTCCCAGGGCACAAGTCATCTGTGAGCTTCCCCATCAATGCAGGAAGGTCTAGAGAAGGAAACCTTTAAAAAGTTGAATCAAAGCGATCTTGATCATGCCCTATCCCTGGCAGTGTTCAGGGCCAGGTTGGACAGGGCTTGGAGCAACCTGGTCTAGTGGAAGGTGTCCCTGCCCATGGCAGGGGTGTTGGAACTGGATGAGCTTTAAGGTCACTTCCAACCCAAACCATTCTGTGATCCTATGATTTTATGATACAGTCTTAAGATTAGATAAGTTTCCTCTGTAGGTGATCTCTCAATCTTCCACTTGACCAGAGGGAGAACGCAGTAATACAGTATCAGAATCAAATGCCCTGATGGCATTCCAGTTGAAATACTGATACATAGGTCACCATCTAATTAGAAATCTAGTGCTGCTGTTTATCATCTTGAAAGAAAAGAAGATATCTGTCAGGATTTCACAGAGGCAGGTATGATCCACCACCACCAGCAGAAAGGTGGAAGTTCCTCATGTGATAGCCGCAGTGGTGGCTTATCCAACTACTAGAACAACTCTTCCAAGAAAAAAATGGTCAGCAGACTCCATAAGAAGTTTCCTGGAATGATCCTTCCGGAAAGGCAATCTGCACAATTAGTGCTATTTCATATTAATCATGCAAAATCAGGCAAATTCAAGGCAAGTGGAGAACACAGGAAACAGGATAAAATTTCTATGTTTGCATATAATAAAATAATTGAATGCCACCAACCAGGAGGGCTTTGGGTGGCTTCTGCACATACATGTCCAAACGAGCTCGTTAGCATTATTTGTCTCTTTCACAGGGGAGACAGGCTGGAATTTTACAACTTTTCACTCCCAAAAGTAACATCGGGCAGGATGGTGGCCATGCTTCCCTGTGCCATACAGTGACAGGACTTGGGACATCAGGAGACCTGGATAAAGTGGCCTCTGTTGTGTAAGAGATGCAGAGGAGTCCCCTATATCACAGGTCCCAGACTTGTTGGCCAAAATCTGCGTTTTTTCCCAGGAATTGCATGCTGTTTGTACATGCACAAGAACACCCAGTGCCTTGCTGTTGGGTTGGGCATTATGCCGGTCAGTTGGCAGCCTAACCTGGAGGGAAAGCTGCTGATAGAAAGCACGTCATCTCAGTAGCATGTTCTGGCAGTGCTCAAGCAGCACTAAAATCCATAGGCAAAATGTGGGAGTAGGTACTCTGACAGCCCCCCAGCCAAGGATGGGGTAAAAGCCAGCGCCCCATTTGGAAGATTAAAGCAGCACGTCTGGAACGAGAGACGCCCAACATCAAACAAAAGTAAATGTGTAATGTACAGTTGTTGTTACTGCAGTTGAGTACAGCTGCAGAATGTCACATCACATGCTTCTGGCAATCCTACACGTGTTGTCTTCATGCCCTCACTGGCGTAAATGACAGGACGGGATCCCAAGCGCCAATATCTTAGAGCATGGTTGGACACTCAGCATCAAAGTGGTGCTCCTGGAGGCTACGCCAGTGTGGACATCTGGTGCCTGTGTGGGATAACAGCCTGCTTAAAGCCATTTTCTGTGAGCAGTTAAAAGCACAGGAATGGCTGAGGTGGGGCCAACACACCGTTACAGAGACCTGCTCCTGGCAAAGCCACAGCTCAGGGCCATCAGCTCCGCAACCTGAGGAACTGCGGCTACAGACCACCTGCCGGGGCAGAAAACATGACCCCACACCATCAAAGCCTCCAAATAAAACCGAAACAGCACAGCGCAAAAAAGGTGCCAGAGGAAAGGAGGCTCAGCGAGGACGGGAAGTCATGTCTGCAGTGGCTGCGGGCACTGAGGCTCTACAAAATTGGGCCATGACCGGCAGGATGCTCTACTGTGAGAACGTGGATGTTTTTGCCAGAGGGACCAGCACAGGGAACCAGAATAGATGGCTGAGATCATTATCTTCCCAGCATCAACCGAGAGGCGATAAGCATCATCCCCGACACATGGCAGCTTGCTCATCTCTTTTACAGGCAGCAGCCAGTGTGACGGTTCCTTTGCAGATTGTGGCCCCTTGCTGGTCCCTGTCATTCTCGCAGAGCTATGGCAGATGTTCAGGGTGCTGATGGGATTCCTCAAGCAGAGCCTCGCACTAGACAAGTGTTCAGACAGGAACCGGGCAGGTCAGTGTCGCCGTGAGGGACAGCTAAGTGCCTATCCCCTGGCTGTGTGGCACACTGGGAGAGAAGATTGGTTCCTCCAGCAATGCAAGAGGAGAGCAAGAATTCAGTTATCTTTTATTCTGCTCAAACCTCAGTGATATTGATTGCAGCAGAGAAGCCAGCAGTGATAACGACTCTGCACAAATGAAGAGCATGGATGAGCTGTGTCACGGCCAGCACCCAGCAACTCCTGTCATGGGGAGAGAAGCATCTGCCCTTGAGCTGCCATACGAGCACTGTCCTTGTCAAGGAGAAGACTGGTGTGATAGCTAATTAGCCAAAGAGGTGATCAGGCACACAAGCAGAACTAGTTCCAGAGCAGATCCCCATCCCTCACTAAGAGGAGCTACTTTGACAGGGTGCTGCCATATACTGGCACACCAAGCTCTGTCTGGCGAGGGGGACCCTGGTGAGGACCAGTGACGGATGCATGGCCAAGCATTGTGGCATGAGGAGGGTGGACAGTGTCAGAGGGGCACATGTAATTCCTGCTGTTTGTCTGTCTGCTCCCAGGTACAAGGAGGAACCTCCGCAACGACCTGCTGGTAGCAGCTGATTCCATCACCAACACCATGTCATCTCTGGTGAAGGAACTTCATTCGGGTAAGAGTCAGTTTAGCGGCACACACGCACAGTAGGAAAATGAGAGCTTGAAGCCACGGGTTGGAGATTGAGATTTTCTCGAGATTTATTCTTTACAAAAACTATTTAAAGCATCATGGGAGGATACGGGTTCATTTTCTTAGTGATAAAATGAAAAATCACTTTTGTAGCTGACATCATTGAGAACTCCAAATACCTCCTGAACAGGCTGTCCACTGATTTTATCGCTGAGAGTTAAGGCAATACTCTGGATACCAACCTGGCTTGTGGCACCATTGGTGATTCATGAAGCAGACTCACATCTAGCTCCCATGCTCCTGCGCATATTGATCCATGCCTGTGTAGCAGCACTGAGCAGCTTTTCCAGTGTACCCTGCAGGCATGTCCCAGACCACTCACTAGGCAGGAGAAGTGCCGCTTCCGTGTCCCACTTCTGGAAGCCAGAGCTCCTTAACAACACCAGCCAGCAAGTCAGAAGCCAGAGCAGAATTTTTGAGTGAGTCTCCCTAAACTTTTGCTTAGTGATGGCAATGCTTGAGCAGCAGGTGAGACTCCTCTGCAGTGAATGCCCATTAGAGGCCATAATTGCAAACATACAGTAAAGGTACATGAGGCCAATTTCAACAAAGGGTTAAACAGTGATGTGGGAAAAAGATAATTATTCCCTTTGTGCCCTTTACTGTGCCAGTGAACACCCTGATGGTATAGGAGCAGCTCCTGCTGTAGCCCAAGGATTCATCCTGTGGCTCTCAAGCCTTGTTGGCAATGGTGCGTGTGATCATTTACTATTCCAGCAGCTTGTCTGTGGGCTGCCCTCTCTTTTAAGGGAGAAATAAAGTGTTCTGTATTCAGCCTGAACCTCGCAGTTTCTTTTTCATGCCTCCCCCAGCCCATTGCTGTATCCGGTAGTGGCATCACATAATCCCCCCCATAAACTTATCAAACTCCATGTTAAAACCAGTTAGGCTTTTTGTTCCCACTGCCCTTAATGAAGAACTCACGGTTATAAATCGGGTTGATATTTTACTGCTAAGCAGTAAATTCACCCAGTCTAAATCCAGTGTCTTGGCTGCAAAGGCAGCTGTGAGTTAATAAAGTCTTTCATGTATGACAGCAGCATCGCCGGTGCCATTGCAGTGAAGGGCCGTGTATTTCTTCAATAAATCACCATGCTCAGACACACACAGCTCTCTTCCCTCTAGGCTGAAACCCAGTGAACAAACCCTCTGCCCAAAACAGATGTCTGCAGTCATTTATTCTTTGCTTTTAACAGAAGAGCGCATTTGCAGTGGTGTGGCTGAGCTCAGGCTCTGGCCCTGGGTGGCTGGTGGCAGAGCTGAAGGGTCGGCTGAACCCATGGCTCTCCTGCCCTCCTCTGAGATCCCTAGGAGCTTGGCAAAGGCAAATAGCCCGGGTTTGCACTACTGACAGCCCTTTCAGGCTTGTCAGGGATCGTGCAACGCAGTTACGGTTCACAAGGGAGTGAAAATGGAATTAATTACAGTCTCCTACTTGAGGATATGCAGATACTGAAGAAGGCTCCCTTGAAAGTCTCTGAAATCATTTCATTTGTGTAAATTAGGAAAAGCATGAGTTATCCTCAGCTGATGAGAGTCGGTGGAATTTAACACTTATTGTCCCGGAGGTAAGCTGTGAGAATAGACACCACCTCCAGCCCCAGGCTCACCCGATATAGCTGCAGGCATTGTGCTCCGGGGGTTCTGTGAGACACTGCTGTGTGCACCACCCACACCTCTGTTTGCTTCTCTCTGCCTTTGCACAAGCATGGAAAACAGATTCCTTTGGAAGGGAAACACTGCTTGGGGTTACCCCTTCCTAGATGGGGTTACCCCTTCCTAGATGGGCTTCCAGAGATGCTCTGGCTGTGCTCCCAGCCATCTCCTCCTGCACCAAAAGCCTAATGCTCCTGGTGCTACCTAGGGAACACTGGCATCATTTTTACGCCAACTGAGCTTAAAAAGACATGCAGGGATGATCTCCAGGGACCAGGCATGACGCTGGTGGATGGCTCAGCCCTGCCCTGCCAAGCTGCCCAACAGGAGGCAGGTTCAGGACCCAAAGCAGCTGTTTTGCTCCAGGTCATGTCTCTTGGTATTGAAAATGTGTTTGGTTTCGTCAGTGATCTCTTCTGCGCTTGGCACTAAGGAGTCATCCATAGCCATCAATGAGCGGGCAGAGAGTGTGTGACTCCTGGATGTCTCATCAATCCTGCTGTTAAAGCAGCAAAGAGAGCAAATGTCTGTAAGATCCTCTTTGATCAGATCAATTCAGAATGCTTCAGGTTTTCAAATTGTGCTTTTCATTGCAGGGTTTTCTCCCTTTCTTTGCTCTCAGCAGCATGTGAAGTAGGCAGAAGTGATATCACTGCTCATAATAACTATTACCTGTTTACACAGGTCTCATTGAAATGTTGTGCAGAGAGATACGAGCCACCATCTGCAGAAGAATGTGACCTTCTGCTCCCACTCTCTGCTCCATAAATACAAGCCTGGCCATAAACTCTCTTCAAGTTAATCAGAGTTAAATATAATGAACTACCAGCTCTCAGGCACAGAACAAGCGCTGGTCTCTGTAGGCACAGCCTGTCACCAGTTTCATGGCTTTGCTCCCATGTCAGCATCGGCATCACTGAACACCTTGCATAGGCAAATCCTGCAGCACCAGGAGGGACCCTCCAAGGTTTTCACCTCACCATTAACCATTATTTTTCTACCTTAGATTTGACCTTAGCATAAAAGTTGTGACTTCCTTCCCTCTGTGTATATTGTGCAGTTCTTCATTTCTTTCGGTGCCAAAGTAAGAGTGCGCAAGGGACTTTGGTCCCAGTACTGCCCGGGCAAAGTAGTAGTCCACTAGTAGTCCACTCTTTTGGACAATGTAGGCACTGCTTCCAGCTAGTACTCTGCAATCCTCTGATCAGGATGGTGTGGGTACTGTTTTGCCACCAGCAGTGAGCAGACACCATGCCACAGGAGGGATGATGATGGGTTCTCCACCTAGGTTCTCCTTGGGAGCCTGGACACTCCTTCCCCTCCAATGTCAGCTATCCCTGAAAAGCCAGTTCTACCTTGCCACCGAAAAGACCCCCGAGCATCTATTCTCTCACTTCCTTGTCTCATGTCTGCTTTTATTTTTTATTTTCATTTTTTTGAAGCAGAGGAAGAAGATGAAGAAGAAACAGAAAAAATGCAGAATGGAAAGGACCGAGGTAAGGGGACAAACTACAGTCTCTGAGCTGTAAAGCATTTTCTGACTTGCTTTTCTGCAGGAGCCCAGTTTGCCATCTCCATTTGGAGTCCCAGGAGAGGGCTCCACATGCGGGTGTCTCCAGGTGGAAGCAGCCTGTGTTGCTGCTGCTGTTACACCACCCGCAGACACAGCGCAGGTCTATCTGCCTGCTCCGGTCATCGCCGTGCTGCTCTCTCCAACATCTGCCATGGTTTGAGATGACATCATGGCCAGGCTTCCTTCAGCATGTGTATTCAGCTTTCAAGAATGTTTTTCTTTCAGCAAAGGTCATGCGCAGAAATGTCAGAGGAGGAGGGGTTGCTCCAAGTGCTGCGAGAAATCCAGTTCAGATGAATGCATTAGAAAAAAACAAAGCGTGGGATGGTGACCAGTGAAGGTCCTAAGCAGTGGAACCATCATCTGCTGAGCCACTGCCTCCCGTTACCTTGGCTGGACAAACGTTCAGAAGTACTCTTCTGATGGTAATCCTATGTAGGCAGTGCTGTCAGTTGAGCAGCTTCACAGGAGGTCCTTTCATCTCTGCTATCCCTGGATTGCAGGTCTAGATACTAACCCTCCCCAGACCACATCTTCCTTTGGTGCAAATGAACCCATGACACATGCTAGCAGAGTTATTCTCAGGGCTGGAAGTGATCATCACAGGTGTGGAGCACAGCACCAAGACTTGCAAACAACCGTGCAGCATACGGTTGAGTTGGAGAGGTCTGCAGGAGATCCGTTCCTCGTGTTGCACTCCACAAGCCAACACCAAAGCACCTCCCAGTCCCTCCTCAGGAGCAGACCTTGCTCAGGGGTCTTCTGTCTTTTGCTTTCTAATGTTTTAAACCAAAGCGCAAGAAACAGACTCAGACAGGTTTGGATCAGCCCAAGCATTTGTCTCACTGGAGCCAAACCTAATTTCAGCATCAACAAACTGGAACTTTATCCTTTTTCTTGTTGTACGCACATTTTCTTTCTGGCTAAGCTGAAGTGGCAGGGCTCACATTTCTCACCAGAAGAGCTCATTTTCCTGAGTTTTCCTGTCCAGCAAGTTCTGCAAAGCATTCAGGTGTTTGGAAATGCTCTGCTTGCTGATGGTTTGTCCATCAGTATTAGACATGATAAGTTTGTTTGAAGTGCATCACTATTAGACATTAGAAGTTTGTAGGAAAAAGTGCAGTAAGTTTGATTTTAGCTAAAACAGGATTTTTTAGAGCATTGGCTCTAAATCACAGGACCCTTTTTGCCCTAGAACATTCCTCTTTGGTTAAATATTTTAGATGCTTAGCAGATGACCCTTCTGCTTTTTTCCAAATGTGCACTGTATCTTGCATGGGAAAGGGGGATTTTGAAGACTTGAAATATGATGTATAGTAGCAGAGACCTAGTAAGACAAATTCAGCTCAGCTACTCATTGCAGCAACATTGAAGTCGGCAGGGGGACACAACTGAGACATGTAACCAAAAGCAGAGCTTGGTCCAAAAGCCTGTGTGTGGAATGTAAATATTATCTCTGCCAGAGAGTAAGTGATTTCTTAATGTCACAAAGTTAGTGCGATAAAAATCTGGCACAAGAATCAAGGAATGATCGATACATAAACTGCTGTCCTGCGGAGTGTGCACACTATGGGAACTCCTCCAGACACTGAAGCATGGGGCGATGGGGCGTCAGGCTCTGGGATTTGTGCAGGCTGCATTGGAGATGACATTCTGAAAGTGCCCATTCTCTGCCCCATGTTACCTACAGGACCCATGGCCAGGATGCTCCAGTCGCGTGGGGTTGGATGGGGCTGGCCAGCAGCAACCTCTGCTCACCCCAACTTCATTCTTTGCACAGCAACTCTGTGCACCCCATCTCAGCAAAGCTGTCCCTAGCTGATGCGTCAGCCCATTAGTTCCTCCCATCGTGAATGAACAAGAAGAAAAATCACTTGCAGCTCGTGTATTCCACCAGTTCTGCACTGGTATAGTCAAGGGAGATGCTGGTCCTTGCAGAGACTCTGCTGGGATGTGTTTCCTAGGGACAGCAGCGCCCCTGGGCTTCTTCACAAGTTTCTTCATAAAGTATTTCGTATTTCTCTGTGTCCCAATTAATCCACCTCAGAACTCGCTTCCCTGCTAGAGAGACTTATGTTCAAACACTTGATATAGCAGTGGCGTGGTCTGGCTTTAGCAAGATGAAATCATTCGGGAAGTCTCCCAAGTTGGCTGAGTCTTTTGTGGTTAGGATTACAAATTAAGCAGCATCTCCAGACTAGAAGTCTACAAGGTTTCCAGGCACAGAAGAGCACAGTCGGGAGCTGGCAAAGCCTCGCCTATCCAGTCACGTTAGATGTCACCCCACAGCAGTTCAGCCAGCCCCAGTGCTCAATTTGTGTTACCCCTTCTTGAAACCAGGCATTATGTATCCATGCATTGCACGCGTGCCAGACGTTATTCTAGGTTGAACATCCCACAGTCACTGTGTGCTATGGTACTGCTGCCCATCTCCAAGACAGCGTGTTCCTGTTGGTGACCAGGAGGTGAACCCAAGACAATATCACCTGAAATGAGACTCTCCATGAGCTGGTCCTTCCATGTATTGGCTGTTTGGATTTTATAATCCCCAGACTGCTAGAAAAGAGCCTGAAGATCCACTCTGTCACACTGCTGAAGAAAGTGAATGGTTTGCCATCCCATAACATTTGTTAGACAAAAATATCTAATTTGAAATGAATGCATGTAGGGATAGGACAAGGGGAATGGTTTTAAACTGACAGAGGGGAGATTGAGATGAGATCTTAGGAAGAAGTTCTTCCCTGTGAAGCTGGTGAGGCCCTGGCACAGGTTGCCCAGAGAAGCTGTGGCTGCCCCATCCCTGGCAGTGTTCAAGGCCAGGTTGGACAGGGCTTTGAGCAACCTGATCTAGTGGAAAGTGTCCCTGCCCATGGCAGGGGTTTGGAACTAGATGAGCTTGAAGGTCCTTCCAACCCAAATCAGTCTGTGATTCTGTGATGATTCTATGAAATACACCTGCCCACATTGATCACAACTGCAGTCCATGCAGCCATCTGTTCCTGGAGGGCAGGAGGGCAGGACAGAGTCCATCCTCAGCAGGTTTGCAGATGACACCAAACTGGGAGGAGCAGCTGTAACACCAAGAGGGAGAAATGGGCCATCAGGAACCTCCTGCGGTTCAACAAGGAGAAGTGCAAAGTCCTGGGAACAACCGCAGGCACCAGGAGAGGCTGGAGGCCATGGGCACGCAGCTCTGTGGGGAAGAACCTGGGGTCCTGGTGAACTCCAAGTTGGCCCTGAGGCAGCAATGTGCCCTTGTGCAATGAAGGCGAATAGTTTCCTTGGCTGGCAAAGTATTGCCAGTTGAGGGAAGGGATCCTTCCCATCTGCTCAGCGCTGCTGAGGCCAGTAGAAGAAGGACATGGACTGGAGAGAGTCCAGGGAAGGACCATGACAGTGATTAAGGCATTGAAGCATCTGTCACGCAAGGAGAGACTGAGAAAGCCGGGATCAAATCAGTGTGTATAAATAACTGATGGGAAAGAGTGAAGAAAATGAAACCCGTCTTCTTAGTGGTGCCCAGTGAAAAGACAAGAGGCAGTGGGCACACATCGAAATACAGGCAATTCTGCTTGAACACAAAAAATACTTTCTTACTATGAGGCTGGTCGAACTCTGGTACAGGTTGCCCAGAAAGACTGTAGGGTCTTCACCCTTGGAGATACTCGAAACTTGGTGGGACAAGGTCCTGAGCAGCCCGCAGTGGCTAACCCTGTTTTGGGGGAGGTTGGGCCAGGCAATGCCCAGCAGTTCCTGCTCACCTCAGAGGTGCTGGGATTTCTGGGGTTTACTGAGAGCAGGAGCCCTTTCCTACCAGCCTTGTATTTCAGAGGACTTGCTGTTTATCCCAAAGCCTGTGAAGCTGTTTGCAGTCCTGAGAAGAATGAGCAACAGCAGATGGGGAGAGTAGATTTTTCATTTTATAGGAAATAAGATTACTTATTTTCTGAACATGCTTTTCCCTGTGTTGCAGGTTAGGTAGACGACCACAGGTTGTACAGTAATTCAGGTAAGGATGGATGGATTTTTTCTTCCCATTTCCAGCAGCACTGCTCTGTACACACTATCCCAATGCTTAGGTCCCTGGTCACCTCCTGCCCTTGTCCTTTATCTCCCATTTCTGCAGAAGGAAGGTTCCCTGCCTGCCCATCATTCCACAACCATTCAAAAGGACGTTGAGTTTTTTTCTTGTTAAGATCCAATTCTGCAGACAGTGGGAAAACATCATTAACTTCAGTGAGAACAGCATTATCTCCTGTTTTATTAGTATTGCTTCTATACTGAGAGGCCCCAGTGAGGAAATAGGACCCTATTGTGATGGACACTATCCAGATGTACTAAAAATACAATCTCTACCCTCAAAGAGCCTGCGCTTTAAGTTATAATAAGGCACAACAGATGGATAGACAAACAGGTGCTTGGAGAGCACAAGATAGCGGTACAGGAGAAAGCCTGAGCCCTGTGATGACAATACCTCTGAAGGACCTGAATAAGATCCTTATCTTCCCCATCTGAAAAGCTTGTAGGAGGTCACCCGATCGGGTTTCCACACTTGCTGGGTATTTGCTATGGCCACAATGCCCATCTTTCACCATTCCCAGTGAGAAGAAGGAGGGTTCTCGTGGCAGATAAGCGTACTGAGGACACACACATCATTAGCAGGAAAGGGATGGGGTCTGGTGTCATAGGTAACCTTCCTTCTAGCACCTTTTTCTTCACACTGTAGGTTTGTTAGTTGTAGAAACCAGGCAGGAAAACAGTCTTTTATCTTTAATTTACCAACTCAGCCCATGGTGGTAGTGGGACAGATCAATTAGTTGGGATAGATCTAAAGCACAATTTTGCATGATAAAACCACCACAGTTGTCCTCTAAAGGTAATTTGCAAAGGAGAAAAAAGGGGATTTGCCCTTTCTGCCTCCCTGCCATTCTAGAGGTGGATAGAGAGAACCTGAAAGTGACTTGAGAGTTTTTCTGATAGTTTTTACATTAGAAATTCAAGTCCTGCTTCATCTGGGAAACAATCTGGTAACTCAAGAAGGAGTGAAATTACACCATTAGAGAGGAAGCCAGCAGTGGAGAGCTGTTTATACTGCCATGTGTGGCTTTTTCATAATGTCCCTTTAATTCTAATGGCTTTGGAGAAAAGGATGGCTTTGACCCTGCTCACCCCTTAGCCACTGATCTGGAGATGGAAGCTCCCTGTTCCCTGAGAAGCCCAGCAGTGCCTCTAGCACCACAAGGACTGGCGCTGATGAGTGCTAAATTAAAGACAATCAAACAAATAAGAGAGAGAAGCTACTTTCAGGTTTCTTTGTCCTCCAGAAAGAATTAAAAATGCCATGTCAGTGAAAGAAAAACAATCCTAACTGTGGTGGTTCTTCTTCAGGTTCCTTGCATTCCCATTCGTGGTGCCCAGACCTGTAGTGTGTCCTCCTGAGCCTTCCTGGCGATGGTGGCTGTGTCTGGCCAAGCCACACCGGTGGCCCTGGCCACCCTTCTGCTCTGGCTGCCCACTGATGATGGAGGGGACTGGGGTGGGCAGCATCAGTAGGGGCTTTCTCTTAACAGATTTTGGCTATCCTTGGGGAAAATGCTCAGCACCAACCTCACTTTGGCTTGCAAGTCAACTGTGTTGGCTAATGGGCCTTTGCTGGCAGGACCTGGGGCCAGCCACAGCACCATTGTCCTGGTGTCATTGACTCAGAGGCTCATGGTTCCTCTGTTTCCCAGCTTGTCTTGGGTGAGGAGACCTGGGGTCAGCAGGACACTTGGTGGTCACAGTGGGTGTTGCATGTTTGGTCTGCTCCGAGCTTGCCCGGGGTGGCCGCAAAGATGCACAGGCCCAAAAGGAAGGTTCAGGAGCTGATCTCCAAACCAGGCTGGAGCTCTGTGCTCTGCAGATGCTGATGGTGTGTTCTGTGTTTCTGGTGATGCAGGCATGGAGGGTCATGCTTACAGTCAAGAGACGTCTCCCCATCCTTTGGAAGCGGCACATTTCAGCCGATACATTCACATCATGCAACTGTGACCGATCTCAACCACCTGCTGACAAAGTGGCTTTCTCCAAACCACCCAGAGGGCTTTCCCCATGGGCACTTGCCTCTTAGGTCATTGCATGTACTGTTTTCCTCCATGTGTTTACTAACAATAGTCAAAGTCAGCAATTTATGGGAGGTTTAAAAAAAAACCACAAGACAAAAGGAAAGCCAATACTCCCCGCTCTTAAGTGTACTGACCTTCTTTGATTTCCTCCCAAATGGTGTCATCATCACGTCACACGCCGGTTATTTCCTCTTGACTTCTACCCCTCGGTGTGCATGAAATGATGAGTGTAGAGCCTCGTGGGGTGCCTTGCGTATGACATGGAGGGGTTCTGCCCTCCAAAAACCACCTTCTGAAAGTACCGCACTGTCTATGGGTGTCTGGTTGCCATTGTGTGCGATGCCGCATGTCATCCTGGGAGGAAATGGCAGGGCACATCATGGGCAAAGGGAGGCACTGTCTGCCTCCCTGTGTTCCTGGCTCTGCTGCTCTTCAGACTGTTACAAAAATTTCCCTTTACAGGCAGGGAATTCAGGGACAGCCATTGCTAGGCTTAGATTAGCATCTCCACGTTCGTTTTCAGGAGTCCAGTTCAGTTTTGTTTAAAATTAAGAGAAATAACCAGGTTGTGGAGTCTGAGGCTGGCAGCTCGCTGCTCTCGGATGCTCACTGGGCTTTTCTTCCATAGCTGCTTAGAAAACATCATGATCGGTTCCAATCACTGGTGATTTTTTTTTTTTTTTTTGGTGCTTAGGAATGTTATTTTTAGTGGAAGGAGCTGAGTGCCCTAATGCATCTATAAATATTTATCAAGGGTGATGAATGGAAAGGAGTGATAAACCCTGAAACCAGCCCTCAGCTTTTCTTCCCGTCTGAACTGATACATGGCCTCAACTCTCGGTGGAAAGTGCTCGTTGGGTACCTACAGCCCTTGGGGAGAAAGAAAATAAACATATGTAGTGGCCACAGATTTGGTTGAATATAAATATTGTGAATGAGCTGTCAAGAAGGAGAGGAAAGTGATGATAACCTGGTGCAGCATGTTAGGTTTAGCCTGCCAAAGAGAGCATGCTCGCAGGGACAGGGAAGGTTTCATGTGTGTTTTCAGATGATTTTGCTGAATGAGGACCTGCAGCAGCTTTGGTTGGAGCACGGAAAATAGGAATGTTTTGCTAGTGGTTGCACTCAGGATGCTGCTGGGGTGGTGAAGGCCATCGGCAGCTGGAGGGGTTATGGCTGTGCAGGCATGGGGGCCTTCCTCCTGCTGACCAGAGGTGCGAGGGGCCAGCGGGATCTCCTGGCACCTCACGTGAGCAAGAACCTGGGGGCTCCCAGCCAAGCCCCACTGGGTCCAGTATCAGAGCCACGGGTGTCTTTCAGGGATGGGGCATCTGCACCAGCAGTAGTGCCGGGGGTGGGGCTGCACCATGGGGTAGCCTCGGCTGGTGACGGGAAGCCATGTGGGATGGTGGGGTGAAGTCATCACCTCCTTAGAAGTGCCACAGCCCAAATCATGGCACAGAAAGGGAAGGCAGGGATGAGTACACATCTCCTTTCCACCATCAGGGAAGCCCTTATCACAGGGGACCATCATGTTTGCTGCTTTTATCCTGTTATTACTCACGCTGCGACTTTCCCTTCTCACTTTTGCTACCCTGACTGCCAGGAGGCGAATCCTCCTGCTGCAGCCACCACCTCATCCACAAGCATCTCTCTGATCCTATGGTCTGGCTGCAGATGGAGGAGATGCAAGGTCGAGCACTCAGAGGGGGAACGTTGGGGAAAACCCCCCTGCCAGGGGTCTTGCAGCCAGCCCTGCCACACTGCAGGGCTCATGGGGGGACATGGATGGGAGGCAGCCATCGCTTCATGGGCTGATGCAAGCTCAGGTACGGCAGGGAGGGTGCTTGTGCCTCTCCTTCTCCCGGTCACAGGGACAGTGATAGCCAGTGGAGCTGGGGCTTTGTTCGGAAAACCTGGCAGAATCGATGGGGTTTTGTACAGATGCAGCCAGGATGTTGTCTGTGTATGTTAAATGTGTCCCTTCGTGCCGTGGCTCTGCATTACCTCACCCATGGTACCATTCATTTTAGCCAGCAAAGCGTTTTAGCAGATGTTTTATATTATTGGTTGGCTGGTGCTGGCGGCTGCCGCGCTGGCTGCTGTGAGAGGACAGCCTTCGCCCAGACACCACCGGAGCAGGAGGAACCTGTGACCCCCCTGATCTAAAGGGTTCTGGAAAGGCTGCAGTCCTGCAGTCAACGTGCACCCTGCAGCCAGCAACAGCAGTCCAGCACTGAGACTGCCAGAGAGCGAGAGCATCTGCTAGCTGGGTCCATGTGTCACATCGCCAAGGCCTCAGCTGAATTGCACTTGACCTCATCAGCCTGCTGCTGTTGGCTTCCCTCCGCCACTGCTTGGAGGTGATGGGGATGATGCCACAGGGTCCTCCCTGTCTTGCCCTGTGGTGCATGGTGATGCCAAGCAGAGCGTGGTTAACTGGCTTGGCCCGTGCCCTGAGCACGCTGTCATGACATGTCACCCAAGGGTGTCATTTAGGGAGGTCACTGCTGGTCTCCAGACCTTGTCAGTGAAGCCCAGCTGGTGCAGGCCGTCCCAGTGCCCCAGGGTTTGCCCTTGACATGCCACTGCTCCTGGCACTGGTCAGTAGTGGGGTAGGCAGTGGTCTCAAAGCACATCTTGGGGCACAGACTGGTCCAGCCAAGCCCAGGAAGTACAAAGACAAGCACGGATGCTGCACCACTTGTGGCCAGCAAGGGTGTTCCTGCAGAAAGGCAAGATGCCCAGGATTATTTTGCACTCCAGTAACACCAGGCACCTCCACTGGTGACATACTGGGACACTCTGTAGGGCAAAAACCACCCAGCACCCCAGCTTGCTTACAGTTAACTTTGGAACCTGCTTATGAACTATTGTTTGCCTTTGGAATAATCGCCTTAAATCTCCCAGGAGGAACAGTTCTGGTTGGGCTTTAATACATGTCCCCAGGCTATGCCCCCCTCCAGTGTTGCTGCACCCCAGCCCTGGCATGTGCAGATTCCCGAGGCCACGGCACCATGCTGGGTACCGACTGCTCCACAGCCGCTCACCCCAGCCCTTGCTCAGCATCCTGGAAGCTCCATGGAAATCTTCTCTGTAGAGCTGGAGAAGCTGCCAGGGCGGAAGCCGGGTGCATGTGCATGTGTGCATGTGCCTGCGTGCGCTGCAGGCAGTGTGTCGCATGCCAGTGCTGCTTTTCAGGAGAGCCACTGCATCCGAGTGTTCCTGCCGGTGACTGCTCAGCTCCGAGGGGATGGCTGGTCCCCAGCATGGACCCAGTGCCTCAGCAGTGATGGGTAGGCATGCTGGCACTGTGGTGCAGCCATGGCAGCTGTAATTAAGCCCCTTTTTAATTCCCACTTGGGCTGAGCATGGCTGGGGCAGAGCTGTGGAGCTCACAGCACCTTCTCGCACTGTACAGAGCCGGCCAGCAGCGCCCATCCAATTCGGATTGAAATGAAACTTCAGTTTTCCTTGGGCAAAACCCACCTGACCCAGCAAGCAAAATGCCACCTAAAAATGTTTTCTCATGGGAAAATTACCTGGACAGAGCCATGTCCCTGCACCGGCATCCCCGGCCACTGCCCTGGTGTTCAGGGTTAAGGCCGGGGAGGGAACCCCCCAGTTTTCATGGGGTAGGGAATAGGACACTGTGCGATATGCCCCATACCCAGCTGGTCTGTCAGTGATGTGTGAGGGGAAGGCAGTGGCTTTGGCCACTCATGCCATCCCTCAGAGGCTCCCCAAGCCCCCACTGTGCCCATGCAAATGGAGTGTCCCCAGCAGCAGAGGCCAGCAGTTGGAATCAGGGACCACACCAAGCTTTGGTGCCATTCCCTATTCCTGACACCGCATGAGTGTGGCTGTGGGTGCAGGAGAGAGCAGGAGCATCCCTGGGAGCAGCTGGCAAACCCATGCTGGAGCCGATGCTCTAAATGTGGGGAATGTCTTTTAACAGAAACCTGTAAACTGGAAGCCATGTTCTGTCATCTGCCAAATATTTAATAAATTCATCTCATCCCTAAGGGGTGTCTCGTCCCTTCACTGCGTGAAAAAAACAGAGATGTTAATGAAAAAAGGGAAAAACAAAATTTTTCGGAGCTCCAAAGCAGCGGGCAGCGTGAGAGCAGCTGCCAGTGCTTCTCTGTGGGTCCGCACAGAGCAGCGGAGCCAGGAGATTACCCACATTTGTCATGGCTGCAGGTCACTGGGAGCAGACAGAGCTGCCTGTGTTCAGAGCTGGGGCATCTGTGCCATCGGCACTGCGCCAGCGCCCCAGCCCAGCTGCCTCTGTCCTGCCAGATGTTCCCCTGCTGCAAACCCTGCACTGTTGGGCACATCTGGAGAGAAAGGGCAAGGGCCGGGCTCGGAGGACAGTGAGGTGGGAGCCACACTGGAGCCCCCATCCCCTCTCAAAGCAGTGCTAGAAACTGGGGAGGCAGGGAGCTGGGGTTTGGGGTAGCAGGGGCCCAACACCCCCAGCAAAGGCTCCAGCAATGGTGGGGCCGTTGTTGCCACTGCTCACCCAGATGTGGAGCCAGTGAAGGAGGCTCATCCCCATCCAGCCCCAGTTTTGGGGTGGCTCACAGCCAGCACCAGCTCTCCCATAGGGATAGCCAGGTCCCGCTGCTGGACCCAGTGGCAATACCTCGTGCCCCCTGCAACCACTGCTGAAGGACCCCCTGGCTCTCACAGTCAACAGGCAGAGCCGCCATGGCTCTGCTTACGGAGAGGAAACCTTAGCCCCCGGAATCCACAGCTTCCCAGGCACAGATGCATCCCCTCCTCTTCCCAGCCCCAATAATTTGGCGCAGCGCTACCCGGCTCCAGGCACTCTTTTGTTTTAGGGATTAGGTGCCTTGGTGGGAAAGATGTGGACCCTTCCCATAGCCGGGGGGTCTTCCGGCTGCTGCCAGGCCTGGGGCAACTCTGTTCCCCAGCCCACATCCCCAGGGTGGCTCTGCTTCCAATCCCACATCCCCAGGGCAGCTCTGCTCCCCATCCTACATCCTGGGATGGCTCTGCTCCCTATCCTGCATCTCTGGGGTGGCTCTGCTCCCCATCCCACATTCCCCAGCTGAGTGTGTGCCTAGGGAGAGAGCAGTGGGTGCTGCATCCCCCAATCCCATCAGCAGTGCCCAGGACCACATGGGGACACAGTTCGTGGTGCCAGGGTGCCCCAGCTCTCCCTCTCTCCCCCACAGAGGGCCCCTGTGGTAGGGACACTGTTCCTGCATCCCCAGGGTCCGTCCCAGAGCACCCTGTGCCTCTCCCGCTGCTCCTTAGCACCCACAGTTCCCCAGGAGCTGCCTGACACCCAGCCTCTGTCATTGGGTGCCTGGGGATCCCATGCTCCAGCCCACACCAGGATAACAGGAATCAGGTGGAGAGGCCAGTAGATGATGACCATGAGTGCTGTGTCCATCACCAGAATATGCTTGCTGCCCTGCGCCCCTTCGAAGGAAGATGCAGGTGCTGTGTGTCACCTGGGTGCTGTGCCAAGGGGGACATGGGTGCTGCATGTGGACACAGGACCTGTTTGCAGGCTGCAGCCAAGGTGCCTGTCCAGTGGCACCCGTGTCCCTGCTCCTGCCCCTATGTTTATTCTACAGGTGATAACACATTTACATCTCATTGGTGCCATATTTAAACCAAATTACCCCCAACCCAAATTACCACCCCACCCTCAGGAGGGGATCAGGTCCTGCTCAGTACGGAGCAGCAGATGGACTCAGCCCCATGGAGATCCCAGGGAGTCCATGCATCCCACACAGATTCCAAGGACTCCATGTGCCCCACGGAGACCCCAGAGTCTCTGTGTACCCTAAGAAGCCCTCAGGAACCCCATGTGCCCCAGGGAGACCCCTGGGACCCCAGGAGCCCCACAGCTGGGCTCAGACATGGGCACCCCTTGCCAGGATCCCCCCAGCCAGAGCCAGGAAAAGCCCCAACCCACCACCCAGAGTGCCCATCCCACTGCTGTAGCACAGTCCATGGCCCCACAATGGGGCCCCACTTCCTGGACACCCAACACCTTGTAGCGTGCAAGACTGGAGTCCATGCACCCATCCTATGGGTCCCTCTCTGGGCGCTGCTCAGGAGCAGGGGGCACAGTAGCAGGACATGCAATGCTGTCCTCTCCTCTCGCCTCCTGCCTGGAGCATGGGATGGGCAGGGGGTCCCATGGGTAACAGAGCTGGGGATCACTGCCCCAGTCGGGGAGGAAAGACCAACCATGGCTGGGTCCATGTCCATGTGGCTCAGACACCTGCAGCCTCCTCCCCTGGTGGCAGCCCCTGTTGTAGCCCCCCCAGGACATCGGGTCGGGGAGCTTGTGTCAGTGCCTGACCCCAGTGCCAGGGCTGCTCCTCATTTACACCATTTAACAGCCACCCTGGGCCACATCAGTCGCTCCAGCTCCATCCATCACCAGGAAATTGATTCTTCCGCTCAGCTACAAGCTGTTGGTGTGACCCATGCCCTTCCCCCCCAGCTCTCCTCCTCCTGCACCCAGCCATGATTTATGGGGATGCAAGGGGAGTGCCGAGTGTGGTTATCGGTGGGCAATCACAGGGCAAACACTGCGCTGAGGTGGGATGCAGAGGGTGCAGCCGCAGGTGCTGGGGAGCCTGGCATGGTGCCTGCCTGGGCTTCACAGGGGCTGGTCCTCACTGGCTGGGGGTCCCGGTTCTTACTGCTCCCACCCACCCTCACACCCACCCTGGCACATGGATGCACCCACTGCGTCACACACACATGCCCTGCACATACACACATGTGACATGGTGTGTCACCTGGGGACAGGCCACCACCACATGCACCCAGTGCCATCAGTGCTCCCACACCCCACATACACCCCCAGCCCGGCTCCCCATGCTCACACCTGCTGCCCTGCTCCAGTGAGGGCTGCAGCATGCCAAGGGGTGGTACAAGCCCCAGTGGCACTTTGGGATGCAGTGCAAGGGACACAGCCCCAGTGCAGCCTCGCAGGATGACTCTGAGCCCCTTCCAGCATCCTTCTCCTGCAGGGATGATGCTGGGTTGGGGACGTCAAGGGGCCAGGGTACAGGGTGTCCATCCTGTCATGCTGTGGGATGCCTGGACCATCGGCCATTTCTGCTGGCTTGTGCAGAAATTTGGTGGCAATTACAAAACCAGGAGCCATCGGCCCTGAAAACAAGGTCAGGCGGGAGGCAGCAGTGGCGGGGAGTGGCAGGGGGAGCGGGAAGGACCAGCCGGCAGATGCTCTTCCTCCCCAGGCTGCAGCAGCAGGAGCAGCACTGTGGGAGCAGCATGTCAGGAATGGCATCGGGACACAGCACAGCGTGCCAGCCCTGCTCAGCAACAGGGGTGCTGAGAGTCCCTGTGGCCATGGCAGCATCATCCCTGCATCCTTTGGAGTCCCTCTGGGCACGCCAGTATCATGCCTGCATCCCTTGGGGACCCTCAAGCCACAGTGGCATCACACCTGCATCATGACAGATGCTGTGGGGCTGGAGCCATGGGGTGGCCCACCCCCTAATCAGGGCTCTCAGGCTTTGCTTTGTCTGAGGGTGCTCATAACCAGACAGAGGGATGCCAAAATGGAGCAAATGCCCCTAATTGCAGAGGCAGGGGGATCTGTGGGGCTCAGGCAGCAACAGGAGCCCCACAGGTAATGCATAGTAATGGCGAGGCTGTCAGCATCGCCAGGGGCCAGGTGACAAATGCCCACTGCAGCGGTTCTGCCGCTTCCTGGGGGAAGCCTCCCCATGGGCACTGCCCATGCTGCCCTCGCTAACTCCACATCACCTTCCACACAGCCCACTGGAGCGGGTGGTGATCACTGCTGGGATGGTATGCTGCACTCCTCACACTCCACATCCCTGCGGCCCGGCAGAGGTGATCCTCACATCAGCAAGGCCACGGGTCAGCCTGGCACACAGTGCTCCAGCCCAGCATGCCATGCTGCTGCCCAACACATGATGCAGGATCAGCTGCTGCTCCCTCTATGGCAGCGCTGAGCAACCAGCTGACCATGCGTCACCAGCTTAATTTGGTGCCCGCCCTCTCAGCAAGATTAATTAATCCAATCCCTGCGCCTGAGCCCCCAGAGAGCTGCTTTCCAAACTGGCAACTGCCAGCAGGAGGAAGTGCCACTGCTCCTCTCGGGGACGAGGCTGAGCTGTCAGAGGCAGGCAACTGCTCAGTTTGGGGGGATCCTGGGGACCTCCACTCTGCCGGGTGCTGCAGGATGGGCTGGAGCAGAGGCTGGAGGAGAAGCACCACTTCCAGCCACCATAAACCCAGCAGGCAGAGGAGCAGGCAGCAAGTCAGGGCCCGGCTGGTTTCTGGTGCTGAACCATCCATGGGACAGGAGATTTACAGCGGGTCAGAAACGCCTTGCTGGGAGCTGCTGCCCTCCTCCCGCTGCCCTGACCTCCCTGTCGCACCAAGATTTAAGTGGGGGATAATTGCACCTATTAGCCAAAATGAAGCTGTCTGTGGTGGTGTGGCTGCTGTAGGAGCTGGCAGGGCAGGAGGGCAGGCAAGCAGCCACGGCTGCCGGTTGAGCCCCCATGGAGAGTGGCAGTGGGGACCATGCCAGGTGCCACAGCCTGCTGTGGGAAATGGTGAGCCAGCTGGAAAGGCCAAATGCCAGCGGATGAGCAGCTCCAAGGGGCTTCTCAGCACAGCAAGAGGCACAGGCTGGGCCAGCCACCCCGGCCACAGGGCTCCCCAGCATTCCAAGGGTCTTTGGGGTCTGCAAAAGCTCCCCGGAAATGCAAAGCACAAAGGGGATCACAGAGCAGCATGTCCATGTTGGAGCACAGAGGTGTTGAGACCTGGCATGGGAAGATGGACAGCCCATCAGTAACCCTCCTCCTCCTGCTCTGCAGAGCCCATGGCCAGCCCCTTGATGGAGCAGAACAGCGCAGCAGCCATGTCTCCACTGCCAGTGGCATTACCCAGAAATGGTCCCGTATCTGTGTCAGGATTTCGCTCGTTCCCCATATACTTAAATTCCCTTTACCATCCCATCACTGCTGACCAGAGCCTCTCTTTGAGTTTTCAGCACCCTGATCAACTCTCTGTCCAGCTTTCTCAGGTCCTCATTTAACTCAGACACCTCCATCCAGTGCTGGCATCCAGCCTCCCTCTCCCACTGGCAAATGCCACTTCTCTGCTGGGCATCACCACCGGCTGCCCTGTGACCAAAAACACCTTTCTTCACACCAGTGCACCCACTGTTTTTCAGTCACCAAGCAGCCCCAGGGAAGGCGCCCAGGTTCGGTCTGTGCAGGCAGCCGGTCACCGGATGGTTCCTCAGTGAGCAGGGGCTGCCCATCCCTGGTGTCCTCCGCTGACCCGGATGTTTCCTTCTTCCCAGCGTTTGGCAGCAGCTTCCTCCTGCCAGGCATGGTGCCTGAGCAGCGATAACAGGATGTGCGCACCATGGCCCCACCGTCAGCCTTGCCGTGAGAGGTGCCATGCTCGGGTGCTCATCGCCAGAGCTTTCCCATCGCCGAGAGTAAGGCTCGGCAAATACCAAAACAGTGGCAGAGCCAGCTTGGTGATGCCAAGGCTGGATGGAACATTGAGCAACCTGGTCTAGTGGAAAGTGTCCCTGCCTGTGGCAGGGGGTTGGAACTAGATGAGCTTTAAGGTCCCTTCCAACCCAAACCATTCTGTGGTTCTATGATTCTATGCCCCAGCAGAGAGGAGCATGGTGTGTGGCCAACACGGTGGGTATCACTGCAGCAGAGTCAAGCATGGTGAAAAGCCTCTTCCTGGCACATATCCCTCAGCAGAGGGTGGGTAACGTTGGGACGGATACTGGGAGCAATGGGGACAACAAGCGGGTAGTGCCAGGAGCAATGGGAATGATATGATTCCAGGAGCAATGGGGACAATGCTGGAAGAAATAGGGATAATGTAGGGAAAAATGCCAGAAAATGGGGATAATGTCAGGAGCAATGGGGACAATGGAAGGGACAGCGCTGGGTGCACTGGGGAAAACACAGTGGGGAAACTGGGGTGCTGCTGGCACAGCTTGTGTGGGAGCCCATCATACAGTCATACTCCCCTGCACCAGTCCCCAGTGAATGGGAGACAAGACCCAGCAAATGCTCTTGGTATCGACTTTTCCTTTTCACTGTGAGTTTCAAAGCAATAGTGGGGGGCAAAATGTTTTTGTTTTGAAAGAGTAAAGTCTTCCATCCCAAAGGCTGTCAGCAAGAGCGGACACAAGGGTGAAACCTCCTGACGGGTGAGAGGAGAGGTGCAGGAAGTGCCGTGATGAGAAGCATCCCACCGGCCCTGCCAGACAGGTGGACAGACAGCCGGGGAAGCAACCCCACGTCACCTGCAGCCCAGATGCCTGGGGAGCTGCTGCCTGCCCCAGCTTCAACCCAGCTGCCTGCACCCACTGCAGTGGGAACCACAGGGAAAACGCAATAATGGAGAAGAGAAGGATCTGAGGAAAATTTAGAGCATCTTCCAGTGCCTAAAGGGGCTGACAAGAAACCCTGGAGAGGGACTTTTGATGAGGGCCTGTAGGGACAGGACAAGGGGGAATGGCTTTAAACTGACAGAGGGGAGATTAAGATGAGATCTTAGGCAGAAGTTCTTCCCTGTGAGGGTGGTGAGGCCCTGGCACAGGTTGCCCAGAGACACTGTGGCTGCCCCATCCCTGGCAGTGTTCAAGGCCAGGTTGGACTTGGAGCTTGGAGCAACCTGGTCTAGTGTGAGGTGTCCCTGCCCATGGCAGGTGTTGGAAATAGACAAGCTTCAAGGTCCCCTCCAACCCAAACCATGCCATGATTCTATGATAGCTGTCTGGACGGGAAACCTGCCCTCCCCTTCCCTCTGCCCCAGACAGAAGCACAGCTCAGGCCTGCTGCCTAACTAACACCAGCATGAGCAGCACCGTGTCCTCTGCTCATCCACAAGAAAGGCCAGGCTCAGCCCAAAGCCTGGCCCAGCACAAAGCCTGGCCTAGCAGTGGGTTAAGGAGCCCCAGCTGGTCGTGGGGCAGTTGGTCTTTAAGGAGACAAGTCAAAAATAGAAACCTGAGCAGGCTGTTAATTGATCATTTAGAGGAAGCTTCCCTGGAGATGCTGTGGTTGAAACATGGTGGGATGGTGCCGCACCGCAGCAGGCATGGGAGATCTGGTGCTGCAGTGCAGCCAGTGCTGCCCCATGTGCAGCACTTCCCAACCCTGCGCCCATCCTGTCGGTCCCTACAGCTGCTCCCTGGAGTGCGGCAACTGCCCCATGGATGACCACACAGGAGAGCGCCCGGCTGTGGAGCTGGGGCCCTGGGATGATCCAGCAGGAGAGAGCAATGATGGATCCTCAGCACTCCTGGATGCTGCTGTGAACCCACCCGCAGCCACATATACCTTCAGCCATATGTACCTGCAGCCACAGGTACCCACAGGTGTACCCACATGCAGACATGTACAGATATATGTACTTCCAGCTATACATGCAGATATTCCTACATGGAGCCATACCTTCATGTAAATCTACTGATGTGCAGCTATACCTACTTGCAGATACACATATATCAAGCTCTACTTGTGCAGATATATCTACATGGAGCCACACCTACATATATATATGTACATACATAGACATGCACATATATACATATATAGATATGTACATATATGCATATATACATATATATGTATATACATGTATGCATATATACATGTATGCATATATACATGCATACATATGTATATATCTATATGTACATATATCTACATAGGTACATATATAAATATGTACCTATATAGATAAGCATCTATATAGATTTACACCTATATGCAAATATATGCATATATATATAAATATGCATATATCTCCATAAAGATATATATGTATATATATACACACATATGTATAGGTGAGACACTGGAACAGGCTGCCCAAGGAAGCTGTGAATGCCCCATCCTTGGCAGTGTTCAAGGCCAGGTTGGATGGGGCTTTGAGCAACCTGGTCTAGTGTGAGGTGTCCCTGTCCATGGCAGCGGGTTGGAACTAGATGATCTTAAGGTCACTTCCAACCCAAAACATTCTGTAATTCTATGATTCTATGATTCTATACCTATGCAATGTTACACCAGCATGGAGCCAATCCTACACGCAGCTATCCCTAATACCACAATGCGCCTACCAGCAGCTTTACCTGTGGCAGGGCTCTGTAGCGGAGCTGCCCACATTCTGTGCCGCAGGCAACGCTGCCTGTTGGAGCGGCACAGGCAGCGCGTGCTGCACAGGACCGGTGCGTGCCCGGGCTGCTGCCAGGCTGGCTGCTGGCCAGTGCCGCCAGCACAGTCACCTGCAGTGCTGCAGCATGAGGTGTGGGGAGGCCACGGGTGTGCCAGCATGGCTGTGCCAGGGCACGAAGGTGGCTCTGCCAAGCAGCACTGCAATTAGGCCAGGGCTTCAGGATATGGAAAACAATTCCTGCAGCATGGCAGATTCTGCCAGAGCCAAGAGCTGCAGCAAACCCAAGCAGGGTGCTAATGCCAGCATCACCAATGCCCCTCACTGCAGGAAAAGTCCTGCCAGCCCCAGCACAGCCCATGCCACAGCTGCAACGAAGCCTCTGTGGCTCAACATGGCAGGATGCTGGAGACCTGCCAGCCAACACCGTTGTGTGTGCTGCTCAGGGCACCCTGGGGCACGTTAAGCAACTGGAGAAATGGGGTTTGCTGGGGTTGAGCTGTGGCAGCTTTCACAGGGAGCACATGTGGAGAGCACAGCAAAGCCCACCACCTGAGTCCTGGGGTTGGGGCAGCCGGGGTGCTGGGGTTTAATCAGCTGATGATAGCATCCTGGCACAGCCCAGAGCCAAGGGCCAAACCAACTGGGCTCTTGTTCATCCCAGGAGTCCCGCATACCAGTCTGCCACTGCGCCTGGCTACACTGGCACTACAGGGAGCTGGGGCAGATCCTCTATCTTGTGTGCTTGGGCAATGGCACACCACTGCTTGCTGCACCCAGGCCTGGCTCTGGAAGCACCCAGGGCCTCACCATTGTGGACATGGCCATCGGCAGCTGGCACTGCTGCCAACCCCACAGGACCCTGCCTGTGTGGTTTGGTGGGGTCGACCCCAGCACAGCAAGCAACCAGACACTGACTCAAATACATGCACTGGGTCTGCTGCTGCTGACGCAGAGTGAGCACTCTGTGTGCTGCTGGCTGCGCACAGGGAGGTACCGGCAGAAGCAGGCAGCCTGTCAGTCTTTGCCATAGCTCTGGGCCAGTGGGCAACTGCTCCTTTCCAGCCTGGAACAAAGGGACATGTGGAGGGCTCCTGCAGGAGACCCACAGGAACATGAGAGAGGGGAGAAAGGAAGGAGGGAGCAGCCTTTCCCTGCAGAAGCGAAGGAGGCTGCCTATTAAGTCAGAGGAATGCAACATTAATTATTATTATTAATTAATGTCTTATTTTACAGTGCCCCCATGTGCATTAGGTGCCTTCCAGCACTGAAGGCAAGCCAGGGCCCTGCCTGAAGGGTTCCTCTCAGGGATGCAGCCCAGCATGGCAGAGCAGAGCAGCACAGCACGGCCAGGGGCAGGATTGGGGCTGCAGAAACATGGCCGGGTACTGCCAGGCACCACTGTGCCCATGCCAGGGGCTGTGTATGCCAGCCTGGGACCCTGGGCACTTGTCCAAGTGGTACCAAGATGCTCCCTGGCTGGCCTCCCCCAAGGTCACCCCATCCTCAGCACCCGACAGTGCCGGCTTTGGCATGTGGCCCTGGTCAAGTACAGGCTTTGGTGGTGCAACCCATGCACGGTGTCAGGGGCAGCATCACAAACATACCCTGGTGCCCACCATGACTGGAGGGACCCAGCAACTTCACCCCAGATCTCCAGGAACCTGTATCAGTCCCCAGGAAACCTCAGGTGTGTTTACAAAGCATGAGACTCAAAGACATCATGATTGCCGAGTCCTTTGATTCAGCATCTGCTTTCTGAGCTTTTGTGGTGTATCGGTGCCCACCAGGCTTTGAGCCTCTCAAGGAACTACCATGCAAATACCTCGCAGGGGAAGGTGCCCTGAGGATATTTCAGTCCCCACTCAGCCCCAGCATCCCCCTGGCAGCCTCTGGCCAGGAGAGGAACTGGAGGTCTTCATCCAGCCCCTCAGCATGGGGCTGGTGTGGGGTGCAGGAGCACGGGACATGGGTGCCCAGCGAGCAGAGGCTCCTGGAGACATCCCAGCAGTGCCTGATGGTGCCTCCTGCAGGTCAGGGCTTGCTGGGGACAGGGGGATCACAGCTGGCATCAGCATGGGGAGAGGGGATAGAGCCAGTGCAAACCATAAGACAGGTCCCCACAGCTCTGCATGGCACAGCATGGCTCAACACTGCATGGCACAGCTGGCATTGCCCAGCTCACCATTGCCCAGCATGGCTTGCTTTGGCATGGCACTGCATAGCTCAGCATGGTTCCCAGCCACAGGCACAGCTCAGTACAGCATGGCTTAGTACGACATGGCTCAGTGTGACAGTGCGCAGTTTGGCACAGGTAGACACCATGGCACATGGCACGGCTCAAACTTGCACTGCATGGTGCTATGCTGCACAATTTGGCTCTGCCTAGCTCGGCATGGCTGTGAGCTCACCACTGCGCTGCATGGCACAGTGCTGCATAATCCTGCTTGACTTGGCATAGCTTGGCACTGCTTGGCACTGTTTGGCACAGCACAGCACTGTGTCGCTTGACAGTGCATGGCACAGCTTGGCATGGCACAGTGCTCCTTGGCTTGGCATGGCTTTGCCTGGTGAGCTGGCACTGTTTGGACCTCCACACACAGTTCAGCAATGCTAGGCTCAGCTCAGCACTGCAAAGGACTGCAGGCCTGGCTCAGCTTGGGCCTGCCCACCTTAGGCCAGCACAACATGGCACAGCTCAGTTTGGCTTGGCTTGGCCCAGCATGGGTTGCTTTGGTCTGGCTTGGCAAGGCACAGCTGGCATTGGCTTGACCCAGTCTGACCCAGCCTGGTTCAGCTCAACTTGGCTCTCTATCACCCAGCCCAACTTGGCTTGGGTCTGCTTGGCCCAGTCCAGCCCGGCTTGGCTTGACACTGCACAACCTTTGACTACACTTGGCTTGGCCCAGCCCGGCTTGGCTTGGTCTGGCATGGTCTGGCTTGGCACAGCACGGCTTGGCACGGCACAGCACAGCTCGGCTTAGCCAGGCTCAGCAAGGCCCAGCATCGCCCGGACTGGCCCAGCCCAGCCGCGCCCCGCACATCCCGGCACACCCCGGCCCGGCACTGCCTGCAGCTACGTTGTCCCGGCCCGGCCGGGCTCGGCTCGGCTTGGCCCGGCGGGGCCGGTCCCGGCCCGGTGGGGCTGGACTGCGCTCAGCGCGGCGCGGCGGGCGCTAGGACCGCGCGGCGGGCGGGCGGCGGGCGGCGCGGCTCGGTGCTGCAGTGGAGGCGGCGGCGCTGCGGGAGGAGGCCTCGCCGGGCAGCGCAGCGGCGGCGGCTCGGCACGGCTCGGCACGGCTCGGCACGGCGCGCCGGGCCCGCACCGGCCCAGGTAACGGCCCCGCGGCGGCGCGGACACGGGTGGCCTCCGCGGACCCCCGGGATGGGACACCCCCCGCTCGGCAGCCCCTGCCTCGGCTCGGGAAGACTCGGCTCGGTTCGGCATGACTCGGCTCGGTTCGCCTCTGTTCGGCTCGGTTCGGCTGCGTTCGCCTGGGCTCGGTTCGGTTCGGTTCGGCTTCCTCCGGCCCGTCCCGCACAGCCCGGCGGGCGGCCCGCATCCCCCGCGGACGCCCCAGCCTCGGACCCGTCCCGTGTGTCCCTGTGTTCCCCGTCCCCCCACGACCCCAGGGGCATCGCGGCGGCGGGCGGGGGCTGCGGCGGGGCCGGGCCGGGGGGCGCAGCGCAGAGCAGGAAAACATGGCAGCGGCCGGGCCGCCACCCGTCGGGCCGGGCCCGCCTCGCCCCCCCCCCGGTCCCCGCGGCCACCCCCGCTCCCGGCCCGGCCCCGCTTGGCGGGCGGGTGGCTCGGCTCGGCTCGGCTCGGCGCGGCCCGGCGGGCCCGGCCCCCGCGGCGCCGCCGTGTCCTTGAGCGCCGCGCCGGGCGGCTGAAGGGCAGCGCGGGGCCCCGGCCCGGCCCGCTCTCGGCTGCGAGGCCGCCCGGGAGTGTCACCGCCGAGGACGTGTGTCCCTGCCCCGGCCCATCGCAAGGCACCGGAGACCCCCGGGGCGAGACCCCGCGGGGCTACTGCCGCCAAGGCTGCCCCCGCCGTGGTGCAGGGCCGCTTCCCGCAGCCCCCGGCCCGGCGCTGCCTTCCCCCGGGCGGCGGCGGCAGCAGCAGAAGCAGCAGCGGCAGAGCTGCCCCGGGGGTCCAGCTGCCCAAAGTTGTGAGGTTTGCCCCGATCTCCCCCCTGCGGGAAGCAGAAGCGCCGCAGACCCCGGCAGGGACGGGGCGGCGCGGGCAGAGGCCTGGCAGTGCTGCCTGCCCCCTGTCTGCCCGCTGCCTTCCCGCTTCCCGGCCCCACCGGGGCTGCCCACTTGCTTCCCCCTTTCCTCTCGCTTTTATTTTTCCTCTCCCCCCTTCGTTCTCGTGTGTTCATGTGTGCGAACCTGTGGGCAAATGAAATTTTCCTCTTCGCTCAGTTCCTCTTTCTTTATTTCTTCCCTTTGTGTGACGTAGATGGTGTCACCGCGGGATTGGCGTTCGGTGCTTGCATTGCTGCACCGAGTGCGCGGTGGCAGGAGCCGGCTGCAACGGCGGGTGCCCGCATCCCGCCTGGCCGTGCCAGCGGATGCCCTTCGCCCGTCCTGGCGGGGACACCCAGATGGGGGCACTGGGACCAGCCCTGAGCAAACCCCTCAAAGCCGGGCAGCTGTGGCAAGGCAACGGGAGTGGATGTTGTCTCCCGGCAGCTCCCGCGCCTGCACTGGCCTTTCGTGCTGAGTCAGCTCGAAACTTCCTAGCGGGAGCCTCTTTTCATGACACGCAGCACCCACTGCCTCTCGAGGAAAGGCAGGATGCTGGTGTCAATGCCACTTGCTGCCCAGTGAGGCTGCAGCCCAGGCATTCCCCTGGCTATCTGCATGCCCGCTGAGCTGCCGAGCACAAGTGACAGCTGTGCCTGAAATGTGGTGGTGGCCGCTGCTTCGGCCCCACTTCACAGCAGGGCTGCCACAGAGCCTCTGTGCTGTGCTGGGGCAGCCACTTGGGGACCTTGGGGTGCTGGTTTTCGAATGGGTATTTTTAGGACTGTACATCTGCACATCCCTGCCTGATGCCTTCCCATGGGCTCTGCCTGCACCGCTGCCTACCCTGAGCAGGCCAGGCCAGCAGCGAGGTGCGGCTCCCTGCAGCATCTGGAGGGGAAAGCGTATGGGCTTGCCAGGTAACCGCCAGCACGCGTGTGCATGCGCCCAGGACACACGTGTGCTGGGAGCACACATGCTGCGGTGGCTCCAGCACTGCCAGAGGAGCCAGCAGTGTTTGGGTGTGTGATTTTGTCGGGTTGGAGCTGTCTGCTGTCTGGTTTGCTCTCGAGGTTGTGGGTTGGTTTGGCTTTTTGACATCATTTGAACTGGCAAATCACCGAACCTGGCCGGAGGGGTGTCAGGCTGAGCCGCTGTCCCGCTCTCACACTGCGCTCCCACCGCAGGGCTCGGCACACGCGGGAACGCGCCGCCGGCACCGGTTGGGCCTGTTCGCGCCCTTAACTGCCATTCCCAGTTCAAAGCCCGACACTGGTTGCCAGCTGAATCGCCGGCGCCCTGCTCCCGGCCCCGCAGCCCTGCCAGCTGGAGGGTTTCCGCCCTGCCCAGGGCTCTGCCTACAGCGGCACTTGCTCACCGTAATCACATCATCTCTCGGCCTGTTTTTTCCCCCCGATAAGCTGCGCACGCCGGGCTCCTCAGCTCTCTATGGCAAGGCGTTCCTATTGGAGCTCGGCTGCGGCTTCTTCATGAACTCCTATCCCACCTGCAGAACAGCACCATGTCCTGATACTGGCGTCTTCCATGCATGCGGCCATCCTGTCCTGTCCCATGGGCAGTTTCATCTGCTCCTGGCCCTTTCTGGTGCTCCTCCTCTGCAGGTCCCGCTCTGTTTGGGGCTGCAACCTGTGTTTCAGTTTGCTCATGGTGATGTATTGCTCCCAGGGGTGCAGGGCAGGACAGTGCATCCAGTGCAAGGCAGTGCATTGCTCACAGGGGTGCAGTTGAGGGCAGTGTGTCACTCCCTGGGGTGCAGCACAGTGCAGTGCATTGCACCTTGAGGTGCAGTGCAGAACCCTACATTGCTGCCTGGGGTGCAGCAAAGGGCACTGCATTGCTCCCTGAGGTGCACTATTGTGTAGTGCATTACTCCCCAGGGTGCAGCATGGCACTAGTGCAGTGGTGCCAACCAACCTGGGGTCCCCCTTCTGCACCGGGTCTGTTTTTAGGACACCCGGGCACTCACCAGCACCTCATCCCCTCAGAACCCCTGCAGGACCCAGCAGCAGTTCCCCAGCGGCTGCAGCGAGGGCAGGAGCCACTGCACATGTGGCTGGGCGGGCAGGCGGGCACTTCCGTGCCCGCCACGTGCACCCCCAAGCAGCGTGGCCAAATATTTTGCTCGTAAGTTACAATTACGGGGGATGAGGTCAACACTTTGCCCGCAGTGGTGGTTTCGGCGCAACCATCTGTCGGAGGCGATCGCAGGGGAGCTGCCGCTGCTCAGCTCAATTTTGGGACCCGAGGGACGCCCACCCTGTCCCCAGTTGCCCCTGCCAGCAGCACCCACGCCGCAGGGGGGCTGAAGGTGGGGGGGAGCACCCCGCCATGAGTCAGGGGTGGGGGGTGCAGGGGGTGGGGGGTGACTCACGGCCGCGGCTCCCATCCCCTCTGACTCAATCCTGAAGTTCTTCCCTGGCGCTGGGAAGAAGAAGGAGGAGGAGGAGGAGGAGCGCGGCTGCCCGGGGGTGGCGGTGACTCAAAGTGACAACAACAATAATAATACGCTGCGGCACTTGTCACGGGAGAGGCGTTTGGACAGGGTCCCTCGTGCGTCCCCACCGCCAAAGGTGCACGAGGGACCCTGTCCAAGCCTGGTGCGTGTCACCGCACCAGGGGATGCTGCACGCAGGGTCACATCAGGACAGGAACGGGGGGGAGACACTGCGGTGCAGGTGTCACCCACCACCGGCATGGGGGGCTGTCGGGGACCCCAGTCGCTGTCACCTAAAATGGCCGTTTAGGTTCCTGCAGGTTCCCGGCTGCGGCACGGAACGGCAGGCGCCAGCAAGGTCCCTGAATATAAAAAAGGCGGGTTTTGGGTTGTTTTGTTTTTTTTTTTTTTTGTCAATGCTGCGTGTCTCATCCATCCATCGCAGGTAACCTACTTTGGAACGCCTCTGCCGCGCGGCGAGCGTGACTCGCCGGGGCCCTGCCGTGCGGGAGCGGCACGGCGCGGGTTGGGGCTGCCGGTTCCCCCGCTCACCGTCAGCCGTAAGGTCAGCCCGAGCAGTTAAATAGGGAGGCAGGAGGGAACGCGGCGAGTCCCTCCCCGCGCTTCGGCGGCGAACAAGCAAGCGAGCGCCGGACGAGGGTCTGTCCCCGCCATCGCCGCTGCCGCCACCAAGCCATCCGCATCGGCGAGGGGATGCCCCGGCGCTGCGGGAGGAGGGTGTCAGCGGCCTAGCGTGAGGGCACGGTGCCGCAGCCCCTCATCCCATCCCATCGCGCTGCAGCAGGCAAGCCTCAGCCGGGTAAGAGCGCAGAAGAGCAGCGCTGGTACTGACCGGGGGCTATCGTGGTTCCTGCATGTCCCCTCCTGGGATGGCCACACTTGCCCCACGGTGCCGGTGGTGGGGCTGGGGGAGTGGGAGGCAGCCGGTGCCGCCGGCTTCTCGCTGTCTTTGTTCGGCGGCTGCCGGCCCGGGGCTGCCGCGGGGTTTGTACGCAGCCCAACTATTTTTAGTGCGTTTGGAGACCATGTTTGCTGGAAGCGAATCAAAGCCCGCGAGCTGGCCCTTCGGCAGCGCCAAGCGGCGCGGCTCGCGGCCGCGCGCTACCCAGGCACCAGGGATGCTGGAGGGGGGCGCTCGCCCGTCCCCCTGGGGCTGCCAGAGGGACCCTGGTGCGGTGGGGCTGGCCTGGGGGGCTGTGGGCGGCCGAGATGTTTTCTGGGGCTGTGAGGACGTGCAGGCAAGTGGTGGCAGCGGCAGCAGTGCTGCAGGGCAGGGCAGTGCAGACAGGGGTGCTCCAGGCAGTGGGGACACCAGGGACATCAAGACCACTGAGTGCCTCTGGGCACGGGGGGGGCCCTCGGTGGGGTAGGGCACCTCTGCCTCGGAGGTGCCTGTGTGCAGCTGGGGTGTCCCCGCATGCTTCCCAGCAGCACGTGTCCTCCCGTGGCCACAGCCGGGGCTTTGCCAAGCCACAGCATGGTGGGAGCAGGACTGGGGGCACCAGGGGGCATGAGCAGGGCCCCCCGGCACCCCAAGGAGGCAGGTCACAGGAAGGGACATGGAGCCAAGGTGCCACACTGTGCTGTGCCATGCTGTGCCAAACGCTGTGCCATGCTGTGCCTAGCAGCGTGCTATGGTGCTGGTGGCACAGCAGCTGCCAGAGGGGTGCCTGAAGCGGCAGCATGTGGGTGCTTGGGGTGCTCGATGCCAGCCACGGCACGTCACCAAGGGACATCATGGTCCTTGGGGTGCTGGTGTGGGGCAGAGGCCACCAGCGGCTGGGATCAAGTGTGTCAGGCCGGGGGCAAAGGAACTCTACAGGTGACAGGCCCTACGTGACAGAGGGCTTGTGAGGACAGTGTCCTGGGATAGGGACAGGGACAGGGCACAGGGCCTCCCCTGGGGAGCTCCCTGAAATGATGAAACAGAGGGATGGGGAAGCCCTTGCCCTGCTCCCACCGGCTCCCACAGGGCTGGGTGGGGGATGTAACCTGCACTCCACATCCCCATCCTACACCCTGCACTGCTATCCTGCGCCCAGCACCAGCAGCCTGCATCCCCACCCCGCATCTCCCATCCCTATTCTGCACCCCAGGTCCCATCCTGCACCCTTATGCCGCATCCTGTACCTGCACCCCACACTCCAACCCTGCACCCCCAACCCACACCACCATCTCACCCGCTGCCTGCACCCCTGCCTGCATCCCTGCCCGCATCACGCCCCAGCCCTGCCTGCCAGAGGGGCCGTGCTGGGGGAGCTGGGGCAGGGGCAGCCACGCTCCCACCCATCTCCCACCCTTGGGCCCCCAGCCCAGCACCCTGAGCGCCAGGGGGGCCCATGCAAGCGGTGGTGCTGCTGCAGGACTGGGGGAGGCTGCAGCCCCGGCGCTCCACCCCCCCCCCGCCTCGCAGGCAGCCCCCGCTGCAGGCAGCCATGGGGACTGGAGGAACGTGTCAGGTTTTGAGTTTCTGTTCCTAGGAGCGGCGGCCCTGCCTGCCCAGCAGCCCCCCGCCCCGCCGCTGGGAACGGGCTGCGGCTGGAAAGCTCTAGAAACAAATTGCAGCTCCGGTGCCAAAGGCAACAGCAGCCTCGGCCATGGCTAATGCAGGCAGCGTTTGCCATAGCAACAGGTGCTGGGGCTGACGCCTCCTCCGCAGCCCCTGCCTGCACCCCGCACCCACCCCTGCACCCTGCATCCCGCACCCCAACCCCTGCAGAATGCACCCCACCCTCTGCACCCCACCCCCTGTACCCCCACCCCTGCAGAATGCACCCCACAGAATGCACCCCACAACCTGCACCCCGCACACCAACCCCTCCAGAATGCACCCACCAAGCTGCCCCCTGCTCCCCACTCTGCCCAATGCACCCTGCAGAATGCATCCCACACCATGCATGCTGCACCATGCACCCTGCACCGCTGCACTCTGCACCCCGCACTGTGCAACTTGTACCCCATACTCTACACCGTGCACACCACAACGTGCACTGTGCACCCCGCACTGGGCACCATCATGCATCGCAGACCCCACACCACCCCGTGCACCCTGCACCCTGCACCCCGCACAGGCCAGGGGTGATGCTGGGGACAAGGGCCTGGCCCAGCCCAGTTGAGTCAAGGTTGTGGCGTGTTAATAATTGCCGGGGGCTGGGGCGCGGTGCGGCAAGCCAGGGGTGCCAGGGCCGGTGCTCCCCCCTCACCCCGGCCCTCTCTGCTTCCCACAGGGGCAGGAGGATCCAGGCAGGCAGCAGGACACAGGGGCTGGCCGCGGCGGCAGGCAACGGCTCCCGGATTCCCTCCTTGGCACGGAGAGCCGGAGCACAGAGGCAGCAAGGTCTGCTTTGGTGCTGAAGGGGCACCCATCCCAGGCACCTGCACTCGTTCCCCACCATGCCGTCCAGCGGGACCCTCGAAGCCAGCAGCCCCACTCCGAACCGCGAGGTGCTCGACACGCACAAGGTAGGGACCTGCTGCGACTCCGCCGGCTCTCAGTAGGTGGGGGGCTGCCTGCCGAGGGGGCCCTGCTTGTGCTGCGGCCGATCCCATTGCTGGCCTTGGCTGCGGTGCCAGGGCAGTGGTGGGCTCTGGGGGTCTGGCTTGCCCCTGGTCAATGCTGGCTGCCATGCAGGAAAAGGGGATACAGAGTCCTCTCTGGTGTGTGCCAGTCATGCTTCCACCTTGATGTGGTGGGGAGTGTGGTGCCGGGCACAGGGAGCCCTGAGCCACAGCCGGGATTAGTGCGGATTGAGCTATTCCTGGCAGTGGGGGAGCGCAGGGAGGGGATGGGGAAGTAGAGACCTGCTGTCACCTACTGCTGGTGGCCAGGGCTGGAGCAAGCCTGGCTGTGGGCTGTGGGTGTCCCCCAGATTGGGGCTGCCCCAGCTCTGATGGTTGTGTGGCAATGGGGTGGGTGGCGGGTGCATGTCCTGGGCTGCGGGGCAGCAGGAAGGGGACATGGGGTGGGTATAGCCTCACCACTGCCAGGCTCAAGCCCTTGTGCCAGTCTTGCTCCCCTCATGGGGGTCCCACTTCCTGTGGGGTTCGGGGTCTCTGCACCTCCTCCTGCCTCCCCATGTGCAATGCCTAGTCTTGGAGGGACTGGAGGGTGCACACAGTGCATGCTTGCGTTCTCATTGCCACACCATGTGTGAGGCTTGTGGCTGTAACAGATGGACCCCAATCCTCAGCATGTGTCCCCCTGCGTTCCTGGCTGGAACACAGCTCTGTAGGAAGGGGTGACACCAAACCACCCTGCCTGCCACGAGATGGAGCGGGGCTGAGCAGGGGCTAGGGCATCCCCAGTGCTCCCAGCATCCCCACCACATCAGGACACGCTGGGCCAGTGCAGCAGCTCCCAGTGCCAGCAAAGGCATCACTCTTCCCGCAGAGAGGAGAAGGGCTCAGGGGCAGGGCTTGCCCTGGTGAAGGCGTGGGGAGCAGGGCCAGCGGCCAGCTGGATGCCATCCCACTGCGGGCAGCATGGGGTCAGGGACATCTGAGTTCCTCCAGGCTGGCTTGGCTGTGGCAGCTGCACCGCGCATCCCGTGCCGGTTCTCCCTGTCCTCCAGCCATCATTCCTAGCTGCTGAAGGGGCTGAGTGTGTCCATTGGGAAGTTTTTGGCATGGCTGGTGGGGACAAGTAAACCAGGGGTCAGTCGGTTGGTCCTATGCTTCCTCTGTACAGGCCACCAGCACCGGGAGTGTGAGCAAGGCAGTAGGGCAGCCCCGGGAGGCAGGCATGGCAGCCCACCCCATGTTTTGGTAAACTTCTAGAGGTGTGCAGCAGAGCCGGCTCAAAGAGTGCGGCATGGGACTGTGATACAGCGGAGGCTGGGGGAAGAGCCATAGGGGAAACTGGTGCCTGTGGTGCAGCCTGGCTCACCCTTGAAAGCAGGACCCGCCGGTGCTGGTGCTGGTCCCTGAGGTGCCAGCGACCCATGTGAGCTGGCAGTGAGCATGCCGCGAGCGCACCAGCTGAGTGCTGTCCTGGCCTGACCCCGCCAGGACACAGCATTGCTTCCCTCGCAGCCACGCACGGAGGTCACCTCTGCTGAAAGGATGCGGGATGCGTGCTGCCTGCGAGGCTGGGAGGACGAGGCCATCCTCAACACCCATGGCACTGTGGGTCAAGCTGGTGCTGGCAGCTCTCAGCACAGACCCATAGAGGCTGAGCTCCAGCTTCCGTGCAAGGGGAGTGTCTCTGCACCTACCTTCTCCCACCCCATCGGGCCAGTGTTCCCCTGCTGCTAAGGGCTCCCTGCTCCCACCCCACTGCTGGCCCAGTGCAGCCAGGAGCAGGGACCCGGCACAGCAGTCATGGAGCCAGCACTGCGTCATGCAGCAGCTCTTCTCCTCGGCAGTGGTTTCCCTCTGGATTGTTGCTTGGCAGCGGCGCAGGAGCACGGTGCATCAGGGACGTGCCATGCAGCCCCGTGCCTGGCTGAGCCCTGGGGAGAAGGGGAGCGAGGTGATATATGGGGACATGACTCAGCTCCGAGCGGCTGCTGGTGGCGAGGGGCTGCGGCGGCGGCAACCCTGTGCCAGGCCAGGGGGAGCAGATCCCCTCTCAGCCCTTTGCACCAGCCCTGCTTGCACCCGGGCTGCATCTGTGCTCCTCAGGTGCCTGCCCTGCTTTTGGGGTGACAGCTGTGCTCACGGCGGTCCCTTCAGCCCCAGTGATGCCCCAGGCCCCACATCCCCCAGCTTGGTGGTGCCAGGACCATGCTGAGCCCTGCCATGGAGCTGCCCCCCATTTACAGAGATGCGGATGGCTCGTGGGGACCTTGCCTTGTCCCTGTGTGTGCTGGGGGCACCTCCCTGTCTCCACAGCAGGGACCCCCCTGCTGCAGTGGCACCCAACTGGTGCTCCCCAGCCACATCCCCTCCAGGCCATGGGAGGGCTGGCCACATGGCATTGCCCATGTACCAGCACCATGCACTTCACACCCCACCATACCATCTGTTTACATCCCATGTGAACATCACTAGGGCCCGGCTAAAGTCGGCGTGTGGCATGGGAGCAGCTGGCTGGAGCCATGCACTGGCAGCTGCGGCAGCACAGAGCGCAAAGGGATAAGTTTCAGGGGGCTCACCTCTGCCATGGCACTGCCAGTGTCAGGAGAGGGGCTGGGTGACTGCAGCCAAGGGGGCTTCACTCTGCTCCCCTCGGCTGTGGGCTCTGCTGCACGGTGATGCACAGTGAGCCTGTGGGACCCTGGGAATCCCCCCCGCCGTGGACCTCGTTTGGCTCCTGCACCAGAATGGAGCTGGAACTGTGATCCTGATGTCATCCTTGGACCCGTCCCAAAAATTCCTGCCCAGGACTGTGTGGGGAGCTGAGACCCCCAGTGCTGAAGTGCCACCTGTCCCTGCTAGCCCCTGGCTTCCCAGACCACAACGCCGTGCCAGTGGGTGCCAGGGCTGGGCATGGTCCTTGCAGGGCTGGGGGTGCATAGGGTAAGTGCAAGGGGCTGGGGGCGACCGGCATGTGGCAATGGGGCTGGGGCGAGTATGGTCCCCATAGGCTGCCATAGCTGCTGGGGACAAACCAGCACGTGGCTCCCACGCAATCCCAATTATGCAGCCCTGCATGGGGTGGGGTAGGTGGCGAGGGGCACAGGGGCTTCAGGCTGGGTTTGGGTGGGTGGGCAGTGAAAGACCCAGAGGAGCTAGTCTGGGGGACCACAGCCATGGGACACTGCAGCTGTGGGCCACCATGGCCGTGAGGCATGGTGTATTCTGACCCTGCGGGACCTTTAGGCTGGATCCTGGATGTGCCAGCTGCGGCCCGGTGGTGCTGCAGGCAACACTGCCTGCAACCACCCCAGCCCAGGGAGAAGGAGGGCAGCAACAGGCAGGAATGCGGCCGGGGCTGGCGCCCGCCGTAGCTGCAAGGCTGCGCGGGTGCAGCTGGATGTCGGCACTATCTGGCTGCCAGCCCCATCCCCTCCCCGGCCTCTCCCTCGCCAGCCCCCCGCCGGCCTCTTCTCTTTCTCCTGCTCCCCCCTCCGCGGCCTCTTCCTGCCTTGGCTCCTGCTGCCGGGATCTTCTGGGGCTCAGGTGAAACCGGCCCCGCCGCCACCGCGGGACACACCGGAGGCCCCGCGCAGCCCTCGCTCCGCATGCACGTCCCCCCGCCGTGCTGCGGCGCCGGGCACAGGCCCTCCGAGCGGGAAGCGAGGCCCCCGGCACACCGCGGTCCTTGGGCGGCTGCTGCGGCCCCGGCGCGGGGAGCAGGTTCATGTCGCGGGGCTGCGTTCCTACCCCGCCGCCCAGCGCATGCGCAGTGCCAGCGCCCCGGGCTGGGGCACGGCACTGGGGAGGGGGGACAGGGGGCAGGGTTGCTGGCAGCTGCTCTGGGGCAGAGCATGGAGAGGGGTGCGCGGTCCCCTGAAGCGCCTGCGCTGGGGGTGGCGTGGTGAAGCAGGCAGCTGCCTGCCTGCTCTTAAGGCACCCTGGCTCCTGCTGCTTGCCCTTCTCCCCAGGGAGCTGTGCAGCTCCCTGTGCCATGCTGTGCCACGGGGACCATGCAGCCTTTTCCACACACCACAGTGCAGAAGCCCCCAGCCCCACAAGTGTAGGGCTCCAGTGGGTTGCAGGAGCAAGCATGCACCCCCAAGCCAGCTGTGGCACAGGGGCATGGTGCAGGAGGGCTCCCCTCATGAAGGTGCCCAGCCGCAGGGCAGGTCATGCCGCAGCCCAAGCCTGGAGTCACAGTCGCCCTTTTAATGGTGCCCTGGAGGCCACTGGCCTGGTGATGCTGGCAGTGCTCCCGCCTTGCCAGCCAGGCACCTGGCCATGCATAGCTCTTTGCGGTGCACCCATGGTGCTGGTGATCCCAGTGCTGAGCGGGAGCAGAGCCATGCACAGGACCCCGGGCTGCCCAGCCCCGGGGCTGGCAGCGTAACCGTCCTCTCTGTCTCCGGCTCACAGGGGGAAGAGGAGCCCGAGGAGAACCAGAGCAAGGAGGAGAAGGAGCCAGGGACGCCCATGAGGAAAGCCGGGCGGCCCGGGCGGAAGCGCAAGCATGCCCAGGTGAGCCAGCGGGCGCCGGGCGCGGGGCCAGGTGGGGGGCAGCAAGGTGTCCCCCCCGCTGGTGGAGGTGCTGCTCTAGTGGGAGACTATGGCTCCCAACGTGCCAGGGCTCCTGGCTGGAGGAGAGCCTGAGTCTGGCACAGCGGCAGGAGGGAAGCATGTGTCCCCCTAGCCCCCAGTGCTGCCCCCTCCCCACAGCCCCTGGTAAGTCCCCCTGTGCCTGGCGGTAGCAGAGCTCCACTCAGTGCAGTTTTGGTTGAGGCACCACCATGTGTTTGCTCTCTGTCTGGGGGGCTGGCACCCCTGCTCCCCCCTTGTAGCCCTTTCTCTGGCTGCGGGCCCAACCAGGCACAAGTAGCTGCAGTAACAAGGTAGATGTGAGTGCACAGGACTGAGTGCCCGCCAGCTTGCCCAGCTGTGCTGTGCAGGTGATGTCCACTCCTAAGCGCACAGGGCTTAGTGAGCTCCCAGCTCACTAGCCCAGCCAGCCAGGATCGTGGCCCACCATGCACCAAAGCAGCTGGAATGGCTCGTCTCATAGGCACATCTTGGGGCCTTGGTCATGCTGCTGGGCGAGGGGTAGGCACAGGAGAGTGACACGGAGCTCGCAGGGTGCTGCAGGGTGATGGGGTCCTTGGGGCTTTGGGCAGCAGCCAGCTCTGATGGGGCACCAGGACAGGACACCTGGGGCTGGGGGGTACTCGTGGAGGTGGTGGCTTGTCCATCGCAAGCCATGGTGTGTCCTGGTGCCAGCTGGGGAGCCATGGTGGCTTCCTCCCTTCGCTGGCCAGATATCACACTGCCAGTTGCTGCTGCCACCATGAATTCAGTGTTCAGAGGAGGAGCAGAGGTTCCTCTCGGTGCTGAAGCCCTGGCGGGAAGGGGCACATCATCTGGGTGCAGGCAGGGCTTGGGCAGCATCCCCATGTCCTGACCCTGCAGGAGGGGACAGACGGCAGAGCTCCCTGGTCCCTTCACTGCTAGAAGGCTACAAAATCTTTCTGCAAAAGTTTCCGGCTGCAGAAAGGGTTAATCCTGCACTTGGACATGTCCAGATCCATGCTGCCTGTCCCAGTCTGCCATCCTGGTGGCGGTGGGGGCCGGGGAAGCCAGGATGGCGTCGCCTGGGGATGGGACACAGGGCTGGGAGCCAGCAGGGTGGCTGGGCTCCGAACGCTGGCTATAAATCCAGTGGGGCGGGAGGTACGTGCTGGGGCGGGGGGAGCCATTTCGGTGGAAGAACAATGCTGGCACAGGAACAAATGGGGAAAGTCTTCAGGAACAGACTGAGCCTGGGAACCAGGAGGTCTCTGGCTATTAGAGCTGGTGGTCCCAGGAGCCCCCTCTGGCACAATGGGTCTGGAGCAGGATAGATGGATGGATGGCGGCAGTGCCACAACACTAGGCACATCCTGGTACCTCCTGCAGAAGAACTGCCCAGTTCATGGCGGGTGCCCATCCTGCATGCGTTTGCTCCATGCTCCCACACCTGCCCCACGCATGGCAGAGCTGGCCCGGTCAGCAGCTCCCGCTGCCAAGTGACCAGAGCTGGCAAGTCCCATGGCCCGTGGGCACTGCCAGGAGGCTGGGGAAAGCCCCCGCTGGGTGTGAGCTGCTAAAAATATCCTCCCCATTGGAGAGCCCCATGGTGCTGGTGCCAGCAGGAGCCCATGGCTGGAGTGGAGCTGGTGCAGAGTATGGGGACCCTGGGTGAACCTTGGGGACTGGCCAAGGGTCCCCAGGACCCTGCTCACAGGGACCCAGTAGGCAGATGTGTTGCAGGAGGGTGCTGAGCCTGAGACAGGGATGTGAAACCTGCTTGGGGATGGAGCTTGCCGGCACGGTTGCTCAATGTAGGACTGGCAGGGGGTCGAGGAACTAAGGACCCATGCTGCTGCTGCCTGCCCTTCCTAGCACGTCCATGGGGGAGGTGGGGAGCTCAGCCCTGGGACCCCCATCAGTGCCAGGTCCCTGCAGGGGGCTCTCAGGGGTGCAGAGGACAGGCAGGAGGTGGCAGGGAGGCAGGAGGAGGAAGAGTGGGGAGCACTGCCTGGCAATGGTAACCAGTCCCTCTGTTTTCCCAGGTGTCGGACGTGTTTTGCCCGGGGTGTGATGCTGTCAGCCAGGTGAGCAGGGCTACCCCAGCTCACTGCTCCTGCGGCTCCCCAGATCCCCACACTGAGGGTCTGGCTGGGGACAGGTATCATGGTATCAGTGAGCCATGCCATGCCACGCCAAGCTGTGCTGTTTTGAGCTGTGCTAAGCCATGCCAGGCCATACTGTGCTGTCCTGTGGTATGCCGTGCTATGTTGAGCTGTGCCATGCCATTCTGTGCCAAACCATGCTGTGGCTCCAAGACCAGTGGCTCCAGCTGGGCTCAGCAGTGGGGACACCCCCTCTGCCAGTGGCTCTGCAGGTGGTGCCATGTACGCAGTGACTCTCCCAGCACCGTCTCCATGGCGGAAGGGGCATTGGCCAGGGGCTGCCCCATCCAATGTCCGCACTCCTGGCAGCTACCCAGGCTTGGGAAGGGGCCCTGTGGGTTTGGAGCTGGTGCTCTGGGACTGGGATCGACATGCTCTCCAGGGGGTGCAGTGCACTGGAGTTGTCTCACATCATCCCTCTGCGAGGCAGCCAGCCCCCACCCTGCATCCAAGGCTCCCCCAGTGTCCCCCCAGCAGCGAGCGAGGTGGCAGGGCCAGCATGGAGCAGTGCAGCCCGGCGGGCTCCCGGCGGAGCAGCGTCCTTGGCGGGGGCCCAGCAGAGGGGAGGGGAGCCGGAGAAAGGCAGCGCTTGTTCCCAGGGCCCGGCCGGTGCGGAGGAAGCGGGTGGGTGGGCAGGAAGGCAGACCCGCCGCCGGGCCCTCCTCGGGGACAGGGACGGGCGCCGGGGCGGCCAGGGAGGGGCACGGATGTGGGGTGGGTCCCGGCCTCCCCTTCCCCTGTGCAGTGTCCGAGCAGCAGCACCGGGACGTGCCAGCGGCACAGGGGACCCTGAGGGCCTGGTGAGCCAGCATCTGGTTCTGACTCAGGTAGGGAAGCGGCAGCAGGGCTGGAGCCAGGGAACCAGGTTTGGCTGGTGTGGCTGTTGAAGGGCTGGAGGCGCAAGGGTGCGGGGAGGCTGGTTTTGAATGGGTGCTGTGCCAGGGTGTGCCAGTTGCAGTGCCAGGTGGGCCGCATGTCCCTGTTCTGGCCAGCTGTCGTATGAGGGGATGTGGTGCCTGTCCCATCTCAAGGTTAACCCCCCACATTACCCCCATCCCACTGTGACCCGGCGCATCTTCCTGGCATTGTCTGCCAGCATGGCGGGGCCTGGGGAGCCCCACGCCGCAGGCAGGGAGCTGGGGCTGAGTGGGTGTCATGGCAGACACACAATGACACCCATTTCCTGAACACATGGTGGGCAAGGAGCTGCCATGCTGGTGGGAAGGGGCTACCAAGAGCAGGGCTAGAGCAGGCCCATGGCAGCCCCTGTGTGCTCCGCTCAGCCATGGCCCTAACGTGGAGTGGGGAGCGCGTGGTCCCAGCAGAGTGGCCCTCCCCAGCCCCAGGGCTGCTGGTCATGGTTAGTCCCAGTGTCACTGCCATGGCCTCACAGCCCCGAGGGGAGTGCATGCCACCATGCTCCTGATGCCTGTGTGGCCCCCCGGACCTCGTCCTTTTGGGGGATTGGGCTGAGCCCCCTGCAGCCGTGCCTCCGCCAGCCTCCGCAGCCGCCTAATCCGGAGCACATTGCCGGCCTTCCCATTTCCTCCCGGGAAGCCCACACAGCCCCTGCGATTGTTTTCAGCATGGTGTCCAGGATGCAGCCCCAAGCAGGAGGCTGGAATGGGGCTGGGAGCAGCTGGGCCCCTGTCACAGGCTCAGTGCAGGCTGGGAGCTGGGGAATGCTGGCGTGCAGGGGACAGGCGGGATGCAGTGGGAAGCATATCCCTTTACACTTGGCATGACGTCTGCTGTGGGGATGGAGACCCCAGCTTGTTCCCATGAGGAACATGGGATGGACTTTGCTTGTCCTGTCAGCTACAGCCCCTGGGAGGGAGCACCGGGGTGTAGCCCTGCTTCGGTTTGCCCCAAGTCTCCCTCCATCCTCTTTACTTCGGGCTGCCCCATCACCGTCCAAGCCAGTTCTGGCAGCTCGTCCTGCCCTGAAACGCCAGCCGCACCAAGCCGGGGTGGTTGGGGCACTGGTGGTGCACACGCACAGTCGGACACAGGCAGAGCGTGCGCCATAGTCACTTCCAGAGCCAGTGTGAGGCCCAGGCGCAGGCACGGTGGCACTGGCAGCTTCCTCCCCTCCAACAGCCAGGGACTTTGCTCTCTGGCATCCATCTCACCGACGGTGCCAGCTCCCTCCGTTACAGCACAGCGTCCCCGCAGCCTGTCCCATCACTGCAGTCAGTGTCCAGGCTTCCCAGGGTGCAGTATCCCATCAGCCAGGCATGCCAAGGTCTGTCCTTCAGCCTCCATCGCCTTAAGCATGCCCTTGCTCACAGCCAGGAGCTCCCACGCAGCAGCCTGGCACGGCACCTCCACACTCCTGATGGCAATGGTGTCTGCTTAGTTGAGCTGTGCCCTCCCCGGGAACCAGGCTTTGCTGCCTGGAGGCTGTCTGGCGCAGGGAGAGGCCACCAGGCACCTCTGCGACTGGTGGCGGTGGCTCGCGTGTCCCTGACGCATGGGCGTGTCATGTACCCTGGCCTGGTGTGTGCAGATCCGTGGTACAAGTGATACGGCTGCACTGTCCCTGGGTGGGAACTGGGCCAACCAGGCTCCGGGGAGGGCTGCACGGTGCAGGCTCGGTACAGCGGGAGAGCATTTGAGAGTGGTTCCCTGTGTCTAGCATTGCACTGGCACAGCCTTGGCTCCCCACCAGTGCTGCTGGACACTCTGCAAGGGTCCCTCCGGCCCCTAACACCCCCCCCGCCTCCACCTCGCTGACCCCTTTCCCAACTGCGGGCTGTGGAGCAGCTCGTCCCTATTTTCCCCGGCTCTGGTCGCTGCCCCTCTGCACGACAGCCCCCACCCGCCGGCCTGGGGCCAGCGAGCGAGCGGAGGAAGTGACTCTGCCAGCGAGCCGGGGCGGCCGTACCGAGCAGGAAGCGCCCGCCGCCGCGGGGCCGCCGCCGCCAGCGCGGGGAGGAGGCAGGCGCCTGCGCACGGGCGGGCGGCAGCCGGACGGGGGTCTGCGCGCCAGCCGGAGGGGATGCGCCATGGTAAGCGGCACACGCGACCCACCGCCTGCCGGGCACGCCTGGGGAGGGGGCTCCTACGGCAGCGGCGACGCGGATCTGGGAGCCCTGGGGAGCAAAGCCCCCTCTGTCACCTGCTCCCCTCAACCCAAGCTCCTGCCCCACACCTCGGCCTCGGCATCCCCTTCCCGGTGTCCTTGGGGCAGGGGAGGGTGGGCAGCATGGCGGGCACCCAGGCTCACGCCAAGCCTGGCTGGCTGCTCGGCATTTGCTCCCTGGCACCCTGCCACCATACGGTGCATCCTGGGACATGTAGTTTGCTGGGGACGGGCAGGAGGGTCCCTGCAGTCGGCTCCCCTCTGTGCCACCCCGGCACCATGCCAGCCCCACGCCACAGGTCCCCACACCCTCCTGCGCCACTGGGAGGGCTAGGGCAGAGTAGGGGTGGGCAACAGTGCAGGGAAGGTGCTGGTGGGCTGCTTGGTCCCATTTCCTGGTATCGCTGCTGCTGAGCTGGGGGGCCCTGCTCCAGCTCAGGCAGGGCACAGACAGGGCTTGCCTGCTCTCCCTGTGCAAGCCAGTGTGCCTTGGCCAGGCAGGGCCTGGCACAGCCGGGCTGGGAGCAAACCTGTGGCCTCTCCCCCCATCCCTGGCATCCCGTGAAGCCCCCGATGCTCCCAGATTCTTGCAAAGCCCCTGCTGTGTGTCCAGGGGGTCAAGGATGGGAAGGCAAGTGCAGGGCTTGGGAAACGGGCCCAGGTGTCTCCTCAGCTCCTGGCTCTGGTGGCAGTGGCAGCCCTTTGTCGGTGTCTGTCTGTGAGGGTGAGCCTGGGGTGGGCACCCCACGCCTGTGAGCAGTGTATGGGGGAGTCTCCAGGGAGGCTGGTGCCTGAACAGCTCCACTGTGCCATGCTGGCAAGGGCTGAGTGCCAGGGACAGGACCTCCCATGCCCTGGCATAGAGTGCGCCAGCACCCCCAGGGTGCACACCCAGGAGGGGATGGAGTGCTCCCAAGTGCTGTGGCAGTGGGGATGACCAGGGTCTGGTTGAGCAGCACAGGCAGAGCCCACCCTGCCATGGCTGCGCCGTGCCTCACTGTTGCAGTGACGCAGCAGCACTTTCACTCTCCTTTGCCACGGAAACCGCTGAGCCGGGCTGCTCCTCTCGCTCTCACTTTGCTCCCGCTGTGGTGTGCTGTGCCATGCTATGCTGTGCCATGCCTGGGGCTGGCCGTATAGCAGGGGACCAGTGATGCCATTCCCAGCTCCTCAGCCTTGCTAACGTGCTCAGCACCACTGTCTCTGCATTCACATCGTTGCCGTGTGTCTCGCGGGCACACAAGCGGGCCGGGCACGTTGGTGAGTGCTGGCACAGACAGTCCTCCCCCGTGTCTCACACTCACACACACTCGCCGCTCTGTCGCTGCACTCATGAGCCGGGGCCAGCTGCACGTTTCCTGCGGGTGCTGGCACCGCCTGTCGCAAATGCACACCTGCCTGCGGGTGTTGGTCTTGCCCATCTGACACATGCGTGTGCTCCAGCTGTGCCCGTCACACTCCTTCCCACTCTCACGCTCGCTATAGGCCATGTTTTTGTGTGTCACACTTGGACACGCATCTGCACACATGTCACACGGCCTGGCTCTGCCTGTCACACACATAGATGTCACACACTGTCTCTGCCTGTTGCGAAAACACACGTAGCAACACCCACAAGCACCTGTCATGGGCTGTCCCTGCTGTGGTTATCATATGCCCTGTCCCTTCCTGTTACATGCATACGCTGCAGTGTCCAGCTCTGCCTGTCATCATGCAGTCCCTGGATCCACCTGTCTTGCACGTGTGCACACGTGCACCAGCCATTCCATGTTCCTGCTGCTGACCCCATGGGAATGAGGGGTCCCAACGCTGGCACCACACTGCAGCGCTTCAGCACAGGCAAGCCAGGCAGGATGGGCAGCTCTAGTGTCCCTCCTGCACTGGGAATGTCCTCACTGACATGGGGGCTGGGACAGCTGCGTGACATCCCAGCATGTCGTCATCTGGAGAGTACCATGGCACCATGTCCTGATCTGAGGCTGTCATGGCCATGTATCACACACCAGTGGGCATTGTGTCATCGTGTCCTGGCCCTGAAGGTTCTCTGCCCTCTTGTCCTGGTCCCGAAGGTGCCGTGGCATTGTCCTGGTCCTCATGGTGTCATCTCCATTTGTCTTGGTCCTGAGGGTGACATGAAGTTGCGACCAGGTCTTAAGGGCATCATGGTGGTGTGTCTTGGTCCTCAGGGTTTCGTGGTCACTTGTCCAGGTCCTTAAGGTGTCATGGTAGTGTATCAAGGTCCTCATGGCGTCGTTTCCTTGTGTCTTGGTCCTAAGAATGCCATGGTGTTGTATTCAGGTCCTCATGGTGTCACCTCCATTTGTCTTGGTCCTGAGGCTGACATGGCATTATGTTGTGGTTCTGAAGGTGTCTTGGTAGTGTATCCAGGTCCTCGTGGTGTCATGTCCTCGTGTCTTTGTCCTGAGGGTGTCATGGTGTTGTGTCCTGGCCCTGAGGGTGTTCATTGCAACATGACCTGCTCCTCAGGATGTCATGGCAATGAGTCCTGGTCCTGAGTGTGCCATGGAGGTGTGTCTGGGCCCTGAGGGTGTCTTGACCACTTTTTCTGGACCTAGAGGTGCCATGAATTGTGTCATGGTCCTGAGGGTGCCATGGACTTTTGTTCTGGTCCTGGGAGTGTCATGGCTCCATTGCCTAGTCCTCATGGTGTCACCTTGGTCCTTGGGGCAACATGGCAGTTTGTCCTGGTCCTGAAAGTGTCCCAGCATTGTGTCCATGTCTTCTTGGTGTCACATCCTTGTGTCTTGGTCCTGAGGATGCCATGGATGTGTCTTCTCTTTCCTGAGGGTGACATGGCATTGTGTACTGGTGCAGAGGATGTCATGGGAGTCCTATTCCTTAGGGTGTCATGGCAGCATGTTGTGGTTCTGAAGTTGCATGTGACAGTGTCTTCGGGTCCTCATGGTGTCACATATTTGTGTTTTGGTCCTGAGGATGCCATGGATGTGTGTCCTTTTCCAGAGGGTGTCATGGCGTTGTGTCCTGGTGCAGAGGATGTAATGGCAATGTATCTTGTTTCTTAGGGTGTCATGGAAGCATGTCCTGGTCCTAAAGCTACCATGACAGATTATCCAGGTCCTCATGGTGTCACTTACTTCTGTCCTGGTCCTGTGGGTATCATGTCCCTCTGTCCAGGCCTTGAGGATGCCGTATCATTGTGTCATGGTCTTGAGGGTGTTAATGTAACATAACCTGCTCTTGAGGGTGCCATGGAAGTGTGTCGTTGTCCTGAGATTGCTGTGGTAGAATGTCGTGGTCCTGAAGTTGCCATGGTATTTTATCTTGCTCCTGAGGGTGCCGTGGCAGTGTATCCTGGTCCTCAGGGTGCCACATCTGTGTGTCCTGGTCCTCAGCATGTCACATCCATGTGTCCTGGTCCTGACCATGAAATTGTCATGGCATTGCATCCTTCTGAAGTTGCCACAGCAATATATTTTGCTCCTCAAGATGTCATTTTCACGTGTCATTGTCCTGAGGTTTTCATGGCATTATGTCCTGCTCCTGAGGATCTCATGGCACCATGTCCTAGTCCTGAGGGTGTCATGGCATTGTTTTCCTTTTCATATGGATGTTGGCGCTGTGTGTCCTTGTTCTGAGAACTCCATGACAGCATGTCCAGCTCCTGAGGGTTTCAAGGCATTGTGTCCCGCTCCTGAGGGTGACGTGATACTGTGTTCCGGTCCTGAAGGTGTCATGGCTGTGTATCTTGGTCCTGAGGGTGCTGTGGCTGTGTTTCCAGATCCTGAGGACGCCATGGCACATACAGGACAACCAAGCGACCAGGCCCAGTCAGCATGGGTTTGTGAGAGTCAAGTCCTGCTTGACTAACCCGATCTCCTTCTATGACAAGGTGACCGCTCAGTGGATGAGGGAAAGGCTGTGGATATTGTCTACCTGGACTTTAGTAAAGCTTTTGACACTGTTTCCCACAGCATTCTCCTGGAGAAACTGGCTGCTCATGGTTTGGATGGGTGTACTCTTCGCTGGGTAAAAAACTGGCTGGATGGCTGGACCACTCAGGGCTGGACCCTCTTCACTCAAGAGTTGTGGTGGAAGGAGTTAAACCCAGTCGGTGACTGGTCATAAGTGGTGTTCCCCAGTGGTCAGTGTTGGGGCCAGTTCTGTTTAATGTCTTTATCAATAGTCTGGGCAAGGGGATCAAGTGCACCCTCAGTAAGTTTCTCGATGGTGAGACATCAATTTGATAGGTGGACCACTCAGTGGATAAAGAACTGGGTCGATGGCCGCATGCAAAGAGTTGTGGTAAACGGCTCGATGTCCAGTTGGAAAACAGTAACGAGTGGTGTCCCTCAGGGGTCGGTGTTGGGACCGGTCCTGTTCAACATCTTTGTCGGCGACATGGACAGTGGGATTCAGTGCACCCTCAGCAAGTTTGCCGACGACCCCAAGCTGTGTGGTTCGGTTGATATGCTGGAGGGAAGGGATGCCATCCAGAGGGACTTTGACATGCTTGTGAGGTGGGCCGATGCCAACCTTATGAAGTTTAACCAAGCCAAGTGTAAGGTCTTACACCTGGATCGGGGCAATCCCAGGCCTAGCTACAGGTTGGGCGGAGAAGACATTCAGAGCAGCCCTGTGGAGAAGGACTTGGGGGTGTTGGTTGACGAGAAGCTTGACATGAGCCGGCAGTGTGCGCTCGCAGCCCAGAAAGCCAACCGTATCCTGGGCTGCATCAAAAGCGGCATGACCAGCAGGTCGAAGGAGGTGATCCTGCCCCTCTACTCTGCTCTTGTGAGACCCCACTTGGAGTACTGCGTACAGTTCTGGTGTCCTCAACATAAAAAGGACACGGAGCTGTTGGAGCAAGTCCAGAGGAGGGCCATGAGGATGATAAGGGGGCTGGAGCACCTCCCGTATGAAGACAGGCTGAGAGAGTTGGGGCTGTTCAGCCTGGAGAAGAGAAGCTGCATGGAGACCTCATAGCAGCCTTCCAGTATCTGAAGGGGGTCTATAAGGATGCTGGGGACGGACTCTTCCTTAGGGACTGTAGTGGTAGGACAAGGAGTAATGGCTTCAAACTTAAACAGGCGAAGTTTAGATTGGATATAAGGCAGAAGTTCTTTACAGTGAGGGTGATGAAGCACTGGAATGGGTTGCTCAGGGAGGTTGTGGATACTCCATCCCTGGCAGTGTTTAAGGCCAGGTTGGACAGAGCCTTGGGCAACATGGTTTAGTGCGAGGTGTCCCTGCCCATGGCAGGGGGCTTGGAACTAGATGATCTTAAGGTCCTTTCCAACCCTTACTATTCTGTGATTCTATGACACCAAGTTGGCTGGGAGTGTGGATCAACTGAAGGATCGGAAGGTTCTGCAGAGGGAGCTGGACAGGTTGATTGATGGGCTGTGGTCAATCGTGTGAGGTTCAACGAGGCTCAATGCTGGGCACTGCATTTGGGCCACAACAACCCCATGGAACACTACAGGCTTGGGAAGAGTGGCTAGAAAGCTGCTCAGCAGAAAAGAACCTGGGGGTGCTGACTGACGAAGCTGAACATGAGCCAGCTTGTGCCCAGGCAGCCAAGAAGGCCAACAGCATCCTGGCCTGTATCAGCAATAGTGTGGCCAGCAGGGCCAGGGCAGTGATCATCTCCCTGTACTCGGCACTGATGAGGCTGCACCTTGAATCCTGTGTTCAGTTCTGGGCCCCTCACTACAAGAGAGACATTGAGGTGCTGGAGCAGGTCCAGAGAAGGGCACTGAAGCTGGAGAAGGGTCTGGAGCACAATCATGATGGGGAACAGTTGAGGGACCTGGGGGTGTTTAGTCTGGAGAAGAGAAGGCTCAGGGGGGACCTTATCGCTCTCTACAACTACTTGAAAAGAGGTTGTAGTGGTCAGTCTCTTCTCCCAGGTGACAAGTGATAGGACAAGAGGTAACAGCCTCAAGTTGTGCCAGGGGAGGTTTAGATTAGATATGAGGAGAAATTTCTTCCCCAAAATGGTTGTCAAGCACTGGAACAGGCTGCCCAGGGCTGTGATTGAATCACCATCCCTGGAGATATTTAAAAGATGTGTAGATGTGGTGCTGATGGACATGGTTTGGTGGTGGACTTGGAAGTGCTGGGTTAATAGTTGGACTTGATGATCTTAAAGCTCTTTTCCAACCTAAATGATTCTATGATATGACACCATGTCATTTTTTGCAGGTGTCATAGCAGTGTGTCCTCATCATGAGGGTGTCATGCCATTGTGTCCTTGTCCTGACAGTGTCATGTCCATGTGTCCTGGTCTTGAGGATGTCATGGCAGCATGTTCTGGTCCTGAGAATGCCATGTCAGTGTGTCGTGGTCCTGAGGGTGTCATATCCTTGTGTCCTCATCCTGAGGGTGCGATGCTGTTGTGTCCCTTGTTTCTGGGGTGACCTTACTGCAGCTTTCCAATATTTAGAGGGGGCTTGTTAGAAAGATGGAGAAAGGCTTTGCACCAGGGCCTGCAGTGGCAGGAAAAGGGGCAATGGTTTTAAACTGAATGGGGGTAGCGTTGGGTTGGACATGTGGAGGAAACATTTTATGATGAGGGTGGTGAGGCCCTGGCACAGGTTGCCCAGAGAAGCTGTGGCTGCTCTGTCCCTGGCAGTGTTCAAGGCCAGGTTGGAAGGGGCTTGGAGCAAGCTGGTCCAGTGGAAGGTGTCCCTGCCCGTGGCAGGGGGTTGGAACTAGATGAGCTTTAAGGTCCTTTCCGTTCTGTGATATCATGCTTCTCTGATGTTCATGTGTCCAGGTCCTGAGGATGCCATGGCTTCATGTCCTGGTCCTGAGGATGCCATGGAAGTGTATCTTGGTCCTGAAGGTGCTGTGGCAGTGTGTCGTGCTCATGAGTGTATCATGATGTTGTGTCCTAGTCCCAAGGGTGTCACATCCGTGTGTCCAGCTCCTGTGAGTGTCATGTCATAGAATCATTAAATGGTTTGGATTGGAAAGGATTTAAAGTTCATCTAGTTCCAACCCCCCTGCCGCAGGCAGGGACACCTCCACTAGACCAGGTTGCTCCAAGCCCTGTCCAACCTGACCTTGAACACTGCCAGGGATGGGGCAGCCACAGCGTCTCTGGGCAACCTGTGCCAGGGCCTCACCATCCTCAGTGTAAACAATTTCTTCCTCATATCCAACCCAACCCTACCCTTTTTCAGTTCAAAACCATTCCCCCTAATCCTGTCACTACAGGCCCCATTAAAAGTCTGTCCCCATTTTATAAGTCCTCTTTAAGTATGGAAAGGACTATGTCATTGGTTAGTCTGGGACTAGTCTGGGACAGCTCCTGGTTGTGTGGCATGGCATGGTGTCCTGTTTCTGAAGGCACCAGGCACCAGGCACCAGGCACTCTCATTCCTGAGGGTGCTTTGGTTGTGTGCCCTGGTCTTGAGGAGCCAGGACATGGCTCCATGTGCTGTTTTTGCAGGTGTCAAGGCAATGTGTCCTTGTCCTGAACGTGCTGTGGCTGTATGTCCTTATCCTGAGGGTGCCATGCCATTGTGTCCTGGCCACGAGTGTGTCATGGCAGTGTGTCCTGGTCCTGCGGGTGCCATGATACTGTGTCCAGGTCCTGAGGGTGCTATGGTAGTATTTCCTGATCCTAAAGGTTTTGTGGCATCCTGTCCTAGTCCTGAGAGTGTCATGGCTGTATGTCCTTGTCCTGAGAGTGTTAATACAGCATGTCCTGGACCTGAGGGTGTCATTGCAACATGATTTGCTCCTGAGGGTGCCATGGCAGCAGTCCTGGGGGTACCATTGCGCCATGTTCTGGTCCTGAGGGTGTCATGACACCATGTCCTGCGTTGGCCATTTGTCCTTATCCTGAGGGTGTCATGACCACTTTGCTGGTCCTGAGGGTGTCACCATTTTCTATCCTGGACCTGAAGGTGCCATGGCAGTGTGTCCTGGTTCTGAGGGTGTCATGGCAGCATATCCTGGTCCTGATGATGCCACATCCATGTGTCTTCATCCTGAGAATGCTGTAGCATTGTGTTCTGGTCGTGAATATGTCATGGTCATCTCTCGCTGCAGCATGTCCTGATCTGCAGGATGTTGTGGCAGTGTCTCCTGGTCCTGAGAGTGCCACGGCAGTGTGTCCTAGTGCTGAAAGCATCACGGCCATGTGTCTTGGTCCTGAGGGTGTCGTGGCAGCATGTCCAGTGTCCTCAGCATGTGATGGCCATGTGTCCTGGTCCTGAGGGTGTCGTGGCTGTGTGTCCAGGTCCTAAAGCTGTTGTGCCACCATGTTCTGCTCCTGAGGATGTCATTGTAGCATGTCCTGTTCCTAATGGTGCTATGGCTGTGTGTCCTGGTCCTGAGGGTGCCATGGCAGCATGTCCTGGTCCTTTTGTCCCATGGCAGTGTATCCTGGTCCTGACAGTGCCATGGCAGCATGTCCTTATCCTGAGGGTCTCACAGCAGCGTGTCCTGTTCTGGATAATTTCACATTCACATATCCTGGCTCTTTGGGTGCCATGGCCTTGTGCAGTGGTCCTCATGGTGTCATGACAACATGTCCATGACCTAAGGGTTCCATGGACACATGTCCTGATCCTGAGGGTGGCATTGTAGCCCTGTCCCACCCCGGGGCACGTTGCCAGCCCCTGCAGGCAGCAGCAGCCTGGCATACCTGAGGTGCAGGAGGTAGAACTTGGTCTTTTTGGCATAATGTGCTTTTGTCACTGGAGATGAGTCTCTGGGACAGTGCCCTGATGTAGAAGTCATGTCTCTGGGCTGTGGTCCCAGAGATACCCTTTGTGCTGTGAGGTCTGCAGTGGGGAAGTAGGGTCAGGACAGGGGAATGGGGACAGGGACAGGGTCCAAATGGGGCTGGCCACCCCAAAGTGGTGCAGGGGCTCCTGCCATGGGGTTTGGTGATGGTGGGATGAGGGCTGGGGGCATGGGCAGGTGTGCAAGCAGGTCCATGTCCCCCACTGCCAGCACCCATTGCAGGTCCTTTCCCTCTCCTTCTCCACAGGTGGAAAGCAGTGACACCCCCAAAGACACCGCAGCTGTCCCCAAGTGCCCCCCGCCCTGCCCAGAAGCCAGCCCCGCCGAGCCGCTGCCCAACGGGGACGTGGAGGGGGACGGTGCCCAGTGGAAGGGTGCAGTGGAGAGCGGCACGAGTCCCAAGGGCAGGCGCCCCGAGGAGGACGAGACGGAGAGCTTGCCAGACGGCGAGACGGGCCGGGTGCTGGAGAACGGCCGCTGCACCCCCAAGGAGGGCCTGGACGCCCCGGCCGATGAGGGTGAGCTGGCCCCTTCCGACCCCCAGAAGAAACGCGGGAGGAGGAAACTCCTGGAGGCCACAGAGAAAAGTAAGACCTTAGTGTTGAGGGCTCCCCGCTATGGGGCTGCGGCTCTGCCTGCAGTCCCACCGGTGCCTGCTGCGCCCTCCGGGGACCCCCGGCATGCCATCACCGGGAGGGGTCCGGGCTGCGGTGGCTCCTGGGCTGGGGAGTGCTGGAGGAGGAAGGGCTGATCCCCTCCATGCCACTTGGAATTCGGGGTGGGAGCAGCAGATCAGAGCAGGGGGCTGCCCTCGCATGCTTGTCCTGTCACACTACCCTTCCCATCAGGCTCTGCTCCCACCAGCAGGAATAGGGTGGGCAGGAGGGGAGGTCGGTCCTCACCTTGCCATGCAGCCAGTGCGGGTGCCCCTTCCTGCATGCACGCCTGCTCTGGAGTATGCTGATCAGCACCAGTGCTTGTGCCGCTTTGCATGGCAGCCCTGCGTGTGCCAGGCAGAGTGGGAGGCGCGTGCATGGTGTGGTCCTCAGCCACACTGCTTTGGTGCCATGGTCCTGGTGCCACTGCTGGTGCCGGTGCTGCTCCAGGTAGCAGCTTGGCAAAGGCCCTGGTGGGTCCCGGTGGACACCAAGCTGAGCGTGAGCCAGCAGCGGGTTCTTGTGCAGTGAAGGAAAATGGCATCCTGGGTTGTGTTAGGAGTGTTGCCCACTGGTTAAGGAAACCACTCAGGAGCGCTGGGCCCAGTGCTGGGCTTCCCAGTGCAAGAGGGACATGGGCAGACTGGAGAAAGTCCAGCAAGAGGCAACCAAGGTGCTGGAGGGACTGGAGCATCTCTGTTGTGAGGAAAGGCAGAGGGAGCCAGGACGGCTCAGCCTGGAGCAGAGCAGGCTCTGGGGGATGGAATCCATGACTGTAAATACCTGCAGGAAAGGGATGAGTATATGTATATGTGTGTCATGTATGTGAGGGCGGCTGGCATGCTACCTGCTGGGGCCCATGGGGACCTGGCTCCCTGGGGCTTTGCGGTGTCTGTCGCTGGCTCCCAGCCCTGGCAGAGCTGCTGCTCACCCTCCCTGGCCATGGCTGCTCAAAGGCAGGAGTGGCTCTGCTCTCTGCAGCCAGAAAGGGATGCCTGGCTCCAGTGCAGGCCGTGGGGGAGCCCAGCACTGGCCCTGGCTGTCCTTCAGGCACACACTGGCCTGTGCCCCTGCTGCCACCATCCCTCTTGGCCAGGAGGTGCCAAGCAGTGGGATGGGGCAGCTTGGACCAGCCATGAGCCATGAGGCCCTGGCACAGGTCCTCCCAAGAAGCTGTGGCTGCCCCATCCCTGGTGGTGTTCAAGGCCAGGTTGGACGGGGCTTGGAGCAACCTGGTCTAGTGGAAGGTGTCCTTGCCTGTGGCACGGGGGTGGAACTGGATGAGCTTTAAGGCCCCTTCTAACCTAAACCAGTCTGTGATTCTATGAGCTGGGATGGGGACCATGCTGTCCCCACAGCAGGGGATGGACAGAGAGCTGGGGACAGGAGCTGGGGTGTCACAACACTGTCATCACAGGGTACTGTGGAGCAGGAACAGGGTGAGAATGACAAGCACCAGCCTCTGGCTCTCGGGGGTTTCTCAACCCGGCTCAGCACAGAGACCTCCTGCCGGCCATGCTGAAGGAGGAATGGAGACAAGCAAGGAGGGGCTGGCTGAAGGCGGGTGAGGCAGGGCTGGGGATGGAGACGAGTGATGCAGATGCTGCTGCAGTCACGAGGCACTGAGCAGGCAGCTGAGGGAGCAGAGAAGCCATAGCTGGCAGCATGGTATAGGCAGTTGCGGGGAGCTTGCTGTGCTGGGCATACTGCAGTCAGGCATGGGTTGTGGTGCAGCCCTGGCGCCATGCTGACCGCAGTGGCTGAAGGGAGCGGGACCAGACAGGCTGAGCCCCCTGATGTGGGGACCAGTGTAGAATGGGGTGGAGACAGCCCCAGGGGTGCCCTGCTGCCAGCTCCCAAGTGTGACAGAGCTCTGGATGTAGAGACCGGCAGCAGCAAGTACCAGTGGGAATATAAGCATAGTGCGTGAGCATGGGTACCATGACCATGGGTACTGTGAGCAGGTCAGGCTTTACCTTCCAGCCTTGGACTGGTGTTCAGCCCTTTCCCTTCAGCATTACAGAGCCGTTTGACATGACCTGCCCATGGGGCCCTTGTGCACAGTGCTCCTCCTGCTGCTCTTCTCACTGTGAAGGCAGAGCAGCAGCTGCCTGCATTCCTGCCAGGCAGGCACTTTCCAGTCATCTGGAGGCTCTTCCCTGCCCTCGTCTCTTCTCCAGTGCTTTCCTGCAAACACAACTAGTATCTGCAGCTGTGCACTGCCTGCCCTGGAGCTGCCCAAGGCTCCTTCACTGGGCATGGGGCGAGTGCCCTGGTGATGGTGTTGAAGCAATACCAGTGGTACCCAGAGACTGACTGGGGGAGCCATGACAGCTTCTGGGAGCTCACTTCCTTCCCTAGAATCCATTTCCAGCACTTCAGCCATGTCTGTGCATCGTCACCTTGGTGGCTTCTCCCAGATCCTCTCTGCTTCTTGGGCCTTCAGCTCCACTGCCTCGTGCCTGGCTGGCCCAAGTGCTCCCCCAAGCACCCTTCTGCCCCTCATCCCACACTCCTGCATCCATCGCTAGTTCCTTCTCTTTGCAGACTGGCTTTTCACCTCTCACTGCCCCTCTGACCTAGCAGGGGGCCGAGGATCTGCTCTTCCAGCACTGCCCAAGCCAACTTACCAGCTGCTCCATCAGCTCTGCGCCCCTTTGGTGTCCCCCTTGTCCCTTCCCTGCCAAAATCCCCAGTGAAGGAAGGTCTTGTGCAGGATCCTGCCATTGGTTGGTAATTCTGCATCCTGGCCCATCACCACAGCAGAGAGCACAGGGCATGGTGCTGCTGCAGGGCACTAGGATGGGCAGGAGCCAAGGCCAGGGGTCTGTGCCTTAGTTTCCCTACCTGAGATCCCCATGCCTGTGGACAGGACCGAGAGGACATGTTGCCTAGGCACCCCCAGGGCACGTGCACACTCCTAACCCCAGCACACAGACAGAAAGCTTCTGTCCCCCAGTGTCCCCTGCTGTTCCCTGGCACTCAGAGCAGCGCTCTTGGCTGCTCTCCTGCTTGGGCCATGCTGCTTCTAGGGGGACGCTGGCTGCTGCAGAGGGATTGGGTCCCCATGTGCCAGCTGCAAGGGACTATCTGAGTGTCACACAGGGCTGGGTGGGCATCTGGGGGGGCTGCAGCCTAATGACCCGGGGACATCGTACCCTGCAACAAAGCAGAGTGTGTGTTCAGCCGGCGAGGGGCCACTGAGGTCCTCCCCTGCAGCCCAGCTCTGCTGGGGCAGCTGGTGCCCAGCAGCTGGGTGAAGCACGGATGTGCTCACCTGGCGCAGGGACCCAGCATTGCCCACAGTGAGGCACGGGAGGGTGGGTGCACCCCACGCTCTGGCCCGGCAGCTCGGTGTGCTTGGAGGTTTACAACCCCAGAAACGGTCGGGTTATTTTTAGCCACTTTCCTGGTAGTGTCTCAGCACGTACCTGCAGCGCGTGAGATGTGCCGATAGCACAGGAAGCCATCGGGGCTTCACGTGCTTCCCTTGCCTGCCCCGGCCCTGGCCCCAGCAGGAGCTGCTCACCCGGACCCCCCCAAAATCACCCAAATGAGGGTGCAGGGAGGGGGCACAGGAGCAGCCAGCTCACATCCCAGCAGTCAGCATCCTCCAGGGAACACAGCCCAGGCCTCGCACAGCAGTGATGAGTGCCCTTCCAGGGCCCAGGGCTGGCCCTCAGCCAGGTTTGGGGGTCCCAGGTAGGCCCCCTTCTCCCCTGCAGGGGTCCGGGGGGCCCTGTGCCATGGGACCGAGGTGATGGCTGCTCTCTGTTCTGTGTGCAGGCAAGGAAGAGAAGGAAGAAAACAACTTCGACACCCTGAAAATGGAGGCAAGTATGTACCCCCACTGGGGGCTACACTGAGGCACCCACAGGAGACGGGCACAGCCCTGCAGCCCACCAGCCAGCACAACACACCGGACCACAGGAACTGACACTCCCTGGCCCAACAGGGACCACTGGGGAGTAGCAGGGATGGGGTCTCCAGTGGAATGGGGGCCCTGGGCTCCTTCACCCTGACACAGTGCTGGCCTCTGTGTTGGGGACCAGGCAGCACTGAGCTATGGCCAGGCCAGTGAACCCCCCTCCATCCACCTTGCCCAAGGGACAGTGCTTGCCCGGGCTGACCCCACACCACCCCTGGGTGCCAGGGCAGAGCATGTCAGCCTGGGGCAGATCCGTGACTGGGATAGTGCTGGCAGTGCCCACTGAAGTGCAGCCAGCCCCAGAATAGTGCCTGGCTCTTGTGCATCCAGGTCCTGGTGTAGATGTGGGCCAGAGCATGTCTATGTGTGTGCACCCAGTCCCCCCCATGCCCATCTCCCCCAGCCCATCCCAGCATGCACAAGCAGGGTGCCTACCTCCAGCCCCCCCAAGCAGCTCCACTCCATCCCCCCCAGAGCCCTGCCTGTCCCAGGCCATGGCTTCTGTCACACTGCCATCCCCGGTGCCACAGCAGCACTGGAGCCGCAGCCTTCAGCCTCCTCTCTCTCCCTCCATTGGCAGGGCTCCCGCGGGCGACTCCGTGGCGGGCTGGGCTGGGAGTCGAGCCTGCGGCAGCGGCCCATGCAGCGGCACACCTTCCAGGCTGGGGACCCCTACTACATCAGCAAGAGGAAGCGAGACGAGTGGCTGGCCCGCTGGAAGAGGGAGGTGAGGATCCAGATGGCACCACAGTGGTCAGGGAGAGGGGCACCACAGCGCAGTGGCAATGCCAGGACGGGGTGGGCCACGTAGCAGTGGTGGTCCGAGCACCCCAAACCTTCTGGTGTCTATCTGTCTCTAAGGCTCCCACTAATAATTGCAGCATCACTAATGATGGTATTGCTAATAACAGTAGGCAGAGCTCTGGCACCGGCAGTGCCAGGGTGACCAGCTGCATGAGGGTTGGTCAGCACAGGGTGGGGGCTCAGGTGGGCAGCCCCTCAGCATGCACCATGCCGTGGGGCTGGCGTTGGAGTGGGCACTGTCTATGAGACCACTGCGGCACTGCCGCTGCCCTGCCTGCACCGAGGTTGTGCACCAGGGTGGGCAGCTTTGCTTCTCACACCTGTGCCCCCCCCGGGGGCCACTGTAAGCCCAGTGTGCGCAGCCGCCGGTGCGGGCAGTGCTGGGCCCTTCCTTCTCCCGCGGGATGTGCCGTTCCTGACGGTTTCCTGGGGAACCAGCATGCGCCGTTACGCAGCCGAAATCTGCAAAGCCAAGGGCAGAGGCGGGAGGGCGGGGGCCGCAGCACAGGCGCATGGCTGCAGGCAGGCTGCGGTGCCCATGGCCGCTCGGGGGGTGCCATGGGGGCACCCCGGGAGTCCCATCCCCACTAGTGTCTCTGCTGCTCCCCCTGCGCCCTGTTGTCTGCATCATTCCCAGCTGCCAGTGGGTCTCCCAGGCAACAGGTCCCCCCTTGCCATCGCTGCCCTGGCACTATTTATAGCTCTGCACTGCTGAGCACTGTCATGCTGGCACCACACAGGGACCAGGGGTGGCTGGCATGGCCAGAGCATCCTGCAGGGCGTGGCTGGCATGGCCACAGTGTCCTCATGGCACAGGGAACATCTGGCACGGCCATCATGTCACCATAGGGCACAGCTGGCATGGCCACAATGTCTCTGTGGGCACAGGGCAAGGCCATGATGTTTCCATGGGGCACAGGGCACGGCTGGCACAACCACAATGTCCCCGCAGGCATAGGGTACTGCTGGCATGGCCATGGTGTCCCCATGGGGCACAGCTGGTAGGGCCAAGGTGGCCGTGCCAGGGGACCTCATGGACCAGCTCCCCCTGGGTTGGCTGGCCCAGGCACAGAGGGTCTGGCATCAGGGTGGGGGACTCACCACTCCCCCTGGGTTTGTGTGTGGCTGCTGCCACAGGCGCAGGATGTGCTGATGGTGGAGGGGTGGCTCAAGGAGTGCCCCAGACAGAATGGGCACCCCCAGGCACAAGGGGGCTGCGTGCCTGGAAGGGGCTTTGCCAAACACAGGTTGGGGTCCAGGTTCGCAGCCTCAGCCTGGCACAGGGGCACCAGCAATGCAGGTGTTTGCCCACAGCCCCAGTGCAACTGTGCTCTGCCTGCCAGCAGCACTGCAGCTACAGATCCTGCACCATGGCTCAGCCATGGGCTGGTGGTGGCTGCCCTGGCCATGCAGGGCACACCGCAGCCGGGCGCTGCACTGGGGAGGTCAGTGGTTGCAGGCGCCAAGTAACAATTTTCCAACACACGGTTCCCTCGCCAAAACAAATGCAGATTCAGGTCAGCCAGAACGGCTCATCAGCCAAAAATAATTGGGAAGAAATGCTTAAAAAGTCAAAATACTTCTTCTGAGGAGTCGCTCCTCCTCAAACAATGCCTAACTTCACCGCACTTCATGCCCTTATTTTTCTAATAAGTGTTTTCTTTTCATTACGGGGAGAAAGCCTGAAACTCTTTCAGGCTGTGTTGGCCTTTTCCCCCGATCTCAGCTGACACCCGGCACCAATTGTCACTTGTTGGTGGTGTCAGCAACGCGGTCCTCAGGGACAGGGACATGCCACCCACAGCCTGTGTGGCTCCATCGTGGAGGGAACATTGCTTTTTCCCTCCCTCCAGTGAGCCCCCTCTGCTAGACATGGTGCTGGCCAGGCTCCGATATGGCACTGGCAATGCCCCAAAGGGGTTTGGTCCTTTGGGACCTGGAGGGCTGGGGTACAGGAACCCCTCCCCAGGAAGGGGCCCCCATGGCACAGCCCCCCATGGCAGCAAACCTGCCTAGCACCGGCGCGAGCCCTGCCTCGTCTCGCCGTGTTGGAGCCCATCCACACCGTTGAGGATGTTTCCTGTCCGCGGAGGTCCCCAAACCTGTAATCAGTCACCTTTGGGGTGTATTTTTAGCAAGCGGAGTGTCTACGGTGTCCTTCAGCCAGCCACAGCCACTCATCATCCCCTGACTGTGCAGGGCTTCCCCACCATGTGCTCCCCATGGCAGGGACACCCACCACCCCGTGCCCCAGCACCTCAGTGCTGCTTGGGGGCAGAGGCTGCTGGGGGTGTCCCAGCAGCTTGGCTGGGGTCACCAGCCCTGCTGGGATGGGCATGGCCTCCTCCAGCCTTCCCTCCTCTTCACCCTGCACAGCCTCTGAGGGCCGTCCCTGCCGCTCGCCAGCCCCAGGGTTGCAGCCAGAGCTGTAACATTCAGGTCCAGGCACTGGCTTTTGCCCATCCGTGCTGGGACACACTGGTGTTGGCTGTGCACCCCTAACCCAGTGCCAGGCATAGAGAAGAGAGGGGATGGGATGAGGATGGAGGTGGGGATGAGGATGGGGTAGGGGCAGGGGATGGAAATGAGAATGGGATGAAGATGGAGATGAGGATAGGGATGGGGTGGGGCAAGGACAATGGATAGGGGTGGGGAACAATCTGCAGAGGGACTTTTCACAAGGGCATGTAGCAACAGGACAAGGGGGAATGGCTTTAAACTGACAGAGGGGAGATTAAGATTAGACATTAAGTTCTTCTCTGTGACGATGCTGAGGCCCTGGCACAGGTTGCCCAGAGAAGCTGTGGCTGCCCCATCCCTGGCAGTGTTCAAGGCCAGGTTGGATGGGGCTTGGAGCAACCTGCTCTAGTGGAAGGTGTCCTTGCCTGTGGCAGGGGGTTGAAACTAGATGAGCTTTAAGGTTCCTTCTAACCCAAACCATTCTGTGATTCTATGATTCTGTGGGATGGAGATGAAGATGGAGATGAAGTTGGGGATGGGCTGAAGATGGACATGGGGATGGGGTAAGGGAAGGGGCAGTGGGATGGGGGTGGAGATGGAGAGGAGGATGGGATAGGGCAGGGACAATGGATGGGGATGTGATGGAGATGAGGATGGGGATGGGGGTGGAAATGCAGATGGAAAGGGGGATAGGGATTGAGATGGAGATGTAAATGCAGATGGAGATGAGGATGGAGATAAGGATGGGACAGGGACAGTGGATGGAGATGGGATGGAGAGGAGGATGATGGGGGTGGGGCAAGGACAAGGACAGGGAATGGGGATGGGATGGAGTGGGGATGGGAATGGGGATGAGCATGAAGCAGGGGATGGAGGTGGCGTGTGGCAGGGGCAGAGTCTGGGCGGAAATGCCAGTGGCCCAAGGGCAGGAAGCTTGACTGTCTGGATGTGCCCATCCCCTGGAGATCCAGCATATCTCTTTGCTTTAACGACCGTGAATGGGAGATTTCCTCCCTCTGCCTGACTCCTGCCTCTCCTCAGGGGCAAAGCAGAAGCACCCCCGCAGCGGGGAGCCAGGCCTCTGCTGGGGCTTCCTCCCTCCTCTTCCTCATCCCCCCACCCTGGCTGCAGCCTGGCCCCACTGCCCTTCGTGTCCCGCCGGCTCTTGCCATGGCCCCAGTGGGTGCCTCAGGCAGCTTATGGCACCGCAGGGCAGAGGGTACCCCTCACCGAGTGTCCCTGCCTGGGGATACGGGTCTCAGACAGCACCTTGTGACTCCCCGTACCCTGGCTGGGGGTGATTGGTTTTATTCCATGTCCCCAGAGCAGCTTTGTTGCTCTGGCACGGCCAAGGGGTGCTGGAGGGATGGGGCGCCTGTGGGCTGCCTTCACCACACTGTGACCAGAGGGACCAGTGCCACACTGTGCTGCTGGTCTTTGGAGACCCTTGGGGTGCCAAGGGGCTGCCTTGGGTGAGGCAGTTTGGCCAAGGTGCCTCATCACCCAGGCTCCTCCTGGTCAAGGTGGCAGTTCGCAGGGCAGGACGTTTCTGCTGCTCCCCCCTCTCCCCCCCCAGCCCTCCCAGTTCGAGGGCAGCCCCTGCCCAGGGGTGGCAGCCATCCATCCACCCCTTTGTCCCTCCACTCTGCAACACAAAGGGGTGCCGGAGCTCTGGAGCCACTACTCTGCAGGACACCGCCAGCCTAGGGCCCCCAGGACCCCCCCTGCCCTGGGCAGCCAAGCCTAGTGGCTACTGGTAGGGTCTGTCTGGGTAATCTGGACCTGGACCAGTGCCATGTCGGTGGGTCCCAATGGGTTGAACTGGGTGATCTGGTCCCACACCAGTGCCGTGTGGGTCTGATTAGAACTGAGCCATCTGGACACAGACCAGTGTTTGTGGGTCTGGCTGAACTGGGCTATCTGGTCCCAGACCAGTGCGTGTGGGTCTCGGCTACGCTGGGTGATCTGGTCCCAGACCAGAGCCATGTCAGTGTGTGCCAGTGGGCTGAACTGAGTGATCTGGACTCAGACCAGTGCCATGTGGGTATGGTTGAACTAACTGGGCCGTTTGCTCTCAAATCAGTGCGTGCAGATCTAATCGGAACTGGGCCATCTGGTCCTGAGCCAGCCCCAGTGGTTCTGGGCTGAACTGCGCCATCTGGTCCCTGACCAGTGCAGTGGGGGTCTGTCTGCGCAAAACTGGGTTATCTGGTTCTGGACTGGTGCCGTGCGGGTGCATGCGGCCATGCTGAGAAGTGCCTGCGGCTCCCAGACTCGGGTCCGTAACGGGCCGGGCTGGTGCCGCGGGGCCCAGTCCCCAGCAGGGCTGCACGGAGCGAGCTGGGCCGGCGGTTCTGCCCGGTGCCAGGGCAGGGGGTCGGGGGGAAGGGCCAGAGCCTCGGGCGGATTCCTGCCGTGACGGGGCGAGGCCCCCCGGGGCGCCGCCACCCCCCGCCCCGTCCCGTCCCGCCGCACAAAGGGACCGGGGGGCCGCGGCCCCGGGACAAAAGGCGGCACGGAGCGGCCCCGCGGCGGGGAGGCTGGCCCAGCCCGGACAAGATCGCTGCCGCCGGGCCGGTGAGTACCGTGGGGCCGGACCGGGAAGCGGGGAAGGGGCTGCGGTGCGCCGGGCTGAGCCGAGCCGGACTGCACGGGACCGGGCCGACAGCGGAGTTGAACCGAGCGGGACCGGGCCACGGTGAGAGCGAGCGGGGCGAGTTGTGTCGTACTGAGCCGAGGCCGGCCGAGCCGAGTTGCCGAGCTGAGCCGAGTCGGTCCGAGCAGAGCCGAGCGAGCCCGAACGGAGCCGAGGCGCGGGCAGGGGGCCGGGCCGGGCTGTCCCCCCGGCGCCGCGCGGCCCCTCCCCGCCGCAGCCAACCAGCCGGGCCGGGAGGCACCATGTGACCCGGGATCCCAGACAAAGAACCGGCGGCCCTGCCCCCGCGGCCCGGCTCGGCTCGGCTCGGCTTAGTTCGGCTCGGCTCGGCTTAGTTCGGCTCGGCTTGGCTTAGTTCGGCTCTGCTTAGTTCGGCTCCACTTAGTTCGGCTCCGTTGGGCTCGGCTCAGTCCGGCTCGGCTCGGCTCAGTCCGACTGGCCCCGCTCGGCTCAGCGTGCCCCAGTCTGGCTCGGTTCGGCTCAGTTCGGCTTGGCTCGGCCCGGCCCGCCGCGGCGCCCAGCCCGCATGGGTAGGTGGCCACCGCGGGGGGGGCGGTACGGCTCGGACTTGCTCGTCTTAGCCCGGCTGGGCCCTCCGAGCACTGCTCGGCTCGGCTCGGCCCGGCCCGGCTCGGCACGGCTAGCGCAGTTCAGCACACTCGGCCTGCGGACAGCGGGAACCGGGGCGAAGAGCGACCGGGAAGGGTGACACGGGTCTGGGGCGCTGGGTGTTCCAGGCTGGGACTGGGACAGAGGCAGAGGGTGCTGGAGGGGTGCGGATGGGGCTGGGGGGGGACAGGGGCCCCCCAGGGGCCAGGCCATGGCACGCGGGGGGTCGGGGTTGGGAGTGCAGGGGCCAGGCCAGCAGTGCCAGCTCGTCTGGCATCGCAGGGGGCCAGGGGCTGTGTCCTAGGGTACACCCCCCTGGGGACACCCCACTGAGCTGGGAGCAGGGACAGGCCATTGGGGGGATGGCTGCCATTGCCACCCTCCCCCAGAGCTGCCCCAGCAGCCCTGAGCCATCCTCTCCCAACTGCAGAGTGAAACTGAGGCGCAGGAACCAAGGGGAGGCAGGGGTTGGTGGGGGCAGGGCGGGGGCATACATGCCCAGAGAAGCTGTTTGCAGTAGGACTAGCTGCTTTTGGGGTGTTGCCAGGCCCCCCTGCCCCTGTCTCAGGGTGCAGGTGCACGATACCCCATAGCCTTGCTCTGACCAGTGTGGTGTATGTCCCCCCCAGGCGGAGAAGAAGGCGAAGGTGATCGCCGTGATGAACGTGGTGGACGAGACGCCGCGGACAGAGCCCCAGAAGGAGGAGGAGGCCAGCCCCCCCGCCTCCCAGCAGCCCACTGACCCTGCCTCGCCAAACGTGGCCACCACGCCTGAGCCCGTGGTGGCCGACTCTGTCGACAAGAACACCTCCAAGTCAGCCGATGATGAGCCAGAATACGAGGTGAGGGCACAGCTGGCTGGAGAAGGGGGAGTCTGTGGGGTACTGCCCCCCAGGGATGTGGATACCTCATCCCCACCAGCCCCTGACATTCCCACTGTCTCCTCATGGGACAGGATGGCCGGGGCTTTGGCATCGGCGAGCTGGTGTGGGGCAAACTGCGCGGCTTCTCCTGGTGGCCTGGGCGCATTGTCTCCTGGTGGATGACAGGCCGGAGCCGGGCGGCCGAGGGCACTCGCTGGGTGATGTGGTTTGGGGACGGCAAGTTCTCAGTGGTAAGTGGCACCTGCAGCATGAGGGGTCCAGGCAGCCCCTCCTGTCCCCAGGCATTCACCCACCCCAGCTCACAGCCATGTCATGTCCCCCAGGTCTGTGTGGAGAAGCTGCTGCCGCTCAGCTCCTTCGCCAGCGCCTTTCACCAGGCCACCTACAACAAGCAGCCCATGTACCGCAAAGCCATCTATGAGGTGCTGCAGGTGAGTGGCACTGGCTGAGGGGGGACACTGGTGCCTATGGGGCAGGGGGTGTGAGAGCAGCAGCCCTGTCTTGACTTACGCACCCAGCAGTGTCTTGGAGAGAACAGGGTGCCTCTGACAAGGCACATTGTGTGCAGGGGACTCGCTAAGAAGTTTTTGGGGGTGTCTGGGAATCTTGTGTTCCAGCCTGGGGGGTCTGTTGGGGAAGCTGGGAGAGTCTCTGGGGAGCTGCTGAAGATGCTGGGGGAGTCCTGGCTTTTTGTGGGTCTCTTGGCAGTGTTGGGCGTGTTTTGTGGGGCGATGTGGGGGTCCCTTTGGAGCTGGGCAGTGCAGGCAGTGTCTGGTGGCCCCTTGGCAGGGTGGAGGGGTGGCTGGGTGATGTCTGGTCCTGCTGGTCCCCGGGCAGGTGGCAAGCAGCAGAGCAGGGAAGATCTTCCCAGCGTGCCCCGAGAACGATGAGACGGACACCTCCAAGGTGGTGGAGATCCAGAACAAGCAGATGATTGAGTGGGCCCTGGGCGGCTTCCAGCCCTCTGGCCCCAAGGGCCTGGAGCCCCCTGAAGGTGAGCAGTGTGGGATGGGACATCGGGCCATGCCCACAGGACAGGGACCCACTTGGTGGCCTTGGCAAGTGTTCCCCGGCTATCAGCTCTGGCATCACTGGGGTCGTGTGGGCAGAGGAAGCACTGCGGGTCCTGAGGGGGAGTCCCTGCGGGGTGTGTAGCCCCCAAGACCTCACTGATGGGAACCCACATGCTCCTTGCAGAGGAGCGGAACCCCTACAAAGAAGTTTACACGGAGATGTGGGTAGAGCCGGAAGCAGCTGCCTACGCACCACCCCCACCTGCCAAAAAACCCAGGAAAAGCACAACAGAGAAGCCCAAGGTCAAGGAGATCATTGACGAGCGCACCCGAGGTACCACCCGGGGAGTCAGGGATGTGCAAACACGGGGTTTTGGTTGGCTGTGACCCTGCCAGGGCTCGCTCCTGGTGCTGGTAGGGCTGTGCTTGCCACAGGGGCTGCACAGAGGGGATGAGGCTGGGGCAAGGCTGGCACCAGGCAGGACTCCCCCTCTCCTGACGCCCCTCTCCCTCCCCAGAGCGGCTCGTGTATGAGGTCCGGCAGAAATGCAGGAACATTGAAGGTGAGTGTGGGGCAGTGTCTGGCTCTGGGGCTGGGACCCATCCTGCCCCTGGGGATGGGGATGGGGTGCAGGGTCCCCTCCCTGGCTGGGCACCAATTCTGGCTGCAGGGCTGAGAGGGGCAGGGTGACTTAAAGGGGCAGAGGAGGAACAAGGTGTGGGAGGATGCGCTTGTCCCATTGCTCAGCATGGCTGGCAGCAGGGATGGCAGCTGCACTGCTCCAGATGATGGTGGGGACCCTTGGGGCACTGTCATGGACCTCTAGGACACTGCCTCAGGCTGGGGACTGAAGGGCTGGGGGGCTAATGGGGACTAGAATGGGGACAGGAAGGCAGTGGGAGCCCTGCCCCACTGTCCTCAGCGTCATTCCCCATCCCACTGCAATGGTTGTCCCAGCATTTTGGGGCTGGGGAAGGGCTTTGCTGCTCCCCAGGTCAGGGAGTGAAGCTGGTGTGACACAGACACGGAAAGGAGAGCATTTGTCTGGGCAGCAGAAGGACATGGCTGAGTTTTGACCTGCTCCCCATGTGCTCGGCTCACCCTGGTGTCTGGTGTTGGAGGGTGTTAGACTATGGGGCTAACATCTCTTCTGCCCCTCAGATATCTGCATCTCCTGCGGGAGCCTCAACGTGACCCTGGAGCACCCTCTATTTATAGGAGGAATGTGCCAAAACTGCAAGGTATGGCACAACATGGCACAGGCAACCCTGGTGCCAGGCTAGTGGGCACGGGCAGGGTTCCCCCTGACACCCTATCCTTGAGGTGTTCCTGCCAGGAGCTGCCCCGGTGCCCTCACAGCATGCCCGGCCTCGCAGTGGTGTCCTGGCATCTCCGGCAGAAGGCTTGGGCTGCACCATGCTCACACCTTGGTTCTTCCCCAGAACTGCTTCTTGGAGTGTGCATACCAGTACGATGATGACGGCTACCAGTCCTACTGCACCATCTGCTGCGGTGGCCGCGAGGTGCTCATGTGCGGCAACAACAACTGCTGCAGGTCTGGGGAACCATCCTGGGGAACCATCCTGGGGCTGGGGAGGTTTTGGTTATGCTGTGTTCCCAGCATGGGGCTGGAGAGGTTTCAGGGTGACCATGGGGCTGAGAGGTTTTGGTGATGCTGCGGTCCTGGCATGGGGTTGGGGAGGTTTTGAGGAGGCCACGTTTTTGGCATGAGACTGGAAAGGTTTTGGTGGTGCCACAGTCCTGCCATAGGGCTTTGGTGATGCCAGTCCTGGTGTGGGTCTGGGAGGTTTTGGTGGCGTCACAGTGCCAGTGTGGCATTTTGGCGGTTGCCAGTCCTGGCATCCTGCTGGAGAGGTTTTGGTGATGCCCCAGTCCTGGCATGACGCTAGTGAAGTTTTGGTGATGCCCTGGTCCTTGCGTGGGGCTGGGGAGGTTTTGGTGAAGCCACAGTCTTGGTATGGGGCTGGGGAGGTTTTGCTGGTACGCTAGTCCCAGTTTGGAGTTCTGGTGATGTCCTAGTCCTGGCATGTGGCTGAGGAGGTTTTGGTGACACTGCAGATCCCAGCTGCAGGTCTTTATATGGGTCTGGTGAAGGTTTGGGCAGTGCTGCAGGTCCCAGCATGGGTCTGCCGGTCCTGGCGTGCCCCTGTGCCACTGGTCTGCAAGGGGCACGGCCACAGCCTGGCCTTAGGTCCCACTGGGACCATGCTGGGGACACTGTACCCTCACAGGAGGGATGCTGCCAGGGGGCACCGGTCCCAACCCACCTGCTGACGCCATCTCTGCTCTCCCAGGTGCTTCTGTGTGGAGTGCGTGGACCTGCTGGTGGGCCCAGGGGCAGCCCAGGCAGCCATCAAGGAGGACCCCTGGAACTGCTACATGTGCGGCCATAAGGGTGTCTACGGGCTGCTGCGGCGGCGGGAAGACTGGCCCTCACGCCTCCAGATGTTCTTCGCCAACAACCACGACCAGGAGTTTGTGAGTGCCCCTCCAGAGGCACCCCTGGCCCTGGCTGGGTCCACACCACCCCACTACCCCATCACCACTCCCCACCTGACGCACTTACCTGTGGTTTTCAGGACCCACCAAAGGTGTACCCGCCTGTGCCAGCTGAGAAGAGGAAGCCCATCCGGGTGCTCTCGCTCTTTGATGGCATTGCCACAGGTGAGTGCGGGTCCCTGTCCCTGCAGGGACCCTCTCTGGGGCAGAAGGGAGTGGGGCAAGCAGTCTGCCTGCACTCCACAACTGTCTGGCCTTGGGGCAGAGGGTTCTGTGCCCATCAGGGTGTCATCATGTGTGTTCAGACCTGCGTTACCTGTGGGATCTCCAGCCCTTCTTCTGCCCCAGGCCCTCTGGTGCTGCACTTTAAGGGGGGACAGGGATGGGGATGACATGGGAATGGTGGTGCTGCCAGAGCGGACCAGAACAGGCTGGGACAGGGGTGGGGGCCTGTTGTCCATGTGTCGCCCACCCCAGCCCCACTCCATGCAGGCCTGCTGGTGCTGAAGGACCTGGGCATCCAGGTGGACCGCTACATCGCCTCTGAGGTGTGCGAGGACTCCATCACTGTCGGCATGGTGAGGCACCAGGGCAAGATCATGTACGTCGGGGACGTCCGAAATGTCACCCAGAAACACGTACGTCCTCCTGGCTGGCCACCCCCCCTGCTGGCTGGCCGCTCCCCCTGTGGCTCCCCTTCCCCTGCAGGCAGCCCAGACCCATGTCCCCAGGATGGGACCTGTCCCCTGTCCACATGCTGGGCTTCACCACCATCGCTTCACTATCCCACCGTCTGCACCCCTGTGGATATGAGTGTTCCCTCCTGGCCGGCACTGTGTCCCCTAAGCTGGCAGCAGCAGTATCCAGCACCTGGCTCACTGGTGGCTCTCTGTCTTGCAGATACAGGAGTGGGGCCCATTCGACCTGGTTATTGGGGGGAGCCCCTGCAACGACCTCTCCATCGTCAACCCAGCCAGGAAGGGGCTCTATGGTAGGTGTCTCAGTGTCTCCCTGCCACCAGCCTCCACTGCCAGCCCCCCATAGCTGACACCAGCCCCTCTTGCTCTCTCCTCCCAGAGGGCACCGGGCGGCTCTTCTTTGAGTTTTACCGCCTGCTCCACGAAGCCCGGCCCAAGGAGGGTGATGACCGGCCGTTCTTCTGGCTCTTCGAGAACGTGGTGGCCATGGGGGTGAGCGACAAGAGGGACATCTCGCGCTTCCTAGAGGTGAGTGCCAGCAAGTTGCCAAGGACACAAAGGGTCCCACCGAGCCCCGCTGACTTCTTGCCTCTCTCCCTTCTTGCAGTCCAACCCCGTCATGATTGATGCCAAAGAAGTGTCTGCAGCACACAGGGCACGGTACTTCTGGGGGAATCTTCCTGGGATGAACAGGTTGGTGAGAGCGCCTGGGAGCCAAGCACTTGTCTGCCTGCTGTGGGGCTGGGGTGGCCAGGAGCCCCTGATCTGGCACTGGGTGGGAGGGAAGGTGCTGCTGGGGCTGCAGAAAGGCAGGACCCCTGTGTCCTCCCTGACCGGGCTCTGGGCATCCCCTGACCTCCGTCAGTGCTGGGCAAGGGCAGGGGGCACTCATGGAGTGGCGCTGGGTGACAGCACACCCCAAAAGCCCACAGCCCCCATAGAGGCATGTCATGGTTTAAGCTCAGCTGGTAATTCAGAACCATGCAGCCGTTCACTCACCTCCCACCTTAACTGCACCCCTTTCCGACAGGATGGGGAGGAGAATCAAAAGAATGTAAATCCCATGGGTTGAGATAAGAACAGTTTAACAGCTAAAGTATAATATATTATTAATAATAGAAATAACAAGGGGAGTGAATATAAAACTAAAAAGGGAAAAGAAAAAGAAAACAATAAACACAAGTGATGCATAATACAGTTGCGCACCACCCACTGACTGATACCCAGCCTGACTCGAGCAGCGATCGGTCCCTTCCAGGTGACTCCCCCCAGTTTATATACTGGGCATGATGTGCTGTGGTATGGAATACCCCTTTGGCTAGTTTGGGTCAGGTGTCCTGTCTCTGCTTCCTCCCAGTTTCTTGTGCCCCTCCTTACTGGCACAATATGAGAGACTGACAAGTCCTTGATTAGAGTAAGCATTACTTAGCAACAACTAAAACATCGGTGTGTTATCAGCACTCGTAGCAGACTAAAGCTGAAACACAGCACTGCACCAGCTACTAGGAAGGAGAAAAATAACTGTTACAGCTGAAACCAGGACAAGGCAGAGGGACCTGTCCTTACTCCCTTGTGCCGGTGGGGCAGTGTGGAGCTGACTTCCATTCTCCTAGGCTGAGGCCATGCTGGCACACAGCTGGTGGCCATGGGCAAGCTCCCAAGGGGATTGGCTGCTGCTCACCATTGTCTACTGCAGCCCCCCAAAACAGCCTTGGCCACCCGGCGCCCCCCACAAACCCCATCTGGAGACCTGCCTTGTGCCAGCATGGGGACAGGCACTGCCACCCCCTGCCCAACCTGTCTCTCTTCCTCAGGCCACTCGCATCCACCGTCAATGATAAGCTGGAGTTGCAGGAGTGCCTGGAGCACGGCAGGATAGCAAAGGTCAGCACCAGCCGGCACACAGGGCACAGCTGGTGGGAGTAGGGACATCACAGACAAGGGGGTGGTTGGGTCTTGCAGTGGGATTCCACAGCTGTCCCCCAGGGTCCTGGCCTCCTTGAGCTGAAGAGAAGGGGTCCCAGGAGCAGGGAGGGAAGGACATGGTTGTGGCACTGGTACCCCGGGGTGGTGTCACCCTGCCTGTGAGCAGCCTGCCATCCTGGCTGGTGCACCGGGGGGCTCTCTGATACCCCCAGCATGACAAGCCTGTGCCTCTTGCAGTTCAGCAAAGTGCGAACTATCACCACTCGCTCCAACTCCATCAAGCAGGGCAAGGACCAGCATTTCCCCGTCTTCATGAACGAGAAGGAGGACATCCTGTGGTGCACGGAGATGGAGAGGTACCACGTCTAAATATGAGTGCACTAGTGGGGGGTGCCAGCAGTGCCACATTCTACGGCCTTCCCTCCCTGACCCCACTCCCTGTGTCCCTACAGGGTCTTTGGCTTCCCAGTGCATTACACAGATGTGTCCAACATGAGCCGCCTGGCCCGGCAGAGACTGCTTGGCAGATCCTGGAGTGTGCCGGTGATCCGCCACCTCTTTGCTCCCCTGAAGGAATACTTTGCCTGCGTTTAAGAGAGACGGACAGGAACTGGTGACACAGAGCAAGTCAGAAACAAAACCATCCACGCCAAGAGAAGTGAAAACACGGAATGAGAGAAGAGTCAGCACCCAGAAGAGAGACGGGATTTTGCAGCCCAACGGGAACCCAGCACACGTCTCCCCGAGCGAAAGGGTTCGGTGTCCTCTCCTGAATTTCCAATGTTCAGCTTTTAGCCTATTTAAAAGAAAAAAAACCACAAAAAACAAAAAAAACAACCAACGAAAACGACAAAAAAAAAAGGCGAAACGAAAAAAAAGAAAAAAAAAGGAAAACAAAAAACCAAAACCATTTTTTTTGGGGGGTAACCTTTTAATTTTCCGCTCTTTTCTGGCTGGGTTTTTCTGTTGGTTTGGTTTCCGCTTCTCGGAGCAGCGGGCGAGATGAGACGCTGTCACCAGCTCTGCTCTCGGAGGAGGGGAAACGGCAGTGGGAAACCCCAGCCGGGAGAGAGGTGGAGGCGAAGGAGAACCTGCTCCGTCGGCGCCGAGCTCGCGGCCCCAGCCGCCGGCCCGGTGAGCTTGTGGGGAGCGCGAAGCGGCAGGGAGGCGCTCGGCCGGCTCCGCAACGCCCAGCGACTGAGCCTCACTCTTTTCCACCAGCACCGTTCACTGGTGATATGGAGCCAACCCAACTGGCAGGGAAGCCGAGAACACACACACCACAACACACACCTTTTCTACAGTATTTTGGGTGCCTACCACACGGGAAACCTTGAAGAAAGCAAATTCTAGAAGCCGCTGTTACCTCTTGTTTACAGTTTATATATATATGATAGATATGAGATATAGATATATATATATATAAAAGGTACTGTTACTACTGTACAACCTGACTTCATAATGGTGCTTTTAAACAGCGGGGTGAGTCGAGACATCAGCTTCCATGTTGCCTTACGTGCCGGGCCTTTCCGAGCGAGTGGCACGGGAGGGGGCCGGGGCTGCGGCCGGGCGGGAAGCGTCTCCATCCCGAGTCATGCAATAACCTTTTTCTGTCCTAAAAGGAAGCGCCTCCCTCGGCGGCGGTGGCGGTGGTGCTGGTGGTGGTGGTGGTAGTGGCCGCCCTGCCCGCCTTGCCCGCCACGCGCACAAACGTACTGGTGCTCTTCTGCATACGTGGCGTCCCCGGCTAGGCTGGTGCTGGGTGTCCCCCCTCCGACTCGGCGGCAGCAGCAGGGTGCTCCTGCCTGCTCCTGCCTGCAGGTGCTGCCCGCCGGGGCGGCGTGGGGCACAGGTGCTGTGAATCGGGCTCTTGCCGAAAGCCGTGGCAGTGCAGGAGGACTGGCAGGGCAGGAGGCAGGCAGGGAGGAAGCGCAGGACGGAGCGGTGCTGGAGCGTGGCTGGGGCGCTCCCGGTGCAGGACGAGGATGGCTGCAGGTCCCTGGACCCTGGTGCTACATCCGCGGGTCCAGGCTGGTCAATAGGAGGGCGATGCCCTGGTGAGCCAGGATGGGAACCCTGGTGTTGGTCACTGGGTGGCTTGAGGCATCACTCTTCTGTTTGAGCGTGGTTTTGGAGTGACTGTGTCCCGTCAGTGCCCCGTGTCCCCTTCCCGGGGCGATGGGTGCCTGCGAGGTGCATGGCGGGCGCAGTGGTGTCGGTGTCAAGGGCAGGTAGCCCTGGCCGCAGGGGCCAGGTGCTGCAGTGGTGTTGACGGTGCAGAGAGGAGCCATGGTGCATGCAGGCAGGTGCTGGCGTTGCTGTGGATGGTGCTACTTGTCTGGCAGCTGTGGGTGCCACAGGAGGACAGTGGGTCTGGTGTGGTGCAGGGGTATTGCCTCATGTCCCCAGTACCCACTGGGGTGGCCAGATCCTGTGCCCGGCAGGGGCAGGGACTGGTGCTACAGTGCAGGGGGGACTCACAGAGAGTCTCCAGCCCGTTGCTGTCTCTTCTCTAACTGTGAAAGGTGCTGGAGGTCTGTGGGCAGGCGGGGTCCGCTGGCTGCTCGGTGCAGGGTGCTGGCTAATGGCAGCGAGCTGCGCCGGCGGCCCCAGGGTGCTGAGAGGTGCTGGGACCGATGGTGGCAGTGAGAGTGAGTGGGGTGGCCCCAGGGTCCCCCATCTCCCCACAGCGCCTGGTGCTACCGGGGTTTGGAGGAGGCCCCTCTGTCGGTGTGGATGGCGCAGGGAGCTGGGCAGCACAGGGCAGCTGCAGTGGGGGCGCCGCAGGGCCCAGCTTTGCCAGGGAGCGTAAAGGAGGCAAGGTGGGATGTGGCCCCCAGCCCTGGGTGCTGGGCCAGGGCTATGGGCTCAGGCTTGGTCCTGGGGCTGGTCTGGCACAGGACTGCTGCGGCAGCACAGGGTGGGAGCCTTGCATGGCCCTGCAGCACTGTCTGCAGGTCCTGCGTGGCCCCAAGCACTAGGTGCAAGTGCTGCATGGCCCTGCAGTGCTGTCTGCAGGTCCCACGTGGCCCTGCAGCATCACATGCAAATTCTACATGGCCTTGCAGCAGCACATGCAAGTCATGCATGGCTCTGCAGCACCACTCGCAGGTCCTGCACTGCCCTGCAGCACTATCTGCAGATCTTGCATGGCCCACAGTGCCGGCTGCAGGTGCTACATGGTTCTGCAGCGCTATGTGCAGGTCCTGCACAGCCCTTCAGCATCACATGCAAGTCTTGCACAGCCCTGTAACGCTGGCTACAGGTACTGCATGGCTCTGCAGCACTGAGTGCAAGTGCTGCATGGCCCTGCAGTGCCAAGCACAAATCCTGCATGGTCCTGCAGCATTGTGCCTGCAGGTCCTGCATGGCACTGCAGCACTGGTTGCCAAGTGCTGTGTGGCCCTGCAGTGCTGGGTGCTGGTCCTGCATGGCCCGCAGCACTGGCTGCTAGTGCTACACAGCTCTGCAGTGCTGGGTGCTAGTGCAGCACAATGCTGCAGCACCCTTTGCAAGTCCTGCATGGCTTTGCAGCACTGTCTGCAGGTTCTGCATGGCCCTGCAGCACTGGGTGCAAATCCTGCACAGCCGTGCAGCACCATTGATGGTGCAGTGCCAGCGGGGAGCATGGCAGAGCCCTGCAGTAGGGCTTGGGGGTCCCAGTGGGCCTCGCTGTGCCGCACCACCCTGGTGCAGCCCTGCAGCGCTTCAATGGGACCCTTGGCCCTGCCACACCTTTCATAGGCCAGGTCCCAACCGGTGCTGTGTCACGGCATGCCGGCACAGTGCGGCATTGGCGCATCCCATGCAGCTACAGCACCTGCTGCGGGCACCCATGGTTGGGATGCCCAGGCCGGTGCCAGAGCCAGTGCCAATGGGAATCAGGTTCCTGTGGCGGCCCAACTGGAACGGTGCCGGGGCAATGCCGGGCTCAGCTCGGTGGTGCCAGGGGCACGTTGGCGGTGGCGGCAGTGGGGACGCCGGGGAAAGAGTTCAGTTTTTAACGTACCCGACTCACATCTTTTTTTAAAAACAAACAGACAAATTTTGTTGCACAGCCCTTAGATGAAAAACGGTAAAAAACAGAGAAAATAAAAATTAAAATAAGCCTAAATTCCTTAAGATCCGCCGAGGGAGTAGGGGACAAACACGGTGCTAAAACATTTTATTAAAAATATATATTGTTAAATTAAGTCTGCTGTCTGGACAATGACTGTTTTGTTTTCTTGTAGTGGAGTTTCAAAGAGCACTATTATTTTACTCTTATATATTATTATTAAAAAAAAAAAAGAAAAAAAAAGAAAAACAAAAAGGCATTTTAACTTTGTACTTGAAAACTAAACAAGAGATTTCATGTGTTTTAGCCTAGACATTGAAGTAGCTGACGCTTAACTATTTGTGGGGAATCATGTACTCATACCGAGGGTTAAATGCGTAGAGTTCGGTACCCTCCTCTTCCTCCTCTTCCTCCTCCTCTCCTATGATTTGGCTCAGCCTGTGCCCCACCGCCACATTCCCAGCCGCCCCGGCTGCTCCCCCCACCCCCAAATCCCTATCCCAAACCTCTCCTTTTCCTCCCCATTTTATTTTGTACTTTCCTCTCTCTCGGTTCGTCCCTTCTGTTTTTTGTTGGTTTGTTTTTTTAGGGTCGCTTCTCTATTTATTGCCGCTGAATACTGTGCATCTCACCGTACGGTTCTGGCCCGCGGGGCTGCCCGGCGCTCTGTCGTGTCTGTGTAAGTATTGCTCGTGACATAGCTGTTCTGAACTAATACAAGGTCAATGCGTGCAGCAGATGTAGGAAGTCTGTCCGTTCCGCTTCCATCCCATCCTCCTGATTTTTTTTTTTTTCTTTGGTGCCCAGAAGAGTATAATACAGATGAGCTCCTTTCTAATGTACTTGTGCTGGAGAACACTTGAATAAATGTACTGTTTTTGTGCAAAAAAAAAAAAAAGAGAAAAAAAGAGGAAAAAAAAAAGAGAAAAAGAAATCCTTCCTGTTGTTATGTGCTGTGTCCTCCCGCTATTCTCGGTGGGCATCTGGGGAGCATAGGGTTCGGGGGGGGCTGCACGGGGTAGGGGGGTCCCCATGGGTGGTGGGGTCCCGGCAATGGTGGGGTTGTGGCAGTTGTTGGGGTCCTAATGGATGGTGGGATCTGGACGATGGTGGGATCCTGGTGGGCGGTTGGGGCCCGGCGGATGGTGGAGTCCCAGCATGGTGGAGTCCCAATGGGTAGTGACATCCCAGCACATGTGAAAAGGTCCAGATGATGGTGGGGTCGCGGAGGGCAGTGAGGTCCTGATGGGTGGTAGGGTCCCAATGGGTGTGGGATTCAGGTAAACGGTAGTGGGAACTGGGGTTGCGGTAGACAGTGGAGTCTTGGCAGATGTTGACGTCTCAGCAGATGGTGGGGTCCTGGTGACAGTGAGGTCCTGTGATGGGGTCCAGCAAGTGGTGGGACCATGGCAGGCAGTGGGATCCTGGTGATGGTAGGGTCCCTGCAGGCAGTGGGGTCTCAGTATGTTGTGGGATCCAAGGGATGGTGGGGTCTCAGTGGGCAGTGGGTTCCGAGTGCTGGTGGTGGAGTCCAAGTGGGTGGTGGGATCAAAGCAAGGGTGGGGTCCCACTGGAAACTCGGTTCCTGGTGGGCTGTGGGGTCCCAGCGGACAATAGGGTCCCAATGGTTGGTGCGGTCCCAATGTGTGTTGGGGGGCCAGTGGATAAGGAGGTCCCAGTGGGGTTCCAGCCATTGTTGGGGTCCAACAATGGTGGGGTCTTGGTGGGCAGTGGGGTCCTACTGCAGGTGGTGGGGTCCCAGTTGGTGGTGGGATTCAGGCAACCCCAGTGGGAACTGGGGTCCTGGTGGACAATGTGGTCCTGATGGGTGGTGGAGTCCTGGTGGACAATGGAGTCCTAGCAAGTGGGGGATCCTGGTGATGGTGGGGACCTCGCAGGCAGTGGGGTCGCAGTGCAGGTAGTAGATCCCAGTGGGTGGTGGGGTCCTAGTGCATGGTGAGGTCACTGGGGAGGACACTGGGGGCTTTGCTCATGCAGCACTGGGCTGTGCAGATGCAGAGCCCAGTGCAAGGTGGGACACCATGTCTCTGGCCCATGAGGACACTGTCCTGTGCTGCTCCTGCCTCAGTTTCCCCTCCAGCCATGCAGCACTGGGTTGGTGGGAATACTCCTAGGGACACCCTAGTCCCTGTGCTGGACCCCAAGATGGTGGAGACCTGAGTGTGGCCCAGAGATGGAGCCCAGGAAGGGAGTGAGGGACCCCGGGGCCAGAGAGAGCACCCACCCCCCTGCAGCTGGGGGCTGCCAGGCAGCAGGCTGGAGCTGGGGAGGGCAGAGATGGGTGAAACACACCTTGGGACAGGGCTAGAGGAGGAAAACCTCCTGGAATGGGGAACTGCCAGTCTGGGGCTCTCCTGAGACACCCTGAGTCTTTCTGAGCCCGTCCCAGTCTCTTCCGGAAGGCGGGGGGACAGATTCCTGAATGCCACAACAGCAGGTACAGGTCATGGGGCCTTATGGACAAGGGATGACTGGGAAAAGTCCCTAATTTGCCAACCATACACACAACTTCATTGCCTTTGTGGTCAAGCAAAGTCAGCTGCCTATGTAAACCTCATGGAGTTCAACAAAGCCAAGTGCAAAGTCCTGTACCTGGGTCAGGCAACCCCTGGTATCAGTATGGGCTGGGGGATGAAGGGATGGAGAGCAGCCCTGAGGAGAAGGACTTGGGGGTGTTAGTCAACAAGAAGCCCAGCATGACCTGGCAGTGTGCTCTTGCAGACCAGAAACCAACTGTGTCCTGGGCTGCATCACCAGCAGCATGACCAGCAGGTCGAGGGAGGGGATTCTCTCCCTCTGCTCCACTCTGGTGGGACCCCCCTCGCAGTCCTGTGTCCAGCTCTGGAGTCCTGACATAAGGATCAGGACCTGTTGGTGCAAGTCCAGAGGAGGCCACGAAGATGCTCCGAGGGCTGGAGCACCTCTGCTATGGAGACAGGCTGAGAGAGCTGGGCTTGTTCAGCCTGGAGAAGGCTCCACAGAGACATAAGAGCAGCTTCCAGTGCCTAAAGGGGCTGACAAGAAAGCTGGAGAGGGGCTTTTGATGAGGGCCTGTAGGGACAGGACAAGGGGGAATGGCTTTAAACTGACAGAGGAGAGATTTAGATGAGATCTTAGGAAGTACTTCCCTGTGAGGGTGGTGAGACACTGGCACAGGTTGCCCAGAGAAGCTGTGGCTGCCCCATCCCTGGCAGTGTTCAAGGCCAGGTTGGACGGGGCTTGGAGCAACCTGGCCTAGTTGAAGGTATCCCTGCCCGTGGCAGGGGGTTGGAACTAGAGGAGTTTTAAGGTCCCTTCCCACCCAAACCATTCTATGCGTCTAAGAAATGCCAAGTCCAGCGCTGGCAGCAGTACCAGCTGAGAGCAGCTCCACTGGGAGGGACTGGGGGGTCCTGGCAGACACCAGCTGAACTTGAGCCCCCAGTTCCCACCAAGTAACACCCAGAAGTACCCAGTACAGCTCAGTGCCACAGGTCCCATGGGTGCACGCAGGGGCCAGGTCAGGGACACCAAACTGGACCCTCCTGCACCCCATCCCCACATGCCAGGTGCCTGTGGCCACCACAACAGGCTGTGCCAAGAGCTGCTGGGAGGGACTGGGAGGTACTGGGCTGTGCTGGGTGCTACTGGGCACTGCTGGACTGTACTAGACACTACTGGCCGTTACTGGCCGTTACTGGCTGTTACTAGTCATTACTGGGTGTTGCTGGGCACTACTGAGTGTTACAAGGCTGTGCTGGGCTGTGCTGGGTACTGATGGGATCTGCCAGGCGGTACAGGGCACTACTGGGCATTACTGGTCGTTACTGGGTGTTATTGGGCTATACTAGGTGTTACTGGCTTGTACTGGGTGTTACTGGCTGTTGCTGGGGTGTACTGGGTGTTATGGGTTTGTACTTGGAGGAGCTTGTGGGACTGTCACAGGTGGCCATGGGGAAGCGGTGGGATACTGTGGAGTATCAGGGGTGACATGAGAGGGATGGCGGGTACCAGGGGGGTGCCATGGGCGGATGTCATGGGGGGAAATGGGTTGTTGGGAGGTGCGGGGGGGGGCATCGGTCCCGGGAGGCCAGGGGGGTCACGGGGGGAGCTGGGGAGTCCCGGGGGGTCCCCGGGGTCACGGGGTTACTCGGGGCCGTCCCCGCGCGCCTTTGTGCGGGTTCCCGTCGCCACGGCAACCGCGCTGGCAGGTGGCCGGGTCCTGAGCGCCGGCCCCGCCCCGTCCGCCTGTCAGTCAGGCCGCGCGCAGCTCACCCTGCTGGGGGATACAAGCCTCGCCCCCAGCGGCGAAGCCGAGCGGCGATTGGCAGAGGCGGCGGGCAGGCCCCGCCCCCACCGCGCAGGTTTGGGTGAGAGGCGATCGCGGACGGGCAGCGCGGCGGGCGCAGCCGGAGCGGGAGCGCAGCGGGAGCGGGAGGTACCGGCGGCGCCGGGCGGGGTCGGGCGGTTCCCACACTGGCGGGACCTGTCTTGTCGCGGCCGTATCGCGACGGGTGGGGCAATCGCGACAGGTGCATGTATCGCGACAGGCGGGGTGTCGCGACAGGCGAGGAGGGCGAGCGCCCATGTGGCGCCTCGCGGAGTATTGAGGGGCAGAAAGGCTGCGTGTGGGCCCCGCCCGTGCATGGCGGGTCACCTGTCGCTACAAGACGATGGTGTCGCGACAGCGCGAAGGGTTCGCCTCGGCGCGGTGTGGCAATGGGGCCGCCCCGCCCGAGCGGGTCCGGCTTCTCTGTCGGCCCCGTGTCGCGACCGGGTGCGGAGCAGCAGGTGCACGGGGCGCGGAGGGGCCGGACCCGGGAAGCGGTAGCGCGGGCGGTGGTCTCGCCGGGCCCGGGCCATTGTTCCGCGGGGGCTCCCGGGCGGCCCGGCCCCGCCCCGCCCGGAGCATCCTTTGTGCTGGGCGGCACCGGGCTTTGTCTGCGGGGCCGCCCCGGGGCGGGGGCCGGACTCAGCGCCCCCTCTTCCCCAGTGACCGGGTACCGGGCCTCGCACCCCCGGGGCCGCCCCTCACCCCGGAGCCCCGTGCCTTGCGAGCCCCAGCACCCCGCACCGGGGAGCCCCCACCAGCCTCCGTCTGTACCCGGGGACCCCCCCTGCGGCTCCGGCTCGGACCCCCCGCGCCGGGCTGGCAGCCCCCCCCGGCCTCGGTGCCCGCCGCGCCGCCGGCCTGCCGCAGTGACGGCTGCGACGCACCCACCCGGCACGCCCTGGGCTGCGATGGGGACCCCGCAACGGGGCCGGGGGACCCCGCCGGCCACCGGCACCCCTCTGCCGTGGCAGCCGCCGGGTGTGGCCGTGCCGTGTGCCGTGCCAAGGTGCCCGCGGGGACCAGATCCGGCTGCTCGCAGGCCCGCAGCATCCCGGGCGGACGATGCTGGTGGAGCATCCCTGGCCCCCACCGTCGGTTACGGTCGCACGACTCCCCATGTCCTGCCTGGGGCGGTGGCTCGCTCACCCCGCACCGAAGCTTGTCCTGACTGCAGGGCGGTCGGTGGGACCCCAGCAGTGGGGCTGGGATCGCATGTGCAGCACCGCGGCGGGCACCCAGCCTGGCCATATCCAAAACGGAGCCGGGGCTGGGCTGAGAGGATCGTGGTGGCAGTGACCCCCTCAAGATGCATCTCCCGGGCAGGAGGCGATGCCAACCCACCCACCAAGGGCAGACGGGGACAGGATGGTCGTGGTTTGGTGTCACCAGTGGCACCGATGCTGCCTGGGAGGGACAGTCACCGCGCCCAGCCCTGACAAAGGAGGGTGCCGGGTGGGTAGCGGGGGGGGTCACCGGCGCAGACAAAAGCGGGGGGTGGTGGAGGGGCTGCGTCCGTGGCGGGTGTGGGAGCAGCCCCAAGCTTTGCTGCACAATGCAGCTCTGTGTGCAGCCGCACCACAGCCCCACTGTCCCGGCACAAAGGCCAGGCCCAGCAGCCGCCCTGTCCCCAACAGGTGCCCCTCGGCAGCCCCCGGCAGGGCGGGGGTCCCTTTGTCCTGCCGGGGTCACAGCTGTCTCCAGCCAGCAGCCGGCGGGCGCTGGGGTGGCTGCAAGCCCCCCGAGATGGCCACGCTGCTTTGTGTGCTGGGAAGAGCCTCTGCGGCCCCCTGCCACCTGGGGCTCACCCAAGGACGGCTGAGCCAGGGGCTGCTGCAGTGATGGGCCTAGTTGGGGGGTCCCCGAGGATGCTGTGCCCCCCCAGTGCTGCCACCGTATTTCTGCCCTGCCTCGGGAACCTGTTGTGTTGCTGAAACCTCCTGCTTGCCATGCCAGCCAGCAGCCTGATGCTGGTTGTGCCACCGCACCACAGCGGCTCACCAGCGCACAGGCAGGAACCCCAGTGTTCCCAGGGCAGGCTGTGCTGCTCTGGCACAGCAGCAAGGCTGGGAGATAGAGAGGCAGAGCCCCTGAGTGAGCTGGGGGGGCGTTGGGTATGAGCTCGGGGTACCTGTGCTGGACAGGCCACAGTGGGCACCCTGGGAACCAGCGTACGGGACCAGTGCGCTGACCGGGGAAGTTGCTGGAAGTGCTGGAGGTGGGAGGAACAGGGGTATCTGGCTGCGTCCCTGAGGAGGGGTCACGAAAGGGGCCTGTGCAGGATGGTGGGGGGATCACTGCGGCGGCGGCAATGGCATGGGCAGCTCATGGCAGCCAAACCCACAGGCAGCATGTTGAGCTGCCAGCCCTCATCTGTGCATCATGTCCAGCCCACGTCAGGCTCACCCTCGCCTGTGTCCCCACAGCCAGTGCCTCACCCTGTCACAGATGCAGCTGGCAGTGGGGCCGTGCCTGGCAGTGTGAGGCCATGAGGTGGGCCAGGCAGTGTGGGACCCCAGCCTGGGTCAGGTCCCACCCTGGTCCGTGAAGCACCAGGCACAGTGGGTGCCCTCTCCCCCCATCCCACCTATGTTGGGGGGCCTTGCTCATGCCACAAAATGAGAAGTGCTGCAGCACTAGTGGGAGCCAGAACAAGCTGCCTCCCCACACCCTACCGTGCTCCAGATCCGTCTGTCACAGCAACCCGCTTTCATCTTGGGGTACGATGCACCACCTCCCTCCTGCACCCCCATTCCTACACTGCACCAGCACTGTCCTGCCTGGCCCACCTCTGTCCTGAGGTCCCAGGGAGGCTCATGGGAGCAGTGGGCACTGCCATGTCTCCCGTGATCCCTCACCCCACCAAGGTCAGTGACGTCTTGCCACATCCTATGGTCCTGGCTGCTGCTGGCACAGTCTCGCAGGTCTTTGGCTGTGGCTGCCCCCTCATCCCCCTCATCCCTGGCAGTGCAGCCGTGGGTCTGGGTGTCCACCAGCACCAGGGCAGTGGCTTTCCCAGGTCCTAGGCAGAGCTGGGGGGCAGGTGCAGGCAGGGGTGCTGGTGCCCAGTGTGCTATGCATAAAGTTGCTGCCATCCCTACTTGGTCCCTCTGGTACCTGTTTTCCTCTGCTGACCCTTGTCAGCTGGCACAGCTGTGCATGCAGCAGCATTCCTGGCGGGATGGGGGCTGCCTTTCCCAGGAGGATTCCCTGTGACAGGAAGGTTGCCTGCGAGACCCTGTTCCAGAGTCAGAGCAGCAAGGCAAGGCACAGGCTGGCACCAGGCTTGCCCATAGCAGGGCTGGCACTGTCACACAGAGCCCCAGGGCAGGAGCCATCCCAGGAAGACCTCCCAGTGCCCCTAGGCCCAGCGCAACTGCATCCTTGTGGTGGGCACAGCCCACCCTCCCTGGGCAGCTGCTCCTGCCCATGGCGCTGGGAATGCTCAGCTGCCAGGCAAGGCCCTGTTCAGCCTCGCCGGCCACCACGGCTCCCAGCCAGCTCTGGGGAAGCTATTTGCTGCCCAGCTGGTGTTCTGCTGGTGGCTGGGAGTCACTGGCATGCACTCAGGACAGTCAGAGCGGTTCCCTGGCCACAGCATCTGTGTGGCCAGCCCCTCGCTGCAAGGGACCGTGCCCCATGCCTCGGCACTAGCCCCAGCATTGTGTCAAGGACAGCATGTGCCATGCCTGTGCAGGGACTTGAGAACTGCTCACACTGGAGCTGTGGCTCGCCAGGCAGTGTCCCTGCCCTTCGTCTGGAGGTGAGGGGGGCTCCGCTGCCTAGCCCCCATGGGCGCAATCGTGCAGACAGCAATGGGGTGTCCCAGGGGTGTCCTGCAGAGGGGTCTGGGGGTCCCAGCCCACCTCGCAGTGGGAGGTGCTCCTGGGGTGCCTGTGCAACCAACATGTGCTGTCCCTGCTCAGACGGGTCGATTGTGTTTGACCTTCATCTACCAAATGAATTATAGATCATGTCTGGGGACACCTCTCTCTGCCGGAGGGGCTCCAGCAGGGCTGGCACTGTGCAGGGCTGTGGCACAGAGGCACTGGCACCCTCCATGCCAGCACTGGCCACCCTACAGTGCCACCAGGACAAGGCAGGCAGCCTGCCCCTAGCATGGGTTGCACCCCAGGAAGAAGCCCCAGCAGTGGCCCCGCGGCACATGTGGCACCCAGCTGGGACATGGCTCCATCCTGCACCCTGCAGTGGGGTGGGGGTCCAGCAGCCTGGATGTGGGTGCTGGGACCATGGGCTGGGCAGCACTGACCGGGTGCAGGCTCATGTCGCCAGAGCAGGGGGGCTCAGAGCACCCAGGGCCTCCTCCTCTGTGGATTTCCTGGGATAATCCAGTGTTGACACGGTCCAGGGTGGGGATGGGCATGGCAGACATGCAGCTGCAGGGCTGCCTGGAGCCCTGCCTGCCTGCACCAGGTCCCTGTGCAGAGAAGCAGGACTTGAGTTCCCCCATGCCAGCCTGGGATGCCCAGGGAGGGGTGGGCAATGGGGGTGAGACCCCCTAGTTCTGGCAGGCTGCTCGGAACAGGAGCACCTGGCAGCCACCCCAAGGCTGATGTTTGTCCTCACAGCACCATGCTCGCCAACGCGGCCACCATGCGGATCCTCATCAAGGGGGGGAAGGTGGTGAACGACGACTGTACACTGGAGGCAGATGTCTACATCGAGAATGGCATCATCCAGCAAGTGGGTCGCGAGCTCATGATCCCTGGCGGGGCCAAGGTCATCGACGCCACTGGCAAGCTTGTCATCCCCGGCGGCATCGACACCAGCACCCACTTCCACCAGACCTTCATGAATGCCACCTGTGTGGATGACTTCTACCACGGCACCAAGGTACCATCTGGCTGCAGCCTCCTTCTGCAACCTCCCTGTGTGCGCTGCCTGCACCCTGATTCCCTGCTCACAGAGGATTCCATGGCTCCTGGGGTGTCACAGGGTGTTGGTTCACAGCATTCAGGTTGCCCAGAGAGGCAGTGGATGCACCATCCCTGGAGACATTCAAGGCCAGGCTGGATGGGGCTTTGAGCAACCTGATCTAGTTGAAGATGTCCCTGCTCATTGCAAGGGGGTTGGACTAGATGGTGTTTGAAGGTCCCTTCCGACCCAAACTATTCCATGATTCTATGATTCTATCCATGGGCAAGGGGGATGTTGGGCAGGCAAGAGCATTCGGCAGCCAGGCCCCACCAGTAGGAACTGCATGGTTTGGGCAGGCTCTGCCCTGGCACTGTGGGCAGCATCAGCTCCCTGGCAGCCTGGCTCAGTGTCCCCATGTCCCCATCCATCAAGTCCCCTTGCTGTGAGCATCCTCCTCCCCTGCTGGGGCACCCGGTGCCCACATGGAGCCCTTCTGCTCTCCGCACACCACCAGCTGTGTACCCCTGAGCCAATGCTGCTGGCACAGTGCAGAGTGGAAGATGCACCGATAGCAGCAAGGCTGCCATGGGGCTGCTCTGCAGTGCCAGCCCAGCCTGGGACCCTGTGGTGCCATGCTCTGGGTGACGCTGCTGGGGGGTGTCAAGGGGCCTGAGCAGTGCCAGGCCCGGCTGCCTCCAGCACTCTGCACAGAGATGCCATTGTGCTGGGCCAGCGCTGGCTGTGCCTGGCCCTGCAGTGAAGGGGTTGGGAGGACAGTCGCATGCTGCAGCACAGCGAGGGGCATGGAAGTGTGTCAGAGGGAGGGCAGGGGGCTGGTGCAGTGACCACAGGCACCCAGTGCTATGCTGCTTCCCATCTCCATCCCAGCAGCCTGCCTTATAGCACCGCACCACCACCACTGGCTGCGCCAGCCCATGAGGGCAATTGATAAAGGAGCTTTGGGGATTAGCCAGGCTGGGTGAGCCAAGGACACCGGCGGGTGTGACCGTGCCCATCCCGCTGCCCATGTCTGCCATGCCAGGGGGCTCTCCCTGCAGCCCAAATCCAGTGACTGGTGCTGCGGGAGGCAGTCGGTGCCTCAGTGGGCCGTAGGATTTTGAGTCTCCAGATGTGTCATGCACCCAGATGTGCCGTTGCAACTTGGCAGCCACAGGCAGGGTCAGGGCGCTGGGGGGGGGGTTGCCCCCCAGGGTGGTGTGGCGGGATCCCTGCCGGCAACAGGGCCTGGCCCAGAGGATTACCCTGCTCATAGCCAGGCAGGATTAGTGCTGCCCTGCAGTGTGGGCAGCGGGAGCCGAATCCTGCCCCTCCAGCACTGCTGTAACCCGCAGGCAGCCCTGGTAGGAGGGACGACGATGATCATTGGCCACGTCCTGCCCGACAAGGAGACCTCACTGCTGGACGCCTATGAGAAGTGCCGCAGCCTGGCTGACCCCAAGGTCTGCTGCGACTATGCCCTGCATATGGGCATCACTTGGTGGGCACCTAAGGTGAGTCCGGTCACACCGGCACAGCACGTCTCCAGCCCCCAGCACAGTGAGTGCCCCAAGAGCAGCTGCTGTGGCTGGGGCTAATTCCAGCCCCACTGATCCCATTAGCGGCTCAGTGGGGTGGTCTGAGCCCCCAGGCTGCCTTTTGAGCTGCCTTGATCCAGGCTCACCGGGGCAGGGGGTCCCCATGGGGCTGAGCCCAGATCTGCCATGTCTCCCTCCCCCTGCTGTGCTGACTCCCCTGTCCCAATGCAGGTGAAGGCAGAGATGGAGACGCTGGTGCGGGAGAAGGGGGTGAACTCATTCCAGATGTTCATGACCTACAAGGACCTGTACATGCTGCGGGACAGCGAGCTTTACCAGGTCTTCCGGGCCTGCCGTGACTTTGGTGCCATTGCCCGTGTCCATGCTGAGAATGGCGAGCTGGTGGCTGAGGTGACCACTGGGGTCAAGGGGTGCCCAGCAATGATGGGCAACAGACAGGTGCTTGGGGCAGGCAGAGCCCCCAGTGTTACCCCCATCCTGACATTCCCCTCTGTTTCCCAGGGAGCAAAGGAGGCGCTGGACCTGGGCATCACGGGGCCGGAGGGTATCGAGATCAGTCGGCCTGAAGAGGTAGGTGACTGCTGGCATCCCCAAGTCACCACACAAACATGGTTGGGGTGTTCTGGGGCACCCTCTTGGCTGGCATCATCCGTGCACCCATCCATGCACCCATCTATGCCATCCATGTGCCCGTCTGTGCCATTATGTACCCATCTGCATGCCCATCCTTTCACCACCCATCAGTGCCACCAAGCCCAACCCTGTACCATGCCCCAGCTGGGGCATTTTGCCGTGCCGTGCTTCTCACTGCCTGCTCTCTCCACAGCTGGAAGCCGAGGCCACACACCGCGTCATCACCATTGCCAACAGGGTGAGTGGTCCCAAGCTGGGGTTTGCACTGGGGTCCCCTCCATGAGCACGCTGGGTGTGTGGCACACGGCAGTGCTGGACCACAATGGGCATCCCACCTCCTTGTGTGGTTGGGGCATCCCCTTTCGCTGCAGCTGGGGTGGGTGCCCTGGTTCCTTAGGGGGAGCCCACCGGGGGCATGGAGAGCCCCCATGGAACTAGGGCACCATAGGGAAAGTGACACTGACCCCCTCTCCACAGACCCACTGCCCTGTTTACCTGGTGAACGTCTCCAGTATGTCCGCAGGGGATGTCATTGCTGCCGCCAAGATGCAAGGTAGATGGGCACTCCCAGAGCAGGATGTGGCCCCCTCCAGGCTGGCAGTGGGGTGGGACGTGGGCACACACGGAGCGTGTACATGCAAGTGTGAGCGCCTGTGGGGTCACAGACATGGAGCACATGTAGGGATGTGGGCATACAGCAACAAGGACACATGGGCAAGGGGCACATGCACAGACACAGACATGCCCACAGACATGGGACACATGTGGGGTGAATGTGGGCACCAGGAAGGTCATGGGCGTGAAGGGATGTGGACATGGGCACATGCAACATGCAAAGGCATGGATAAGCATGGCATGGGAGGTATGGGTCTGTGGACATGCAGGGACACATGGCACTTACACGGACAGGGACACAGGTGGGAACGTATGGGCCCAGGAGCATGTGGGTGCATGTGGGGACATGCCCTTGGACACGTGTGCACGTGTGGGCCCACAGCAGCTCGGCTTGCACAGACATGGGACACGGACATGAGCACACATGTACACACACACCCGTGTGGATGTACACCCTTGTGCCCCATACATGATCCTCTGCCCCGGCAGGGAAGGTGGTGTACGCGGAGACGACCACAGCACACGCCACGCTCACCGGGCTGCACTACTACCACCAGGACTGGTTCCATGCTGCTGCCTATGTCACCGTGCCACCGCTGCGCCTGGACACCAACACCTCGGCCTACCTCATGAGCCTGCTCGCCAAGTGAGGCACCCCGGGCACCCCCTCCCCGTGGGCCGTGCTCCCGGGCACGCTTGCCGCACTTGCCGGTGCTCTCCGGGCATCCCTGGTGTCTGCTCCCAGGTGCTGTGCCATCCAGCTGCCCCATCACCCCAGCACTACATGTTCTGGCACCCTGCTCTCCTGGTGCTGCGCCCTCCAGACACCTCAGGCACTCCCCTGCGTAGGCTAACCCCCAGGCACCCCACATCTCCAGCACCTCACTGCTTGGGCACTGGGCTCTCTGGGCACCTCACTTACCAGACACTGAGCACTTGAGATGTTGGAAGTCCCATTGCATGGGCCCCAGTCTCTGGGCACCCTGCTGCCTGGGTGCTGACTTTGACAGGCACTCCATTACCTGGGTGCTAAGCTCCCCAGGCACCACACTGCGTGGGTGCCCCAATCCCTGGGCACCCCACTACATGGGTGCCCCACTCCCCCACTCCTCAGGCACCCCATTACATGGGTGCTGAGCTCCACTGGCACCCCATAGCATGGGTGCCCCCCTACTCAGGCACCTGGCTCTCCAGGCATTGAGATTCCTGAACACCCCATGGTGTGGGTGCCCCATTCCCTGTGCATCAAGCTCCTCAGGCATCCCACTATGGGGGTGCTCCATTCCCTGGGTGCTGAGGTACCCGGGCACTCCACCACCAGCTGACTATGGCCAAGCCGCCCTGGTCGTGCGATCAGCAGCACTGCCCTGTCCTCCCGCAGCGACACTCTGAACATCGTGGCCTCTGACCACCGGCCCTTCAGCACCAAGCAGAAAGCCATGGGCAAGGAGGACTTCACCAAGATCCCCCACGGCGTCAGTGGCGTGCAGGACCGCATGAACATCATCTGGGAGCGAGGCGTGGTATGGGAGTCCCACTCCCCTCCGTGCCCACAGGCACTCCCTGGCTCTCGGGGGCTCGGTCTTGGGGCCAACTTGGGCTGAGCTGGCCCCTGCTTTGGGGTGGAAGGGCCCTTTCCCTGGGTCTCCAGGATGTCCCATGGGGTGTTTGCCATCCGGCATGGGGCCAGCAAGGTGCTCCGCAGTGCAACCCAGTGGGTCCCAGCAAGGGGCATGGCCCCAGCAGCACCCATGAGGTGTTTGGGGTGGGCAGCACTGCAGGGCTGGGGCAGGATGCAGCACTGCACATCCTCACCCCACTCTGGCACCAGGTTGGGGGCAAGATGGATGAGAACCGCTTCGTGGCTGTGACCAGCTCCAACGCTGCCAAGATCCACAACCTGTACCCCCGCAAAGGCCGGATCATCCCTGGGGCTGACGCCGATGTCGTCGTCTGGGACCCTGAGGCCACCAAGTAGGTGCAGCCAGCAAGGGGGCTGGGGAGGGGTCCTTGTGCCTCCAAGCACCCACTCACCACCCCATCCCCCCACCCAGGACCATCTCGGCCAGCACCCAGGTGCAGGGGGGGGACATCAACCTGTACGAGAACATGCGGTGCCACGGGGTGCCCCTGGTCACCATCAGCCGCGGGCGTGTGGTCTACGAGAATGGTGTCTTCATGTGTGCCGAGGGCACCGGCAAGTTCTGCCCACTCCGCTCCTTCCCGGACTCCGTCTACAAGAAGCTGGTGCAGCGGGAGAAGGTAGGGGGGCACGGTGAAGGCTGTGCAGGGCTGTGCCATGGCATGGGGCAGGGTTGATGGTGCTGGGAGGATGGGTCTGCACCGCACCACCCCAATGCCACACTGTGCTATGGTTGGTACCACCATGCAGCGTACTTCACGCAGGGGATGGGAGAGGACAGGAGCAGCGGTGTGTCCCTGAGAGTAGTGTACAATGGAGGACACCCCAGCTCCTGCACTTCCCTGGGCCCTTGCCTGTGTGCTGGCAGCACAGAGGGTTTGGGGATGGTCACCCTGCGCACTGTGGTGGCCTGTGGTCATACCAACACATTGGGGCCCTCTGCATCACTCTGTGCCAGGCTCTCTGCCCTTGGCTAGGTCCCCCCTCTGCAGCCTCACAGCTCACAGTGGCCCCACATGCAGCGGGGCATGGACACATGTGGCTGGGACAGGAGAGCCTCCAGGACATGCACCCTCTGGGCTGCAGGGCAGGTCTTAGCCACACTCAGGCTGCAGAAGCTGGTCTCCTCCTCTCCATCACGTGGGGGGCTTGGCCACCACTGCCAGCCCCATCTGCCCTCATGGGTCCCGGGACTGTCCAGGGGTGACACCTAGGACCTCCAGCAGACACTGGCACTGGGGACCCCTCCATGCCGCCCTCTGCACCCAGCTCCAGGGCATGCACTGAGGGCATGATATGGTCCCCCTCTGCACCCAGCTGCAGGGCATGCGCTGAGGGCTTGATATGATGGTGATGCTGTGATGGAAGGGGACAGTTGGGACGTCCTGGCACTGTCGTGGGAAGACAACGGCCAGCACTGAGATGCCTGGCTGGAGCCATGCCTGGCCAGGGGCAGCACTGGGGGCACCAGCACCTCGCTGCAGGGGGGGTTGGCTTGGCATCACCATGGGGATGGGGGTGAGGGGCTGTGCCAGCCAGGGTCACCTGCCTCCTCCAGCTCCTGCCCTGGCACCTTCTGCACCGGGAGCCCCGCAGCCTGGTCAGCATCCCGCTCAGTGCCTCCCCACATCACAGCTCCCTCCCCACACCGTAGCATGCCCTGGCCCCCTTCCTTTCCTCCACACCCGGCTGATCCGCACCCCACCATAAGGCATGGGCACCCCTAACCCTGCTCATGCCACAGGGCACCCCATGCTCCCCCTGCACCCTAGCCGCAGCCCCCCGCCCAACACAGCGTGGTGCCCACCAGGCTGACCCTCTCTCTCTGCTTTTTCTTTCCCTTCTGGCAGAGCTTAAAGCTGCGGGGTGTGGATCGCACCCCGTACCTGGGGGACGTGGCTGTGGTTGTGCATGCCGGGAAAAAAGAGACGGGGACGCCCCTGGCAGATACCCCTACGCGGCCCGCCACACGACATGGGGGCATGAGGGACCTCCACGAGTCCAGCTTCAGCCTCTCCGGTAAGAGGGTCTGGGCAGCCCTGGCTCCTTGTCCAGCCCCACCCCAGGGCCCGCCAACAGCCCCGCATCTGGTGGCTTTCTGGCACCGGCCGGGTGTCCCCACTGCCCCCCAGGGTGTCCTTCCCCTTCCCTGGGCCAGGGGCCATGCCACCCCAGTGCTCCCATGGCAGAGTAGGGAGCTGACCCCATCCCTGGACCCATCCCTCCATGCACCATCCATCTCATGGCTGCACCAGTGGGGCTCCGGCTGGGCAGGGGTGTGCCAGGCAGCAGGATCAAGCTACTGTCCAAACACACATGCGTTTGTGAGGGATGGGGGGTATCCCACGCCATGTGCCAAACTGGACTGAGCCTCGTGGCATGTGAGGGCGGGAGCAGGGCTGGCTGCACCCTGCTCCCTGTACTGCAGTGCTCGGTGCTGCCATACTCCTGTGCTGGCTGTGCCGGGGCTGGCAGACTCTGGCCGTGCTTCCTGCCAGCATCTCTCTGTACTCTTGGCATGGGGCAGAATGCTGGGGCCTTGTGGGTCACCAGCACTGGTCCTGGTGCTGCACAAGGCACTGGTGCTGCAGCATGTGGCACAGCCTAGGCAGGAGCAGGGCTGCAGGGGAGCCGGGGGACACAGAGCACCTGCTGTCCCCATGGTGCCTGCATCCCTGACGCCTGTCCATCTGTCTGTCCGGCAGGTTCTCAGATCGATGACCACGTTCCAAAGCGAGCTTCGGCCCGGATTCTCGCTCCCCCCGGAGGCCGGTCGAGCGGCATTTGGTAGAGCTGAGGACCTGTCCCCCAACTGAGGACCAGGCACTGGCCACTCCGGCTCCGGCGAGGCTCCCCTTGTTCCAGGGGGCCCTGCCTGGCCCCCCTCCTGCCCACGGGGCTGTGCCATGCCAGCAGCCATGTGTGGTGGGCTGGGGGCTGGGGGGCTGTGGCCTGGCCAGCGGGAGGGGACGGGGACAGTGGGTGAGCCCCCCCGGCCCTTTTCTGTTTGCACGTTGGGTTTGGATCAGTGAATTTTTGACTTGTTTGTGCATCACGTGGAAATACTCTGAAGTGGTTTGTGTCACTAGCGTTAGGGGAGAAGCAGGGACACCCCCACCCCACCTCCAGCCCCCGGGCTGACGCCCCCACCCCTACCCCCCCTCCAGCCCCATGCGTGAGCCTGCACGAGCGTGATGCTGGCAGCTGCCCACGGGCGCACGAGTGCACGCACGTGTGCATTCTTCCATGCAGAGGTGCCAGCACACTCCTCGCAGCCATGTGTGTGCGCACACATGTGTGTCACCCATGTACGGACTGAGATGTTCACAGCACACATGCACGTGTGTGTGCATTCCTCCATGTGAAGCACCAACAGGCTCCTCACCACATGTGTGTGTGTGCACACGTGTGTCATGCTATGCACGGTCTCAGACATACACATTGCTCTGTGCGTGCTCTCAGTGCCCTGTTCATTGCACACGCACGTGCACACATCTGATCTCCTTGGCAGGTGTCTGCACGCACACACACACACACACGCACACATGCACACGCACACATGCCCATCCCTCCATGCTGGGAGCTGTGTGGGATGTGAGATGTTCCCTGTGCCCTGTTCCCCTCCTCCGTGGGTCCCTGTCGGGGGGGGAGGGGGGCGGGCGGGTGCAGGCAGTGTGGGGGTCCTGCTCCCCCCCTGGGTAGTCGATATTGGCCGTTTTAGGAACCCGCGGTACGTCTCTGTTTGCTCATTAAAGACCGTTCACAGCACCCGGGGTCAGTGTCTGCTTGGGGGAGTTCTGGTGGGGATATGGCATGTGATGGACCCCTATCCCCCTGCCTCTGAGTGCGCCTGCACCCTGACATCGCTGGGGTCCGGGATCATCCCCATGTCCCCCCTGGATGCCCACCCATCAGACCCCACCACATCACCCATGGGAGGGGGCCCTGGGCTGGGCCACATGGCAGCACTGGGTCCAGCGTGTGGCCACCAGACCTGATACCCACCACTGCAGCGAGTGGGGCCGAGGAGGGTGCTGGGAGCATCCCTGGGATGGGGGACACAGGGGGATGTGAGTGACACAGGGACAGGGACATGGACATGGACATGCAGCCATGGCCATGCAGCCAACAACATCAACACCGCTGCAGGCAGCCATGCTAGTCACGCACCTCCACATCAGGAGGGTGAAGGCACACGCATGCATGCACATGCACGTGCATGCACATGTATGTACACATGTCGCTTGCTTGCACAAGCGCACACACAGGTACAGGGGGGCTGCAGGGCAGGGATGGGGTGAAGGGGAGGGTTTGGGGGTCAGTGAGATGGGGATGGGTTGCGTGCGGCGCCGGGTGTATGGGGGGATGCCTGGAGTCTGGGGAGGACTTTGGGGAGCTCGGGGGTCCCCAGGCTACACGGGGGGTGAATGTCCCAAAAGACTCTGGGGCTCCAGGAGGCCCCAGGATGGGCAAGGAGGGATCCCGCGAGTGTACGGTGGGACCCAGGGTGGGTGGGTCGCAGGGTCCGGGGTGGTTACGGGAGGTTCCAGGGAGTTCGGGGGGGTTCCCGGTGTCCCGGCAGTGCGGAGGCCGTCGCCGCTCGCCCCCAGGGGGCGCTGTGGGAGAGGCAGAGCCGCGGCCGGCGTTGCCAGGGCGACGGGAGAGGGCGTGTCCACGTCCCGTTGCCATGGAGACGGAGGGCGGAGCGCAGCAGGGCCGGCCCCGCCTGCAGGGAGGGAGGGAGGGAGGGAGGGGGTTGAGGCGGCTGCCGAGGCGCATGCGCGGTCGGTCCGAACGGTCCCGGCCCGGTCCCGGCGAGCCCGGCGCGGAGCGGAGGCGGCGGAGCGGCGGCCGGAGCGGCCGCGGCCCGAGCGCGGTGAGTGCGGGCGCGGAGGGACCGGGAGGGACCGGGTAGCACCGTACCGGACCGCCGCCAGCGCCCGCATCCCGGCACCGGCTCGCGCCGCCCCCCCGGGACCGGGTGGGGGGGCCGCTGAGGCTTCCGGGGATGGAGCGGCCGGGAGGGGGTGTCCGTCCGGTGCCCCCGGGGATGGAGCGGCCCTGACGGGGTAGGGGTAGCTGGGGATAGAGCGAACGGGGCCGGAGCCGGAGATGCGAGGCCGGGGCCCGCCGTGCCGGTGGCGGCGGGGTCCGGCCTGACTCAGCGGCGGCCGCAGGGCCGTGGCCCCGGTACGACACGGAATGGTACGGTACGGTAGGGCACGGTACGGTAGGGCACGGTACGACACGCCGGGAGCTGTAGTCCCGACGCTGGCGCCACCACCGGTTACCGGGCATCACCGGTTACCGGGCATCACCTGGGAGAGCCCCGGGCTCCGCGGTAACGCCGTTACGGAGTTTTGGCTGGTCAGACAGGGCCGGTGCTGCCTGCCCGGTCCCATGGGCAGCAGGTGTCAGTGCTGGCACCGGATGAGCAGGCAGATCCGTTGCAGGACCATCTTGGCCAGAGTGGTGTGGGGTGGCGGACGGCTGTCACGGTGACCTGCCAAAGCGTGACGCACTCTTGTCCCTTGTTCTCATGGCGGCACAGTGGCGGTGGCCTTGGCACGGTGGCGGTAGCCTTGGTACAGTGCCACAGCGGGGCCACTCAGAGCATTTGGCAGCAGGACAGCAGCACAAGCGTCAAATGGTGCCTGCTCTGGTGTGCGTTGACTGGGGTGGTGATGCCCTTCCCGGTGCTCCCTGTGCTGTCTCTTGCCAATGAGCTTCACGCCATGTGGGTAAGAGCAGGTCCCCGAAGCCGTGGTGCAGAGGCACGATCCCAACTGCCCAGTGCCACCCTGAGACACCGCAGTGTGACTGTCACTGGGCTGGGGCATCGCATGCCACTGTGGTGTCTCCCCACTATCACCCATGCGTGGGGACGTGGCGGGGGACAGCGCACCTGGTGGCATGCCAGTGTGTCTAGAGCACGTGGAGCATCTCCTCAAGGGGCTGCCATGGCACAGGGCTGCTGACATGGGCGTCCCCTGCCCCAGTGTGGGGTGCTGGCAAGTGGCTCTCCCTGTGCCAGCTCCAACAACCCGCCCGGTTTGAACCGTCAGGAAGCACTCGGCATTAATATTTCAGGGATGCTGCACAGGATAAAGATGCCGGCACAGGCGAGGGGGGGGGCAGGCATGGTGGGAGGCACTGCTGGCAGTGCCGCGCTCTGCACATGCTCCTGCCACTGCTATTTTGAGTTATTTAGGTTAGCGAGAGAGGAGCAGGGGGGGACCAGCGGGGCCGGGGCACTCTGCCTGTGCCCACCATGTCCCCCTCAGCTGGGCACCGTGGCTGTGCCAAGCACCACTGGTGGGAGCCACAACCTCCCAGCGTGTGAGCGGCTGCTTTCTCTCACCACAGGCTGCTATAGAGTTAGGAAACCGGGAAAGGCACTGGAGGATGGACCTGGCAAGGAGCTGGGCACTGCCTGCACCCAGGCAAACCCATCTGCCATGCATGGACTCCGGCATGGCACAGGGATGCTCTCCTCAGGGTAGGGGGAAGCGATGCTAGGGGGGATGTCTGCCATGACCGGGGTCCTGGGGCGAATGGCCACCCCTGTCAGCACCCACGGAACCCTTCCCACTGCCTGCCAGCTGCCAGATCAGCTGGGCAGCCCCGCGGCATCTCCACACGGCGCACGGCCCCCGCTGGGTTGTCTGCCACCCCCCTTGCGTATTTGTCACTTGAGAAGCCACCGGGATGGCTCCCAAAATAGAAGCTGCAAGTCGCAGCAGCCCAGCTCACCCTGGTATGGCGGTTGCTGCCGGGCCAGCTCCCAGGCAGCCAGTGCTGGCACCGAACGTGTCCGGCACAGCGACTGGCCTCATTATCCTCCCACTTTGTTTGGCCAGAGCACGCCAGCCCCCGGCCCAGCGAGGGCTGCGGCGTGGGACGCCAGTGCCTGCCGCCGCCTCCCCGGCAGCGTTGGCACGAGGAGCTGGGCTGGACGACCTCTCTGCGCCCCGGCAGCGCCGGCAGGACGGGGCAGCGACACACACCCGAGTGTTTTGTTCGCCGTTGGGCCTTGATTAGCAGCTCTGCGGCCGGACAATTAAAATGCAGCGGTAAGCGTCCTCCTGGCCCCGTCAGCGTGGCTGAAGGCAGCATGGGGCGGGGGGGGCTGCTGTGCACGGCGACCTGAACTGCGCATCCCCCTGCACCACTGCTGCCCACAACCTGCCTGCACAGCAGCATCAAGGGCAGGCGGCAGGGGCTGCGCTGCGAAACCAGCCGCTTGCTGCTCCCTGGGGAGCCAGCACCAGAACAGCTCCTCTCCCCATGGCTTGCTGGGAATCGGGGCTACATTCTTATCTCAGTTATTTGTTTTTCCAAACACGAGTGGAGGAGGCAGGGTGCAAACCAGCCAGGCCAGAGGCTCCCTGCCTTAGGTGCGTCCATCACCTGGCGTCAGGGCTGGGCAGCAGGGCCAGCTCCTGCCCCGGCCGCAGGGCCAGAGCAAGCATTGGCTTCTCTGTCATTATGCCAGGGCGTGCTCGGCGCTGCGGTTGGAGGGCTTTGAAGCCCAGCGTGGCGTTTTGGAGGGTGGAAACAAGCTGGGTGGCACCACATGCCCTGGCAAGCGTCACCGCCAGCTGCGTGGGGATGGACAGGCAGTGCCGCATGCCGGAGCGGGATCAGGATTCTCCCTGCCGGGCTCGCACATGTGGCGGCATGTGCAGGAGTCGGGGTGCGGCTGGTGGCGGCACGCGGGGAGCGCCCGGCACCACGATGCCCAGATTCATCCCGCTCTGAAACCCGCCCCTGCGGCTGCCAGCACGGGTCTTGGCTTGTTCTGGCAAAGGGGAAGCTGTGGGTGCTCTGAGGTGCCAGTGCCAGGAAGCGCGGTAGGAATGCTGGGGAGAGAGGGGGGAAAACCACGCAGCCCCTGGGTTCAGTACTGAGGCTAGGTGATGAGGAAGGTGCCAGGCTCAGCCCCTTCTCAGGAGGTTTCTGATGGGGCTGGGGGGCTGGTTTGGGGGTTCACCCCTCCCAGCACAGGTGATGGGTGCTGGGTGAGGGGTGCTGGCAGCGTGGCGTCTCCCTGTGCCAGGTTGGCTCCTGCTGGGGCTATTTGCCTGAGCCACAGTGAGACCCAATGTGTTCCCACATCCCCTCTGCTTCTCAAGGGTCCGGGGTGCACCAGCCACCCCTGTGTACCCATGCTGTCCCCAAACCAGGCTCTTCTAGAGGCAGCAGGCATGGAGCACGGCTGCACACCAGGGCTGGGTGCTCTGAGGCATGGGGCAATGGCCACAGCACACAACATGTGCCCCATCCGTGTTGTGTGTCCCACAGCGGGGTGCTGGGGGAGGCAGGAACGCCGCGGGCTGCCATGATGGGTCCGGGCACTGTGAATCCCCCCAGCTCAAGCAGGGCAAGACTTGGCCCTATGGCTTGTGGTGGTGGCCAGCCCCGGCACCAGCCCTGCTCCATCTCTGCCGTGTGTGCAGGGCGCCGGCAGCTGCTCCTGGCTATTTCAGGAAAGAACAGCGATGGGGGGGTGTCATCCAGCCACTGGCTCCTTGCCGGGGTGCGCAGGCAGCCCCCTGCCTGCCGGCCCCCTGCCCGCGCCAGCAGTGGGCAAGCGCCGCTGCTCTCCCGGCTGCTCCGCGGCGGTCGCACCGCAGTGCGCGTGGCTCTGGCTCTGCGCCGCGCATGACTCAGCTCGGTGCTGCCAGAGGGAGGGGATCCCTGCCCGCACCCATGCCCGCACCCGGCAGGATGAGGCTGTTTGGATGGGTGGCTTTGGTCCTCGCTGGCTGCCAGGGAGCGGGACGGTGCCCACCCCACCGTGCCGGGGGCTCAGCGGCCGGTGGCCACCGCAAGGGGCTCGTTTCCAGCTGCTCCGGTGGCTAAAAATATCGACACCCCAGCTGCGTGCCGGTGACAGGGTCCTGCGCAGGGCGGGATGGATGTGGGATGCTGGGGGGTCCCCACGGGGTGTGGGGTCAGCAGGAGGATGAGCCAGCTCAGCTGCCAGTGATGGTTCAACCGGCCACAGTGTGTGGCAGTGCTGGGGCCAGCATCGCCAGTGCTGAGTCATGGAAGTGCTGAGGCTGCGAGCTGGGGGGAGTTGTGGCCGCTGGAACCTTCCCTCGTTCACAATGGGCACACAGGGAGGTGACAGCACCCCACGGGCATCCCCCTACTGCACCCACTGCCCCTGTCTGCTGGGGGACAGGGGTCCTGCATGGGGGGGTCCCCCACTTGTCAGCCCCACATGATCCCCTAGGTTGTGGGAGGAGGAGAGTGGGGCCAGGGAGTGAGAGGGGTGACAGGGGGGTTGCCCCCCCTCCAGACCCCCTGTCTGGCAGCTGGGCCTGACCCCCCCGGCCAGGGTGAGGGGAAGCGGATTAATGCTGCTGCTGTTGCCGCTGCTGCTGCTGCACGGGGCGGGGCACGGGGGAGGCATTGTGGCTGCAGCAGTGGGGATCCCGCTCTCGGGGAGGGGGCAGTGAGGTGGGGGGACAGTCCCCACACTAAAGCATTTAGCAGGAACCAGCAGGACAGTGTCTTGGCATGTGTGTGTGTCCCAGCTCTGTGGCATGGCTCCCCAGCACTCTGCCATGCTGGGGCTGTAGACATGGGGTCTGTGCTCCCATGGTGCCTGGGCAGAGCCCTCTGCCATCTGGGTGTGGGTTTGCTGGCAGATGTTGCTCCTCTAAGCCCAGCACTGGTGGACCCCAATCCCAGCCACAGCAGATTAGGCAGCCACTGAGAGCTGGAGGGGGAAGAGGGGGTCTAAGGTGCTTATGGGCCAGCACTAGGCCCCAGGAGACCCATGGCCATGCACAGGGACAGAGCTGTGCTCCAGCAGAGGGGCAATGCCTTCGGCAGTGCCTGTATCCACCTGGAACACCTTGCCCATCATGTCCTGCACCACATCTATGTCCTGTGGTGGGTGCTGCTGGGTGATCCGGCTCCCCTGGTGCAGGCAGGGGTGGGGGTTGTCCCATGGGTGGCACCATGGCAGCCTGGCCCCAGTGTCCACCAGTGCTGGAGCCTGGGTGGGATGGGTGCCCTGGATCCTAGCATAGAGGAGGGCTGGGCTGGAGGTGCACCAGGGTGCTGGCCTGGTCTGACACCTATCTCTCTGCAGCTGGGGCATGGCCGTCAATGTGTACTCGACATCGGTGACCAGTGAGAACCTGAGCCGCCATGACATGCTCGCCTGGGTCAATGACTCCCTCCAGCTCAACTACACCAAGATCGAGCAGCTTTGCTCAGGTGGGGTGTGGGTCCCATGGCAGGGGACAGGGATGGACATGGGGGGCATGGTGGATGGTGGTGGAGTGCCACCAGCCCGCACTGACACTGCAGTTGGCCCGGTGCAGGGGCTGCGTACTGCCAGTTCATGGACATGCTGTTCCCCGGCTGTGTCCACCTGCGGAAGGTGAAGTTCCAAGCCAAGCTGGAGCATGAGTACATCCACAACTTCAAGGTGCTGCAAGCCGCCTTCAAGAAGATGGGAGTGGACAAGGTATGGCCCTGGGGGCTGATGGGGGCCACGGTGGCCGTGCTGGAGGGCAGCCCCACCAGCCCCTCTGTGTCTATCCTCCCAGATCATCGCTGTGGAGAGGCTGGTGAAGGGCAAGTTCCAGGACAACTTTGAGTTCATCCAGTGGTTTAAGAAGTTCTTTGACGCCAACTATGACGGGAAGGAGTACAACCCGCTGCTGGCGCGGCAGGGCCAGGACGTCGCGCCCCCCCCAAACCCAGGTGATCACATCTTCAACAAACCCAAGAAACCCATTGGCACTGCAGGTAATGTCTGGGTCCCCCCGGCGAGCGCTGCCCCCTGCCCTCCCGCCCAGCCTCCTGCACCTCATGTCACTCCAGCCACGGCTGGGTGTTCCTCCCTCTGTGCCCCCCACTCCCTGCCTGCGCCCCGCTCTGCTGCCTGCCTGCCTGCAACTGGGGGGGTGCAGCGGGTCTGCAGGACACCTGGGGCAGAGGGGACGGCATGCCCCATGGTGTGCCCCATGGAGGGACCTGGGCAGGGGTCCACTGGCTCCATCTTCCTACTCATCATGGGCCTGGGGGTGGTTTGTGTCCCCTATGCTATGGTGCCCAAGTGCCACTGTGCAGTTCCATGGGTGCCATGGGCTTCCTGTGCCAACCCCACAGGAGCATCTCAAGGGTCAGAGACCCCATCCATCCCATGGCAAACCCCAGCCAGGCCACAAGCACGCCCATGGGGTGAGATCTGCCAGGGGAAACTGAGGTAGGGGGAAGGCTGAAGGCAAGACAGCCCAGAGTCATGGCACAGCCACAAGCACTCTGCCTGCCCTTGCTGCCTGCTGCTGCCTCCTGGCCCCGGCCACCCTGCACGGTGCCAGGGGTCCCCACTGGCACTCCCCCCAGGCTGGCACTAACCTGTTGGTCCCTATGTGCTGTCAAGTCCCCCAGAGGACCTCTCCCACCGGTCCCAAGAACTCCCCGAACCCAGCCCGCCTCAGCAATGTCCCCAGCAACATTCTCCGGAAAAACTCCCCCGCAGCGCGTAATGGGGGCAGCGAGGCCGACGCGCAGATACTGGAGCTCAACCAGCAGGTAGGCAGGGTCCCTGCCTGCACCCCTGCCTTTGCATAGGGGCATCCCAGTGTGGGAGAGAGGGAATGGTCCTGAGCCCCCCTGTCAGCAGCACTGAAGGTTATGTCATGTCCCCCCTCTCCCACCCCACAGCTGATGGACCTGAAGCTGACAGTGGACGGGCTGGAGAAGGAGCGGGATTTCTACTTCAGCAAGCTGCGGGACATTGAGCTAATCTGCCAGGAGCATGAGAACGAAAACAGCCCCATCATCACTGGCATTGTCAGCGTCCTCTACGCCACAGAGGTGAGGGCCAGGACCCCCAGCCCCTCACCCTGCCCTCCAGGCTTCCCTGGGATGAGAACCCCTTCCTTGTAGTGCTCTCAGCCTCTCCCCTTGTTCACTCCCTGGGGTTCTGGGGGGGTCTGGGCTTTGCCAAAGCCATCCCAACACTGATGGCCACCTGTGTCCCACCAGGAGGGCTTTGCCCCACCAGAGGATGACGAGCTGGAGGAGCAGCAGCCAGAGGAGCAGGATGAGTACTAACCCCGGCATGCTCCCGCGCTGCCCCGCGCCGTTCCCCCACCATAGACATTTGAGGTCTGAGCCTGCGCGCCTCGCCCTGCACTGTCACATGCCACCATCACGGTCTCCGGCAGCTGAGCCCGCGGCCTCGGCATCCAGCAGCTCCGGTGGGAAGCCACTGTCTCCATAATAAATAGATGTCCACCCAGCACGGAGCACGGCTGTACCTACGCCGGGGGCTGGGGTGGGGACAGGCTCTGGCTGACCCTCGCCACCCCCTGCCCCATATTTATTTCCGTTGTCCCCGCTGGTGCGGGTGCTGCAGCCGCCCTGGTGTCCCCGCCTGCCCCCTGCGTGAAGCCAGAAGGAAGGAGCGAGTCCTCGGGGTGTTTCCTCCCCAGAGAGGAGCGTGTGCTGCCTGCGCTGCCTGCACCCTGCCAGCCCGGGGATGATGGGGTCAGAGACAGCGCCCACTGCACGGGGTGGGGGTGATGTGAGGAGGACGCGGCTCGGAGGAGGGAGGTGTTGCTGCAGGTTCCTGGCACGATGGAAAAGAAACCCCCGACATGGCCACCTGCCTGCTGGGGCAGCAAGGGGGGGATCCTGGCCCCCACAACCAGGACAGGGGGTCCATGAGTGGAAGCTGGTTCCCTCTGTGGCATGGGGGTCCCCTCGCTCCCTGAAACCTCCCCCGGTCAGGCTGAGAGCGGCAGCAGCGCCTGCCCCAGCCATCATCGTGTCCCCATTGCATCGCTTGTCTGATCCATCACTCCAGTTGCAAAAGCCTGCATCTGTGTTAAGTTTTATTTAAAATAAAGTTGTGTGGTAAAACCTTTGTCCTGCCTGGATCGAGCGCTGCGGGAAGGGCGAGGGTGGGAGGAGCGCGGGTGGCTCCAGCTGCTGGGAGAGGGAACCGGGCAGTACCTGACCGCGGAGAACCGGGTTTGCGTTTTATTCCCGGTGCCGAAACACTAAAAGGCAGAGCCAGCTCGGTTTCTGGAGCCATCGCTGCGATACCATCTCAGTTACGCTACACAGTCCCTGCCGGACACACCCGGGCGCTACTCAGCTCTAACATCGGCTGCTTCTTTGTAAGCTCCACAGCTCACCCCCCCCACCCAGCCACACAACCTACTTCTCGAGCAACAAGAAAAACAGGGGAGAGCGCGAACGCAGTCCCCCACTACCACAAATTATGCAGTCGAGTTTCCCGCATTTGGGGAAATCGCAGGGATCAGCACACCCGGACTGCAAGGGATAAGCCTCGCCCTAGGAAAACCACCTGCCCGATCATGGTGTCTCCCCTGCCAGGTAAGTATGACACTCATCCCACCCGACACCTGCACACGACGCAAAACACACACACACCTCACGGACACGCCACGCGCCGCTCCCGACACGCGCCCCGCACCGTCGCGCGCTCCGCACCCCGCCTTCTCCCGACGCCGCGCGCCCCTTCAGTGCCCGCGTGCGCGGAGCCCACCGGGCTGGTTGCGCGTGGCGGGTATCCCGTGATGCCTCGCGGTGGTCGTTTGCATGGACACGCCCACACCCCGCGGGCCCCGCCCCTCTCTCGCCGAGGCACCCCGTGCAGGTTTGACAGCAGTCGCCACTCGCTGCCCACGGCCTTTCCGATACCGCGGCCCGGTGGTTCCCGCTGCCCGCCCGCACCGGGACCGCGATCGGCACCGAGACCGGGACCGGAACAGGTACCGCCCGGCGCCGGGCTCGGTCTGTCAGAGCCGAGCGGGATCGGCCTGGAGCCGGGGTGTGTGTGTGGGAAGATGTGTCCAGCAGTGCTCGGGGCATCTCAGGGACACGAGCTCAGCTCCGGTGCAGGCAGATCCTGCAGAGGAGAAAGAGGGAGCCGCGTCCCCAGACATCGGGCTGGGCTCCGGTAGCTGGGCAGCCCCCACTGGGTGGTGCTGGGCTAGGCTCTGGTACAGGTCAACACCACAGCATGTACAGGGCGGATAGGAAAAGCGTTCACAGACAGCGACCCCCGGTGCTAGAACCATGGGGTCTGGGCGCTGACAGCAGCATGGGAGGAGCAGGTGCCTGCAGAAGAGACAGACTAGGGGCACACAGTGCCATGGCAGCAGTGGGGCATATTCTCTGGGGAAGGCAAGGCGCTGGGAATCGCAGTGCTTGCAGCACCCCAGCCACACCGGCTCCAGTGCTCCAGGCTGATAATCCTCGAGCCCTCAAGCTCTGCACACACAGACCTCCCTGATCCCTGGCCTGGTGCCTGGGCATGGCCGGTGGAACTCACCACGACTGTGGGAGCAGGTGGGTGCTGCTGGTGACACTGCTCCAGCCCCACGGGCACAGGGAGAAGACCCCCGGCACCACAGAGCAGAGCTGTTCTGGGGACGTGCCTGCTGCTCGAGGGCTGGCGGTGTGGGAGAGCGGCACGTGCTGCACTTGTGGAGCGAGGCCAGAGCCATGAAGCAGCCTTGAGGAAAACTAGGGGCAAACTTGAGACATGGCTTGTAACGTCTGGGGAGAAACAAGTGGGAACAGCTCCAGGCGCTGGCGGCCGGGTAAGAACCGGGTGTGGCCCGGCTCGTTAACGGTGGCGAGAGGCCGGAACGAGGCCGGGGCGGTGCCAGCGGAGGCCGCGGAACGGCGCTGAGAGCACCGGGGAGGGGAAACGAGACGAGACAGGACGGAGCCGCGGGGCGGGGCCCGCGGGGGGGTGGGCGTGTCCATGCAAACGACCACCGCGAGGCGTCACGGGATACCCGCCACGCGCAACCAGCCCGGTGGGCTCCGCGCACGCGGGCACTGAAGGGGCGCGCGGCGTCGGGAGAAGGCGGGGTGCGGAGCGCGCGACGGTGCGGGGCGCGTGTCGGGAGCGGCGCGTGGAGTGTCCGTGAGGTGTGTGTGTGTTTTGCGTCGTGTGCAGGTGTCGGGTGGGATGAGTGTCATACTTACCTGGCAGGGGAGACACCATGATCAGGCAGGTGGTTTTCCCAGGGCGAGGCTCATCCCTTGCACTCCGGGTGTGCTGACCCCTGCGATTTCCCCAAATGCGGGAAACTCGACTGCATAATTTGTGGTAGTGGGGGACTGCGTTCGCGCTCTCCCCTGGCTTGATTAGTGGAAAGATAGACTTTTGATCAAGCTGGGAAAGAAGTTGTTACCCGAAGGTCGTGCTAGGCGGTCCTCTGAGCAAAACATTCCAGCGCGGTCCGAGGGGTCTAGCAGCCGCGCAGGGCCGGTTCGGTGCCGCACTGTGGCTAAGACGGGAGTTGACGGGCCGGCTACTGCACACGCTCGCTTTCCCCCTCGGGCCGGGGCTGCGCCCGAGCGTTCGCTTCCCCCCGCCTTGAGACGGGGTCGAGGGGAGCGGAGCCCTCCCTGGCTCGCGGGGCTCCGAGGGTGCCGGTGCCGCGGTGCCCGGAACTGAACACAGGATTCGAGGTGCAGCCTCACCAGTGCCGAGTACAGGGGGATGATCACTGCCCTGGCTCTGCTGGCCACGCTATTGCTGATACAGGCCAGGTACATGGGGTTGTTGTGGCCCAAGTGCACGACTCGGCACTTTGCCTTGTTGAACCTCCCATCGTTGACCACAGCCCACCGACTCAGTCCATCCAGATCACAAAACAAAACCAGTAACCCACCTGTATAACGTGTCAGCATACCCAAGGCTTGCGCCATCAAACACACCACAAAAACCTCGCTTCTGGTTTTGCAACGCTACAGGCCTGGGGAAGAGTGGCTGGAAAGCTGCTGAAAAGGACCTGGGGGTGCTGATTGACGGCTGCTGAACGTAAACGGGCTTGTGCCAAGGCGGCCACCGGCATCCTGGCCTGTATCAGCAATAGCGTGGCCAGCAGGGCCAGGGCAGTGATCATCCCCCTGTACTCGGCACTGGTGAAGCTGCACCTCGAATCCTGTGTTCAGTTCCGGGCACCGCGGCACCGGCACCCTCGGAGCCCCGCGAGCCAGTGAGGGCTCCGCTCCCCTCGACCCCGTCTTAAGGCGGGGGGAAGCGAACGCTCGGGCGCAGCCCCGGCCCGAGGGGGAAAGCGAGCGTGTGCAGTAGCCGGCCCGTCAACTCCCGTCTTAGCCACAGTGCGGCACCGAACCGGCCCTGCGCGGCTGCTAGACCCCTCGGACCGCGCTGGAATGTTTTGCTCAGAGGACCGCCTAGCACGACCTTCGGGTAACAACTTCTTTCCCAGCTTGATCAAAAGTCTATCTTTTCACTAATCAAGCCAGGGGAGAGCGCGAACGCAGTCCCCCACTACCACAAATTTTGCAGTCGAGTTTCCCGCATTTGGGGAAATCGCAGGGGTCAGCACACCCGGAGTGCAAGAGATAAGCCTCGCCCTGGGAAAACCACCTGCCTGATCATGGTGTCTCCCCTGCCAGGTAAGTATGACACTCATCCCCCCCGACACCTGCACACGACGCAAAACACACACACACCTCACGGACACTCCACGCGCCGCTCCCGACACGCGCCCCGCAACGCCGCGCGCTCCGCACCCCGTCTGCTGCCGACGCCGCGCGCCTCTTCAGCGTCCGCGTGCGCCGGAGCCCACCGGGCAGGTTGCGCGTGGCGGGTGTCCCCTGATGCCTCGCGGTGCTCGTTTGCATGGACACGCCCCCAGCCCCACTGGCCCCGCACATGAATGCTCGTAGCGGCTCTGCCACCGGCGGCGCGATCTGCATGGCCTGGGTCCACGGCAGCGCCACCTAGCGGAGCTGCGGAGCTCAGCCCCCGCCTGCCCCGCCCCCGCAGCGTTGGCGACAGTCGTGATAGGACTCGGGGGTCGCCAACCCAGGCCACAGCGTCGGGAGTCCGGCGGGAACGGGCAAGGCGGACCCGGCAAAGCTCGGGCACCGCAAAAGGCGCAGCCGGGCCGGTGAGTGGGGTCAGCGGGCGTGTCTCGACCCCGGGTACAGGCCGAGCTAGGAGAAGCCCCGCGAGAGGGTCGGCTCCTCGGTGTGTCCAGGGGGACAGAGACAGACGGACGCCGGATGACCCACTGCCGGGGTTGGGGTGGTCGTGAACGGCCAGGGACGAAATGGCCGAAGCCGCAGTGGCAGCGCTCGGCGAGGAGCCGGGACAGCGGCGGAACCAGAGCTTCCGTGGAGGGGAATGAGGAGCGCGAGACCTTCCTTGGCTGCGCCCTCTCCCCCCCGAGCTGGGAATAGTTCGGGCCACGGAGGCGGGGGCGGCTGCAAGCATTCGTGGGGGGGGCCAGCGGGGCTGGGGGCGTGTCCATGCAAACGAGCACCGCGAGGCATCACGGGACACCCGCCACGCGCAACCTGCCCGGTGGGCTCCGGCGCACGCGGACGCTGAAGAGGCGCGCGGCGTTGCGGGGCGCGTGTCGGGAGCGGCGCGTGCGGCGTCCGTGAGGTATGTGTGTGTTTTGCGTCGTGTGCAGGTGTCGGGGGGGATGAGTGTCATACTTACCTGGCAGGGGAGACACCATAATCAGGCAGGTGGTTTTCCCAGAGCGAGGCTCATCTCTTGCACTCCGGGTGTGCTGACCCCTGCGATTTCCCCAAATGCGGGAAACTCGACTGCATAATTTGTGGTAGTGGGGGACTGCGTTCGCGCTTTGCCGTGCTCTTGCTGGTTTAAAAACACATTCACAACCTGGCACATGTTTTTGTAGCGTGTAGAAGTTACACGTATTTGGGGGTTTGATTAGCCAGTGGGTTAGGAAATCTGCCTGTGCAGCTGCAGGTAGTTGCAGTCAGCTCTCATTTGGTCCAATGTCCAATTAGAGACTGGAAACGAGCGGTGTCTGTCAGGGGTCAGTGTTGGGAGCGGTGCTGTTTAAATCTTTGTCGGCAACATGGAGAGTGAGATTGAGTGCGCCCTCAGCAAGTTTAGCCAACGACACAAAGCTGTGGGGTTTGATTGATACGCTGGAGGGAAGGGATGGGATCCAGAAGAACCTTAGCACACTTGAGAGGCAGCCAGTGCCAACCTCATGAAGTTCAACCAAGCCAAGTGCAAGGTGCTACACTTGGGTGGGGGCAATTCCAGGCACAGCTACAGGGTGGGCGGAGAAGAGATTCAGAGCAGCCCCGCAGAGAAGGACTTGGGGGTGTTGGTCAATGAGAAACTTAACATGAACCAGCAGTGTGCGCTTGCAGGCAGGTACCAAACGTATCCTAGGCTGCATCAAAAGAAGCGTGACCAGCAGGTCAAAGGAGGTGATCCTGCCCCTCTACTCTGCTCTCGTGAGACCTCACTTGGAATATTGTGCACAGTTCTGGTGTCTTCAGCATAAAAAGGACATGGAGTGGTTGGACCAAGTACAGAGGAGGGCCACGAGGATGATAAGAGGGCTGGAGCATCTCACGTACAATGACAGGTTAAGAAAGTTGGGGCTGTTCAGCCTGGAGAAGAGAAGGCTGCATGGAGACCTCATAGCAGCCTTCCAGTACCTGAAGGGGGCCCACAAGGATGCTGGAGAGGGACTCTTCATCAGGGACTGTAGCGATAGGACAAAAGGTTATGGGTTAGATATAAGGAAGTTCTTTACTGTGGGGGTGGTGAGACACTGGCACAGGTTGCCCAAAGAAATGCTAAATGCTCCATCCCTGGCACTGTTCAAGGCCAGGTTGGGCAGAGACTTGGGCAACATGTTCTAGTGTGAGGTGTCCCTGCCCATGGCAAAGGGTTGGAACTAGATAATCTTAAGGTCCTTTCCAACACAAATTATTCTATCATTCTATGATACTATATTCACAGCTGGGTTTGCTGCAACGCTTCATGGGTTGATACTGGCCCCAGTCCCAGGTCACATCTCCACACGGGGCAGATCAGGTATCCGACACCACTGCAGAGCTCCGGATGTGCCATGAGAGAAACCGGACGGGCTGTTCCCTGCAGTTGGTTCCTACCTTTGTCCCGTACTGCTCTGTTCCCACCCAGCCCCCTGCGGTCCCGCATCCTCCAGGGCCAGGTGGGATTTACATGCTTCAAGGCGCTTTGGGCAAAGCCCTTCTGTGCACCCTGAGGGGACTGATCCCTCTGGAACTGGGCTGGGTTTGGTGCCACATTGCAGGGGAGGTGGGAGTTGACGGGCTGGGCACCACACAAGCTCCCTTCCAAAGCGGCCAGTTCCCCATGACATAAAATGGGGCTGAGGGGAGCGCAGTCCTACCTGGCTCAAGGGGCTTCAGTGGAACAATGGCCCCCTGGGTGCTGGTGCTGTGGGGTCTGCATCAAAGCACAACTGAGGAGGCACTGGCCAAGCTTGGCCACATCCAGACAGGACAGGAGCAGCAGAGGGAGCTTCAGTCACGTTATGTGTCCCCTATGCCAACATAAGGACATGGAGCTGTTGGAGCAAGTCCAGAGGAGGCCACAAGATGCTCTGAGGGCTGGAGCACCTCTGCTATGGAGACAGGCTGAGAGAGCTGGGCTTGTTCAGCCTGGAGAAGAGAAGGCTCCAGGGAGACCTTAGAGCAGCTTCCAGTGTTTAAAGGGGCTGACAAAGAAGTGGGAGAAGGGGGTTCTGACAAGGGCCTATAGGGACAGGACAAGGGGGAATGGCTTTAAACTGACAGAGGGGAAATTTAGATGAGATCTTAGGAAGAAGTTCTTCCCTGTGAGGGCGGTGAGACACTGGCACAGGTTGCCCAGAGAAGCTGTGGCTGCCCCATCCCTGGCAGTGTTCAAGGCCAGGTTGGACGGGACTTGGAGCAACCTGGTCTAGTTGAAGGTGTCCCTGCCCATGGCAGGGGTTTGGAACCAGATGAGATTTAATGTCCCTTCAACCCAAACCATTCTGTGATTCTATGTTTCTGTGATGCCCAAAAGGTTTAATCTAGACTCCCTGCTGGAATTGGCCACCATAACCCCCAAGGGAGGAACTTGAGACGTCATTAGCTGCTTTCAACAGCTTTTCCATTGTTTCCTTTCCATCTGCTGGGTGTGTATGCACTGCTCCACATCCATCCAGACCCTTGTGTTCACCACGGCAGACCTGGAGACACTTTTCCTCAGGACAATTTGGGCTGATCGCGGCTCTCCTCGACGGCTCTGAGAGACAGGTAAGAGAAGTGAATCTGTTGACAGCCCCTTACAGCTCAGCCTTGGGGACATTCTGGTGCCGATGGGCAGCGAAGGGCTCAGGCTGCTCCTCAGATCCCCTCCGGTGCGCTGATGCCCCCGCCGCGTCCCCGCACTGGGAGAACCTACGACGGTCCCGCGGACGGGCCGGGTGGTGGTTTCGCGACATGGTGCTGCAAATTCACTTCAGCGATAGCACGCACGTAATGGGGAGAAACACACCACAGAATAAGTGCTCTGCTACAATTACTATACTCCGCTTCTGTATCAACGAACCTAGAAGAAAGCGCAAACCCAGTCCCCCACATCATGCAGTCCAGTTTGCCGCATTTAGGGAAACCGCACAGGCCAGCACACCTGCACTGCACACTACAAGTCTCCCACTACGAAAGCCTCCTCAATCTGATCATAGTATCTACGTTGTCGGGTAAGTATGACAGTGTTTCCATCTGGCACCTGCACACGACGCAAAACACACACACACACCTCACGGACGCCGCACGCGCCGCTCCCGACACGCGCCCCCGCAACGCCGCGCGCTCCGCACCCCGTCTGCTGCCGACGCCGCGCGCCTCTTCAGCGCCCGCGTGCGCCGGAGCCCCCGGGCTGGTTGCGCGTGGCGGGTGTCCCCTGATGCCTCGCGGTGCTCGTTTGCATGGACACGCCCCCAGCCCCGCAAGCCCCGCCCATGACCGGCGGGCACCAGGACACCCCCCCCCCGCCTGTTGCCGGGTTCAACGCCGGGAAAAGGGCCGGGAAATGCCGCGGAACGGCGCCGTGTCCCGAGATGTCCGCCCGCGGAGACGAGCAACACAGCGAACCGTGCCGGGGAACGGGTGGTGCTGTTGAAAGGTGTTTAAAAGACAATGCAGCCGTCAGGGACAGTCAGCACAGGTTCACCAAGGCAAAGTCCTGCTCAACTAACCTGATATCCATCCACAATAAGGTCACCCGCCACCCGCCTCCGGGATGTAGGGAAGGTGGTGGATGTAGTTTTCTGGATTTTAGTAAGGATTTTGATGCTGTCCCTCACATAATCATTCTGGACCAGGTGTCCAGCTGGGATGAGCACGTTCACAGCGTGCTGGGTGAAGAACCAATGATCACAAATGGAAGTTGCTGTTGACTTTCTCAAGGACCAAGAGGCCTTGCAGAGGGATATAGATTGATGGGAGCACTGGGTAACCACAAACAGCATGAAAAGGAACAAGAAAAATGCCATTTGGGATGGAATAACACCTGTCTAACCAGGGATAGGAGTGGCTGGGGAGCTGCCCTGCAGGAAAGGACCTGGGTGCTGGTGGCAGCAGGGTCAGTGGGAGCCAGCACTGGGCCCTGGCACCCAGAGGACAAACCATACCCTGGGATGCACCAACCATGGCAGAACCAGCTGGGCAGAGAGGGGATGTCCTGCTGCATTCAGCATTGGTGGAGCCTCACCTGAGCACTGTGTGCAGCACTGGGCCCCACCATTGGAGAAGGGCGTGAAGGTCTTTGGATGTGCCCAGAGGAGGATAAGCAAGCTGTGAAGGGCTGGCAGCATCCTCCTGTGAGGAGTGGCTTACACTCATGGCAGGTCTTCTTTGCAGAGAGAAGGCTGAGGGGCAACATCACCGCTCTCTGCAGCTCCCTGAGGAGGGGACATGGGGAGGGAAGAGCTGAGCTCTTGTTCCTGGGATCCAGCAGCAGGATGCCTGGAAATGGTTCAATGGTTAGTTGAGCAGGACTTTGCCTTGGTGAACCTGTGCTGACTGTCCCTGACGGCTGCATTGTCTTTTAAACACCTTTCAACAGCACCACCCGTTCCCCGGCACGGTTCGCTGTGTTGCTCGTCTCCGCGGGCGGACATCTCGGGACACGGCGCCGTTCCGCGGCATTTCCCGGCCCTTTTCCCGGCGTTGAACCCGGCAACAGGCGGGGGGGGTGTCCTGGTGCCCGCCGGTCATGGGCGGGGCTTGCGGGGCTGGGGGCGTGTCCATGCAAACGAGCACCGCGAGGCATCAGGGGACACCCGCCACGCGCAACCAGCCCGGGGGCTCCGGCGCACGCGGGCGCTGAAGAGGCGCGCGGCGTCGGCAGCAGACGGGGTGCGGAGCGCGCAGCGTTGCGAGGGCGCGTGTCGGGAGCGGCGCGTGCGGCGTCCGTGAGGTGTGTGTGTGTGTTTTGCGTCGTGTGCAGGTGTCGGGGGCGATAAGTGACATATTTATTTAGCAGAGGAGACACCATGATTACGGTAGGGGGTTTTCCCAGTGTGAGAATCGTCCCGTGCGGTTTCCCTAAATGCGGCAAACTGGACTGCATGATTTGTGGTAGTGGGGGAGTGTGTTCGCGCTCTCCCCTGGTGTTACTACTGTGAAAACAAGTTTTTTGCGTTTGGCATATTCGTCCCCTTGGAGCACCGCATAGCTGTGGCATTTCATGGTGAGGCAGCGTCCCGGACTCGTGTCTGCGTCAGGACGCTTCCGCGTGCGTTCGGATGGGGGATGCGGCCGCTGAACGTTGCGGCCGCTGAACATTGCACCCGTTGCGTGAGGAACTAGAGGAGATGTTCGTCGCGGGGCTGTTCCTGCCTTTGTCACATCCAGCTCCGTTCCCACCAAGGCTCCCCGCGGTCCCGTGTTCTCTCGGGTCAGGTGGGGTTTCCGCACTGCACATCCTACCCTGAGCTCCCTGCAGCCTGTGCTGTGCTTGATTTCCACATCCCTGTCCCATCACGTCGCGCCTGCCCCCGCTGTGATCGCACAGACACATGGAGAGGCTGCCCTGGGCTTTATTCCTCCCTCTCCACTGCCCAGTAACTGTAACCCCACAGCACAGGCCCCTCCGGGACATTGAGCACCCTCCTTGCTTATGAGGTCTTCTCAGGGGGCCTTAGCCTTCCGGCGCTGGGTGCCCCACAGCAGAAGGGACAGGGACAGGGTGGTGGCTCCCAGGACCCCACAGAAGAGCAGCACCGGAAACGTGCCCTGCAAGGAAGCAGCAGTCAGTGGCGCCCCCCACTGCCTTACGCAGCCCCACTGCCCCACACTGCTCTGGCTGGGGAGCACTTGGGGGGTCCCTGTCCTGCAGACACTCACCTCACGCAGGCACTTATACCCGTGGAAGGGGCTGTCACAGAGGCACTGGACGAGGCTGGGACCGTCCGGGGCACAGGCAGCATTCTCAGGACACAGCCAGGCTGGTGGAGCAGAGCCAAGAGTCAAAAGCCAGCCCCTGCCCCCCAACCTCCCACCTCCCAACCCCCGCTTTACCGGGCTCCCTGGAGCTGTTGCAGGAATTCTTCTGGCCCTGGCAGAGCCGACTGCTTCCACTCGTCGTCACCTTCTCCCAGGCACCGCTCCCACCTGGGCAGTCCAGTGGCAATGGCACCGCTCTGAGGGGCAGAGCTCAGCACTGGCACTGTGGCGGTGAGCAGAGCACAGCACCGGCACCACCGCTCAGCCCACCCCAGTACTCACAACAGCTGCAGAAGGGTGAAGCCCAGGAAGGAGCCGTAGGGGAGGGTCGTCATGGGGTTCTCAGTCAGGTCTCTGCAAGCACACACCATATTGGTACCAGAGGCTGCCCCGACCAGGTGCAGTGCCCTGCACTTGGCCTGACTGAGCATCAGGAGGTTCCCACAGGGCCCCCCAGTGAATCAACACACAGTGGGGGCTGGGGGCCTGGCAGTGGTGACAGTGGGAACAGGGACCACCAAGGCCAGGCTGGGGGAGTGTCCCCCAGCCCACAGAAGGGAGCAGAGGCTGCACATGGGGGCATGTGGGGGAACACAGACTCACAGGACAGCAGCAGAGGAGGCCTCAGCCAGCCCCGGGGGGAGGTTCTGCAAGGAGCAGTTGCTCAGATCCAGCCTAGGGGAGGGTAACAGCAGTCGGGGGGGGTGGCATGTGCCTGGCACCCCACACCCCCCTGTGTCCCCAACACCCACCTTCGCAGCCCCCTGCGACAGGCATGGTCCCTCACCCCGAGCCTCCATCATGCGCCCCCCACCCCCTCCCCGTACCCCAGCAGCCGCTCCGGGCGGGCGCCCCGTTCCCGGCAGCAGCGCCCCTCACTCTCGGTGCCGGGCCGGGATGCGCAGTACTCGGCTACGATGGAGCCGTTCCGCAGCGGTCCCGGGCAGCTCCTGCACACCTGGAGGGGTAAAAGGGAGGGGTCGGGTGGTGCACGGGTAGCACCAGCACCCCCCGGTTCTCGGTATTATGTCCCGGGCACCCTCCGACCCATAGCGGCATCGCCCGATCCCCGGGATCGTGTCCCGACACCCCGCCCGTCGGTGGCCCCGCTCCGGCCCCGCCGCTCACCGCCGCGCCGCCGACGGCGCAGGGCAGCGACAGCAGGAGTAGAATAAGTAACGCGCCCATGGCGCCGGCACCCCCGCCCCTCCCGGAGCTCTTCCGGGACCGCCCCGTCGGACACGCCCGCGGCGAGAGCGCCCCCTGGCGGGCCCGGTGCGGTGAGGACCTCCCCGCCGTGCAGGGGGGGCGGTGGGGCCGGGCCGCGATGTGTCTCCACTCGGTGCCCTCTGGACCCCGGGCGGGGCCGTGCGGGGATCCCCCGCGGCGAGGGTCCGCCGGGGCGCGGTGACCCGCCCGGGGCAGCGGAGCGCGACAGGGCCCGGGGGGCACGTGGTGGGGGGGGGAGGTGTCCCGGTGGCGGCCGTGACGCCATCACAGCGCGCGGGACGGGCAGGACCGGGCGGAAATGTCCGTGAGGGCAGAGCTGCCCCTCTCGTGCGTCATCAGTGCGCGCTGGCGGCTGTCGCGGCGGCACGTGGGCCGGGCTCCGCCGCGCCGGTGGCCGCCAACGGTGAGTGTTGCACCGAGGTCGCTGCGGCCCCTCAAGGTCACTGGAGCCCCCCTGCCGGGCCCGGACCTCTCGCTACGGTGGGGTCGGAGCTCGTCCTGCGGCCGCGCGACCGGCACCGGCGGCGCTGGGGTTCCGGGGAGCCGGGTCTGGGACCGGGCCGTCGGCTGAGGGCACCGGGGACACTGGGAAGGGCAGCAGGGCTGTGGCCTCGGGGCACGGTGGACACCGGGGCTGGGCGGTGGCGGTGCTTCCTCCTCCTCCTCCACTAACGGGGGCACCGAGATCATGGGGAGACCGGGACGTGTATGGGGGAGGGCAGCGGGGACAGGAGGGTCGGGCCATGGGCAGGGTCACCGGGTACACTGGGAAGTAGGGCAAGGGGATACAGGAAGAGGGAGCGGGGACATGGGCAGGGGGTGTGCTGAGTTTTGGGGGGGGAGTGGGGTGGGCTGGAACATGGGGACCAACGGGAGGGGGCAGCAGGGCCACCGGTGGAGTCACCGTGGGACAAGGAGTGGGGCTGGGGACTCCGAGGCTGGGGCAATGGGACTTCAGGGGCACCAAGGGGGAGCCTTGAGCCAAGGCTGCAGAGCCGGTGGAGCAGCCGCCGGTGGAGCAGCCATCAAGGACCGTGCCACTGCCTGCCCCGTGTTTAGTCTTCACGGTGGAATGGGGTGGGGTGACCTTGGACCCGCTGCACGGGGTGGTGTCGTGGCCAGGGACAGGACAGGGACGGTGCCGTGCGAGGCAGGAGGTGCTGCCCTCTCACCCCCTTCCCGCTGGTGTTGGCTCTGGCGCTGCTGCGGGGCCTTGTGCCAGCCTGCTGTGTCCCTGCGGCAGGCAGGCTCGGGCAGGCTGCGCTGGGTGCAGGGGTGCCAGCCCTAATCCCACCAAGTATGCCGTGGGCAGACATTCCTCTGCAGATCACGGCAGCACCGCACCAGCCCCCCACTACAGGCAGCCTGCTCTGTGCCCCATGGCAGCCCCAAATGCTGCCCCACCGCAACAGAGGTTGCCTCTGCATCTTGCACCCCCTGCTCTGCTGGTGCCTGGGCCACTGCTCCCCACAGCTCCCTGCACACTGGTGGAGGTGGAAGGGGTGTCTCTGCTCATGCCCCCTCTCTGCCCTGCTCCTGGGACTGCCTGGCTGCCCCATCCTCTCTGCTATGATGGAGCCAGGAACCCTGAGGATCTGCCTGTGGCAGGGCAGGAGGTGCCAGGGCCAGCAGCGGCTCAGGGGTCTGATCATCCAGCTGCTGCCCAACATCTCTGGAGCTGTCAGTTCCCCCCGTCCATCTGTCTGTCCATCCCGACCTACATGGGTGTCATGAGGGTCACCTTGTGCTTTCCCTGCTCAGCTGGGCAAGGAGGACAGGGCTCCCTCATGCACTTCCTCACCGGCACAGCCGGGGCTCCACTGCCCATCCTTCTGCCCTCCCCAACCCCATCCATGGGTCCCGTGGGGCCGGGGGGTGCCAGCGGCCTGATCCTGCTGGGTGGGCCGCTGTGGAGGCGGCTGCTCTGGCGCTGCTGGAGCTGCGTCGGCCCCGGGGCTGGTGGCTGGCGCCAGGGCTGGGTGATTGTGTTGGGCTTGGCTGGGCTCTTGCACTGGGGGCAGTTCTGCTGGGCTTGGCGGGGCCATGCGGTGCCGGGGTGGTTGGGTTGTGTTATGCTTGGCTGGGGCAGGACTGGTGCTGCCGGGCTTGGCGGGGCTGTCCCACACCGGGGGTGGTGGTGTTGCGTTTGGCAACATGGGGCTGGTTCTGCTGGGCTGGCTGGGCCAGTGCCGCCGGGGTCCTGGGTGGGACTGGTTTTGCAACCACGGTCTCGGGGTGAAGAGGCTCCTGTCTCCCTCGGAGGATGGGTGGGTGGATGAGTGGTGCTGAGCCCAGCCCAGAGGGAGGAGAAGGGTTAAAGGGACATTCCTCATCCAGACTGGCCCCCCCGCGCCGGGTCCTTGAAGCTGAGACAGAGGAGTGAGCGAAGGTCCCTGCAGTGTCAAGCGCAGCTCCCGACGCCGACACCCATCTCTCCTCCTGCAGCTCCAAGCGCCGGGGAGATGCTGGCCAGGACGTGCTGCTGGGGTGGCCACCGGGGCTCGGTGTGCCCATGAGGCCGGCAGGGCACAGCCAGGGCGGGTCGCCGGGCAGCGGTGGTTCTGGCGGGGCAGAGGCAAGAGGAGACACTCACCATGGAGTTCACAGTGATCGACTACAGCATCTTTGCGCTGCTGCTGTTGCTGTCATCAGCCATCGGGCTCTTCTATGCACTGAGCGGGGACCGGCAGCGCACGGTGCAGGAGTTCCTCCTGGCTAACCGCAACATGGGCTTTCTGCCCGTCGCCCTCTCACTGCTCGCCACCTTCCAGTCGGCAGTGGCAATCCTGGGCGTGCCAGCCGAGATCTACCATTTCGGCACCGAGTACTGGTTCCTCGGCTGCTCCTACTTCTTGGGACTGCTCATCCCAGCACACATCTTCATCCCCGTCTTCTACCGTCTGCGTATCACCAGCACCTATGAGGTGAGTGAGGACAGGGACACACATGGTGACCAGCACACAGTGAGATGTGCAGGCAGGTGATGGCCCTGGGGGGGACGAGCTGGTGCTGCCCAGTGGGGTTTTGGCTCCCACTCCTTCACTGCCTGGTGCCTTCTTCCTGGTGCCATGCCCTGCAGACAAGACTCCCCCCACCCCAAGCAGTACTGGATAGCCCCGTTGTCTCTGTGGCAGCAGCTGCTGAGGTTTTGGGGTAGGGCTGGCTGCGCCCCCGGCTTCCCTGCTGCTGGGGGGGCATGAGGAACATCCCCCCCCCCTCAGAACGCCACATCCAGGCTGTGACCTGTCTCCCCACAGTACCTGGAGCTGCGCTTCAACAAGACAGTGCGGGTCTTTGGCACCATCACCTTCATCTTCCAGATGGTGAGTGGGGTGGGGGGGTTGTGGGATGTGGAGGGGGGCCATGTATGGCTGTAGCACTGCTCTCCCTGCAGGTCATCTACATGGGGGTGGTACTCTATGCGCCCGCACTGGCTCTCAATGCAGGTAAGGAGGAGAGGAGCAGGGGGGCGATGCTGGAAGCCCCATCCTGCGTGAGGGTGCAACCTGTTAATGGCCTCCATCACTTCTAGTGACAGGCTTTGACCTCTGGAGCGCAGTGCTCACCATGGGGCTGGTCTGCACGCTGTACACTACATTGGTGAGTGCCATCCCACCACCACTGCCCGGCTGTGGGGTGCCCTGTGCCGGGCTGTGGTGATGGGCACTGTGCCTCTGCAGGGCGGGCTGAAGGCTGTCATCTGGACCGACGTCTTCCAGACACTGGTGATGTTCGCGGGGCAGCTGGCCGTCATCGTGGTGGGCGCCCAGCGGGTGGGTGGCATGGCCCGTGTCTGGCACCTGGCTGAGCAGGAGGGCAAGATCTCTGGCATCGAGTGAGTGCCACAGCCCCAGTGTGTCCTGTGCCAAGGTGCCTTCACCCACCAGGGGCCGGGTGCCCCACCTCACGCTGTGGGGCAGCCAGGAAGGGTGGGGAAGAGGGACCCCATCTGCTCCCATGGCATGGCGTGTGGGGTGCCAGTGAGGACCTGGTGCCATCACCCACCGCTGGTGCCTCTCTGCAGCCTGAACCCTGACCCCTTTGAGCGGCACACCTTCTGGACCCTGGCTGTGGGGGGAGTCTTCATGATGCTGTCGCTGTACGGGGTGAACCAGGCGCAGGTGCAGCGGTACCTCAGCTCCCGCAGCGAGCGGGAGGCCAAGCTGTGAGTGGGGCCAGGGCTGGGGATCCCGTGGCCGGGATGGGTCCCCCCGCTGCCACCCACCCCGACTCTAACGCCGGCCCGGCACCCGCAGCTCCTGCTACGCCGTGTTCCCCTGCCAGCAGATCGTCCTCTGCCTCAGCTGCCTCACTGGCCTCGTCATGTTCGTCTATGACCGGGAGCACACGCTGGCACCCGGCAACCGCCCCAGGTCGTCTGACCAGGTGGGCACCGGGTTCCCCATCTCTTGCAGCCTGTGGGGATGGACCCCCCTCCCCAGCCCCGCCCAATCCTCCCAGCCCCATGGGCACTGACTCTCCTTCCCCAGCTGGTGCTGTACTTTGTGATGGATGTGCTGAAGGACCTGCCGGGGCTGCCTGGGCTCTTCGTCGCCTGCCTTTTCAGCGGGTCCCTCAGGTGAGCTGAGGGGATCCTGGGGCTGGAGGGGCCCCAGCCAAGCACCCAACATCTCCCTCTCCTCCCCAGCACTATCTCTTCCGCCTTCAACTCGCTGGCCACGGTGACGATGGAGGACCTGGTCCGGCCGCACTGCCCACGGCTGTCAGAGGCACAGGCCACGCTGCTCTCCAAGCTGCTGGGTGAGCGGGGGGTGGCATGGGGGGGCTGGTGCTGGTGGCAGGGGTGTCCCCAGTGCCACTGTGACCCCTCTGGTCTGCTCTTTCCAGCTCTTGGTTATGGATTGCTATGCCTGGGGATGGCCTACGTGTCCTCCATGCTGGGCCCTGTGCTGCAAGTAAGGGTGGGGGTGTAGGGGTCCCCCCCATCTCCAGCACACAGCAGGGACTGGTGCTGAGGACTGTATCCCCACAGGCTGCCATCAGCATCTTCGGCATGGTCGGGGGCCCACTCCTGGGGCTCTTCTGCCTCGGCATGTTCTTTCCCTGTGCCAACCCCACGGTGAGTGTCCCCCTGCCTGGCCAGAGGCATGTACCCCATGGAATGGGGCAGTGCTGGGGGACTGGGGCACCCCAAGCCTGTCTGGGGGTCAGCAGTCTCCCTGTCCCCTGGTGCAGGGTGCTGTCGTGGGGCTGCTGGCTGGCCTGGCCATGGCTTTCTGGGTGGGCATTGGCAGCCTGATGCACAGCATGGGGGCAGCTGCAGGGACCCCCCCACCCAACAGCACTGTGCTCCCCGCCATGGGCAACCTCACCACCATCCTCGCCACCACCCTGTTGGCCCCCACGGAGGCCCCTAAGAGGTGAGCGGGGTGGGGGGGGCTTGGGGACAGGGTGCTGCGGGATGGGGGGTGCTGCTCCATGTCCCCCAACTCACACCCACCTTCCCCAGCCCCACAGGGCTGCAGAAGTTCTACAGCCTGTCCTACATGTGGTACAGTGCCCACAACTCCACCACCGTCATTGTGGTGGGGCTCCTGGTCAGCCTGCTCACCGGTGAGTGTGGCGTGGTGGGGGGCTGCTGGTGGGCCCCCTTCCCTCCTGCTCACCCCCCATTCTGCCCGCCAGGCCCCACACCGGCAGCATCTGTGGACCCCCGAACCATCTACCCCGTGCTGCCTCACCTGCTCTGCTGCCTGCCCCAGAAGTACAAGCAGAGGCTCTGCTGTGGGGTGGGCTTCCCTGACCAGGTGAGGGGCACAGACCCCAGCACCTTGCCTGATGGGGGGGACAACATGGGGTCGTCTTCTTGCTACCCCCTGCTCTGTCCCCACAGAACACCGACACTGTGGATGCAGTGGCGAAGACCAAAGGGGTGCCCAACGGTTTGCCCCACCCCGGCCTCGGGCGGCAGGAAGAGGAGGAAGGACAGGGCTACATCCGTGCAGCCGGGGCCCCTGCCTATGCTGTGCAGGAAACGTCCTTCTGAGCCACACCCACTTTGGCATGGGGGTCCCAGGCACCACCCAAGCCCTTCCCCAGTGCCCCCCTGGCCAGGGGACACAAACTCCCCCCCGGGATCCCCGGGGAGCACCAAAGAGCTGGTGGGGCTGGGTCTCTGCCAGGGGGTTGGCCAGGCTGCATCCCCCTGCCGGGCTGGCCCCGAGCCCTGGGGGGCTGTGGGACCACAGGCTGGGGGTGTCAGAGCGGTGCCCCCCACTCGTCACAGGCCAGGACATTGCCCAGTGCCCCGGCCTGGCCATGTGCCTTACACACCGCTCCCAGGCTGGTGGCTGCCCAGACCCTCAGGGCGCCGAGCGCCCCCCCATCCATCCAGCCACCATCACACATCTCTGTTTCCGTTGTCCCCCAATAAATGGTTCTAGAGCGCAGGCATCGGAGCAACCCGGGAGGAGCCTCCCCCCCACTGCCCTCAGGACCTGCGGGAACATGGAGGTCCCATCTTCCACAGCAGTGGGGGGGGCCCTGTGCCTGGGCATGGGGGCCTTGTTGTCTGGGGCAGATTTATGGCTGCAGCCTTGGCCCCTGTCCCACAGCGTGAGGCCGGTGGTGTGGCCTGACCAGGAGGCCCTGGTGAGTGTAGCTGGGGGGCAGCTGTTTCATGGCTGGGGGGTGCAGGACCCTCCTCCATCTCCCCACCTTCTGGGTGCCCCTGGGGGTCTTGGTGGAGCCCATCCCGCAGCCAGGAGGCAGAAGGTGAGTGCTGGCTGCAGGTTTATTGCTGCGGGTCAGCAGCCCCCAGCCCCACAGGCAAGGTGGGGGCCCCAGCACCAGCCCTCCCAGAGCACACTGCATGTGTCTCTGGGGTCTTGGCCCATATCATGCCCCACTGTGGACAGTAAGGGGACATCCTGGGCCACCACTGCCCATACCTGTGCCCGTGGACCACTGTGCAGGATGGTGGTGTGGATCAAGCACCATTCCCTCCCCCGCAATCCCCATCCTGGGACGCGGTGTTGAGGGAAGAAAGCAGATGTGGTGGTCCCATGCCCGTGGGCACTCTGGGGTTCAGGGGGGGCCGTCCCCTGGTGCCAGCCTGGGGACCCCAAGCCTGTGGGCTCATGGCTGCTGGTGGCTGCGGCTGCCCCAGAAGGGCCAGAGCTGGATCCCCCCCAAGGACTGGTGTAGAGATGGGAGCACATAGGCCACTTCTGCAAGAGAGGGAGCGGGAGAGGGTCTGGGATTGCAGCACCTTGTCCTGCTGCAGTGGGTGACCCACACCTGGGACGGGGGACCCTGGGGACTGGGTGCTGGTATGTGTGTGGCACGCTGGGGATGAGCTATTAGTGTGCATGGGGCATGTTGGGGAGCCCTGGGACCAGGTGCATCATGCATCAGGGGCCTCAGGCAGTGGGGTAGGGGGTGCTGGTGTGCACTGAGGATAATGAGGGACCCCAGGGATTGGGTGTTGCCATCATGCAAGGGGGACACTGGTGCCTGGGGCAAGTCTCTCACCTTGAGTGGGTGCAGCAGTGGGTGTCTGTGGGGCAGGCAGGAGCGCGCAGTGGGGGGTGGCCCTCGGTCCAGCTTGTGGCTGAGGTGGGCAATGTAGCTGGTGGCCAGGATGAGGATGGAGAGCATGGAGAGCTTGGTGCCAGGGGTCACGGCGAGCAGTGCTGCCTGCAGAGACAGGAAGGCCCCGCGCAACGCCCGCATGCGGCTCTGCTCCCATGCTGCATTCTGGGGGTACAGGGGACCCTGTGCAGAGAGAGGGGCTGAGGCTTGAGTGGGCACTGCGATGGGGACAGGGACAGCATCATCCTCTGCAATGCTGCCTGTCCTGGGGAGCTGCTGAACCCCAGACCCACAAGTCTGTGTCCCCAGGGATGTGTCCAACCCACCCGTGTGATACGGGGCAGCCCGTGCCCCCCACCTGCACCCCATAGTTCTGCTCATGACCTGCCTGTTGTGCACCGTCTCCCCACAGCAGACCCCCAGATTCACCCCATGCCCTCGGTGCTGCTGCTGCATATGGGGTCTGTGGGATCCAGCTCCTTGAGCTGCTCAGCCATCTCCTTACCTGTCCTGCAGCCAGGGGGCTCCGCGGGTGGGTAGACAGGGGCCCCGGGGCCCCATCTGCACCTGCTCCACAGCAGCACTGGGTGCCTTTCCTCCTCCCACGGGGGCCGGGGCCAGCAGGGGCTGGTAAGCAGCTGTGTGTGGCAGACAGCCCCACTCTGCACCCACCACCACCTGTCCCCACACTCTTGGCTATGCTGCCCCCAGCGGTCCCTGCTGGCACCTCGGCACTGCGAAGTGCTGGCAGGTCAGGGTGCCCCGATGAGCAGCGGTGCATCCTCCCAATACCTCCCCGCACAGCCTGGCCTGTGGCCTCGCCTGGGCAGGCGCCTCGCCTACCCCTCCTTGGCACCGGGATGAACAGGAAGATTCCGGCTGTCCTGGCCTCCCCCGCTGTGGCTGCCCACTGGAGCCCCACTAGCCCCATAGTGAGGCCTCACAGCAGGCATCGAGCCTCAGACAGGGCACTCACATGGGGTCATGCTGGGCCCCGACCCCACGTGGCGCCCACAGCACTACCTGTGGAATGAGAGCCAGCATAATGCACCCATGGACCCCTCCACCCCACACTGCAGCAGGGTGAGGACCCCCGGCGGGCAGCCAGGTTAAGGCTAGGTTGGGAGGGAGAGAAATGAGGCCACAGGGAGTCCTGGAGCTGGGGGTACCCATGGGTGACCTGGCTACCCCATCACCTCCACTGACCGTGGGGCTCTATGGATGGATGGGGGTTGGCAAGGCCGAGCAGGGACCCCCATCCCTGGCCCCTGTGGGGCTGTGGATGCTCCACTGCAGCTGTGGGATGGGGTGAGGGAAACACAGCTGCTGGGACAGCCTCGCTGGGCAGCACAGGGGGACCCACGAGGGGCTTGGGGGGGCTCTGCTGCCCAGGGACAGGGGGTACCGGGGGGCTGCTTGGCGGCGCTGCAGGGGGGCAGCCCCCAGCCCTCCGTGGGGCACACATGGGGATCCCCCACGACCACGGGTGGGCGGGGCTTGTGCAGCAAGGGGCGTGGCTCGGGCCGCAGGAGGCGGGTCTTTGGGGCGGGGCGGGGCTATGAGCAGCTGGGCGGAGGCATGGCGTGGGGCGGGGCGTGCGTGCCTCTGGCGCCGTGACGTAGCGCCGGGGTGCAGCGCTGACGTGTATGACGCAGCTATGGCGCCGCGGCGGCCGGCGGAGTTGTACCGGGCGCCCTTCCCGCTCTACACCGTCCGGCTGCACCCGCGGCGGCCGCTCGCCATCACCGCCGGCGGCGGCGGTGCCGCCAAGACCGGCATCCGCAATGGCGTGGTGCGGCGTAGCGGGGACGCGGAGGGCGGGCGGGCGGGAGGACCAGGGTGGGCGCGGCGGTGGAGGGGGCAGCGGGTCTGGCGGGGGCTGAGGCCGTGGGGTCGGCCCCGGCGTGGGCAGGTCCCCGCCGCGGAGCCGGGTCTGAGGCCTTGCCCCGTCCTGCAGCATTTTCTGCAGCTGGAGCAGATCGGCGGGCAGCTCAGCGCCTCCCTGCTGCACTCGCACGACACCGAGACCCGCGCCACTATGACCATGGCGCTGGCCGACGACATCATTGCGGCGGGGCAGGACGCCAGCTGCCACATCCTGCGGTTTAGCCTGCGGGCGCCCGAGCCCGCTGCTGGACGCAACGGTGAGAGCCCGCTGTTCCCAGGGGAGGCAGGGACAGCACCTGCTCTGGTGGAGTGGGATGGTCTGTGGGGCGCTTTGGGGGTGGGGCAGTGACCTGGACCCCTCCCAGGCTTGCCCCGCTTCTCCCGGGCCTTCGGGAGGAGCTGTGTCAGGGCTCTGGGTCGTCTACCCCACCACAGGCAGCAGGGAGAAGGGGCCACGGAAGCGGAAGGGCCCCAGTCCAGTGGGGCAAGATGAGACACAGAGTCAGACAAGTGAGGTGACGGTAGAGAGTTTGCACAGCGTCCGCACAGATTTCAGCCCTGATGCCCTGCAGAAGGCTGTAAGGTTCAATGCAGACTGCTCACTGCTTGTCACCGGTGGTGCTGATGGCTTCCTACGCCTCTGGGAGGTAGGCAGGGGAGAGCTGAGGCTGGATATTACCATGGCAGTATTGTTGTTTGCCTGGTGGGTGGTATGATGCCCAGCAGTGCTGCATCAGCAGTGCCTGTGGCTCTGTAATGCTGCATCTTCCCCCAGCAACCCTGGGGCTGCTGTGGGTCCCGGCCTGTGGGGGACAGCTCCAATGCCTGCTCTGCCCTTGCAGTTCCCCAGCATGAAGAAGACACTGGAGTTCAAAGCCCATGATGGGGAGATCGAAGATATCGCGCTGGGCCCTGACAACAAGGTGGGCATCAGACGTCTCTCTGGCCCTGTGGGGAGAGCCCTCCTCAGACGACTGCGCTTTCTGCGCACAGGTGGTGACAGCGGGACGGGACTTCCAGTGCTGCGTGTGGCAGCAGGACCAGCTGGTGATGGGGCTATGCTGGAACGAGAACCTGCCTGGCATCCCTGACAGGGCTTACCGCTACCAGGCCTGCCGGTGAGGGTGGGGAGCTGGCGGCAGCCCCGGGTGAAGGGAATAGGGATGTCAGTGTTGGCCGTGGCAACTGATGCACCCTGAGCTCTCCCATGACAGGTTTGGGACGGTGGAGGACAACGCTGGGGCACTGCGGCTCTACACGGTTCAGGTGCCCCACAAGCGGGAGCGCCGCCCCCCTCCCTGCTACCTGACCAAGTGGGATGGGAAGAGCTTCCTGCCACTGCTGACCCGGCCCTGCGGCACTGAGGTCATCTCCTGCTTCTCCATAAGGTACCTCAGGGCTGGCCAGGCACGGGGTGGGGGCTGCGGCAGCCCCCTCTCACTGTCTGACCCCCCACAGTGACTCAGGTACCTTCCTGGGACTAGGCACGGTGACGGGCTCTGTTGCCATCCACATTGCCTTCTCGCTGCAGGTGAGGTGCAGGGCGATGTGGCTTGGTGGGGATGGGTACAGGGGCAGCCACAGTGACCCCCTCCCTTCCCGGGGCCACACTGTCCTGCCCCCTGTCTTTCCCCACAGAGGCTGTACTATGTGAAGGAGGCCCATGGCATCGTGGTGACAGACATGGCTTTTGTCCCTGAGAGCCGACATGGACGGGAGCTGCTGGCAGGGAACGAGGCTGCCCTGCTCAGCGTTGCTGTTGACAGCCGTTGCAAGCTGCACCTTCTGCCCAGCCGACGTAGGTGCTGGGGGGCTGCCACGGCACTGGGCCCATCCTCCAGTCCGGGTGGTGGTCACCTGCCTTCACCCTGCTCTGCTCCACAGGCTCCCTCCCTGTCTGGCTGCTGCTGCTGCTCTGCGCCGGGCTCATCGTGGCTGCCATCCTGCTGCTGCAACTCACTTTCCCGGGCTTCCTGTAGCTCCCCGGCCCGAGGTGGGCCCCCGGGGCTGGGCAGACCCCGCCGGGCCGGGCCCACCCCCTGCAAACTGTGAAGAGGATGAGGGACCAGCCCCGGCGCTGGCGCTCGGGGTGTGAACGGGGGAGCCCGGGAACGGTGCTGGCGGCCGTGTGGGGCGGGCCCCGGCAAAGAGGGGTCCCGTTGCCCCGCCGCCGCTAATTAAAACCGGAGGGAGAAAGCAGCGCTGTCCCCTGCCTGCGGGGGGAGCGGGTGGGCTCCGTGCACGGGAGGAGCCGTGGGGAGAGCGGCGGGGCCGGGGCAGCTGCTGTCCGCCCTGGCCACGCCCCGCGGGGCAGCCCAGCCCTATAACAACTCGCCGCTGGCGCTGTGGCCCCGCCCCGGAGCGAGCGTGTGTCACGGCTGTGGCCGTCTTTGGCGCTGGCACAGGCGTCGGGTGCCCGTTAACCCTTGCACTGCCGGCGGGACGTGGTCTGGCTCACCCCCGAGGGACGGGCGAAGGGTCGGCGGGCGGACGGGTCGGTCCGACCGGTGCCGGTGGCGGGGGATGTCAGCTACGTGGCCTCAGGCGGGGCGGGCGGCGCCAAGACGTGGGACAGGGCCGGGTGAGGGGGCACCGTGGGATGCCAGGGGGCTGCACTGTGTGTGCAGCGTGTGCTCCTCACGGCAGGACGGGGTGCGTGTGTGTGAGCAGTGCACCGCCCAGCGCCTCCCCCCCCCGCTCGGTGCCAACGTGTCCCCGCCGCGCTGGACCCGGTGGACGCTCCCCGAAGCTCCTCGCCCCTCCCAGGGCTGCCGCTCCCGCCCAGTAGGGATGTGGGGCTGGCGGTACCGGAGGGCTCCGGGACGGGTGGAGGGGGCTGTGACTGTGACCTCTCCCAGGGGCGCTCACTCTGCGCCTCTCACCCGACTGTAGCCTCGGGTCGCAGGATGAGGAACGCGCTGGTGCTGCTGCTGCCTCTGCTGCTGGTACCGCGGGCGCGGGCTGCCCCGCAGGGCGGGGGGCACAGGTATGAATGAGGGGGTGCAAGGGGGAATGTTCATGGATGAGCGGGATGCGCAGGTGAGGTTTGGGTACACAGGTAGACAGGACGCACAGTAATGGGTGGTCCTGTAGTTGCCCAGTCAAGGATGAGGATCGCTGGGGTGGCCACAGGGCTGTGGGGACCATTGATGGAGTGAATGCTGTGAGGACATCAGGCCAGGCCAGGGCAGGCACTATGCCCTCCCCCAGGGGCACAGGTAACCCCCCCTCTCCTGGGCAGGCCTGAGGACCCCACAGCCATGAGACTGGATCCTGATTTTGACCCACTGAGCCTGGAGTTGCCTACACTGCTGTGAGTCCCTGCCCCACAGGAGCTCCACGGCACTGGGGGCTGTGGATCGGGGGGATCAACTAGTGGGTGGGGGGCATGGGCAGCACCCAGCTGGCTGTGGGGCAGGGTGCTCCTGGGGACAGCTATAGGATGCAGCAGCCCTGGAGCTGGCCATAGGGCATGCTGTGGGACAGGGGTGATGTGTGCCTACCTGCAGCCCCACTGTCCCCAGGCTGCTGCAGAGTACGGTGCGGAGCCTGGGGATGCTGGAGCAAGACGTGGAGGCCCTGACACGTGAGCAGGGTAAGGGTGTGGGGCACTGGGGGTCCAATAGGAGCAGGAATGCAGCCCCAGCCCCACTGTGACCCGTGCCCCACAGCCCTGCTCTACCTCTTCGTGCTGCACGACCATGACCAAAACAGGTGCCTGGATGGGCTAGAGCTGCTGCATCTGCTGGGCACGGTGCTGGCACAGCGGAACAGGGGGCAGCCGCACCCTGACAAGGTACATTCCATGGGGCCAGCCCCTTTCACCCCACAGAGCTCCCGGGCTGGGCCCTCACCCCATCCCTGTCCCCATAGGTGGTTGTGCTGGTGGACCAAGCCTTGGAGACGCAGGACATGAACAGGGATGGGCTCCTCGACCCCCCCGAGCTGCTGCTCGACCCCCCTAAGTGGCTGCTGTCACCTGGCCAAGGCCAGGGACCCCCATGGCCACCTCTCCTGCAGCACCCCGGGGAACCAGAGGTGCTCGGGGGGGACATGGAGGTGAATGGCCCTGGGCAGGCAGAGAAGCAGGAAGAGGGGCAGGCAGCTCTTCAGGCTGAAACACCCCAGGCTGAATCCCCTGATGCTGGACTCGTGGAGGCAGAGGACACTCCCAAGATTGAAGCTCCTGAGGCTGAAGCCCCGGAGGCAGAGGTAGCCCCAGTATGGGGGGACCCCGAGGAGGGGTAGGTAGCAGGGCTGTGGGCAGGGCTGCTCCCTGCCCCACTCAGGGCACTTAGCATGGGGGCTCCCCCATCCTCCAGCAGGGCCAGGGTTGCATTGTTTGCTCCTGTAACACGCCGGGACAGAGAAATACAGACACTGCCACCAGTGCTCACCTGGGTCAATGCAGGAGACGGCCATGGGGCACTGTGGGGGTTTATTGGCAGTGGGGTTGAGGGTGCCGGGTGTGTGGGGAGTTGCATGGGGCAGGGCACAGGAATGGGTGCTTGGCTTAAACGATGCCATCGAAGCCCTGGATCCCACATTTCCTGCCTGCGATGCGGCAGCCGAAGGTAATGGCATCCTGCAGGGTCTTCCCTGGGGAATGGGGGGGTCAGTCCTGCCAGGCCGGGCCGGGCCAAGCTGAGCTGTGGCTGTGCTGTGGCTGTGCTGACCCATGGCCATTCTGTGGCTGTGCCACGCACTCACCTGCCGAGAGCGCAAAGATGACAGCAGCGTTGAAGGTGTCCCCGGCACCCAGCGTGTCCACGAGGGTCTCTGGGGGGAAGGCATCCGAGTGCACCAGCTCCCCACCCGGCCCTATGGCGTCGGCCCCCTCCTCGGCCCAGGCGCAGATCAGTATGGCGCTGGGGGTAGAGGGGTGGGTGTGGGATGCAGCCGTGCCCCCCTGCCCCAACTGGCACCCCTGGACCCCCCCGTACCCTGGCTGGACGCGGCTGCGCAGCCCCCGCAGCGCCTCGGGGGCCGACCGGTACCCAAAGTGCTGGGCCAAGTCCTTGCTGATGAACACCTGCAGCAGAGGGGCTGAGGTGGGGGGGGGACACCGCGACTGTGCCAGCACCGCGACTGACCCCCTCGACTCTGTCTGCCGCCCCAACTGCCCTCCTGACCTCGACTGTCCCTCCTAGACCGCAAATGCACCCCCAGACCCCGACTGCACCCCTACACCCCCAACCACACGCTGCCATGCCTCTGCACAGACAGTACCCACCCCTCCCCCGCCTGCACCCCATTGCTCCAAATGCACCTCCTGCGCCCGGCTGCCCCTCATCCCCATCGCGCCCCACACTTACACCCCAACTACTGCCGCCCCTCCCCGCCCAGGGCCCGTGGCCACGTCCCTAATTCCGTCCCCAGCCAATAGCTCTGCCCCGTCCCACGGATAGCCCTGCCCCGCACCACGTCGCCCAGCCCCATCAGCGGCAAATGCTCCTCCCGCGGCTTCTCCAGCTCCACCGAGGTGCGGACCCGCTCCTCCGGTGGCCGAGTCCGGTTGTGCCGCTCCACCCGCTGCATCATCACTGCCTGCTCCGCCGCGTTACGGGCCTGCGGGGACGCACACCGGCTGCTTAGGGCACAACCGGAGTACCTTCGACCGGCATCGGGATGTCCAGCCCAGCCCCGGAGTGTCCCCCCAGCACCGGGATGTCCCTCCCCCAACCCTCGGTTCCTCCCTTCTGGCCCCGGGATCACCTCCTCAGCCGCTGTCCCCCCCCGGCTCCGGGATGCCCCCCCGAACTCCAAGGGCTCCGGTTCCTCCCAGCCCGGGGCTCACCTCCCAGTGGATCCACTTGTACTGGGAGAGGTCGACCCGCTCAAAGTCGAGGGCTGTTACGTCGGGCAGATTCCTGCAAGTGGGTGGTCAGGCAGGGCAGGGGACACTGGCCACAGCGTAGGGTGGCTCCGGGTGACCCCCAGCCGGGGGTGAAGGGCTCGGTGCTGCCGGGGCAGAGGTCCCCACGGGGTGGCACCACCCGCGTGAATCATTAATCTTTAATGATGGCACAGTGGGACCCTGAGATGGACTCAAAGGGCAGTGTGACAGTGTGATGCTCATCATCCCCAGGCATCACAGCTCTGCATGAGCATGGCCAGCATGACACCAAGGTAAAGGCTGTAGTTGCCCTGCTGGCACAGCCATGGCCAAGGAAGCGCTGTCCCACACAGGGACACCACCACCAATCACGGCGATGGCACAGGGTCAATCAGGGGCTGTGGAACGATTGACAGCCATTGCATGTGCAGGATTACAGGGAATCACTTGATCTGGAAGCAGTAGCCCCAGCAGGCACCAGCAGAGCCTTGGCCCAGAGCTGAGCACTGTGTGATCCCAGGCTGCAGGGGAGGCCCCGGGTGCCTGGCTGCGCCAAGTGATGCCCACTGGGTGATGGGGCTGGGGCTGGTGCCCTTACGTGTCGTAGAGCACGATGGTCCGGGTGCCGCTGGCGGCGCTGACAACGCAGCAGGCACAGGGCATGTCCCCGCGGGGCTGCCACGCCACGTGTGTCACATCCACGCCCCGGCGCCGGAAATCCGCCACAATGAAACTTGGGGGACAGAGAGCAGGGTGAGGGGCGCCACGCACCCGCAGGCGTGCAGGATGGTGCGAGTGCCCCGGCTGGTGCTGGCGATGACGACGGAGGTGGGCAGGCAGCTGGTGGGCTGTGGCACCACATGGCCCACGTCCACCCCGTAGTGCCGCAGGTCAGCCAGGACGAAGCTGCCAGCAGGAGAGATGCGGAGGGGCCGGTGGAAGTGTCAGGGTAGGGCCCCGCAGGCGGCCCGGACCCCCCATCCCGCTCCCCACTTACTCAGCAGCGTGCCCGGTGGCCAGTGAGCCCATGAAGGCACAGGGGGCTCCCAGCAGCGCCAGCACCGTGCAGGAGTTGGAGGCATTCCCGCCCCGCTGCCATCGCTGCGACACACACCTGCAAGGCCACGGGCCGTAGGCACCGGGACAGACCCGGGAGGGACCTCGGCAGCGCCCGGCGGAGCTGCCCCCCCCTCGCAGCCCACCCGCTGGTACCTGGTGTCGGAGTCCTCGGCAGGATATGCCTCCACCACGCTAATGATGTCCAAGCACACCAGCCCCACGCACAGGATCCGCTTCTCCGGGCCGGGGACAGAGACAGGGCCGGGGACGAGTCCGGGGTTCCGCCGGGCGGCCGCTGCCATCGCCGGGGCCGCTCCGCTTCGCTCCGCTTCGGTACCGGCACCGCCGATAGGCCCCGCCCCCTCCACAGGCCCTGCCCCCTGCGCCGGGCCCCGCCTCCCTACACCGCGCCCTTCCAAGGGAGACCAATCAGAGAGCACCTCTGTGGGCGGGGCGAGGGAGGGGTTAGGTCCCGCCCGCCCACACCCACACCGCGCGAACTCTCCCGTGCGCATGCGCAGTATGTCCGCGTGCGCAGCCGGCAGGGGCGTGCGGGGCTGCACGTGCCGCCCCGCCGTCCCGCGTGCCGTTTGCACCCACCCCCCCCCATGCACCCCCTTCCCCATGCACCCCCCGTACACCCCCTCATGCACCACCCTCTGTCAACACCCCCTTTGTACAGCCCGGTGCCTGTGCACCCCCCCCCCGTTGAGGTGCTGTAAGGTGACATGCACCAGGGTCAGGGTGCAGCCAGGGGTGGACTCTGCCCTGGTCCCCATCCAGCTCTCCTCGGCACGGGGCACAGGTCAGGGTGCAGTGGGGTGCAGCGAGTCACAGCGGGCGCAGGCGTGGGTTGGCACGTGCTGGTTAACGTGTTACCGACAGTAACAGGGGCTGGGAGGGGACGGCGGCAGGCACGGGGAGCAGGTAGGCATGGGCATGGGGTGGGTAATGGAGCTGAGCCACAGGGTCTGGCAGAGCATTCAGGAGAGGTCACCACGTCTATGTGCCATGGCAGAGGCTGTGCAGAGGCCCGTGGCTCCCTCGTGCTAGCGGCGCAACCTTTGCACGGGGCAGGGAGTGTCTGGCACCCGCTGTGCTGCAGCGGGACAGAGCCTGTGGATGGCTGTGTGGGGTTGGGGCACCCATGGGATCCTCCTGTGGTGCTGCTGGGGCTGAGAACCTGGCACTATGGGGTCCTGTGTGTCCCACACTGTGTCACAGCCAGATGTGCTGTGCCAAGGCGAATAGCACGGGTGGGGATATGTGGGGTCACGTGGGGACATGTGGGGTTATCTGGAGCTGTGTGGGGTCATGTGGGGCCATGTGGGAACATGTGGGGCCATGATCCTGCACCCCAGAGAGCATCTCTCCTCTGTTTCCACGTGCCCACCCTGTGCTGGGGTGATGCTGAGCTGTCCCTTCACAGGGCACAGGGATGGACAAGCGGCTGCGGGAGCTGCGGCTTCAGGAGGAGAGGACATTCCTGCAGAGCGTGTTGCGGGAGGGGGCCACAGAGCTGCCCCCCGGTTGGCGGGACAGCCGTGCTCCAGCCATCATCCCCGAGCCCCTCACCAGCGACAATGCCCTCTGTGTGCCCAACAGCCCCATGCCGCCCAGGTAGCCAGCAGGGACCAGAGGGCAGGGGGTCTCTGTGTCCCTATGTCCCCATGTCCTTGTGTCCCCAGGGACTTCAGCCTGGTCGTGGCAGCGGTGGAGCGCAGCCCCTTCCTACGGCACCTGGGTGAGGGCTGTCCTGAGGTGCTGGCCCAGAGCTTTACCCCTGTCTGGCACAGCCCTGGGGACACGGTGCTGGCCGAGGGCGCCGAGGGCACCGCCATGTACATCGTGGCAGGTGGGAGTGCAGTGCCGGGCCACACGTGTGCAGGCGTGCTCATGTGGAAGCGTGCATGGGTGTGAGCTCACCTGTAATGTGCGCACACTGCAGGAGACTCACCACCCGCGTGCATGTGTGAGGCTGCCTGCTGCGGGGCAGCCTGTGTGTGCATGCATGCATGTGTGCATACATGTGTGCATGCTCTGCCATGTCTCCCTGCAGAAGGGCAGCTCAGTGTTAGCCAGCATGGCTGCCCGCTCCGCACTCTGGGGCCAGGGGACGTGTTTGGGGAGCTGGCCCTTCTGTACCACTGCAGGCGCACGGCCACCGTGCAGGGTAAGGACCATCCCTACCACGGGTCCAGGGCACCCACTGCATGTGCCCTTGACCCCCTCCTGTGCTGCAGCGCTCAGCCCTGTGCGCCTCTGGGCCATTGACCGGCAGCGGTACCGTGCCATTGCCACCAGCAACGCCAAGCAGCGCCGGGCTGAGATCCTGGGCTCTCTGCGGATGTGAGTTCCCTGCAGCACCTGCAGCACTCAATATCCCCGGATCCACACCCCAGCACCTGGCGGTGGGGGCCTGGACCCTCTGGCCAGCCCCGGCCTGCAGAGCCCAGCCCCAGCCTTCTCCTACTCATCCTCCTCCTCCTCCTCACCCCCATCGCATCTCATCCCCACCCCATTCCCAATCCCTGGCATTCCCCAGCCTGTTCCCAGTGCAGGCTTGGTGCAGGCAGAGCTCATGGGGTGCAGGCAGAGCTCGTGGAGTACAGGCAGGGCTCAGTCAGGGCACAGGCAGACCATGGTACCCTGTCCGGCCTCTCTCCCTGCAGGGTACCCTGGCTGCGGGGTGTCTCCGACAGCCACCTCCGCACGCTGCTGGACGCCATGGAGGAGGTGGGTGAGCGCCTGGGATGGGGCTCCCTGTTTGGGGCTGGGGGGCACATCCCAGGGGGCTGCAGCTGTGGGGGTTGGGGCTGTGATGGTGGGATTGGGGGCTGCCTGCGCCCTGCCTGCCCCTGCCCCTGCCCCATCCCTGCCCATAGTGCACCTTCACACCCGGCCACATCATTATCCATGAGGGAGACGAGGGGGAAAACTTCTACATCATCCTGAAGGGAGAGGTGAGTGTGGCACCCGCGGCACTGGGGACCCCCAGGGCAGGGGTGGTGCCCCCCATGCCATCCCCGCTCAGGCCATCCCCATGTCCCACACTGCAGGTGCGGGTGAGCCGGCGTGTGGCTGGGCAAGAGAAGCTGACCCGTGTCCTGGGCCCCGGCGAGCACTTTGGGGAACTCGCCTTGCTGCAGTAGGTGTTCAGGACCCCCTGCCCCAGTGCACCCCTTTGCAGCCCAGTGTCCCAGCCAGCCTGGGCACAACCCCCTCATGCACCCCCAGTGCACCCCCCATAACCTGTCTCCCATGCACCCCCCGACCCCCTTTTCTGCACAGGAGCAGCCCCCGGACAGCCTCGTGCCAAGCCCAGGGACATGTCACCTGCGTCACCCTGGCCAAGGAGTGGGTGTTCCCATGTCGTCCCCCTCCCTCTTCCCCCCCAGCCCAACCCTGTCCCAATGACAACTCTTCTGCCCCACAGAGACTTCCTGGAGCTCAGCCCCCTCTGCCTCCTGCAGCTGTGAGTGTCCCCGGGGGGGGCCCCCAAACAGGGAGACCCCATAGGTGTGGGGGATTGGAGGTGTTGGATGCAGGGGGGCACTGCTCCCCCCGAGGGTCCCCACCATGGAGGACCCAGAGGTGGATCTGTCCCAGTCCCACAAGTGTCTGGGTCCCCACTGCCCCCTCCGCACCCATCACAGGGGGCATGGGGTACACAGCCGGGGGGATGCTGAGGAGGGGGCTGAGCTGGGTTGGACTCCCCTCTTCCCGGCTTCTTATTCCCCAGGACTGCAGCTGAGACAGAAATGCTGGGCCTGGAGGATCCTGGGAGGTGAGTGGGATGGGGATGGGGGGGTTGCGGGGATGGGATGGGGATGGATGTGATGGCGTGAGATGGGATGGGGACCAGGCCACCCTGCCCCATGACCAGGTGCTCTGTCCTCAGGGCATGGACATTGGTGGGCAGCAGAGGTGGCAGCCCCTGTGCTGGAGGTCATGGGGTCAAGCTGGGTGACACAGGGCACCTGGGATGCTTTGGGTGCTGTGGTGTCTCCATGGCCCATGACCACCACCTGGTGCCATGGTGGTCTCTGGGGTCCAGCCTGGTGCTTGGGGGCCCCCAAGGTCCATCCCAGTGCTGACCCTGGGGAGCAGGGGGGTCCTGAACCCCGCAAGGTTGGGGGTCAGCAGCCCTACGGTGCTGCTGCAGGTGCTGCAGGGCCATGATCCCCACTCACAGGAGCTGTGGGTCCCCGAGCCTGCGGCAGTCCCCATTGCCAGCACGGCTGGAGGACCTGGAGGCTGTGCGCTACAAGGAGGGGCCGTGGCAGGGCCAGCACGTTGTCCTGGGCACTGGCGGCTTTGGCAGGGTTGAGCTGGTGAGAGCTGGACCCTGCGTCCCCCTGGCTCCCAGTTGTGCCTATGCTGGTGCTCACAGCCACCCGTGCGCAGGTGCGGTGCCAGGAGCATCTCTTTGCACTGAAGCGGATCCGCAAGGACTGGGTGGTGCGAACACGGCAGCAGGAGCACGTGCGCACAGAGCGGCGGGTGCTGGCCTCCTGCCGCAGCCCCTTCATCGTCGGGTGAGCACAGGCACTACGGGCAGTGTGGTGCAGCCACCGGCCATGCCGATATCCCATTGACCCCTCTCTACCTGCAGGTTTTTTGGCACATTCCGGGATGCACAGTACGTCTACCTGCTGCTGGAGTTCTGCCAGGGTGGCGAGCTGTGGACCAAGCTGCGCGAGGTGTACGGTGCTGGGGTGAGCATGAGGCTGTGCCATGGTACTGTGCCACATTGTGCCATGCAACTGCTGGTCCCTGCCGTGCAGGCGCTGCTTTGAGGAGCCACTAGCTGTGTTCTGCTGCGCTTGTGTGGTTGAGGGCCTCGAGTACCTGCATGGCCATGGCATTGTCTACCGTGACCTGAAGCCTGAGAACCTCATGCTGGACCAGCGTGGCTACGTGAAGCTGGTACTGGGGAGGGTGTCCCAGTGGTGGGGCAGTGGAGCTGATGGGGCTGTGCAGGGTGACAGTGCTGGTGCCCTCAGGTTGACTTTGGCTTTGCCAAGGAGCTGCAGCGGGGGGAAAAGAGCTTCTCCTTCTGTGGGACCCATGAGTATCTGGCGCCCGAGATGCTGCGCCAGGAGGGCCACGACTTCGCCGTTGACTTCTGGATGCTGGGTGTCCTTACCTTCGAGCTGCTGGTGGGCAGGTGAGGCCAGTGTGGCAGAGGGGGGCCAACTGAGACCCCGTGTAAGGGCCCACCTGCACCCCCCATCCTGCCCCCAGGCCCCCGTTCCACAGCGCAGACCCCCGGCAGACCTACAGCCGCATCCTGGATGGCATCTTCTCCTTCCCGGCCTTCCTCAGTGAGGCTGCCTGTTCCATCATTGGCAAGCTTTGCAGGTGTGGGAGCACCCGGTGTGGGGCTGGTGAGGGCAGGGGGCACAGGGGTGCTGTGGGGTACCCCAGGTGCAGCGCTGCAGTGTGTATGGGGCGTCACCTAAGGACATCACTGCACCCCAATGTACATGGGGGGGGTGTCCCCGAGTGTGTCACTGCACGCTGGTGTGCAAAGGGGTGCCCCGGGTGCAGGGGGTGCTCCCCCCAGCTCTGCCCCCCCATCCCTTTGCAGGCGCCGCCCGGGTCAGCGCCTGGGGAACACAGCCAGTGGCATCCGTGGCATCAAGAAGCACAGGTGAGGGGATGCAGGGGCTGCAGGGGATTGCAGGGCCACCCCATGGCTCCTCCATCACCCTGACCCCCCAGGTGGTTCGGGGCCCTGAGGTGGCGGAAGCTCTCGCTGCGGCAGCTGGAGGCGCCCACCCTGCGGCTCATCCGGGAAGTGAGTTGGGGGCCGGGGGTCACTGCTGGGGGGGGACAGGAGGGGCTGGCTCTGACCCTGTGTCCCCCTGCCAGGGACCCCCCTATGTCAACTTCAAGCGCTTCTCAGTTGACTGGACGCCAGCAGAGGATGAATTCTCGGGTTGGGATGAGGATTTCTGATAGCAGCAAGACCCATGGGCCCATGGTGGGACCCCCAGTACGGGCCAATAAACAGTGGGGGCACAGGAAGGAGCCGGAGCCATGGCTACAAAACCCGGTGCCGCATCTTTATTTCGTGGGGGGCGGTGGGGGGCTGGGGTGGGCGGGGTGGGTCTGAGGCACGTGGCAGTGGGGTAGGAATGAGGAGTAGGAGGTGCTGATAAATAATGGGGTGGGTGGGGGGTTCCTGGTGGGGTGTGGGGACCCCCCATGCCTGGGGGGTGTCCCAAGGGTCGGGTGGCTCTAGGGCTCCTCGGCGTCGTAGAGCAGGGCCCCGCTGAAGACAGTGAGGGGCTCGTCGGGCGCATGGGCCAGGCGCCCCGAGACCAGGTCCACGCAGAGGGTCTCACCGGCTGCCAGAGGCAGCAGGAGGCTGAAGACACCGAGTGAGCCGGGGCTGGGCTGCAGCGCAGCCACTGGCTCCTTCTCCAGCCCCTCGGGCTGGAACCCAGCTGAGTCCAGGCGGGCGATGCCCAAGTTGGAGCGGGACAGCACAGCCTCCAGCTTCTCGCCCTTGTGTCCTGTCAGCACCGCGCTCACCAGGTACCGCCCGCTCACCGGTGCTGTGAACATGCCTGAGGCCAGGGGTGATGGGCATCAGCGCCAGCGGCGACCCCAGCCCCACTGACCCCCCCATGCCCCTGGAGTGGGCTCTACACCCCTGGGCTCCCTCACTGCACCCCACGGCTGTTGATTCACCTATGGTATGGGCATAGCATCCCTGAGGACACCCCCATCCCATGGCTTTTCAGGGCACCCCAGGGTCATGATTAAGCCATGTCCGTGGAACCCCCACTGTAGTCCCTGTCCCACCCCAGACCCCACCCTGCCCCACACATGGGGGGCCGTGTGGCCACTCACCCGTCTCGGGGTCGTAGGCACCGCCGTCGTTGAGCAGGACCTGGTCGAAGGGGACGGTGCCCGGCTCCGTGCGCCGGGTGCTCAGGGCAGCCGAGAAGGCAACACGGGGCACAGAGCCCGGCTCCCCCACGTCGCCTAGGCACCATGTCAGGATGGGGCACCTCGAATTGGCGCCCCCAGCCTCGAACCCCCATACCTGCCCCTTTCCTGCATCCATGTCCCCTCCTCCTTGACCACATCCGTCCCTTGTGCCCCCAGCTGTGCCCGTCACCTGAGGCTGCCCAGTGTCCCCACATATCTCCCAATCTCATGTGCTCCCCTCACCCCATGCCCCCACTCCTAGATGCCATTGTAGCCTCCCCAGCCCCCATGTCCCCCTCCAGTTCCTAGCCTCTCATGCCCTGCCCAAAGCTCCCCCAGTCCCCAGCCCTCCATGCTCCCCCCAAGCTCCCAGCCTTACCTCTCTCTCCTGGCAGCCCTAGGAGGGAAGATAAGTTGGGGTTGCAGGGCCAGCACGGTGCAGGACCCCCAGGCACAGGGTCCAGCCATGCCAGTGCTGCTCCACTGTGGGTGACGGGGCACTCAGGGGCTGCTTCTTACCTTGGGGGCCCATGGGGCCTTGTTCTCCATCCTTGCCGGGGGGCCCAGCAGGGCCAGGGGATCCCATCTCACCCTTGGGGCCAATGGGTCCAGGGGGGCCAGGAGGGCCTGAGGGGAGGATAGGGTTAAAGCTGCCCCAGCCCCACATCCCTATGCTTTGTGCCCCCACCTCCCCATGGCTTGAGCTCCCACACCTTGTGCCCTCACATCCCCATGACTTGTGTCCCCATGCCCTCATGCACTGCAACCCCATGTCTCCACAACTTGGGCCCCCACGTACTTGTTCCTTTCATCCCCATATCCCCACTGCCCCCCACCCCTGTGATTTGAGCTCCCATGACTTGCGTCCCTATGTCCCCACAGCCCCATGTCCCCATGGTTTGTGTCCCCACATATTGAGCCCCACATCCCCATGGATGGCAGTCCCACACCCCGCAGCCTCTTGCTGTCCTGTGTCCCCACACCCCAACACCCTCAGGCCCCCCCAGCCATGCCGCCACCTCCCCACACTTCACCACTCTCCAGTGACCCCAGGCCCCTACATCCCCACAATGCCCCATGCTCCCGCACCGGTGAGGTCCCTCGCAGTCAGGCTCAGCACATCTCCACGCAGGTGCTCCAGGCTGGCATTGAGGGCTCCGAGGCGGCGCTGGAGCTGCGCCTGCAGCGCCTTCTCCAGCAGCGCAGCCTTGGTGCCGGCCGTGCCGTTCAGCTCCCGCACCGCGGCCCACAGCCCAGCCACGTGCCGGCCCAGGCCATCGCGGACACCCCGCAGCCCGCCTGCCACGGCCTCCAGCTGCTCGCAGACACCCTCCAGCTTGGCCACGCGCGGCTCCAGGCCGGCCGGGCAGCCCCCAGTGCGTGCCAGCTCCCGCGCCAGCGCCTCCAGCCGCTCCTCGCTCTCGGCCTCCCGCGCTGCCGCCGCCGCTGCCGCCTGGTCCAGCTCGGACACGATGCGGTCGGTGATGGTGCCCAGCTGGCGCTGCCGGGCGTCCTGCTGGTCCAGAGCATCCTGCAGCCCCTCCACCGTAGCGTTGAGCCCGCTCAGGGAGAGCAGCGCTGACGCCAGCTCGCCCCGCAGCGCCCGCAGCTCTGAGGGCGATGTGCCCCCGAAGACGCTGAACCCTTCCAGCGGGGCCTCTGGCTCCAGCTCTGGTGCAGCGAGGCTGGGCTGCAGTGGGCGGCAGGCGGCAGTGCAGGCGTCCACCTCAACCCGCAGCTGCTCCAGCTCCCCAGGCAGCAGTGGGGCACAGGGCTGGGGGCAGCGGCCGCCACTCGCCCCCCCCAGCTCGGCCTCCAGCCACTCCGTCCGGTTGCGGAGCTGCGCCAGCTCCTCCGCCATGGTGCCCCCCGGCTCCAGCTGTGCCAGCAGCCGTGCCAGTGCCTCCCCCTGCGCCCCCAGCATCTCCCGCAGCTCCCCCCCCTCTGCCCTTAGACCCCGCAGCATCCCTGCCAGCCCGTCCCCACCGGCCCCCAGGGCCTGGAGCTGCCCCTCAGTGTCCTGCAGCCGCTGCTCCAGCTGCTGCAGCAGTGTTCCGAGCTGCCCGTCCTGGCTGCCCGTGGGTGGTGCTACACAGGGCTGGCTGCAGCTGGCCAGCAGCCCCTCCAGCTCGGTCAGACGGGCACCACGCTGCGCCCCGCTTGCTGCGAGCCCTTCTACGGCCCGGCTCAGGTTGGCCACACGTCCCGGCAGCCCGCTGTGCCGCCACTCGGGCTCAGGGGGCCATGGGCCAGCCCGTGAGGCGTTCAGCCGCCCCTCCAGCTCCGCCAGCCGCCGGGCCAACACCGGGCCCTGCCCACCTGGCCCTGCAACTGCTGCTGTGGGCAGCCCCTCCAGCCGCTGCTCCAGCTCAGCCAGGCGCCGGTGCAGCCCATCCGGTGGTGGCTGCGGGGCCAGGCGGCTGCTCAGGCTGCTGATGTGCCGCTGCACCGTCTCCACCGCCTCCCGGTTGCGCTGGTCCACAGAGCCCACCAGCTTCTCCAGCGCTCGCATGCGCTCCCGGTCCTCAGCTATCTGCCGTCGCAGCCCCTCGGTGCTGGCCGTGCAGGCAGCACAGGTCTCCTGCAGCCGTCGCTCCAGCTCATGCAGGGCCGCTGCCGCTGCCGGGCCCCCTTCCACTGCCGCTACTGCACCGTCCCGGCCGCTCTCCTGGTGCTGCAGGCGGGTCTCCAGCTCCTCCAGCCGCCGCTGGACATGGCTCAGCACCTCCCGTATCTCGGCCGGGGCCGCATCAGCTGGTTGCTCGCCCTCGGGGCTGCCGCCTGCCGCGGCTTGCCGCGGGTGCTCCAGCAGCAGCTCCCGCCCGGCCCGCAGCTCCTCCACCTGCTCGTTCAGCCGCCGCACTTGCTCCTCCAGCTGCCGCACCTTCTCTGCATCCCCGCCACCTGCACCGCACCACATCGTAAGCGTCACCCCGATGGCAGGTTCCCCCCACCATGACCACCGGCATTACCTTCACCCCCCAGGCCACTGAGGGGGTTGCCAAAGCCGGAGAGTGTGGGGCGGCCGGGCCGGGCCCGGGGCCGGCCAGTGGGCTGGGGGGCAGCTGGTGCTGGCCCCTCAGTGCAGTCCTCGCCCGAGTAGCCCTGGCAGCAGCGCCAGGCCAGCTCCGACACCGTCCGCTGGGACAACTTGTAGCGGGGCCGCAGGAAGCTGCGGTACCTGCGGGCAGAGAAGACTGCTGCAGTGGGGATGGGGATGGGGGAGCCAGCTAGGCAGATGGGGGGCAGCTGGGTGCGGGTCCTGAGTGTGGGTTGGGGGGACCCCTGCCTGCACTGAACTCCCTGCCTGCACTGAGTACCCTGCCCGCACTGATCACCCTGCCCGCACTGAGCTCCCTGCCTGCACTGAGCTCCCTGCTCGCACTGAGCTCCCTGCCTGCACTGAGCTCCCTGCTCGCACTGAGTTTCCTTGCCTGCAGTCAGACCCAGCTCCCGCCAGGTTCCCACTCTGGGGTCACGCTGAGCACCACAATCCCAGCGTCTGCAGCCGCATCAGGCAGCAGTTCAGGGCTAGGCAGCAGCAAGTCGGGAGCAGAACCAAACCCAGGGCACAGTCTGGCCCCGGTGGCCTCTTGTTCAACTCTTGCTGGCTGGGGGGTCTCCCTGGCCTGGCCCCTCCAACCCCACTATTGCCATCCCTCCACACTGCCGGCCCTGCCACTGAGGTGCCGGCTGCAGACATTTCCTGTTGTGGGGTGCAGGGGGGTCCTTGCATGCGCCTCATGGAGGGAGCCGGTCACCCATCCAGCCCCGCGTGAGCAGCCGGCTCTTGCGCAAAGTAAACATGACCCTGGGGTGGATAAACACCAGCGGCAGCAGTGGGGCTGTGGCCAGACCCAGCTCTGTCCCATACCCCCCGGGTCTCCCCAGCACTGTCCCCACTCACGCCAGGACGCGGGGGCACTGGAGCTGCCCCCAGCCGCAGGGCTGGTAATCTGGCTTCACGAAGCTCTCGACGCCATCCTCCACCACACAGCTCACGGTGCGCGTCACCACGTAGGCACACCAGTTCCTGCAGGAAGGCGTCAGCGTGTCCACTCGGCTCACACCGGGCAGCATCCTGACACACACCAGGCATTGTCTTGGCACACACCAGGCATCCCCCACCCCAGCACCCCCTGCGCTTGCCCTGCCGGCTCCACCGGTAGCAGCCGTCATGGCCCAGTGCTGTGGGGTTAATGGGCTGGATCCTGCCCCATTCCGCAGCCCTTTCATCCCTGCCCTGCCCAGTGGTCCATAGCACTGGGGCCCTTGGCAGGGGCTGGTGGTACCACAGGAACAGTCGCAGCCCCTGTGGGGATGGGAGCTCTGCCTGTGAGGTTCAGGGAGGCCAGGCAGGGTTTGGAGTGCCAGGCACCCCGTCACATCATGCTGAGGGGCCCGTGCTGCCAGTCCTGGGGACAGGCACCTCACACCCCACTCCATCACTGTACTGCATGTCCCCAGTGCCCTCTACGCTGGTGGGGCTGGGACAGCCATGCCATGGCCATTGCACCCCCCAACCAGAAGTCTGCAAGTGGGGGTCAACCACCCCCCTGAGCCAGAGCAGGTGGCGGGTTGGGGGAAGTGTCCCTGTATGGGGGCACTGCTGCCCCCCCCCCACATCGGGGGTGCCAGGACCCAGAACCAGCCATGGAGCCCTCCAGCTTTCAGCCAGGTGCAAACCCTGAGGCACAGTGCAGGACCCCAGCCCAGCCTCACAGGCTGCAGGGAACCCAGCCCCAAGGCACAGGACCTCATCCCAGCCCCATGGGCTGCAGGGATCCCAGCACAGCCGTATATGGCCTGAGCCTGGAGTACAGAGCCTGGATCTGGAGCCCCAGCCCCAGCCCCACACAGAGCAGCCCCACAGGGAGTGGTCCCCCGGCCCCCCCGGAGGAGCTGGGCTGCGGTGGGGGCCTGCGGTGCCGTGGCCGGTTCCCGTCATCCCGGCTGGTTCCCCTCAGGCCCCGGCTGGATTCCAGCTCCTCCCCGGGGGCCGCCGGGAATTCCTGTGCCGACCGATGGCCCCCCCTCTCCTCCCTCCTTCCCTTCCCATTCCCTTCCATTCCTGGCCCCCTTCAGCCCCACAGCGGTGGGACCCTGGGGTCTCATTGCCCGGGATCGGGCTGTCCACATGCAGGGATGGGAGGGACGGGATGAGAGCCTTCCCGACCGGGCAGAGCATGGGGATGGCCCCTGTGCCCCCCGAGCACGAGGAGGGGCCGCTCCGCCCCCCAAGCCATGGGGAGACCCCACTGTGCCCCCAAAGCCACATGTCAATGCTCAGCCATGTCCATGCTCTGCCACAGCCCTGCAGGGCTGGGGCCACATCCCCCCTTTCCAGGCAGCCCCACGCCTGCAGCCAGGTCCTGACACCCTGCCCTGAGCTGCGTGGGGCAGCCGTTAATCTGGCAGTGGGGCAGGGACGGGGCAGGCGCCGGCTGCGGCCGAGCCGGTGCAGCTCCACCCCACGCGGCCACACTACTCTGGCGCTGATGTGGCCACGGTGAAAACGTGACCCCCAGCCCGGTGTGGGACCACCCCCAGCCCTGCGCCCCCCAACACCCCGACCTGCAGGCACAAGCTGCCCCACGCGAGCCCCACAATGCCTGCCTCCTGGCACGGCACGGGTGGGGACAAGGACGGGGATGGGAACATGATGGGTCCAGGCTTCTCGCCCCATCCTGTCCCCGACAGTGCTGACCCCGCGCCGGCGTGCGCAGAACGGGCATGCGGATGCTGTGGCAGCACCAGCACAGGAATCCCCGGCACAGCAGCACCCGGCAGCACCCAGCCCAGCACCAACACCCGCCCCAGTGGATCTGCGCCCTCGCCGGAGCCCTCCTGGTCCCTGGCCCCACGTGCACCTTCGCGAGCCCCCAGTGCTGTCCCCTGCGCATGCCCCCAGCCCGTACCCACCATGTGGGGACAGTGCGTGAGTGACGAGTGCGGGTGGCCCCACCAGTCAGGGCACCCCCAGCACCCAGCGCCCTCCCCAGCACCCGGCACAACAGCACCGTCAGGGACCCGCACACCCCGTGCCAGATGCGGCATGTGCTGGTGCCCCGCTTGTCGCAGGAGAACTTGTTCCCCCGATGCTCTGGGACATGGTGCCGCCGAGGGTGCCCTCCCGTCCCGCCCGGCGGTCACGGCTCCTACCTGTGCCGGCTGGCGGCCCGGGCAGCGCCGTGGGCGGTGGCGGGGCTCTGCGGGGCCGTAGCCTGGACGGGGCCGAGAGGGGCAGCGCCCCCGGTGTAGAGGCTATACCTGGAGGGAAAGTTGGCGGCCAGGGCCTGGGCGGCCAGGAGGCACGGCCAGAGCCAGGGGGCCATGCTGGGCGGGCGGCTCGGCACGGCTCGGCTCGGCGTGGCACGGCTCGGCCCGGCACGGCGTGGCTCGGCGTGGTGCTGCTCGGCAGGCACAGCCCAGCTCAGGAGCGCATGGCGCGTCCCGTCGCGGCCCCGTCCCTCCTGGCTCTGCGCGGCTCGGCACGGCTCGGCTCGGCACGGCGGCTCTGCCCTCCCCTCGGCCGCGCCTCGGCCAGCCCCTCGCCGCCAGAGCCGCCCCGCGCTGCCCGCTCGACGGGGTCCCCGGGGCCCCCCGCTTCCTGCCCGCCGCGGCCCCCGAGCCGGCCAGCGCGGCCCCCAGTGCGTCCCGGCCTCCGCCGGGCACCACGGCCCCCGCCGGCCCCCACCGTTCGCCCGTCACATCTGCTTCTCGTTAGGCCGGGACGCCAGCGAGGACGGGAAGGAGGGACGGGGGAAGCCAGAGAGGCCGGGCAGGGGGCCAGGGCTGCAGGCAGCCAGCGCGGCGGGTGCTACCGCAACGGGTTCCCCCCCGCCGCCCTGCACTGCCGCGGCCTCGCGTGACTGCCCATGCCCCACATGGGCTCCCATATCCACCACCTCGCATGGCTCCTCCTGCAGCACCCCACTCCTTGTACACCCGTGGTCCCCACACTGCAGCGCTGGATGCTGTGGGTCCATGCCGCACTGCACCCTCTGCTCCTGCTAGTCTGGGGCTGTGCTTGTGGGTTTCCATCTTGGGGCTCCCTGGGTCAGGCTTGGGGCTACTGGCAGCCACACGCTTGGCACATGGTGTCTGACACTGCCATGGCCCCATGCTGGTGCCATGTCTCTGTGGGTGCTGAGCCCCATGGCACTGTGCTGGGGATGGGGGTCACCAGGGCCGCGGGAGTGAGGTTCCAGCTGGGAGCAGGTAGTGACACAGTGGCCATGCTGCCACGGACATGGCCCTGCAGTGACACCATGGCCTCCCCAGGCCATGCAGTGATGTCACGGCCTCCCGCTGACATCACGCCTTGGCACCAGCCCCGGGATGACGTCACGGACTGGCACAGCAGCGCGGGAACCTGCCGCTCCCCAGGGCGGCTGGATGTGGGTTAAGCACAAACAGCTGCCGGCAGCTGGATGGGGGAGGGAGGGATGAGGGGGAGGAGGGCGAGGAGGAAGGGTAGAGTGGGGCCGGGGGGTCTGGGCTGTGCTTGGCCAGGCACCAAGCCATGGCTGTCCCCAGCCCGCAGCTGGGGGGGCGATGTCACCTCTTTCAGTGCTCAGTGGGGCCGTGGGGCTCTGTGAGGCGGGCGCTGCTCAAGGTCAGCATCAAGCCCAGCACAGAGCAGCGCTCCTCAGTACAGCCCACTGCGGTCCCAGCACATCCCAGTCCCGTCCCTCCCGCTCCAGCAACTATAATTAGCTCCGGCCGCCCTGGGCCGCGCCCTTCCCCCAGGCCCCGCCCCCTGCCCCGCGCCCGGCCTTGTATGGAGGCGGTGGCGGCGGCCGGAGGGGGGGGGCCCCTCCAACTGGGGCCAGGAGCTGTGACGTCACTGCAGCGCGGAGAGCTTCGCGGCACCGCCCGGCCGTGACGTCACCGTGTGGCCGGGACTGGGCCGTGACGTCACCTCGGAGCCCGAGGCGGGTCTGACGTCACCAAGACGTCCCGCCCCTTTCCCCGCGGCCGGAAGTCGCGCGAGGCGCAGGGAGACGTGGCGGCAGCGGCGGCACCGGCAGCGCGTGAGTGCGGGGTGTGTGTGTCTGGTCCCGGGGCTCCGCCCCGCGCGGGAGGGGGCAGAGGGGGGTGGTCAGCCCCGGGGGTTCCCGGTGGGGCACCCGTGGGGGCTGGGGGTCCTGGGTGGGTCCCGGCGTGTCCTAGTGCGGGTTCGGGGGCTGCACCGGCGGGGGGGGGGTCCGTGGAGGGCTCCCAGCGGAGTGTGAGGGCCCCGGGGGGATCCTGGGTAGGTGGGGTGTGCCTTGGCATGTCCTGGCAGGGGGTTGGGGTCCTCGGGGAGGTCGCAGCGGGGTTGGGGTCTTTGGAGGTCCCGGGGGTGTCCCGGCGTGGCTGGCAACGCGTCTCCCCGGCAGGATGATCACGGACGTGCAGCTCGCCATCTTCGCCAACATGCTGGGCGTGTCGCTCTTCCTTCTCGTCGTCCTCTACCACTACGTGGCCGTCAACAACCCCAAGAAGCAGGAGTGAGGCCGCCCGGGGATGCACCGCACCGGCACCGCTCGCCTGCCGCGCTGGGCCCCAGCTGCTCTGCGCCATGGTAACCACAGCAGAGCAGTGCCATGCTGAGACAAGAAGCCACGCTCCTTCCAAACAAACTTTAACAGAAACACAGTAATACAATACGAAACCGTGTGATGTAAAAATCCCTGACCCCCCACTCCTGCGCCAGGCCCCTCCACCGGTCCCGCGGGGAGGAGCGGGGCTGTCCCGGGTGGGAGCCCGCTGTCACCGGGAGCTGCCGTGGGCCAGCAGCAGTGGCCGCCGCAGGTGTAGGCACGGTGTGAGGTGAGCGGTGCGGCGGCCGCAGACCGGGCTCCGCGCTGCTGCAGCTTTGGTCCGGCCAAGGCCTGTGGCAGGGGGAGCCTGGCCCTGCCCCACGCTGGGGATCCGGGGTGCCAGAGCACGGTCAGGCCTCGGCGCAGAATGAGAGGAGCTGCCGGTAGGAGCTGAGCGAGGGAGGGCCCGCAGCTGGGTGCTGTGAGGGAGCAGAGGGGCTGGGGCAGTGGGGCCAAAGCCCCTTCCCCAGGACCATGGCCCCTGCCCAGGCCCCGCCAGCACAGGGCAGAGCTGGGCTGGGGTCCCTGTGTCCGCACTGCAGCCCTGCAGGGCCGTACCTGGGGGTGCAGGCCCTTGTCCCCACACAGGAAGAGTCCCTCGGCGCTCTGCACCCCCTCGGGGATTGCAGGGGGCTCTGGGCAGAGCCCTGCAGGGACAGGGACCAGTGTTGGCCACCGGTAGGGCTGTCCTGGGCCTGGAGGTTGTGGGGTTCTGGGCATGGTGCAGCACACTGAGGGTACCCAGCATGGCTAGGGGTGGTGGTCCCCTCCTGCACTGGGCATTGAGGGGGTGCTGCAGCCCCACAGCCCCACGCCGGGCCCTACCTGGCGGAGACTGCGAGGCCTGGGGCCTGTCCTGGCTGCATGTCCTGGCCTGGTGGGCTGTGGTGCTGTTGGTGTGGAGCCCTGGTGGGTTCTGCCCAGTCACTGCCCCTTTCCTCCGCACAGGGATCCTGCTGGGGCACGGGGGGCGCCTGCAGAGACCCATGGGCCACTCCTGAGGTGGGTGCTGCTGGGGTTGCGGTGCCTCTGCCCAACCCCCCCTGCATCTCCAGTCCCACTGCCAGTGTCAGCATGGGCTCTGGGCCAGTTCAGGGGTGCCCCATGCTCTGGGGTGCCCCCACACCTACCCGGGCTGGTCCGCTCTCCTGGCATCCAGCTTCCTGGGGATCACCTGTAGAGAGGAGAGAAGGAGAATAAGCTAGTGTCCCAGGAGTGTGCTCCTCACAGGAGCCCCCCATGGCTGCCAGGGCCCCACCGAGCCGGGCCTTTCCCCCTGCCCCACCTGTCTGCAAGGCTCAAGAAATGTCCATGTGGGGCAGAAGCTCCCGGTGGAGCCCCACAGATGGGAATCTGAGCCCCACAGAGAGGGGATGACAGCTTCCCGTGCACATGCCCCTACATTCCCTACCCCGCTTCCCCCAGAAGCCCCAGAGCCATGGGGCAGCCCCCTCCCAGGGTGCAACGTCCCCCCCAGCACCCTGCGGTACCTGCAGCCGCACTGGGCCATGGGCAGCCGCTGGCTCTTCTGCACCTTGCTGAGCCTCCCGTGGTCCGTGGCCAGTGCCGGTGCTTGGTGCTGTCCGGGTGCCCAGCAGCAGGGTCCCTGTGTAACGAACAAGATATAACTCAGCCTGCGCTGGGCACATGCCTGTTGGTGAGGGGCCTCTGAGTTGCAGTGGGGCAGTGGCTGCCTGACCTTGGCACACAGACCCAGCACAAGACAGGGCTGGCACACAGGCACCCACGTGCTGGCAGCACCACTGAGCTGCTGCAGCTCCAGCAGCCGCACCAGAGCGTGCGCCTAGCCACTGAGCATGACACCTCCCCACACCACTGGGTCAGGCACCATTCCATGTGGCCCGGCAGCCATGCACTGGAGCCCCTGGCTGCGGCGGTGTGTCCTTTTAGCCAGGAGAGCCGGGACAGAGCTGCCTGCTGGCCTTGCCATGGCCAGGCTGCCAAGGTGCAGCCTCAAAGTCAAAGAGTGGGAGAAGCTGCTTTGGCAGCTGCCGAGGCACCAGTGGGAAGGACCATGACAGCACTCAGCAACTCAGCGTGGGGCCGGGGCCGCTGGTGGGAACCGGAGCCAGAAGCAGCAGCACCAGACACGTGGCTCACTTGCCGCGGGACAAGGCTGCGGCCGAGGACCGGGCTTTGCGCCCATGCTGGAGTGCAGGAGACAGGCAGGGTCAGCATAGGCAGGACCAGGGAGCTGGGGCTCAATCCTGGCTCACGCCAGGTTCTGTGCCAGGTAGAGCCGGGAGACTGATGGGGACACAGCTCTTGAGGCCCAGGGAAAGTGCCCATCAGCTCCATGGGATGTGGCAAAGCCGGGCGCTTGGGCAGCCTGGGGCAGGCACAGGGCAAGCACAGAGCCCTGCTCCTGGAGAGACCAGCCCAGTGGGCAGCATGCGGAGCACTGGCCCCGGCATGGCTGGCCGTGCTGCTAGTGTTGGACAGGACCAGCCCTATGGGGACACATGACAGTCCCCTGGGGATGAGACAACATATAAAATGCCCAAATGAACCATGGGGAACCCCACAGTGAGTTAAGACCCCAGACAGGAGTCAGACTGTGGCAAAGCCTATGCTGAGGCAGGTTGGTGACACACACAAGCACTCGCTCAGGGTGGTGGCTTTATGGGCAACAGCTCTTAACCTTGTCACAACTGAAACGGCACAATTTAGTGATGAACTCCAGGCAGCAAGGCCAGTGGCAGCCACAGGAGGGTCAGTGGGGTCCTACAGAGCCCCCTGCTCACCCTGGCACTTGCAAGGACATGGGCAGAGAACAGGTCCAGTCTGGGCTTTGTGGGCTTGGTGAATACAGGAGCTGTGGAGGGATCAGGGCTGGAGCACAGTGGGTCTGAAGCTGGCAGAGCAGCCCTCTGGGAAAGCAGCTCATGCCACAGCACAGCATAGCCCTTCCCCTCCCCTCTCATGACATGGCAGCTGCAAGGAGATATAAGCTGGCCCAGCAGTGCCTGCAGCTCTGCTGACCACTGAATGCCCACCGTGTCTGTGGGGAGACCAGACCCCACCATGGCCAGGGCTGCCTGGCTGGCACAGTGCATGGACAGTGGGGCTGGGGCCCTTCAGGAAAGAGTCTCTTCCTGCCGGGCAAAGAGGATGGAGCTGGGAAAGGGATGCATGTCAGATGCTTTTCAGACCCCAGCCCAAGCAGCAAGTCATGGATGGACCAGCCATCACCAGGGGACAGCTGTCCCACAGTGGTAAGCAGCCTCCCCTTGCCCTTAAGCATGGCCTGTGAGGATGTTCCGCCTGTGGGGACAGGCTCCTGCCTGTTCTGTACAGGCAGAGGTCAGGGCAGCACATGCACAGGATGGGGAAGGATGAGACATGGCTGGGGAGCAGTGGCTTCATCCTGTGCCACCTAACCCCTGCCCTGTCACACCTGGCTGATGGCAGGCAGGGCTGAGCATTCCCAGTTCCTTCCTGGCAGCCCTGACAGCATCCTGGCACCACCCCAGGATGGGACCACCAGTGGGAAGGCAGCAACAAAAGGCAAAGCCAGGGAGTCAAAGCATTCCTGACCCACGCTTCCCTGTGCAGATGCAGCAGTGCCGGGCCCCTCGCAGGCAGGGAGCCGTGGAACACCCGGATGAGGCAGCAGGGAGAGCTGCCAGGTGATGCCAGGGTAGGGATGGAAAAGCCACATCCCAGTCCCAAGATGACATCCCACCCGGTGCTCAGCTCTGCTGGTCACGACTCCCCTTGCCAGGGATGCCATGCCGGCAGCCAGGAAGCAGAGAACATGGGCCAGGGAGGCAGAACACCAGTGATCTGCCCTAGTGAGATGGGCTCTTCCCCTCCAGCTCCCCCCAAGGTCTCTTCCTGCTCGCGCGCCTGACTGTCACCGACTCCCTGGCAGAGGGGGTCGGGTCAGTGGGCTGCTCCCGTGGGCTCCAGGGCCCGGCATGCACGGCAGAAGGACCAGGCGTTACAACGTGCCCATGAGAACACAAACCGTTTATTTCCTCCCCACCATGTTCTCATGGCAGATGAGACACAGACACTACAAAGTGTTGGAAAGCAAATACGGAGGACAAAGCGACGCGAGGAGCACAGGCAGAGCACGAGGAGGAAGCTGACAGTGGGAAACGCAGCCAGCTCTTCCCAGAGCAGCACCAGTACACAGACCCTAGGCACAACCACAGCGACACTCACGCCAGTCACACAGGCAGCCCCTCCACCCTGGAAGTGGCCCCTTGCTCACACACCTCCACTCTTTGGGCTCTGGGATGTGTCAGAGCAGGGTGCGCACCAGCCCCACAGCAGACCGGGGCTCCCAGTCAAGCCCCTCTCCTTAGCTTGGGAGCATGTGGGACCAGCCCACAGAGCAGTGCAGGGCACTGGGGCTGCCCCTGCAGCATCAAACCACAGAGGGGCCTGATCAGCACTGAGGTCCCTGCCCCATGGCCAGGAAGCTGGCACAGGGGCACAGGAGCACCTTGCCTTGTTCCAGCAGCCCCTGCTGCCAGAGCACAGTGCCAGAGCCATGGGGCTCACCGAGGCCTTTCTCCCAGCTGTGCAGGCAGCTTGGTGCTGCCAATCGGCCCCCACTGGGACAGAACTCGCTGCATGTTCAAAGGCCCCGGTAACTAATTACAGCACTGCCAGCCTGCCTCGCCATGACTTGAGCCATGTGCCACGATGTGCCGCTGTGCAGCAGGTGCGTGGGAAGGAAAAAGGCACTTTGGTGTATCCTGCAGGCCTTGGGAATGACTTGCGAGTGGCTGGGGCCCTGGCAAGGTTTTCCATGCCAGCTTCTGCAGAAGACACTAGCAGACAGAGTCTCTCTGGTCCCAAAGCAGCGGGCAGCCTCTGCCCGGCCAGGAGAACAGAACTGTGGAGCCCCCTCCAGGCAGGAGAAGCCTCGGGTCTCGTTGTGTGGTGTCTGTCCTGACCCAGCCAGGGCCACTCTGCCGGGGACAGAGAGCTGCACACAGCATCCAGGGCCCTTCTGAGGGGACAGGATGGTGCCTCACACACACTTCTTCCACGCAAACCCACTTTTATTACGTCAAAGCACACATTAAACTGGCATAGAGCTCTCCTCAGGGCTGTGGCTTCACACAGCAGCTCGACAGGTCCTGGATCAAGCGCATGAGGGGCCCCCAGCCCAGCTTACCTCTGCCTGGTGCTGGGGCTCTGGTGCTGCGCTTTGGAGGACTCTGGCTTGCAGTGGCTGGACCCAAGGGCCTGCTGCAGCTGAAGGTGAAGCTGGGGGAGACTTTGATCCGTGGCGAGTCCTGCTGGCTGCTGCCACTCCCGCTGGTGCCATTGCTGAAGCTCCTTATGCGGGACAGGGTGTTATCGGAGTTTGAGGTGGAGAGCCTGCTGAAAGGGCATGAGGAACAGGAGACTCAGGTGGGCTCTGTGGGGAAGGGTCTCCCTCCACCAACCCCCCTGCAGCAGTGTGAGGCTGCTGCAGACACCATTTCCATCAGACCCCTGGACTTCTCCCCACAAGCCGGTGACCTGCTGGGAATGGGAACATCACGAGGGGCTGTCCCTGAGCAGCCGCAGCCCCCAGTCCCCCATGCTGTACATCACTGCCAGGGCAGCAGCATGGCTGCAGAGTTCCCAGTCCCTCTTCCATCCCAGTCTGGTCTGGGGAGAGGGAGGAGGAGAAGCAGAAGAGATGCTGTTGGTCTCTGTGGGCAGAATAATCGCTTCCTAGGTTACTGGGACAGGAGAATCCCAAACATCTTCCTCCTGTATGGCCGTGTGCCCCTCTTGCCTGTGGCACCTCAGAACTGAGAGTACCCACACCTGCAGCTCACAAACTCAGCAGGGATGTGCATGGGCCCCAGTGAGGCAAGACAGCAAGCAGATAAACCATGGCCTCAGTAGATGCTGGGTAACTCATGTTTATCATCTCTAACTGGCATTATCCTGCAGCCCATAAGTACCCAATGCATCAGGCACTTACACGGAGCTCCTGGGGGGGGTCCTGGAACCTCCTCTCCTCCATGCGCCCCCGCTGGCACCCTTCATGCTGCGCACGTGCTTCAGCATCCAGGCTCGCAGGTTACTGAGGCAGTTGTGCTCCGAGAGGATGATCCGGGGCCAGGGATTGCACTCTGCCATGTCCAGTGCTGCCACAGCCAAGGCTCTCCCAACCTGCCAGGGCAGGAGATGACTGGTGAGAAAGGCCCCATGAAGGAGCAGCAGCTCCTTCCTCCAAACGAAACCCAACCCCAAATCCCAGACAAACCCCAAGCTTCTTCACAGGCTCCAGTGGAGGAGTGTTCCCATCGGGATCTCTGTCTGCACACACATGTGCACGGCAAGGGCAGCCCCAGGGACCCGCTGCGCCTTGCTGCAGGCGCTAGAGGAACTGCAGCCCCAAGCAGGACACCCTTCCCATGGTAGGAACCCCCTCACCTGCTCGAACAGCTCCACAGTGTATTTGGAAGGGAAGGCGGGGGGGGGCGGTGGGCTGGCCCTCCCGTTGTCATGGCAGGCTACAGGGATGGTGTTCACAAAGCGCCCCGTGTTGTAGTTGCACTCCAGTGTGTAGCTGTGGAGCAGAAGGAAGCCCATGTTACACAATGGATCCATGGCTGCTGCCTCTTGGAAGACAGCTGGGGTCCCCTCAGCCCCTGGGGCAGGGCGGGATTCTTGCTGCAACCTGCTGCCTGGAGATGGGGCTCCAGGAGGAAACTACCAGAAGAGGAGGATAATCGAGCCAGGGATCTCCTGAGAAACATGACCCATGTGAGCCCACGGGCCCCAAGAGGCGGCTCCCAAGAGTGCTGAGGGGCTGAGAGGCACTTGTGAGGCTTCACTCGGTCATCTCTGGAAGGTGACAGGGAGGAAGGGGGTCCCTGATGGGTGGAGAAAGGCAAACACCGCATCTGTTGTCAAAAAACAGCCCAGAAACCAACCATGTCCTGGGCTGCATCACCAGCAGTGTGACCAGCAGGTCGAGGGAGGGGATTCTCCGCCTCTGCTCTGGTGAGACCCCCCCCCCCTCCCCCACAGTCCTGTGTCCAGATCTGGGGCCCCAACATAAGGAGGATGTGGAATGAGTCCAGAGGAGGCCACAAAGATGCTCTGGGAGCTAGAGCACCTCTGCTATGGAGACAGGCTGAGAGAGCTGGGCTTGTTCAGCCTGGAGAAGGCTCATGGGGGACCTTATAACAATGTTCCAATACCTAAAGGGGGCCTACAAGAAATCTGGAGAGGGACATTTTATAAGGGCCTGGAGTGACAGGTTTTAAACTGACAGAGGTGAGATTTAAATTAGATATTAGGGAAAAATTCTTTCCCGTGACGGTGGTGAGGCCCTGGCACAGGTTGCCCAGAGAAGCTGTGGCTGCCCCATCCCTGGCAGTGCTCAAGGCCAGGCTGGACGGGGCTTGGAGCAATGTGGTGTAGAGGAAAGTGTCCCTGCCCATGGCAGGGGGTTGGAACTAGATGAGCTTTAAGGTCTCTTCCAACCCAAACCATTCAATAATTCTTTGAAAAATGACAAACCAGGGACAGAGCTACCAGACAGCCTTACCTTGGTCCCCAAGATGTCACCGAGTGCTGCTGAAGCACAAAGAAGGGCAATAGTGCTGTCACCTGGGACAGCTTGCATCTGCCCAACAAGAACCCAAGCATCTTCCTCCCCATCTGCTTGACACAGCACAAGCACCAAGTGCGCTCCTGACACCCGCCACTTTTCAGGGTGTCACTATTGGATTAACAACAGGCTCTTCCCTGCTGGCCACAGCAAACAGCCACATAAGCAGCTACACCGGCAGCGTGAGCCTCAAAAATCTCAGGTATTTGTTACTGCAGGGCTGGTTTAGGTGGATCAGACATTCCCTGACCCTCACGGAAGCAGCAGGAGCGCACAGCGAGTGCTGCGGAAATGGGGGCAAGAAAGGAGCCAAGGAGCCACCGCCTCCACCGGCAGCCTGGCCCGGCACCAGCCATGGAACCACACCTACAGAGAACAGCTGTCTGCAGGAGAAGGGATGTGGGGGTTTCTGGGGGAAGTCCAGGGCTGGCAGGAAGCCTGGCACTACTCCCACATTTCCTCAAACCACAGATTCCTGGGAAACGCAGCATCTACTACGGATGCATTACACACTTCTCGTACTCTTCCCCCAGCACCTGCAACTGGTCAGGGCCAGGAGAGGGTAAGCCAGGCTGTTGGTCTGATTGCTTCAGTCATTTTTATGTTCCCAGCAACCACAACAGGCCAAAAATATCCCATCCATTGCTGGAGGGAGGCGTGTGGCTGCTGTGGATCACATAAATATCCTCAACTCACTGAATCACAGAGTGGTTGAGGCTGGAATCTTGCATGGCAATCTCGCGTGCGAGGTCTGGGCAAGCAGAGCCCATTGCAACTCAACAGGCTTTAATTACAGCTCAATATGAGTATAAACTTCTAGGAAATAGGAGAATTCCTTCTGGGAAGTCATGCATAAGAGTTCTATGAGAGTGAGGACACAAAGCCAGAGCAGCTGGAGGGACGTGAAGGGACAGGGAGTATGGGAGGAGAAGGAGCTGGGCTGTGAATCTTGTCCTTTACTAGGGCCTGTAGGGACAGGCCAAGGGGGAATGGCTTTAAACCGACAGAGGGGAGATTTACATGAGATCTTAGGAAGAAGTTCTTCCCTGTGAGGGTTGCCCAGAGAAGCTGTGGCTGCCCCATCCCTGGCAGTGTTCAAGGCAGGGTTGGATGGGGCTTGGAGCAACCTGATCTAGAGGAAGGTGTCCCTGCCCATGGCAGGGTGAGTTGCAACTAGATGAATTTTAAGGTCCCTTCCAACCCAAACCATTCTGTGATTCTATGAAGCAGAACAACACTGGTGGCATAGGAATGTGGCAGTGCCTGGCACAGCTGGGTCCTGACCTCAAGACTGGGATGAACTGGTGAAATCTTCACCCTTTTGCCAGTATTAGCTTTTGTTGTGGGAAGATTTGTTTTCACACAGAATACTAAAACCTATGAAACTGAGAAGTAGGGGAGTTCATATTTAATATATCAAAAGAATCAGCTGAATGCAATAAACATTTGTAATAACTTCTGTGCACACTGAGCATCCAATGCTCCTCTCAGCCAGTCCCATCCCCACCGGAGAGCCATGCAGGACACGGCCACCCCCCAAGAACCAGCTTCAACTTTCCTTAACATCCTGCACCCAGCAAGACCCCTCTCCCCCTTCCAGGACAGAGGGGAGACAGCCAGAGCAGTTGGCATGGACACTCCATGAGCACGGGGAGGTTTGCCTACCTGTGGATGATCCCCAGGGCTTTGTAGATGGCCACTCGCCCACTACCCTCCTTCGACTGCCCGTCCCGCTTGTCTTTGGCATACATGTTCTTCTCCGAGAAGTTGCAGCCCGTGAAGTCGAAGTAAGGCGAGTTCAAGGAGATGAGTTTGGGGAAGAGCATGTTCTCCACCTGCAAGGCACAGAGGGGCACACGGGTGACTTAGGGAGTGCCCATGGCTGTCCCTCCTGCTACAGCACTACCAGTGCCAAGCTCTGGGATGTGCTGGGGTGTTACCTGTGCCTGCTCTGCCCAATTCCAGTGTCTCACAAGCTCAAGCCCTTCCCTGGGCGATGCTGCCTGCCCTCTGCCCGTCTCCAGCAGGGAGAGGCAGCAGCTGTGCTCTCCCACAGCCTGCTCATGGATAGCAAGGGGCCTGGCAGCGCAACTCTTCCCCGTACTCTCATTCTTTAGGAGAGGAAGGGGCAGCTCCTCTGTTCTGCCCACAGCAGCTTGCAGGGGGAAAGCCAAGACCAATATGTTATAGTCCAAACAAGTTTCTGTGTGCTGGTTGGGAAACTGGCTGACTGGCTGCTTCCCGAGGGTGGTGGTGAACAGCTCCTTCTCTGTCACCAATGGGGTGCCTCAGGGATCAATACTGGGCCCAATGCTGCTCAATGTCTTCATAAGAGATCTGGAAAATGGGATCAAATGCACCCTGATGAAGCCTCCTGATGATCCCAAACTGACTGGGGAAGTAGACACTTCGGAAGGGAGAGCCACCCTGCAGGATGACCTGGACAGGCTGGAAGAGTGGGCTAACAAGAACTTTATGGAGCTCAAGAACAAGCGTCAGGTCTCACACCTGGGAAAACTCAATCCAGGAGTGCAGCACAGGCTGGGATCTGCCTGGCTGGGGAGCAGCTCTGTAGAAGAGGACCTGGGGATCCTGGGTGACACAAGCTCAATAGGGGTGAACAGTGTGCAGCCAGCGTGCAAAGAAAACCAACAGAATGCTGGGGAACATCAACAAGGGCATCACCAGCAGAAATAAAAATGTCATTGTCCACCAGGAATACTGTGTCCAGTTTTGGCCCCCACCATACAAAAACAAGATGTGGATGGGCTGGAGAGGATCCAGAGAAGGGCCACAAAGAGGATCTGAGGACTGGGCAGCCATGTGAGGAAAAGCTGAGAGAGCTGGGCTTGTTCTGCCTGGAGAAAAGAAGGCTCAGGGGAGACCTTATCACTATGTTCCAGTATTTAAAGCGTGGCTACAAAGATGAAGACTCCCTTTTTACAAGGAGTCACATGGAAAAGATGAGGGGTGATGGGCACAAGTTTACTAATGGGGAGATTCTGACTGGACACGAAAGGACAATTTTTCACAATGAGAACAACCATCCACTGGAATAATAGCCCCAGGGAAGTGGTGGATTCCCCAGCGTTGGACACTGTTAAGATTCAGCTGGACAGGCCGCTGGGTCATCTACTCTAGGCCATGTTTTGCCTAGAAAGGTCAGAACAGACAATCCTTGAGGTCCCTTCCAACCTGTGATTCCATGACCTGCTGCTGCCATTCCAGACACAGGCCTGGGAGAGAAGGAAGAGAAGGAGGAGGAGAGCACACACACACACACCACCCCCCGGGCACTGAAGGCAGGGTGGGGCAGCTAGCCCAGTGCCTGAGGTGCACCAGCCCTATCCTGACAGGGAGCTCCCACCTCCTCTCCCAGCAGTGGGAAGGAGCGTTTGGAAGACTAGGAAGGGGGCAGAGCAGTGAGGGGGTCCCAGCTTGCACCACCACCTCCATACTCTTATCTCCTGCCCTCACCTGATCATTTTCATCACTGAAACTGTTGCCATACATGAAGCAGCCACGCTTGGAGGCATGCCCATGGAGATCGACATAGTAGGCCAGGCCGCTGTCCTGAGGCAGGATGGCTTCAGGGAGAGGTGTTGATGGAGGCCTCTGGGCTTCCTCCTCACAGTGCTCTAAGGTGCGGCTCGAAGAGAGGATCCAGACAGCTCGGTCCTTGCTGCCTGGGCGGGCAGGCGGTGCTCCTGAGAGCCGGCCTTCCTGAGAGGGGCTGAGGTACACGCCGGCTCGCCAGGCCCTGGGTGAGTTGCGGAGGTTATTGGCTTTCTCCAGCTCTGAGAGGACTGCCTGTGAGGATGGGGTGCTGCTGCGGACAGAATGGTTGGAGGATTTTGTGCTTAATGAGCTGGTGCTGAGTGGGGAGATGTACGTCCTCCAATCAGGAGAGCCTGGCAGGACGCGGCTGTGAACGTGGTGGTACAGGAGGACGGCTTTGGCTCCGTACACTGCGGGGTGCAGCTCGGCATCGGGGTTGAGATACTGGCGGTTCAGGTTTACCCCACGCGAGTCAGTTCTATAGAAAGAGCAGAGGAGATGTGAGGTCCTTTGTGCAGCACCATCTGTTCTGCGAAGGCAGACTGACCTTGCCTTTTAACAGCTGAGGCTTTGGGCTCTATCCTGGCCAAATAGGTAGAGACTCTGCCCCAAAGGAGCCAAGAACCTCTCTCCTGGAGAGGCACTTGCCACAGCGAGACAGAGCCCTGAGTGATCTCCCTCCTCTCTGGAGCCAGCCCAGCTCCAACACACCAGGAGAGCCAGGACAGGCTCAAAGGCACAGGGCAGTGCTGCTCACCCAAGTGAGAAAGCCCTGACCTGGGTGGTGATCTATGCAGGCAACAGCAGCCCCAAAAACTCACTAGAGATCCCAGCGAGGAACAGGGAGAGGTTGTGGCAGCCTAGATCTTGGGCCTGTTCTTCCCAGCCACCACGAAACACACAGCAGGCTCTAAACAGGAGAATGGCCCAGACTGGTCCCCAGCCCATGCTCACTCACCGATAGTGGCCTCGCACCACCCCATCAGGGTTCAGCATGGGAATGAGCTTAAAGACGAACATCCGCCGCAGCATCTGGGCACGAGGGTCCTCCTCCCGCAGGATGAAGTCCAGGAAGCCATTGAAGACAAAGCTGGAGGGTGTTTCTCCCGGGTGGACTCTGCTGCTCAGGAAAAACACCTGGGGGCAAACAGACAGGTGAGGAGTGGGTTCCCGCCTGTGCAGAGATGCTGCAATGGCTTTGCCAAGGGGCCAGTCACTCCCTGGGGCAGCTCCTGGTCTGCAGCCAGGCACTGTGGTGCCTGAGATGGAGCCAAGGCCTGTACATAGAGCAGACAGCTCAGTTCTGGCATGGTGACACAACAGTTTTCAGTGGCTTCTTTGCCTGGTGCCTCTCCTAAGTCCTGCGTGGAATGAAGCTGCATATCCCTGCGTAAGACCAATGGGCCAGAGCCCTGCAGCCTGCTGCCAGGAGGAACCAGAGCATGGACACAAAGAAGCCCCCAGGAGAAAGCCCTGAGCGATCCCGCAGAGCAGGGAACAAGCCTGGCTGCAGGGCAATACAAAGCATCTCCTGAAGAGCACTTCTCTTGGCAGGAGCTGCTCAGCAAGGGTACACCCACAGCCTCCAGGCTGCCCACCCCAGCACTGCGCAGCCTCAGAGGGAGCTCCCTGCTTGTCCTGTTCACAGGCAGACCCCAGACACCACAGTGGGGGCTGACACCCCAAGTACATGCACAGCACTTCCATCAGTTCCTTCACAGCTTAACAGAGCAACACCATTAAAAGGAGAACAAACCTCTAGGCAATGAGATGCTCATTTTCGCCCCAAGGAACAGGTGCATGGTGCTACCGGAGGGCATTTCATGGTGCTGAGATGCTGCGGATGCTCCTGACAGGCTCCCATGCCTTGACACGGGATCTCACAGACTCTCTACTCATAGAATCATTGAATCACAGAGTGGTTTGGGATGGAAGGGACCTTAAAGCTCATCTAGTTCTAACCCCTTGCCATGGGCACTTGACTCTACACCACATTGCTCAAAGCCCTGTCCAGCCTGGCCTTGAACACCACCAGGGATGGGGCAGCCACAGCTTCTCTGGGCAACCTGTGCCAGAGCCTCACCACCCTCGCAGGGAACAACTTCTTCCTAAGATCTCATCTCAATCTCCCCTCTGTCAGTTTAAAGCCATTAAAGTACTCCCTGCACTGCACCCAGCATTCAGGACACACCACCTTTCTCATCAGAGACCTGAGGGTGGCAGCAAGCTCCCGACACAGGGTCCGTCACAGCAGCTGTTGGCCACACACCATCCCAGTGCAGCCCTGAAGCCGGTGCAGCAGCTCACCCTCTTTCCTGCGAAGCGGCGAGGCCGGGGAGTGGTGGTGTCTGGGAAGAGCTTATCCAGACGGGGCTCCCGCTTCTCCAGCATGCCATGGCACGAGGTGATGGTGAGCAAGTCCACTCGCAGCTTGTCCAGGGAGTGGCAGAGCAGCTCCCGGTGGTAATAGACAGAGTCGAGGGGGCTGCAGAGAAGGGAGATGCTCAGTGTGTGTCAGAGCCTCCCCTCCAGGGAAGCAAGCATCTGAGTGTGCTGCTTGGCTGAAGAGTGAGGGCCAGGGTGCTGAGCCTCAGCCCAGGATGTTGCTGGTGGTGTCCTTAAGGAGCTGGGCAGGGGATGCTCTCCACACCTACAGCCCAAGCTCTGCCTCCAGCTGCCTGGCTGGGACCACATGTCTGTGCTTGCTCTGCTCCCTGGGGGTTCACCAACCCCAACCCAACCAGGACTGACCAGGTCATCCCACTGTAGCAGCACAAGACCAGTCAGGTGGGGAAATAACCCCTGACTGATAACCCCCTGGCCCTTGGCAGCCCCAGCGAGGCCTGCACAGGGTCACAACAGCCTGAGCAGCAGGACCAGCCTTGGACATGGGGCTTGGATGCAATGATGGCATGCAGAGGGAACGCATGACTCACCCTGCAGTGCAGAGATACCCCTTGCCCTGCTGACAGCCCAACTTGGGTTCCAGCAGCTCCCACTGTGCCGAGGGAGCTGGGAGCTCCTGCACAGGGGTTGGTCAGGATCGCCCAGCCCTGCCACTGTCCTGAGGGGCTCAGGGGCCTCACACCAACAGGTGAGTTACTACAGACACTGCAGTAGCACTGTCAGACTGCCAGGTTTTGAACTTCTCACAGTTCTCTATTGTGTGACAATTTAAGAACAAACCCCTTTCAGTAAACGCTTGGTCACCCCCCGTATAAGAAAAAGAATTTATGATTCCAGTGCTGTGGTTTGGAAAGCCTCCAGGGCCAGGAGGGTCTGCAGGGTAAAGCTCTCCACAGAAACACCTGAAGACTGGCTCTGTCCTCCTCCCCTTAGCCAGGCACTAAGTTCTCCTTGGACTTCTGACACCAGAGGAGCTTCCTAGCCCAATCCACAAAGAGCCCAGTAGAAGAAGGGAACAGCAGGAGAGAGATGCCTGGACCTCCATGCAGCCAGGAGGGAGAAAGCAACTGAGGTACTGACCTCCGAGAATCTCCTCTCCTCAAAGCAAGGGCTGACCCTCAGCCTCTCCCACGTGGTGGGAACCTGCCCTTAGGAATGCCAGTGTAATCCGGCCCGAAGACCCTCTGGAACCCCTTGGAAGCGCATGCTTGGCGGAAGCCGCTGCAGCTGCTGGTGCGGAGCTGGGGTCCAGAGGAGCAAAGCCCAGGCAGATGCCAGGGGAATGGGGGTCCCAGAGACCCCAAGGTGGACACCATCATGCTTCTGCAGCAGGGACACAGCCCAGCGGGCCAGGGCCAGGCGCGGGGGGAGCGCACCTGCTAGGAGACATGTGCCGGCACTCCTGGAAGCGGCTGTCCAGCTGCGCCAGCATCTCCTGGCACTCCGTGTAGGAGAAGGGGTAGCAGAAGGCAAAGTAGGTGGTGGCCCCACGGTGCTCCAGGAAGCGGTGCACGAAGGACAGCACAAACTGCGTCTCCACCATCTGGGATGGACACAAAGCAGAGCTGAGGGAAGGCGCGACAGCCCCAGGAGCAGCCGCTGAGTCCGTGCACCCACAGCCGCGCCATGACCACAGCCGCTCGCCCTTCTCTGGACACACAAGAAGCAAAGCCATGCTCCCAGCAGCTCCCAGCCCGCTTTGCTTGCATCCCCCAAATGCCAGGCTAGCTTTTTGGTCCCCTGTGCACCCCCCTCCCTGTACTGCACGTAGGTCCCTGGAGGGACAACAAAGCCTCTGGGGCCAAGCCGGGGTTCCTCCTTATCCTGGCAGCCACCAGCCCGCAGAGACTGAACAATACTCTAATGTAGGACACTTTGCAAAGTTAATGAGCACTGCAAAGCTCATCTGCACGTTGTGTCTCTCCCTGGTGCTGGCACAGGTCAAATCAAGCGTTGTCAGGTCCTGTAGCAGGGATGGAAGACTTTCTGGCCCCTGTTCCATGGAGGCATGCCAGGGGGGTTGCTGCCCCCCACAGCAGTGTGCATGGTGCAGGGATGACCCAGGGCACCCACAAGTGACTCTCCCCGGGGCAGCTCCTGCCAGACCACAGACAGAAAGTGCCAGAACCAGTAAACCCCTGTTCAGGGCCCAAACAGCTTAATAGGGCTGCAAGGATCAGCTGTGGTTATGGCTGCTCCTGCTGTCTGCTGTTCCCTGGGCTCTCTCCCCACGACATTCCCCTCATGTGGGCACCAGAACCCTGACATTGTGCAGCTCATCACAAAGAGCTGACAAAGGGGAAGGGAAGCACCAGGGGGGCTTCCAGCACAGTTCTGAGGTCCCCCAGCTCCTCCTCTCCTGAGCACTCAGCCCTAGGAAGGGGCTCTGACACTACCCCCAAACCCCAACCTCATTCTGCCCTGCCACGGGCTGGAAGTCACTGGTGAGCGAGGGATGTCCGTGTTCCCAGAGCTGCCCCCTCAAACCCAGGGTCCGTTACCAATTTCAGCCCACCCAGGGCATCCCCCAGCCCCAGCAACCATACCTCGAAGCTGGGCCGCTCGCGGATGCGCTCCCAGCGGGGCCGCACGGGCAGGGTCCGCACGAAGGGGGACATGCCCTGGGAGTACAGCCGGCTCTGCTTGTTCATGTTCAGGATGTGCAGCTTGATCACCTTCCCCGGAGCCCCCCCCCGCACGCTGAAGTAGAACCAGGACCTGCAGAGAAGCGGCACTGCCGGGTCAGCCCCTGCCCTGGGGTGCCTGAGCCCACCGTACCCCACCCCGGCCCTCATCGGCCACCCCCACGCCAGGAGCCCGTTAGATCCCGGGGGGGGGCACACGCTCCTTGACCCCCCCAGCACCTCCCGGCCCTGCTAGCAGCCCTCCAGCCCCACCGACCGACCCTTCCCCCTGCCCCGCACCAGCCCCCTGGGACCCCCCAACGCAGCCAGCCGGTCCTTCCCCCGGTCTCCTCAGCCCCCGTCCCCCGCGGCTGCCCCATCCCCGCCGCGCCGCTACCTGTTGCCGTTCTCATACTCGGTCTGGGCACAGTCAGGCTGCAGCCAGACGTTGAACTCATAGTCAGCGGCGGGGAGGGCGGTGCCCCAGGCCGCGGGGCCGCCCCCCGCCCCGAGCGGCTCCACCTGCTCGACGTGCGCCAGGTTGCCCGAGTCGAAGCGGGAGCTGAAGAGCAGCCCCCCGCAGCGGATCTCCATGGCTGCCGGGCCCGCTCATCGCCCCGCTCCGCCGTCCGGCCTGGCCCGGCCCAGGCCCGGCCCGCCGCGCTGCCTAGCAACAGCAACGCCACCACCCATTGGCTCGCCGCCCCCCAACAGCGCGCCCGCTCGTTGGACAGCGCCCCCACGCTGGCCACACCCCCATTACTAGCCACACCCCGGGGTGTCGGCGGGCACTTCCATGTCTGCACACATGTGCACACACGTGTATGCGCACATCCCCATATACACATACACGTACATAAAACCATGTGTACATGCACACAGGTGCATAAGAGCACATGTACAGACACACATGTATGCACACGCACCTATACATACATGTGTGCACACATCTATATATGCACACACGTATATACACACATGTACATAAAAGCACACACGTTTGCCCACACATCTGTATCTACATTCATAGCACACATATACACATATATACACACACCTGTACATGAAAACACGTTGCACATAGGCACGCCCATATACATGTGCACAACCCCCAACACAGATGCACGCATGCGCACGCACACATGTGCATACATCCACATACACACACTCCCATGCAAATATATACAGATGTGTATAAATACAAATATACAGACACGTCCATACAAACACGTGTGCACACTCACATGCACCCTGCGAGGCACCACAACTGCCAGAGGTGGGTATCAAACGGCACCAGCCATACATTGAACCATTGCCCTGCTGCACCAGTGCCCCAAAACAGGACCCAAAGCTAGAGAAGGGGCAGCCCCGGAGGGGAATAAACCAGCTGTGAAGTAATTAAAATGAAAAGAAAAAAACTAATATAGAAATCAGTCCAGTTCATTGACCTGTGGATAGTGTGTAGGGGGAGTTGTGTGTGTCCACACCCCATCCTTCGGTGCAGGCAAAGTACAGGGGTACAGGGGCCATTTGCCCTTTTAAGACCTAGATAAAGGGACAGGAAAAACACCAGAGCTAATTCACAGGGTGTGGAAAACCTGGATGTGTGTCCCTCGCCCCAGGAAAGAAACAAACCCCAAAATCTCGCCTGTAAGCCCCGATTTGAGCCCAAAGTCCCCATGTGCATTGCCCTCGGCGTCTCCATCCCACAGCCAACCGAGCTGCACTGGAGATACTCCTTGGGGCATCTGTTCTCCTTGGTGGCAAGGAGACAGCACGACCGTATCTCTGCTCCTCCAGTATTGGATCAGTGTCCAGAAATCATAGCCAAGGCCCAGTTTTTGACGGCTACAGTTGTGTTTTGCAGATAAATCCAGGAAGAATAGGTAAAGCTCATCAGGTGTTCCCTCACGCAGTCCCATGACACTTCTCCACTGGAAAAGCGAGGAGAACAGGTTACAGGCAGCAGTGGTGACCCAGCCCCAGCATCACGAGTGCAGGATGGGTACAGGACCCCCTCGACCCAGTGCCACATCCCAGCCCCTTCAGCAGAGCTGGATGAGCAGCCACTCCCTGCCTAGACTGGGACAGCCTCTGCTGCCATAGCAGGGACCATACTGGCCACATAACAGGTGTCCCAGGGCAGCAGAGTGGCAGGGATGCTCACTTGCAGGAGTCGACACAGGACTTCCAGCCCCGCTCCAGCACTGCAGCCATGTGCTCCAGCAGCGGCAGCAGGCAGCTCCGCACCAGGAAGAGCAGCAGCTCTCTGACACACTCGGCGAAGTGCAGCAGGGACTCCGGGAGCTGGGACTGGAGCTGCGGGAGCAGAGATAGTGCGGGTTCAACACCAACGCCTTGGGTTTGGGTTCCCTGAGGAGCGCGGTGTCCCAGAGGATCTACCAAACTGGGCTGTCCCCTGACTGCTTGGGCACTGCACCTCTCCTCTGTGGGCTGCAGGTACCTGCGCTCTGTGGGTGTCAAAGTGACCCCCCTTCCACCAAACTGCTGATATCCAGGGAGCTGGTGGGTTACCTTTGAGACCTCCTTTGCAGGGCAGCTGTGCTAAGGTTATCCTCACCCTGTAGCCACCTGCACCAGTGGGTTCACAGCTGATGGCCAGGAGTGGTGACAGAGATGATGTTGTGGTGGCTCCCCTTCCTTACTGAGGGTGTTGGGGGTCTTGTCAGCCCTGGGACAGGCTGACATGGGTGACAAACAGTGCTGCCCTCACAGCCTGTGGTGTGTGGCACCACAGAGGGGTCACAGTGGAGGGAACTACAGAAATGCTTCAAAAGGAACATTGTGAAGGAAAATGGGGCTGGCAATAGGATGTGACGTCTACAGCAGAGCTAGGGAGGTCACAGAATGCATCTCTTGAGTGGGCAGACTGAGGAGTGAGACCTGTGCTCTGTTGAGCTACTTCCTGTGTGGGCTGGGTAAGAGTTCTGGATTTGTAGTAACATAATATGTCTTTTTGCAAGGGTCTGTAGGAACAGGCCAAGGGGGAACAGCTTTAAAATGACAGAGGGGAAATTTAGGTGAGATATTAAGAAGAAGTTCTTCCCTGTGAGGGTTGTGAGATGCTGGCACAGACTGCCCAGAGAAGCCATGGCTGCCCTATCGCTGGCAGTGTTGAAGGCCAGGTTGGACAGGGCTTAGAGCAACCTGGTCTAGTGGAAGGTGTCCCTGCCCATGGCAGGAGGTTGGAACTAGATGAGCTTTAAGGTCCCTTCCAATTCAAATCATTTCATGGTTCCTCATTTAGGCCTCTCCCCCCACTTCCTGCCCCCAACACAGGCTCTTCAGCCTCACCAGCCCCTGCAGGCTGCAGCCACACAGGCATTCTTCATCCCTTCCAGCCGCTGGGACATCCTTACCCACTCCGCGATGCAGGGCAGGCTGTGGTGGACCCAGGAGAGGAGGTAGGAGCACTGCTCATAGGTGTACCATGCCGCCTCGCAGCTCTTCGTCCACAGCAGCTCCAGTTGTGGCTGCAGGACAGCCGCTGCCTGAGAGCTGTAGACAGGCAGGGTCTGCTCTAGCCACCTATGAGACAGTAGAGAGGGCTGGATGACGGCAGTGTCAGTGGCTCCGGCACCACCGGCAGAGCCATAGGGGTGCACGGGTGCCTGGAGCTGCTGCCGCAGGCCAAGGGAAGAGGAGAGCTCGAGAGCTGGTGAAAGCACCTCCCCACAGGGATCACTCCATGCTGTGTCAACAACTTCACACCCACCAGACACACATGCTGCCACTCGGCACCAGTGCTACTGACCTGTAACCCTTGAAGCAGCAGTGGGAGACTTTCTGCCAGGCTTGCTGCAAGGCCGGCAGGATGCCAGAGGAATGGAGCAGGCGAGCAGAAGAGGAGGCTGGAGGAGACAAGAGATATTCCCTCAGTAACCTTTCAGCCTGGAGCTGCATGCTGTCTGTCCCCAAGGCCTCTCTCTGGGGACACGCAACTTCAACTACTCTGCAAAAGGTCTCAAAATGCTCCAAGATGGGATGAAGAGGGGCAGAAACTCCCAACTGGAGAAAAATCCTGGCTCAGAGCAGTCCTGGGAGAAACCCTCCAGAGAGGGGACAAGCAGGGGGATCTATCTCTACAGCCTGACAAGAATGTCTGGCCCAACACAGCCCACTCCATTCAAAGACAGCAACGGGGCCACATGGCTCAAGTGCAGCCAGCAGCACAGATGTGGGATGATGATCAGGCTGTGGAGGGGCTTCGCTCAGGAGAATGTTCAAGTTTTGTTCCCCAGGGACACTCCTCCACATGGAGCAGAGCTACAGCCTTACCCTGGAAGGAGCCGTGCGTCTGGACGTCATGCAGGAGGAAGCCAGCCATGAAAACGAGGAAGATGAGCAGCAGCCGTGACCAGGGGAAGCCCCGGCCCTTCATCTTGCGCAGCAGCTCCTGGGCAGGGGGAGGATGAGACCCCATCACCACGGAGCTCCTGAGGCCAGGGAGGCTCTTGCGCAGCCACACTTCTCTCCAGCAGCAGACTGCCATGCTCGCCGCTGCTCTCACCACCCACTCCCGGCTTCCCAGTGGAAACCAGTGTCATCTGCTGAGCAGCTGGGAGGATGGACCAGGGCCAGCACCATCTGTCCCTGCCGTGTCCTGCGTATGCACCACTGCGAGGGCCCTGGCCTGACGCGTGCTGGCAGCAGGAAAGGCCAACCACAACCCCAGCACGGAGCCGAAATCCGGCCTCTGGCTGACACCCGTCCCATCCCTCACCTTGCAGGCAGCATCACAGGCAGCCACGTCCTGGTCACTGCTGGCCCCTCTCGCTGCCAGCTCCTCGTTCGTTACTTTAAACGAGCGAACCGTCTCCTGCAGTGACTGTCGCACCTTGGGTAGAGCAAGAGCTGCGTCACGGCCCCATGCACACTGAGCTGGCAGCACCACAGGGGCTGCACCTGTGCTGCTCTTCTGGGGATGCTGAGCTGCAGCCAGCATGACCTTCCTGCTCCTCGCAGCAACAGAACAGCGAGGCCTAACAGGGCTGTATCCAGAATATCTGAACCCAGACAGCAAGTGGAGGGAAAGGGGCAATAAATGCCCGCCTGTGGATGGCACATCACCTCGTCCCCGGAGCAAGTGCTGGCTCTCAAGCCTGGTGGACACATGCCCCCACACCAGCCAACCCGCTGAGCTGCTGGAGCAGTGCTGGGTGGGCATACACAGGTCCCATGGGGATGCTGCTCATGCACGGACCTCCTGCAGCAGCAAAGGCACGCTCTCTCCCCACCCCAGGCAATTCCTCTGTCACACAGCTCACTCCTACCTTCTTGCTGCTGCTGTCCCAGGACTCCAGCAGATGGTTCAGAAGCAAACTATGGGGGGAAAGGGAATCCAGAGCTCAGTCAGGAGCATTGAGAAGCAATTTCATATGCTCTTCAACCTGAGCATATGAAGCTGGCTGAGCAGAGCCAGCAGGTTGTTGCTGGCTCTGCTCAGAGCATGAATGGACCTGGACTGGGAGAGGTGTTTGGTGTACAGCTGCCTCCAGACGCTGAAGCTCAGGGGGTCCAGGCTCAGACACTGGCTCATGGAGGTCAGGAGCTGGGAAGAGCACAGTAGGTTTTTCCACCTGATCCAGGACACACATAACTTGGTCCACCACATCTGGCACACTGTACTGCAGGCTGTACACCAGCACAGCTGACTGCCCCCAAAAGCTGCTAGCTCACTGCTCTCAACCCAGCCAGCTCCCGGGGCACTGAACCACTCATGGATCTGACATTCCCAGCCCCTGGCTGCAGGAACCCTGGACTGCCATCACTGTCCTTGCCTAGCGCCTGGCTCTGCAGGCCCTGCCCAAGCCTCCCTTCCCAGGCGGCTGTGACATGCAGGGACCAGGGGTCCTGTGGTGCACCCCTGCTCAGGGCTCACCTCTTTTTTCATGCTAGGAGGGCAGCTCGGCGTAGCTCGCGAGAGGAAGGAGGGGAAGTAGGTGTGCAGCACCGTCTCCGGCTTCGCGCCGAATGCCAGCACCTTCAGGCGAGGGTAGAGCCGCCGCAGCTGCTCCTGCAGGCTGAGGGGAGAGGACACTGGGGCTGTGGAGACCCGGGTCTTCACCCCACAGCGCAGCCTTGAAGGCAGCACAGCCTACATTGGGGTGCACTGAGGGGGAAACAGCGTACCTGGGCGGCAGTGAGTTGTTGGGCATGAAGGCAAAGTCCAGGAGGGGGAAGAAATCCTTGGGTCCGATCATACCAAAGCCTTTGGTCAGATTTGGGTGCATCCTGTGCAGTAGAAACAAACCCCATGCAATGTGATGTATATATCAGGGCCAAACGCAGCCTGCGAGGGAAGCGCTGCTCTCACCAAAGCCCAGCGGTTCTCTGCAGCAGGACACATCACTCAAGTACACTCGGGTGGTTTCTGGCCACCCTTGTCATCTGCCTTCACTGCCATTCAGGGACACCCTGCCCAGCCAGTGCTGGGTGCCAGACCAGGGCTTCATGTGGCCTTTCCCCACCCTGAGAGGCTGCAGGCAAGGGAGGTTTGGCAAACTGGCAACTGGGATTGCCCATTAATGAAATGCAGGCAGAGAAGAGAAACCAGATTATAAAAAACTAATTAAATAAAGGTTCAGAAAGATTGGGATGAGCTGTGAAGTTTGGCTCAATGCATCTCCATAAAGTCCTCCAACAAAACCAAACACAACATTCTTGGTACAGTGAAGCAGAAGAAAAAACCAAAACCTTAAATAAAACCTCTTGAGCCATTTGGAAGGGCAGGGAATAACCCCTTGGTGCTGCTCTGGCCCTGCCCCATTTCCACATCAGCTATCTGCACTGTGTGGCACTGGACTTTCTTCCACTGTGGGTGCTGGAGCCGCCCGCTGCCCTCACCTGCACAAAGACCAGTGTAGCCATCTGTCCCCCCACCAAGCATCACCTCCCTTCTCCTCACAGGGAAAAGCATGTCTGCCTACAGTGGCGGATGCTGCTGACACCTCTCACTGCATCAGGGAGCCCCAGTGTGCCTGTGCTCTGCAGTAGCTGGTAGAAATGGGGCACAGACACCACCTGCACACAGAGCGGGAGCTCCTGGGGGCAGGCAGTGAGGCATGCAGGCACTGGAGAAGCCTGTTCCTGGCACAGGGTGCCCTGAGCTGGAGCCACGGGGCAGCTGAGCCGCTTGTCTGCCTTGGGGAGTGACCTGAGCCAGCCAGGGAAGGACTCTGCTCCCCCTCCATCACCTCCTTTTAGGAAAGGCACCAGCAGCAGCAGAGAGGAAACCTGCGCACTGGCATTTCCTTAGAGCCTCTGCAGAACAAGCAGCCACCAAGGTGACCAACACCATCAGGAGTCACTGTGAAGGCTGCTTGGATGCCAACACAGTGGGCAGCCACCAGAGGCAACCGACCTGCATGGCCAGCCCGCCCCAGTGCAAGCACACCCATTCACTCACTCTCCCACATGCACACCCAGGTTTCTTCCACCAGCACGATGCAGACACAGCCACACTTCACTCAGCAGCCCAGGTGTGTGTTTGTTTCTCCTAACAAAGACCCCCCCCAATACTGAAAGCAAGGTGTAACTCACATCAGCAGACGGTCCAGGTAGGATACAGCATAGGGGGAGAGAGACTTGATCCCCAGCACTGGGAGCATGACACCAAGCCACACTGTGGGAGAGAGGCAGCGGTCAGATTGGGGCGCAGGAGGGCTCCTGCCGTGGCCCCAGTGACACTGATCACTCCCCTGGTCTATATACAGCAACCAAAAACGGAGAGGAACACTCAGATGCCAGGACCGCAGCTGTGTTTGAACCCAGGACAAACCACCCCGCCCACTTCCCCACTCAAAACACCCAGCAGACGACTAGACAGCCAAACAGATCCCTTGGGAAGGGCTCCAGGGCAGCTGCGCTGTCTCACGTGCTCTGCTCACACAGGAACAGCACAGCAGAACACTCCCTGCCTTGCCAGGCTTCTCCCGGGATCCACTGTTTTCCCTGTCCTGGCTGGGGAAAGATGCTCTCCAGAGACAAGGTGCAGTTTCTGTCCATAACGTCAGTTTCTGTCACCACAGAGTGGCCACCAAGGCTTGGCACAAGATCTGAGCTTGCCCTTCTGTAAGCAATGCACTCCTTGTGACATCTTCAGCCTCCCCGAAAATAATTAACCAGTTCACACAGCTCTACAATATCACCATGCTCAGCACCGAGTGTTTATCCCTCTATAAATGCTCTTCAGCACCAGTCACTCCCCTCTGTGATGGTGACCAGCCTCTAACCCATGTGGCTAAGGACCGAAGCCACGCACAGGGTGTAACGAGCAGTCGGTACCAACAAGCAGTGTCACACATGACACACCATACAGCGAACCCCAACCCAGTCCCTGCAGTGTGGGGGACACCACTGCCTGGGGACTTGGTGATACAAGGGTCTTCTCCAACCTAAATGATTCCATGATTCTGCTCCCAAACAAGCATCTGGCTCTGCTTGCATCAGGAGGCAGCTGCAGTGGCTGCAGGCCCCTCTCCAGCACTTCAGTGTTTTGAAGTGGACCCCAAAACTGAGCAGTAACACCAGTGGGAGCAGTATACGGGCTGCCCTGGCTTTCATCCTGCTTCCCAAGAGGGGAAGCCCTTGTGGGGGATGAGTGCCGAGGGCTCTCACCTCTCAGCCCCTCATGGAGATCGGTGAATCCAGCCTGTCCCAGCGCCCAGAGCACGGTGAGGCATTTCGCTGGCTTGTTCTGGTGGGAACGCAACACCTCCAGGTACTGGGGTGAAGACAAAACACGTTAGTCAGGAACAGCCTCAGCCCGTCCCACCCCAATGCTACTGCAAATGCGCCTTCAGCCACATTGCTGGTGGAGCTGTCGGTGCCACAGGACCCGAGCAACTACACTAGGCCTTGGGCTGTGCAGCCCGGTGAGAAGCAGCCCTTGGAGCAGGACAGGGTAGAGGTCCCAGCCTCCCAGGAGGGACCCTCAGGTGAGGCCAGCAGCTGTGCCAGAACCCCAAACCCCAGCTCTGAGGGAGCAGAGCTGCCAGCAACATTCAGTGCTAGACAGCAGCCGAGCCACAGCCACAGCTATCACGCACTCGGCTACTCGCTTCGAAGGAGCAGGACCTCAGAGACCCTCATTCCTGTCCCAGCTCTGTCCTGCTCCTCCAAAGGCGGTAGCGCAGGAGCACCAGCTTTGGAAGAAGTCTTTAAAGAAAAGACACAGCAGGACACTGGCGCTTACAGCAGCTCCAGCACATGAGAAAGGGAGGTGCTGGAGATACTGGTCACTGCACACGGGATATGAGCACAGGGAGGAAAGGGCTTTGTGTGTGGGACAACCCCAGCAGCTCCCAAAGGAGTTCCGATTAATGGGAATGGATGCTCATCATCTGGCCACTCCAGGAGATCCCAGGGTGGGAGGCGGAGCAGCACCACCAGGCATCCAGCTCACCTTGCCCAGGTTAGTCGTGGCGATCTTGGGCCTGTCCAGAAGCATAGCCTGGATGCAGATCCTGTACCCGTGCAAAGACTCCCCTGAAACAGAGCACGGGAGGGCCCTTCTCAACCAGAGCACTTCGAGTGCTTCCCTCCCGCTGTGATGCCCTCTGAACATGGTGGGGGACATCCCCCTGCACAGACCTGCCCTGCTCCCCGGCTAATGAACTCCAGGCACACGCCTCACCACAGCGCCATGGGTCCTGCTCCCCACTCACCCTCTGCTGAGGGTCCCCCCCAGCTTTCCAGCCTGGAGGGGAAGGACAGACCCCACTGACCATTGGAAACCAATCAGTAGCTTCCTAAACCTGCCGAGGCCCAGCTCTGCCCTCCAAAGCAGCAGCAGCAGCAGGCACAGCAACCAGCCCTATCACAGCCCCAAGTCTGGCCCCTTCTAAAGGCTCGTTTCCCCCTTGTTCATGCTCAAGAGAGGGAGGGTTCAGCGACCCCCTGGTTCTCAGGTGCTGTGGGGCTGACGCAAGAGCAGTAGCAGAGGCCAGTGCAGCCACAGCACCCGGTGAAGCCCCTCAGTCCTTCCCCTTGAAGCCTGACTCTGTGGCAGCTCTGCTGACAGCCAAGCACCTGTCCAAATTACACACAGATGCAACTGTAATTTTGATCACTCAGGTGGGTTTTGAGATGGAAACAAACCTGTGTGGAATGGCTGGTGGCCTCATGTGCAGAGCTGAGGCCTGGGGACAGGCAATACTTGGGTGATAAAGCTACTGGCAGCCAACGGCGTGGTGGGGATGTATGGAAATGGGTGTTTAGGGTTTGTGTCTGACACTGCAGGACATTGCTGTCATTCAGGAACCTGCTTCTGGCTGCCAGCAATGCTGGGCATCTGCATGCTCTGTGCCCAGAGGGCAGGAACAACCGCCTGCTCCCACACAGCAGCTTGGATGGGACCCGCCACTTTACAGGACACACCCTTAACTGCAGCACAGTGACACACCAGCTTGTGCCACAAGCCTAAAGGCCTTGTTTTAAAAGCTGCAGCAACACATACAATGTGAAAGCTCTCAGAAAGGCACCTTCCACCACACGCCCTTCAGTCTGCAATTCAATCCACAACACTGTGCGAGGCTCGTGTCTCATCCCCTGCTTCAGCTCCTCCAGCCAAAAACTCCACAGCCTCAGCAGCATTGACCACCACAGCACCGAGCAGCAGGGGCAGGAATTGCCCCTCACTGCACACAAGATGCACAGGAGAAGTTTCCCACCTCACCTTCTCCACAGAAGAGCTATTACAACACGCGGCAAGCAGCAGTGGCATTCCTGAGGTCAGGAAACCCCAGCATCAGACGGCCACACTAACAGAGCACCATGAGTGTGTCAGTGCCCCAGACCTGCACCAACCACGTCTTACCTGGGGTTTTGTCCAGCTCCTGCAGCATGGTGTAAATGCAGTGGTCGAAGAAGAGCTCCAGCACGCTGGATGACCGTCCCAGCAGGGATCTGATGATGTTCCTCAGCTCCTTGCTCACAAGGCAGTACGGATAGCCTGGAACCAGCACAAGAGTAGGAAGAGTTTAGCAAGAGCTATTTCATGAGACTTTTAGCTACAGCTGCAGGAGAAGCTGGCCCAGTGTGTGAGGAGGTCACAGAGAAGCTCCTTGCCCTCCTACACAGTCAACAAGTGATTTCTTCCTCAGTTATTCTACATTAGACACATTCCCACTCAGCGCTTGTCAGGCCACCCCTGAAACATTGTGTTTAGTTTTGGTCCCCACTCTACAACAGAGATGTGGACAGTCTGGAGAGGGTTCAGAAAAGGGCCACAAAGATGATCCAAGGATTGGGCAGCCATGTGAGGAAAGGCTGAGAGAGCTGGGCTTGTTCAACCTGAAGAAAAGCAAGCTCTGGGGAAGCCTTAGAGCAGCTTCCAGTGCGTAAAGAGGCTGACAAGAAAGCTGGAGAGAGACTTTTCACAAGGGCCTGTAAGGACAGGACAAGGGAGAATGGCTTTAACCTGACAGAGAGGAAATTTAGATGAGATCTTAAGAAGAAGTTGTTCCCTGTGAGGGTGCTGAGGCCCTGGCACAGGTTGCCCAGAGAAGCTGCGGCTGCCCCACCCCTGGCAGTGTTCAAGGCCAGGCTGGACGGGGCTTTGAGCAACCTGGTCTAGTGGAAGGTGTCCCTGCCTGTGGCAGGGAGTTGGAACTAGATGAGCTTCAAGGTCCCTTCCGACCCAAACCATCCCGTGATATCACAAAATCAAGCAAATAATCCCCATTTCATCTGTTGAGTAAAAGACACGGTTTCGTGCTTTTCCTACTCCCAAATCCCTGCAGTGGGGCAGGTTCATGCACTGACCGTGGGGGTGCTGGCTGAGCATGGGGTCGCTCCGGGGTGCCTGCAGCTTGTAGTTGAGGTAGCTGGCCAGGTCCTTCACCCAGACAGAGGGGTTCTCGGGGAAGACGCTCTGGCTTTTAGCCAGCTCCTTCTGCAGGTCTGCCAAGTCGAGCTGGAAATGACAAAGAGGCAAATTCAACACGGGATGCACGGAACTGAGCACAAAGCATGGGGAGAAGAAAGTTAACTTCAGGTTCAAAGGGGTTGCTGAGCATGGAGGAAAATGCTTCCCTCATTCACCCCAAGAACACTGCCCTTCCCACATAGAAAACCCCAGCCTGCCCCCCGTCCATGTCCTATTAAGGCAAGTGGGAGCACTGGGCTGGAAAGAGCATTTAATTTGGTACTGGAAATACATTTTCTTCAGATTAGCAAAGACTGCTACCAAGGAATAACACAACTTGTGTGGGGACCTGCAGGCATCCGGTGCTGAAAGGGCTGTGGAAAGACAGTGGAGAGACCAGAAGGATGGCCACAGCACAGGAATGAGCTCCTCCCCCTCCTCAGAGCCACCCCAGGACGTGCTGAGGCTTTCCTTGCTCTGCTCTCCACCTTCCCACTGGCTGTACCGCCCTGTGGTGAGCATCGCCTGGGAGAAGCCAGCTCCATGCAAACTGCCCAGGAGCACACTGGCACCGTTAGAAGCTGGTTCACAGCAGGAGGCAGCTCGAGGCTGCAGCTCCATGAGGCTCAGCCCCACGTTATCCTGATGCAGGCGGTTTGTGTCAGCACCATTGGCAACTCTGCATCCAGAGTCCTGGAGGGAGCAAACAGCCAGGATCAGACCTACATGATTAACAACCTGCCACGGACAAGCCACGGCTACAGACAGCGGCTCACAGCCCCTCACCTTCCTCCTCCTGCACTGTCCCTCATGGAGCACACATATTACCTACTTCTAAACTCAGATTAGCTGCAAGCTCGCAGAGACAGACGGCATGTCCCCGCTTTGGGGAGTTTAGGAGGTGCAGCACGACTCAGGCAGATGTTTGAGGTTTCACAGTCCAATGTTTCCATACACATGGGATTTCAGCTGTGGCACACTGTTAAACCTGAGTTGGGCCCCTTTTGCTGTGGGTTTATTTCAGCAAGCATTTTGAAAAGAGGAATGAAAAAACCCAGCTGCTGCTACACAATAAAAAACTAAATGATGCTGTCAGCAAAGCTCATTGAGCAACAGTCGCACAATAAATGCTGAGCTGCGCAGAGCAGTTACAGAGCAGCCACGCTTTGGCCCAGGCCACTCTCCCTGAGGAACATCTGCCACCACACACAGAGAACTAACAGACATTAATTCTCCCCGGAGCTTTCTCCATATGCAAAAGCTGGATGTGGAGAATGGCTCGGGCTCAGTACAGCAGAGGAACTGCCACTCCTGCAGCAGGGGAGATCAAGGCGCTTCAGGCACAAGCAAGAGGTGAGGAGCTGAGGGGATGACCATGCTGGCAGAGCCCTCCCTGCCAGGCAGATGCTTTCCTAGCAGAGACGCTGCCTCTCCAGAGTCCATTTGGGGTTCCTTCCTAAAATCTCTCCCTCCTAAGGCACCACAGAACAGGTGGGATGAAGAGAAACTAGTTCTACAGATTCCTCTGAGAGGCAGGAGAAGAAAAGGCTCCCCAGGAGCTCAGCCGGTAGGACAGGGAGGATGTTTTCTCAGGATCCCTCCCAGACAGCAGACAGGGAGTGGGTGAGGAAAGAAACCAGAAATTCCTTTCCAGCCACCTCCCGTCCTTCTGTCTCCTGCCTACAGCAAAAGAGCAACTCCAAGCACAAGACAGATCTCTAGGGCCAGCCTGGTGCTTGCCAAAACACCGAGCACCATCTGCTCTTCCCCCCCAGCAAACATGACCACCCTGGGACGCAGCTGATGGCAGTGATCCCCTCTGCACGTGTTCACCAGCCCAGGGGTCTCCCAGAACAGAGGAGCTGTGAACCAAAGCAGGGGACCGCTCTCCTCGTGCCGGATTTAACAGCACCCCAAGCACCCAGAGTTTTGTTCCCAAAGCAGAGACTGCTGGAACGCTGACAGGCCTCAGGCAGGGAACAATGAAACCCTGAGCTTCAGCTCTGCTGTGCTAAGATGGGTAAGGTGCCCAGGGTACAGCACCTTACCCATCACAGCCGGGAACACTCACAGCTCTCAGGGCTTCCTCCAGCGAGTGGCATTTGCCTGGTTTGGCCGCAGCATCGTTCACTGATGGCTTCTTTACGCTCTTCCCTGCATGCTGCTTCCGGTGCTGCTGCTCAGGCGCTGCAGCAGGAGGGACCTGCTCCTTGTTCTGCTTCTTCAGCGCCCGCTCGAAGCCCAGCTCGAAGATGGTGTTGGTTGTGGCGATGGGTGCTGGAAAGAGAAGGTGAAAGAGGGCTCCGTGGGGAGAAGTGACACGCAGGGCAAGGGACACAGGGACAGTCGTGGGTCTGACCCCCCGTCGGAAGGCGGGTCGGGCCCACCCCGGTCCCACAGCCAGGAGGAGTCCCCGGGATTGGGCCGCTCCCCACGGCCTCACTGCACCTACGCAGGGGAGCAACATGAGGCCCAGGACCAGCCCCGGACAGGGCTAGCCAGACCCTCCCAGCAGCCACAGAGACCATGCCAGGCCTCACACAACCCGCCCAAGCCCATCCCGCACCGGGCCCACCGCACACGCGCGACCCCGCCGCTCTTACCGGCCAAGGGCAGAGAGCGGCCGGCGTTGGCCTCACCCAGAGCGCGGCGGTTGCCAGGGCCGCCCGCGGGCCGCCGGCCCTTCCGCACCACCTCCCACCGGCCGCCACCGGCCGAGGCCGGGCCTGAGCCCGCGGCCGCCATCTACGAGGAGCCGGGAACCGGGAGACAGCGGCGCCGGGGAGGCGGGACCGAGGCGCGGCGGACCCCGCTGATTGGCTGCGGCCCTGCGCACGAGCCCCGCGCGGCGGCTGCCACGTCTCCGCCCCGCCCAGCCACGTGACCGGCAGAACTCCCGCCTCGACTGAGCGGGGCCAGCGCACCCCGCCTCATCTGCTTGCCCCGCCCTCCGACGAGCCCCTCCCAATCCGCTCCGCGGGCACACAGAAGGCGGGGCCTGCGGGGTGTGGGCGTGTCCATGCAAACGAGCAGCGCGAGGCATCACGGGACACTCGCCACTCGCAACCAGCCCGGTGGGCTCCGGCGCACGCGGGCGCTGAAGAGGCGCGCGGAGTCGGCAGCAGGCGGGGTGCGGAGCGCGCGGCGTGGCGGGGCGCGTGTCGGGAGCGGCGCGTGCGGCGTCCGTGAGGTATGTGTGTGTTTTGCGTCGTGTGCAGGTGTCGGGGGGGATAAGTGTCATACTTACCTGGCAGGGGAGACACCATGATCAGGCAGGTGGTTTTCCCAGGGCGAGGCTCATCCCTTGCACTCCGGGTGTACTGACCCCTGCGATTTCCCCAAATGCGGGAAACTCGACTGCATAATTTGTGGTAGTGGGGGACTGCGTTCGCGCTCTCCCCTGGCTTGATTAGTGGAAAGATAAGACTTTTGACGAAGGTGGAGAGGAAGTGGTTAGGCGAAGGGCGAAGAGCGTGCTAGGCGGTCCTCTGAGCAAAACCTTTCAGCGCGGTCCGAAGGGTCTGGCAGCAGCGCAGGGCCGGTTCGGTGCCGCACTGTGGCTGGCATGGGAGTTGACGGGCCAGGCACTGCACACGCTTGCTTTCCCCCTCGGGCCGGGGCTGCGCCCGAGCGTTCGCTTCCCCCCGCCTTGAGACGGGGTCGAGGGGAGCGGAGCCCTCCCTGGCTCGCGGGGCTCCGAGGGTGCCGGTGCCGCGGTGCCCGGAACTGAACACAGGATTCGAGGTGCAGCCTCACCAGTGCCGAGTACAGGGGGATGATCACTGCCCTGGCCCTGCTGGCCACGCTATTGCTGATACAGGCCAGGATGCCGGTGGCCGCCTTGGCACAAGTTCGTTTACCTTCAGCAGCCATCAATCAGCACCCCCAGGTCCTTTTCAGCAGCTTTCCAGCCACTTTTCCCCAGGCCTGTAGCGTTGCAAAAACAGAAGCGAGGTTTTTCTGGTGTGTTTGGTGGTGCAAGCCTTGGGTATGCTGACACGTTATACAGGTGGGTTACTGGTTTTGTTTCGTGATCTGGACGGGCTGAGTCGGTGGGCTGTGGTCAACGATGGGAGGTTCAACAAGGCAAAGTGCCGAGTCCTGCACTTGGGCCACAAAAACCCCGTGCAACTCCCGTCTTAGCCACACTGCGGCACCGAACCGGCCCTGCGCGGCTACCAGACCCTTCGGAGCGGGCAGAAAGGTTCTGCTCGCAAGCCCCCGTAACCCACCCGTCACCTCAAGCGGAACACTCACTGCCCATGACGCAATACTGGAACAGTTCCTTTCTAAATCTACTTTTTCACCAACTAAGCCAGGGGAGAGCGCGAACGCAGTCCCCCACTACCACAAATTATGCAGTCGAGTTTCCCGCATTTGGGGAAATCGCAGGGGTCAGCACACCCGGAGTGCAAGGGATGAGCCTCGCCCTGGGAAAACCACCTGCCTGATCATGGTGTCTCCCCTGCCAGGTAAGTATGACACTCATCCCACCCGACACCTGCACACGACGCAGAACACACACACACCTCACGGACACTCCACGCGCCGCTCCCGACACGCGCCCCGCCACGCCGCGCGCTCCGCACCCCGCCTTCTCCCGACGCCGCACGCCCCTTCGGTGCCCGCGTGCGCCGGAGCCCACCGGGCTGGTTGCGCGTGGCGGGTGTCCCGTGATGCCTCGCGCTGCAAGTTTGCATGGACACGCCCATACCCCGCACGCCCCGCCCCGCGGCTCGGTGCCGTCCTGTCTCGTCTCGTTTCCCTTCCCCGGTGCTCTCAGCGCCGTTCCGCGGTCTCCGCTGGCACCGCCCCGGCCTCGTTCCGGCCTCTCGCCACCGTTAACGAGCCGGGCCACACCCGGTTCTTACCCGGCCGCCAGCGCCTGGAGCTGTTCCCACTTGTTTCTCCCCAGACGTTACAAGCCATGTCTCAAGTTTGCCCCTAGTTTTCCTCAAGGCTGTTTCATGGCTCTGGCCTCACCCCACAAGTGCAGCACGTGTCGTTGTCCTGCACCGCCAGCCCTCGAGCAGCCGGCACGTCCCGAGAACAGCTCTGCTCTGCGGTGCCGAGGGTCTTCTCCCTGTGGCCGTGGGGCTGGAGCGGTGCCACCAGCAGAACCCACCTGCTCCCGCAGTCGTGGTGAGTTCCACCGGCCATGCCCAGGCACCAGGCCAGGGATCAGGGGGGTCTGTGTGTGCAGACAGAGCTTGAGGGCTCGAGGATTATCAGCCTGGAGCGCTGGAGCCGGTGTAGCTGGGGTGCTGCAAGCACTGCGATTCCCAGCGCCTCGCCTTCCCCAGAGAATATGCCCCACTGCTGCCATGGCACTGTGTGCCCCTAGTCTGTCTCTTCTGCAGGCACCTGCTCCTCCCATGCTGCTGTCAGCGCCCAGACCCCATGGTTCTAGCACCAGGGGTCGCTGTCTGTGAACGCTTTTCCTATCCGCCCTGTACATGCTGTGGTGTTGACCTGTACCAGAGCCTAGCCCAGCACCACCCAGTGGGGGCTGCCCAGCTACCGGAACCCAGCCCGATGTCTGGGGACGCGGCTCCCTCTTTCTCCTCTGCAGGATCTGCCTGCACCGGAGCTGAGCTCGTGTCCCTGAGCCGCCCCGAGCACTGCTGGACACATCTTCCCACACACACACCCCGGCTCCAGCCTGGTCCCGCTCGGCTCTGACAGACCGAGCCCGGCGCCGGGCGGTACCTGTTCCGGTGCCGGTCCCGGTCTCGGTGCCGATCGCGGTCCCGGTGCGGGCGGGCAGCGAGAACCACCGGGCCGCGGTGTCGGAAAGGCCGTGGGCAGCGAGTGGCGACTGCTGTCGAACCTGCACGGGGCGCCTCGGCGAGAGAGGGGCGGGGCCCGCGGGGTGTGGGCGTGTCCATGCAAACGAGCAGCGCGAGGCATCACGGGACACCTGCCACGCGCAACCAGCCCGGTGGGCTCCGGCGCACGCGGGCGCCGAAGGGGCGTGCGGCGTCGGGAGAAGGCGGGGTGCGGAGCGCGCGACGGTGCGGGGCGCGTGTCGGGAGCGGCGCGTGGAGTGTCCGTGAGGTGTGTGTGTGTTTTGCGTCGTGTGCAGGTGTCGGGTGGGATGAGTGTCATACTTACCTGGCAGGGGAGACACCATGATCAGGCAGGTGGTTTTCCCAGGGCGAGGCTCATCCCTTGCACTCTGGGTGTGCTGACCCCTGCGATTTCCCCAAATGCGGGAAACTCGACTGCATAATTTGTGGTAGTGGGGGACTGCGTTCGCGCTCTCCCCTGGTATTACAGTGAAACAACAGGAAAGAGGCGGCCGACAGGGCGGAGCTGTCTGGTGTGGAGGCGCAAAAGGAATGAGCTGCGCCTGGGCTACTGCGGTGGTTATAACCTCGGGCTCTAGGCGCACCACGGTGGTTTGTTCTGGCCCAGGCCTGCGCACGCTGCCGGCAGGAGGCGGGTGTTGGTGTCACAGATTCGTGACTCTGCTTGACCTCTCACGCCGCGGCTCGGTCCCGCTCTGCCGCACGGCGGGCGGATCCATCCCCTCGGTCACGCGCGGCCCCGCTTGATTCGGGTTCGCGGCTCCCGGCGGGGCGGGGAGCTGCGCGCGCCCACGCGGCCCCGTCACGTGGTTGCCGTTCGCTACTGACGTTTCCCGGCTGACGCCATCCACCTGCGCCGCCGCTTCCGCATCCGGTTCCGTGCTGGCGGCGCGGCCCGCAGCGGGGCGGCGGCTCCGGGAGCCCGTTGGGACCCGCCGATGGCGTCCAGCGCCTCCCGGGGGCCGCGCTGCCGGGAGCGGAGCCGCCGGGGCCGCTCGGCGCGGAGCTCGGTGGCCGGCGGGCGCAGCCGGAGCCGCAGCCGGGCGCGGGAGGGCGAGCCCCGGGCGCTCCGTACGTACCGGCGGCGGGGCGGGGCGGCGTGTGCCGGGTCTCCCCGGGCGTCCGGTGGCCCCGGCGTGTCCGTGTGTGTACCGCCGCCGGTGGCCTGGCAGTGGCAGCTCCCCTGGTTGCTGTGCCGGGGAGGCGAGCCCTGCTGTGTGTGCTCGTGCTAACTGTTGTTATTTTGGGGCAGGGGAACTGTCGCCGCTTGGAGATCTAGGTGCTTTGGCCCACTCTGAGGAGGGAGTAGAAGCTGCCAAGTCCTCAAAAAGACCTGTCCGAAATCAAAAACCCAAAGGCAGTCCCAGTGACCCCAATGGTCCAGCCCCTGCAGAGACTGAGGGTCATGGTGAGCCCTCAAGGACCTCTGAGAACGGGGCCGTGCTGCCCCTAAAGGCACCCGGGAAGCGCGGACGGAAGTCCAAGACGGAGATGCTGCTGCTGAAACTGTCTCAGGACCTGGAGTGCCCGACCCCGGAGCCCATCTGCGTGCAGAAGATGCTGGGAAGCAGCGAAACCGCGGAAGGTCTGGACACCTCCCCCGGCGGGCGCCCCAAGAGGCGAGCAGCTAAAGTGTAAGCAGGGGTCTGGGAGGGGATGCTGCGGGGAGATGGGGAAGGACAGGCAGACACCGCTCTTAGAGGGGTTCATGGAGACCTCTGCCTCGCCTGGGGAATCCCGGTGTCTTTTCTGAAAGACTGTCTCACGTTGGTGAGATAGACTGATTCCCCATGGAATGACCTTTTCCTGCTTTAAGAGAAGGTGTTTGGATCCAGGAGCACAAAGGTGGGGGAGACAGCAGGGGCTTCGATGAGCTTGCGTGCAGTGGGTCTCTGACGGCAGTGGGCTATCTGCAGAGAGGAAGAGGTTTCCTTGGTTCCTGATGAAGCCAGGAGGAGGCTTGTAAGGGAGGGAGCAGAACAAGCTGTGTGAGCCCCCACTGCTTAAAGTGCGGCCCTGGGGGAGCCTGTCTGCTACCCTGAGGGAGCCTGTGTGCTTTGGTCCCTCTGAAGGCAGCTCAGGCTGTCCCTGTGCTCTCCAAGTGCCTGCACAAGCCCTGGGGCTGCAAGGGCAGAGCTGGTGGGGTTGCAGCGCCCCAAGTTGCCTCGTTCTGCTGTGCAGAGGGAGGGTGTGGTGCCTGCAGCAGCATACCCAGTGCAGGAATTCCCTTTGCTGAGCACACTCACAGGAAGATCTCTGGCTTTCTGGCTGGCAAAGGGCCATGCACTGCTCTGCCTGCTGGATGCATTCCCTGCCTGCTGCCGGAGACCCGAGGAGGCTAGTGTTCCCTATGGAGGGGCAGGGGATGCTGGCTGCCCAAGTGGCCCAGAGGCTGGCATTGCATCCAGACGGGCTCTGCTGCAGCCTGTCTGGGCAGGGCTGGAACAAGTTCCTTACCCAGACCATGAGCTGGAGCAGCACATCTGCCTGGTCCTGGAGGGAGGGCTGGCTGGGCCCTGTGTGGTGCCTCCACTCACCTCTGGGAAATGCCTTTGGCGTCCCAGGGCTTTGCTGTACCTGCAGGAGCTGGCAGAGGAGCTGACATCGGTGTACCAACCTCCGGCTCTCACCGAGGGTGCCCAGGAGCCACAGCCAGAGCTTGAGCGTATCCAGAAGAAGCGTCGGAGCCGGAGGAGGAAGGAAGATGGAACAGATAGTGATGACCCTACACGAGATGCTGACTTTGTGCCCTCAAAGGAGATCTTGCTGCAGGCTGAGGAGGAGGAAGGGAGTGAGGAACCACTCAGTGAAGTGTCAGAGCCAGAGGTGGAGGTGCTCCGGGGACACAGTGGGAAGACATCATCTGCAGGGGTACGGGCAGGGTCTCTTCCTTAGCCACTTCTTACCTTTAGCCTGGCAAAGTGTCTGAGCTGTCCTCTGGTGTCCTCAGCCCCAGCTGTTTGGGGCAGGACAGCCCTGGAGCAGGACTTGGGGGTGGTACTTTGCCTCTCAGCCATGAATCTGGGCATGAGCTCTTTGGGCTTAAGTGTGGCCAGAGGCAGCTCCAAGTGGGAGTGGATGGGGACAGGAAAACAAATACTCCTGGGAGAAGTTGCAGGCATCTTGAGCTCCTCTTGAAGCTGGTGGGAGGTAAAGGCAGGGTCTTGGAGGTTGTCTTTAGTTCACTGAAGTCCCCAGAATGGGGCTTTGTATCTTTAGCATGACATGGTCTTGGTGACTGCTGTGGCTGGGGGGACCTCTGTGCTTGTGGGCTGCAGGACAGGCAGGTCCCCCACAGGAACATTTGGGCAAGCATAGGCAGCCCTGGCCAGGTCCCCACTCTGAGTCTGCTCTTGTGCCCAGAGATCCAAGCCCCAGTGCCGAGGCCTTGCTCCCAACGGCTTTCACAACTCCATCATGGCCCCAGTGGAGAAGTGCTCCAGCCTCACCTGCAGCCTGTGAGTGGGGGGCTCGGGATGGGCTGTGGGGAGCGGTGGCTGTTGGTGCCCTGGGTACTGTTGCTGTCAGAGGCATGAGGGCAAAGGAGTATCAGGACTGACATCAGGAATGTCAGCCAGGTCAAGAGGGGGATGAGGGAAAGGCAGGGGCTGAGATCCTTGGTGTGGGGCTGCCTGTGCTGCAGGCAGGGGCTGCGCCGGGCTGTCACTGATGTCTGGCACATCCCTGCAGGCGGGATCAGAAGTACTCGCAGTGGGAGTTTCCTGACTGGATCCCTTTGGCACACAAGTGGACGTGTCTCTCTGAAAGGTATCATTGGAGCAGTGTAAGAAGGGAGAGGGGCTCGGAGGGACGCACAGCACAGGTGCTGCCTGCACTCAGGCTGTGTGATGGGGCAAGTTCTGGCAACGTTCGGGCTAAGCTGGGGCAGGGAAAGAGCTGGTGGGGGGAACGAGGGCATGGTGGGTGCTGTACTCCTGCACCCTCAGGCAGGATCAGGCCCCAGCAGAAAGGATGGGGCCTTCTTATGGGCTTTGGGGGTTTCATGGACTTGGACATGGAATCTTAGCAGCCCTCTGGGTGTCCAGTGACAGGGCACACTAGGCTGTGCGGAGGCTTGGATGGGTGCTGGGGCATGGTGCTGTGCTGGCAGGTGACTGGGTGAGGGGTGGGGAGAAGTCCTCTCACCACCTCTTTCTTCCCCAGTGAAGCTGCGCCATACCTGCCAGCAGAGGAGAAGTCTCCTTTCTTCTCCATCCAGCGGGAGGGCATTGAAGACGACGGTGTCTTGTACAGGGTAAACAGGTCTGTGATGGGGTGCCCTGAGGCACTGCTGGGGTGGTGGCTGTCATGCCTGGGACAGGCAGAAACCCCCCAGGGCTGCTGTTCTGGCAGGTCTGAGAGCTGGGTGGGCACCCCAGGGCAGCAGGAGTGGCTGTGGGCTCAGCAGCCAGCCCTGGGCTCTCACCAGCCCTGTGCCAAGGCTCTGCACCAGCTGGGTTCTGCCCTGCCTGTCCCTTGTGCTCACACTCTGCAGCAGCTCTGCTCTTGCCCCATGCCCTTACCCACCTCCCTGCTGTCAGGTTCAGCTCCCTGCAGCCCCATGAGGAGCGCCTGGATGTGTCCTTCTTCGTGGGTGGCCCTGTGTGGGCCATGGAGTGGTGCCCATCCCCGGAGGGCTCAGCGGCCTCTCAATACGTGGCTGTCTACTGCCACAGGAGCATGGAGGAGACGCACAGCGTGGCTGGGCTCCACGGGGGCCCCGCGCTCCTGCAGCTCTGGGGCCTGGGCACACTGCAGCCAGAGCAGGGGTGAGTGGATGGTGAGGTTCATCCTCTCCCAGAGCCGTCAGCCACGGCCTGAACCCTGCAGGGGCTGTGCTAGTAGCCAGCTTTGCTGCTGGTGTACACTGGAAGCTGCTGGTGTATACTGGAACTGCTGGGCACCAGCTGCTGTGTTCTTCATGGCTCAACCCATGCCTGCAGCTCTGCCAACAAAGCTGGGCTGGCTTACGCCATTGCTGCTGATCACGGCTGCGTCTGGGACATGAAGTTCTGCCCTAGCGGTGCCTGGGAGCTGCCCACCGCTGCCAGGAAGGTGAGTGTGCTGATGGAAGAGCTACTCAGGCCCTAGGAACCACCTTTGGTTTACCCCAGGGTTCCTAAGTCAATGTGCTTGCTAAAGCCTTGCCTTCCCAGGCTGGGGACAGTGACCCTGTGGCTGAACCTGTGTTGTTCCGCAGCACCCACAGATGAGCCGGCTGGGCCTGCTGGCTGTGGCTTTCTCAGATGGCAAGGTGGTGCTGTACTCCCTCCCGCATCCCAGGGCCCTGCAGCGCTCCAAGAGAACCCAGGTAAAAGGTAGGAAGAGCTGCGCCGCCGGGCAGCGTGTCCTGGCCCTCATCCCACTGTGCCGGGCTGGGCAGCGTGTGAGCCCTGGGGCTGGGGCCCCTCTGCCTGCGCGTGAGGGAGCCTGCTCTGCTGTGCCGTGGGGCTGGGGCACAGCTGTGGGGCAGCGGGACTATGCTCGGGCCAGTGCTGCCCTTCCCAAGAGCTGTGTGCAGTGGGGCAGCAGACATGGCATGACTCCAGGCTTGGGACCAGCAGCTGCTGCTGCTCCCAACCTGGCTTCTAGCAGAGGGGCACGGCAGGTGGGGAGTCAGGCTGCTTTTTGGTGTCAGAGGATGTCAAAGTGCTGCTAACCAAGGATGCTGTGGGGCATGGTTCCTCAGCAGCCCTGCCTGAGGCTGGGTGCACTGAGAGGGTGCTGTCAGCAGCAGTGCTGTGGCCACAGTGGGTTTGTAGGGCGAGGCATACCTGCAGTAGTGTGTTCCCAAGCCTTTCCCCACCTTGCTGCTTGCTGTTGGGAGTGTGTCTTCTTGTGGCAGAGCTGCTTATTCCAGCCTGGCTCAAGCTGTTTGTTGGTAGCAGGGATCTGGGGCTCTGAGCACTTGGCTTGCCTCGGGCTAATGGTGCTTGTAATAGTCTCATCTGCTGGGAGCCTGGGGAGATTGATGGTCTGCGTTCTGCTTGTGGTTGCTCAGCCGTGGCCGACAGCCCGCACCGCACGTCTGTGGGTGACAATGGGAAATGGGCTCCCTGCACCTGAACGTGGCTGCCGACCCCCAGCAGCACCAGCCTCGCACCATGTGCTGGCGCTGCCTTTCCCGACCCCCTCTCTGAGCGCCGGCTCCGGGTGGTTTGCGCCGGCTGCCGCAGCCACCACGTCAGGAGCTTGCGGCAGGCGCGGATCCTTCCCCAGCCTGCAAAGCTCCTGTGGACAGGCCAGGTCCTGTCACGTAGCGTCAGCCAGGCTGCGGCTGCACGTACTGTCCTTGTGCTTCCCAGCCGGGCTGGAGGTGATCCTGCTTTGCAGCTGCAGGATCAGTGCCAGACTGCAGCACTGCTAGGAGCTCCTGGGTCGGCATGGCATGATGTGGCTGCACCGGCTTTCCCAGGGCTCCAGGTACCCACACCTGGTGTTGCTGCCTGGCAGAGCCCAGGGCTGTGCTCTGTGCCATGCCCTGGCTGTCACAGAGGTGCCAGAGAAGATGCATGGCTCCTCCGTATCTCTGCAGGACACCGCCTCCGCTTGCGGCTGTCAGGCGCTGGGGTGTAGACGTACTTGTCTGGCGCTTGCTGTGCCTGAGGACAGCCTTTCACCGCGGGGGGGGGAGGGCCCTTCTGCCCCAAGAGGTGCATGACAGGGTCCCCACAGCTTTTGTGTCATTTTACTGGTGAGGGAGATTGTCCAGCAGACAAAGCTGGTGCATGGGGAGCCCTGCAGGCACTTTGTCCTGAGCTGTTTGGGTGCAGGGGTTTGCACAATCTGCCCTCCCCAGGAGTGGCTGTCCTGGAGCAGTGAGCCAGGCTGCTGAGCAGCTCCTGCCGCAGGGAGCTTCTGGGAGAGCTGGTGCCTGTCCTGACCCTCCTCTGCTCTCTTCTAGATGGGTCCTTCCACAAGCACATTATCTGCAAGGTCAGTGTTCTCTACCACTGCGGTCCCCCATCGGGGCTGGCACCAGTGAGCCTCCTGGCTGGGGCAGATGGGAGAGCTGGGAAGGGCATCGAGGCCCCTGTGGAGCTCGCCGCTCCCAGCTTTTTGGGGTGACAGAGGAGAGCCATGCTCCCAACCCTGGGTGTCCCCAGCTCTTGGGACATGAATGGCACCAGCATGGGCATGTGACTGATGGCTGTCCTTTGGCCTCCAGGTGCAGTGTATTGCCACGCTCCAGGTGGGCTCTATCCAGGCAGGGAATGTGTCTGAGTGCGGCCAGTGCTTTAGCCTCTCGTGGATGCCATCCAAGCCCCATCATTACCTTGCAGCTGGTTTTTATGATGGTGAGTACCCCACAGTGCACAAGAAGGGCCTGCATCCCATGGCAGAGCCTTTGGGAAGCAGCCCTTGCCCTGCAGCAGGTAGAGACACACGTGGAGCTTTGTGCTCCTTCAGCCTCGGGCAGGAAAGGGGGAAACCTGAGGATGAGTATGGGGGCAGCGTTGGGGTGAGGAGCAGCAAGTGGTGGGTACTGTGCAGGAACCTGCCTGTCCCTGGGACAGGGGAAAAACTTATTGTAGGCTGGCCACAGACTCCTTCATGTACCTTCCAGCGCCAGGACGTGGCTCTGGCTTAATCCACATGCATCTGACTTGCATGGATGCAGTATTGTGTCTGGCTTCAGGCAATCCACAGCGCTCTGCTGCGCTGCCAGGACCTGCCGTACCTGAGCCATCCTGTTGTGCTCTAAGCCCCAGCTCCAGCACTGGCTCAGCTGCTGGGTCTCTCGGCTCCTGCAGTCCCTGCCTGTGCTGCTGCCTGTCCCCCAGACCCACATGCTCCCAGCTGCAGCACTGGTGAAGTCATAGGGCAGCTCCTCATGGGCACAGGTCTCATCCCGCAGGCACTGTGGCTGTCTGGAACCTGCTCACCAAGTCCCTGCTGCAGTGTGTGCACCAGCCTGATGGCTCCCTCAAGCTCTATCCTTTCCAGTGCTTTCTAGCCCATGACCACGCAGTCCGGAGCATCGAGTGGTGCAAGGCTGACAGGTGAGGGCAGGGGTGCTGGCGATGGTGTAGGCACTGCCTGGGAGAGCAGGCTCACTCCTGCAGATGAGGGTCCTTTGCCAAGATGGGCTTGAGAGGATTTGGTGCTGATGGCACTTGGTCCTCTGAGGCACTGAAGAGGTTGGGTTGGGCTTTCTGGGGTTGAGCCACTGCCTGGGGGAGCAGCATTGTTCTGCGGGACTGGGGCCAGCCTGTGCATGCAGCAGGGACGGGGCATGGCTCTGCCCTGGGGTCTCAGTGCTGCCTTTCTCCTGGTTCTCAGCAACTTCCTGGTCACGGCAGGGAGCGACCGTAAGATCAAGTTCTGGGACCTGCGGCGGCTCTATGAGCCCATCAACAGCATCAAGCGGTTCCTCAGCACCGAGGTAGCCTGGCTGCTGCCCTACAATGGGGTCACCGTGGCCCAGGACAACTGCTATGCCTCGTGAGTGCCGGGGCCATGGTGGTACCTGCTCTGTGCCTGGCGGCCAGCCAGGCTGGGGTTTGATCTTACTCCCCAGAGGCGTCTCTCGTTTCTCCCTCCCTGGGAGTGTCCAACTGTGCCATGGTGAGGGCAGGCTCTGCTCGTGCTGGGTCTCACCATATCCTGGGGCACAAGCAAGGTGGGTGAGGGGAAGGATGGAGGCCCCTGAATCGGCTGGGCAATGGGGCTCCTGTGTGGGCCCGGGTTGACACAAGTTGGCAGAAGTGTTCTGGGGTCTTGGTGTGTTCTCACCCTCTGGGAGCTGCCCTGGGGTAACTCATGATGGCTGTGACATGCTGCTGGAGTGAGGACAACCCCCCTTCATCTGCCTGGGTCCCTGAAGTCTCTGGGGAGCTGAGCTCTTGCAGTTTTGGGGTGACACCATAGATCTCTATCGTCATCTGTTCCCTTTCTGTTGCAGTTACGGTCTCTGTGGGATCCACTACATTGATGCAGGGTACTTGGGCTTCAAGGCTTATTTTGTGGCACCTCGCAAGGGGACTGTGTGGGTAAGAGGCTGGTGCAGGGCAGTTCTGTCCTGGGTCCATGTCAGAGGCATGGGCACATGCCCCACACTGAGGGTCAGCTGGGTCCTGCAGCTCCCAGGCAGGGGTGACACAGCCCGGCTGTGTGAGGCCCCGGCTCCTAGGTTACCCTTTGCTCCTCGGACAAGGGACCATGGCCACTGTGTGAGGTGCTGTCCCTACCTGTGTCCAAGCTGGCTGCACTTCGGAGCCCATCCCTCCCCGGGGGGTGGAAGGTGGTGGTGGTGCTGCTGCAGCCTGGCTGGGGGTGGTGGGGAGCCCACTGGGACCCTGTGCTTTAGAGATGTCTGTTCCTGCAGAGCATATCTGGCTCAGACTGGCTAAACACAGTGGCTGCAGGAGACATCACCGGTGAGCTGGTGGCTGCGGTGCTGCCCGACCTGGCCATCAACCCTCTCAACGTCAAGCGGTCTTCAGACCGTAGATTTGTAAGTGATCATCATGCTTGGCAGGGCCCGTTCCTGACACATGGGGCTGGGCAGGGTGGGAGTTGTGTTCCTGGGTCATGGGAAGAGTATTCTGAGCCGGCCTCAGGGCCTCTGCTGCCCCACACATGTGTGAGCATGTCATGGATGCGCGTCCTTCATGCCCACATAGGTGCTGCGTGGTGGGGAAGGGCAGTGGTGACAGCCTTGATCTTGGGGATCCTGGGGCAGGGCTCCTGGGGCCCCCAGCCCTGCTCAGTCCTTGGTGGTCCCTGTCTGCGGAGGAGCACATGGACCCCCTGCACTGAGCCCCATCTTGCCCACAGCCTGTCTACAAAGCTGACCTGCTGCCCTGCAGCCCCGACGGGTCAGGGGGTGGTGAGCAGGCATTGCCACTGACCAGGCGCTACAGCGAGATGGTGACCAAGAGCTACATCCGATTTCGGGACACAGACCTGGTAGGAGGGGCAGGGGGCAGGCCTGGGGCTGGGTGGTCCTGGCCATGAGTGGGACCTGTGGGCGTGGGGCTGGGGCTTGTGGGGCTGGGGCTTGTGGGGCTGGGGCTGGACAGTGGGAGCAATAGGGCGAGGAGATGCTGCTCAGGTGTTGTGGCAGCCCCTCACCTCTGGTGGAGCCCCAGCTGACTGCCCTGAGAGTGTAGGGATGGGCTGCCCCCTGCTTGGTTGCAGGGCAGTGGGGGCGTGGCTGTGGGCATCAGTCCCAGGCAGAGCTGCACTCTTGGTGTCATGGCTGTGGCAGCAGTCTGGCATGCCCAGCCCTGGCAAGGAGATTGTGAGGGGTCACAGCCTGCCTGCACCCCGCTCCCCAGTGTTCCAAGCTGTGTTCGGGATGTCAGCATGGGGTGCCAGGGCCAGGCTGTGCTCAAGGGCCCTCTAGAGAGTGGGGTCTGCCATGCTGCAGCCCCCTTGCCCTGGCCCTCCCTAGGGTCTGGCTTCTCTTACCCTGGGCTGTGGCTGTTTGGTGGGTGACCCTGGGGGCACCCCGTGCCCCCTGGCTGAGCAGCCCCTGCCCCTGTGGCAGTGCTGGTGGTGCCGGCACCGCTGTGCACTCAGCACTCCTGCCCCAGGCACACAGCCCATCGCCGTGCCACCCCTTCACAGCGCAGCTTCAAGAACTTCCCCAGCCGGGAGCCCATGCGCAGGATGCACACGCAGGAGGTGAAGGCAGAACTGAGCCTCGACCGCCTGCAGCTAGAGTCCCTGCACAAGGTGAGAGAGCCCCAGGAGGCTGTGGCTGCTGCAGGCAGGGTCTGCCTCTAGCCCACTACCCCTGGTGCTTACCAGGTGCTGGGATCCTGGGGCTCCCTCCCTCCTGACCCCCTTTTCCTCCCGAAGGTGCGCTTCAGCCCCAACCTGGACTCGCATGGGTGGCTGGTGTCAGCGGGGCAGGCGGGCATCGTGCGGGCACACTGCATGGTGGGGCTGGCCTCCGGTGTGAGCCGACAGCTCCTGCCAGAGCGCCGTGCCCGCTTCAGCTCCCTCTATGGGGATGAGCCTGGCAGCCCCAGCCCCACCGAGTGCTCCCCGCTGCTGCAGGCAGAGTAGCACCGAGTGCTCCTCACGCTGCTGCCGTGTGTTCTCGCCCCAGGCAGGAGTTGGCTGGGACAGGCTGTGCTGTCTGGGGGGGCTGTGTACCCCCTCTCGGTGCTTCTTACCCTCTGGGTCCCACCTCAGGGGAGGGACGGCTGTTCCTGGCTGTCACCGGGGATGCTCAGGACACTTGTCCTTGTGCTCTGGGCCCAGGAGGATCCTTTTGCGCTGTTTGGTGCAGGGAGGGGGGGTGTTGGGACTGGTGCATGTCCCTGGCTTGAGCTGTGGTTCTTGGGGCCTGATGCCAGGGAAGCATCCGTAGATCCCTGCCTGTGTGGAGCTGTGCTTGTGCTGACGCCTCCCCTCCCTGTGCAGGTGCAGGGGGCTGGGGGAGCCCAGCCATGTCCTGAGCAGGGCTGATGGGGCCGGTGAGGGGGCCGGCAGCTCTGGAGTTGCTCACATTGAGCCTGTGTTCAGCTGTGCAGTAAACGTGGTTTGTTTTGTAAAGGTTGTTTGTGGTGCTGGCACAGGGCCACGGGGTGGGCGCTGGTACCTGGGGTGGCTGTGTCCCCCACTCTGCTCTTGTGGGGTGCCGGCGCTGTCCCCCCTCCCAGTCCCCTCCTGGCTGCGTGTGCCGCTGCTGCTGCTCTCCAACAAGTTTATTGGTGGCTGTGGACTCTGCCACCGCCCGCTGGACTCTGCACAAAGAGATGGACAGAGAGACAGACACACACACACACTGACAGGTGCGACAGACACAGAATCACAACGGCGGGGAAAGATCAGGCCAAGGCATGGCAGCATCTGGCCCAGCCTTGGCTAGGAGGCAGGGAGCAAGGCCAGGGCTGCCCTCACCCTACACACCAGCAGCAGCTCCCCTGGCTCCCCTGCAGCCTGGGTACCAGCAAACCCAGGGTCAGGGGGGCGGTGGGGCAGCCCCTGTGGCGCTGGCGGAGTGGAGTCAGAGCCAGATCTGGCTTCCACTGCTCCCCCAGGGGATGTCCCTACCTGCCCTTGCTCCTGACGGGTAAAGCAGGGCTCCAGGGGGGACATGTGATGGAGCAGGATACTCCTCCTCCTCCTTTGGAGCTGCTCCCAGCACAGCTGGGGCTGGAGGATCCTGGGGGAGCCCCTGTGCTGCTGGGGGCCAGGCTGTGTGTCTCCCCTGGGACACTACACATGGGGACACTGTCCCACCCCAGGGCTCTGAGGGTGCAACACAAGGACAGGAGCCCGAGTGCTGTACCCCGTGCTCCAGGGACAGCTCCTGGGGTGTGGGGTTGTGGCCAGGCCTGACCCAGTGCTGCAGCAGGCAGGGGTCTCGGGCACAAAGGTGTCAGGCGCAGGGGTCCTGGCAGTGCTGGCAGCCCACCATCTCCTCCTGGTACCGCTCCACTTGCACCGTGCATGATGCAAAACCGAACTTGCTCTGCAGCTGGGTGGTGGCTTCGTGCAGCACCGTCTCGAGGTCAGCGCTGGTGTCTGGGGATGGTAACACAGTGGGGTTAAGCCCTGGCGTTGAGGCAGTCAGTGGGTCCTTCGGCTGTGCCCTGGGGTCCACAGTGCTCATGGGGCACTCACCAACAGCCACGTGTACCGACATGGCGTGGTGGCTCAGCGTCAGGGCCCAGAGATGCAGGTCATGGACACCCTTGACCCCATTCACCGCCAGCAGCATCTCCTTCACTGCATCGAACTCGAGGCCCCGTGGTGTCCCTGCCAGCAGTGCCTGGTCACAGGGAGCCACCCCCAGCCCCATACTGGGGTCAGGGCTGGTGGTGGGAGCAGGCAGGGGTGGGTTTGGGGCTGCCCCAGGCTGTGACCAGACTGGGGATGGTGGCTCCAAGGTGAGGTGACCTCTCACCACGGCCATTTGCCTGGGGAGGTCAGGGGAGGGAGGGAAGGATGGGAGGGTGGGCTGGGTTGTGGCTGGGTGGGGGGTGAGCTGCCATGTACGGAAGGGGCTGTGGCAGCTGCAGCCACAATGAGCTCCTGCACCCTCCCTTGTGCCCCTGGTCCTGCACCCTCCTCACCCACTGCTCACCTTCCATGAGGACTCTAAAGACATCCCTGAGGATGGTGAAGGTGGAGCCAAGGACAAAGACTGAGAAGAAGAGGGTGCTGATGGGGTCTGCAATCTTGTACTGGGGCTGCAGAGAGCAGGGTCTGTGTGAGGCTTGGGGGCAGAGCTGAGCTGGACACCTGGGCATGGGGCTGAGGGAGCTGTTCCCACAGGCAGTGGAGGCAAGTCTAGCCTGGGCACCTTGAAGTAGATGATGGTGGCAGCCACAAGGACACTGATGCTCTGCAGTAGGTCACCCACCACATGAACGAAGGCTGCACGGACACTGGTGCTTCCAGGTAGGGGGGCATGGCTGGGCAGGCAGCCCCCGGTGCTCTCCAGCTGCTCATAGCCCTCTGTGCTGTGGCTGTGGCCATGGCTGACGGGAGACTGGTGCAGGATGTAGGCCATGCTGGGGAGAGCAGGGCAGGCTCAGCGCTGTGCTGGGCAGGACGCAGTGGCCCCGCTGGCCCTGCCTGGACCCTCACACAGACAACGGTGGCTGGGCATCACAGGCAAAAGGGACACAGGAAGGCACTCCTGTGCCCCAGGACGGGGGAGAGGTGTGGGGCAGGGTCTCACCATGTGGCAGGGCTGGAGGCGCAGCAGGGACGGGGCACTCAGCATAGCAGGAAGGTTTGTGGGGCCAGGGCTCAGACTGGGCATGGGGGCAGGGCTGAGGGGCGTGCTGCTTGGGGAGGCCAGGGGATATGGGGCTAGAGGATGTACGTACATGGGCTGGAAGCTGGGAGAATATGGGGGACAGAATAGGGGGAGGCAGTGCTTGGGGATATGAGGTTGGTGCACAGAGACAGAAGGTGACCTGGGGGCCAGGGCTGGGGGTCTTGGGGTACCAGGGGCAGCCATGGGGCAGCGGTGTGGGAGGGGAGGCCAAAGTTCAGGCTGGGGGTGTGCAGGGGGATGTGGGTATGCACAGCCCCATGTGGGACGTACACCAGGTTGACGCCAACGGCGCTGGCAGATGTAGCCAGCATGGCTCGTGCCTCGATCTCGTAGTCATTGCTGATGATGCGGGCAGCTGCCAGGTAGACAAGGGCCCCGGTCATGACCCATATGGAGAGGACAGAGGCCAGTGCACCCAGTGTTTCTGCAGGACAGGAGCCATCAGGACCCATCCTGGCTGCAGTGCTCCCATGGAGCCTTGTGTCCCCTCAGCTTACCTGAGCGGTGCCAGCCGAAGCTCATAGTCTTGGTGGGTGGGTGAGTGGAGACCCAGAGGGAGAAGAGGCTGACGGACATGCTGCCTATGTCTGTCAGCAGGTGGGCCGCATCTGTCATGATGGCCAGGCTGTGTGCCAGATACCCACCTGCGGGCACAGGGCAGCTGGTACCCAGTGCTGGGGCAGCCACCCATCCCCATCCCTGTCCCACTGTTACCTATCACCTCCCCGATCATGAAGATGCAGCAGACAGTGCAGGCAACACTCAGCTGCCGGCAGGCCTGGAGCCTGCCCCGACCCGGGCTGGGGGCACGGGGGCTGCAGCAGCAGTGGGGAGCTGGAGCTGGGGGTCCCGGCGGTGCCAGGGGGTCCTGGGAGCCTGCAAACAGACTGGGGGCGGGGGTCACTGCCGGCCGCACCGGCTACCAGAACCCCTGCCCGGCACCCCCGGGAGCTGCCCGGAGCTCCTGGTGGCCGAGCGCCATCGTCCCTCCCAGCCCCGGTCTGTTCCGTGCGATGCCGGCATACCCCCGGAGCGGGGCCCGTCGCGTGCCCCTCGGAGCCTCGCGACCGGCGTCTCCCGCTGCCGCACCGGGGTTCGCGGCCGGGGCGCTGGCAGTGTACGAAGAAGCCGGGCGCGCCCGTCGGGACGAGCAGCCGCGGAGCTGCCGGAGGAGCCGGGGCCGTCCCCAGCGCACCGGCTGCACGGCGGAGCCGCGGGGAGCCCAGTCGGGGGTGGAGGGTGGCGTGGCCGGTGCGGGAGCGGGCGCCTGCGGCGGAGGTGACGGTGGGACCGAGGTGTTGGGTCTGGGGCCGGGCTGCTGGACGGGGCACTAGCGCGGGACGTGAGGCGTGGGAAGCGGGCGGCGGAGGCGGGGGCCGGCGTGCGGGAGAGGTGGGCGAGGGACCGGGGCTGGGGCGTTGATGCATGGAGCAGCAGTGCGGGAGGGCGGATGGACGGTACCGGTGTGGGTGGGTGACGCTTGGGCGCCGGTACCAGCCAGACGGACACCCGAGGGGGGAACGGGGCCGGCGCACAGGTTCCGCTTGAACGGAGGTGCCGGTGTCTGGGGTGAAGGTGCCAGTGCACGGACGGTCGGGGCTGGCTCGGGGTCTGCGGAGGTGCTGATGTCTGTGTCGGATGAAGGCGCGGGGGTGGGGGGTACAGACGTGCTGGCGGGTACTGGTGCCAGGGGATGCCGAGGACTGGGGGAGGTGGGCACTGCGGGACGTGCCGGGAGCTTGCGGGCCCGGGGGATGGGACCTGGCGCTGCCGGAGGGGATAGAGCCGGGGGTGAGGGCATGCGGGACGATGGGGGGTGATGGAGATGCCGGGAGTGATGTGGGAGCCCAGTGCGGGCTGTGCGGGTGCGTGGGATCAATGCAGGTGCAGGGAGTGATGGAGGTGGTGGTGTCGGGGTTGCCTGGGGCACTGGGAGGTGGTTCTACCAGTGCCGGGGTTATGGGGTGCCGGGGGTGGCGGTGATGGGGGTGATGGAAGTGCCGGGCGATGGGGTGCCGGTGCTGGCGGTACCTCTTGAGGCGCAGGCTGCCGTCGGCGCGGCTGCCCCGCGGGCTGACCAGGCGGGAGCTCTCGGTGCCGGTCGGGGGCTCCATGCCGCGGGCGAGCAGCACGGCGGGCACCCGCCGCCGGACTGCCGCGGCCCCGCCCCCCTGCCGAGGCCCCGCCCCCCTGCCGAGGAGGGAGGGACCGGAGCCCCCCGGGCACCCCGCGGCGGGGGAGGGAAGGGGGACGGCCGCGGACCCGCTGAGACACCGGTTAGAGGCACGGGGCGGGGGCAGTGGAGCCGCAGGACACTGCACCGGAGCTGCTCGGCTCCCGGGGGAGGCACGGAATGGTGGTTAACCGGGTGCTCTGGTTAACTTGTGCAGGGGGCTGGTAGGCTGTGGGAAGCTGCTGGGCTACGTGGGCGCTGCTGGAGCGTGGGGGGCCGCTTTTGCACCTCGGGGATATCCAGGGGGTTGATGAGAGAACACATCCTGGAGACCACTTCTGAGCATGTGAGCACGGACAAGAAACCCACCTGGAATCTGGAGAAGCCAGCACGGCTTCCCCAAGGGATGGTCATGCCTTACCGTGTCACTGACGACCTGGAGATGGGGGGAGTGTGTGGACATCATCTGCCTGGACCTTGGTGGGGTTTGGGCACCATGTCCTCTAAGATCCTCCTGGAGAAGCTGTGGCAGTGTGGGCTGGATGAGCAGGCAGGAAAGTGCATTGAATACTGACTGCATAGCCAGGTCCAGGGGGTGATCTGTGGCACAAAGGCTAGCCAGTAATGACTGGTGTACCACCAGGGTCAGTACTGGGTCCAGTCCCATTTAACATCTTTGTGAATGATCTGGATGCTGGGGCAGGTTTGCAGGTGACCCCAAGCTGGAAGGAGCAGCTGTACACGAGGGTTGGGCTGCTCTATCATGCAGAGGGACCGAGACAGGTAGAGAAATGGGCTGACAGAACCTCAGGAAGTTCAGCAAGGGGAAGTGCAAAGTCCTGCTCCTGGCCAGGAATAAACCCACCACACCAGCACGTGCTGTGGGCTGCCCAGCAGGAAAGCAGCTCAGCAAAGGCCCCGGGGTCCTGGTGGACACAGAGTTGACCATGAACCCTTGCTGCAAAGGTGGCAAATGGTCTCTTGGGCTGCATTAGAAAAAACATTGCCAGTTGAGGGGGGTGATGATGTTTCCCAGCTCAGCACTGATCACCCTGGGAGGACTGGGCCCAGCGCTGGGCTCCCAGTGCAAGAGGGACATGGGCAGACTGGAGATCTCAAGTCTATGAGAGGCCACCAAGGTGCTGGAGGGACTGGAGCATCTCTGCTGTGGGGAAAGGCTGAGGGAGCCAGGACAGCTCAGCTTGGAGCAGAGCAGGCTCTGGGGGATGGAATCCGTGTCTGTAAATACCTGCAGGGAGGGGATGAGGAAGAGGGAGCCAGGCTCTTCCAGCGGTGCCCAGGATTAGAGGTCACGGGTACACACCGGGCACAGGGAGTGTCCCCCTGGACACGCTCCCCCGTGCGCGGGTGACACGGGCACGGGCTGCCCAGGGTGGCGGGAGGGTTCTAGGTCCCTGGAGGCTCTGGCCGTGCTCCCGGGCAGCGGCTGCGGGGCACTGAACGGGACAGGGCCGGGTTCCGCTATCCCCATTACCCGCTGTCCCGGTTCCCGCGGGTGCCCACGTGTGGCGGGGGCGTGGCGGGGCCGCGGGGGCCGCCGGGAGCCGCGTGCAGCAGCGGCCCGTCCCGGCAGCCCCCGCGGCCCATCCCGAACCCCCCGGCCCGCGGCGGCGCGCGGAGATGGCGGCGGCGGGCGCGGAGGAGCGGCGGGGCAGCGCGTGGGGCGCGGCGGGCCCCGAGCGCGGCCCCGGCCCCGGCCCGCTGGGCTCGCTGCTCAGCCGGCTGCCGCTGGCGCCGTCCCCGCGGCGGCGAACCGCCAGCCAGTGCCAGCCGGAGCCGCCGCTGCTGCGCACCAGCAAGCGGACCATCTACACGGCCGGGCGGCCGCCCTGGTACAGCGAGACCGGCGCGCCCGTGGATGAGGCCTTCGTCATCGGTCAGCGGCGGGACGCGGCTGGGGAATGGATGGGGCCGGGATGGAGCCGGGTCAGGATGGAGCTGGGGCCGGGGCAGAGATGGAGCTGTGGCCCGGAGCTGGACTGGGGCAGGGATTGAGCCAGGGCTGGGGCTGGGGAAGTGATGGAGCGAACGATGGGTCTGGAGCTGGCGCTGGGACCAGGTAAATGATGGAGCCAGGCCCTGAGCCGCGGCTGGGGAAGAGATGGGGCCGGGCTGGAGCCGGAGCCGGGCACTGATGGAGCCGGGGCCTTCGCGGTGGCCCTCCTCTCACCTGCAGGCCTGTGTGGCGGCAGTGCTTCGGGCAAGACAACAGTGGCGACACGGATCATCGAGGCGTTGGACGTGCCCTGGGTCGTGCTGCTCTCCATGGACTCCTTCTACAAGGTGAGGGCTGGGGCCAGGGCAGCACAGAGCTGTGGGCAGTGCCAGCGGATCCGGGGGTCTGGCGTGGCAGTGATGGGGTCCGGGTGCTCTGGCATAGCACTGGGTGGACGACGGTGCCCGCAGGTGCTGGATGAGGGGCAGCAGGCACTGGCAGCCCGCAGCGACTACAACTTCGACCACCCTGACGCCTTCGACTTTGAGCTGCTCGTCAGTGTCCTCCGCAAGCTCAAGAAGGGCAAGAGCGTGAAGGTGCCGGTGTATGACTTCACCACGCACAGCCGCCGCCGGGAGTGGGTGGGTGCCATGGCAGAGCTGGGATGGGCATTGGGAGGGCAGGCTGGGTGAGCCCTGGGAAGGGGGGATGTCTGTGGGCAGGGGTAGGGAGTGCAGGGGCTGTGGGGCCTGGGAGAGCAAAGGGAGGGAGGGTCTCCAGCCATCAGGGGTGTGTGTGTCATTCTGGGGGATTTGAGGTGTGGAGGCAGGGAGGGGGCACGGAGACATGGAGATGGATATGGAAATGGGGGTGAGCGCAGAGTTCAGGGAGAGGCTGCAGTGGGGAGCATGGAGTGCAGGGAGGGAAGGAGATGGAGGGGAAGGCAGAGGTTTGGGGCTCTGGAACAAGGCTCTGTGTCAGTGCAGGGCTGGGATATCAAGTGTAGGGATCAGAATAAGGGCTCTTAAAGGTTGGGTGGTGCAGGATGGTTATGGCAATTGATGCCCACGAGTGGCGAGAGCCCGGCATGGGTCAGGGGCTGAGGGCTTTAAACTGACAGAGGGGAGACTAAGATGAGATAGGAGGAAAATAAATTCTTCCCTGTGAGGGTGGTGAGGCCCTGGCACAGGTTGCCCAGAGAAGCTGCCCCATCCCTGTAGTGTTCAAGGCCAGGTTGGACAGGGCTTTAAGCAACCTGGTCTAGTGGAAGGTGTCTCTGCCTGTGGCAGGGGGTTGGAATCCTAGATGAGCTTCAAGGTCCCTTCCCACCCAAACCATTCTGTGACTGTGCCGTCTGTGCCGAGTGCTGGCCTTGCTGCAGCATGCATGAGGGGGGCAGGACAAGCACAGCTCTTATCTGCCCACAGAAAACAGTGTATGGGGCCAACGTCATCGTCTTTGAAGGGATTCTGGCTTTTGCGAACAAGGAGCTGCTGAAGGTATCGCTCGCTGCCTGATGTGGCTGGTGGCCCATCTTGATCTGCGGTGTGGCAGGAGACGTGCGGTGGTGTGCTGCAGTGGAATGGGTGCTGGCTTGGCCTGGCCCTTGGTGCCGCTGGGCCAGGGTGATGGCTGGGGGCTGTCAAGAGGGAGGTCAGTCCCCGCCTGCGGGCAGAGCCCCTCCATGTCCAAGGCTTCAGGAGAGGCAGCACTGGGTGTCCTCGCCATGGGGGTCAGACCTGGCTGAGCTGTGGATGAGGGGAATGAGGTAGGTCTGGTGGGGGGCTGCATAGGGGGTGCTCACTCTTCCCAGTTTTCCAGCTCTTGGACATGAAAGTATTTGTGGACACGGACTCTGACATCCGGCTGGTGCGGCGGCTGCAACGCGACATCATGGAACGTGGTCGCGATGTTGCGGGTGTCATCAAGCAATATAACAAGTTTGTGAAGCCATCCTTTGAGCAGTACATCGAGCCCACCGTGCAGGTCGCCGACATCGTGGTGCCCAGGGGTGAGGCTGCTGCATTTGCCAGACCTGACCCCAGCTCCGGCAGCGGGTGTCCTAGGATGGGGTTGGGTCAGTGTGCCTCTGACCCAGCTTCTCTGCTCTCCTGTCAGGTGGGGAAAACTTTGTGGCCCTGGACCTCATTGTGCAGCATGTGCACAGCCAGCTGGAGAAGGTGAGCTCTGGGCTGTTTGATTACTGCTAGTGTGGGTGAGGAGGAGGATTCTGCACACAGAGGGGAGGATGTGGATGCTTGCAGCCCTGTGCTCCTGGAGCACGCAGAGGGGCTCGGTGTCACTTCTCTACAAAAGGTCTCGGGGCAGACAGAGCTGTGACACGGGCTGGGGAAATGGGGATAGGTCTGGGTACAGTGATGTCTGGCACTTGCGGTCTGGCCTGGCCTTGTTCACGTGCTGTCATTCTGGAGAGCTCTTCTGATCTCAGCTCTCCCCACCCTGCTTGTCCTGGCTGTGCCCCGTCAGTCTGCCCTTGCCTCCCCAGCTGTGGTTTTTGTGCTCTGGGTTTAACCCCAGGAGAAGGGATGGGAGCTGGGCCAGGGCTGCTGTGAGTGGTTGTGCCTGGTGCAGTGACTGTGTTTCCTTTCCTTCCCCTCTTGCCGCGCTGGATGACTCTGCTCCACCACCCAGCGTGAGATCACTGTCAGGTACGTGGAGACCCCACCAGCCACAGAGGGGCTGGTTCCTGGGCTGGGGGTGGAGGGCCACCAACACCTGCTCTTCACCGAGTCCTGCCCCTTCTTGTCCCTGCTGGCCAAAGCTTTGCTAAGGTGTCTGAGCATAGCTGCTCTTCCTCAACTGCCCTGCATGCAGCTTCTTGGGGGTCGTCATGCTATGGCTGCAAGCTTCTGTGTGACCTGTCCCACAGCAGCTATGCTTGACTCATGTGACCAGTGCCCTGCCTTGTTCCCATCCCTTTCTGGAGCACAGCTTGTTGGATTGTTCCAGGCTGCTCCCTTCTATGGCAGAAGGGCCCTGAACAGTCCCTGTTCTCTGGGACTTCACATAGCCTCAAAGGGACAGTCCTCGTAGCTCACTACAGCATGGGCAGCCCAGTCCCAGGGTATGTAGCAAGGTCTTCACATGCAGAGATGCTGCTCCTGCTCGCTGGGTGCTGGTATAGAGGCTCGTGTACATGGGCTGCTGGCAGCTGGATCTGTGGTCAGAGGAGGTTTGCCCCACTTTTATGGGTTGGTACTGCTTTGGGATCTTATACCTCGTACCAGACTTGGGGCTTTCCTAGGGATCAAGGCAGGAAGACCAAAGCGCTTTCTGATGTCCAGCCTGTGCTCTAGGTTCTGTGGGAGGAGCCTTCCTTTGACCAGGGACCATGTCCCACTCTGGGGTGGGTCCAGCGCGGTGGCTCTGTGTGCCTGTGCTGTGTAGCTCTGATCACTGCTGCCTTGTTGCAGGGCAGCTCTGGCCTCTGCCCACCAAGGGCAGCCCCTGCCGAAGACGCTGAGCGTCCTGGAGAACACGCCGCAGGTGCGAGGCATGCACACCATCATCAGGTAGGTCCCTGCCTCCTTCAGGGTTCCCTTCCTGCAGAAGGGCTGTTCTGTAGGATCACGCTACGAAACCTGGTGTCAGTTTTCCCTCATCTGCCTTAAGGGCTTCAGACATAGAGGTTTTCTTGGAGCAGGACTGAACAGAGCTGGCTCCACCCTACAGACAGTTTTTTGGCAACAAACCCTTGGCAGGTCTGCACTGGGGTTACTTTTGAGCCATGGGCAGGCTTTTCTTATGATGAGAGGAGACTGGTTAGCTCTTTGCTAGCTGGAGCACAGGCATAGTAGCTGGTGACATGGGGTGAGGTGCCCTCACTGCCCCTCTCATGACGCACTCGGGTTTAGAGCCAGCTTTACAGAAGGGACCCAGGCTGCTGCTTCCATGACTTGATCTTTCCATTCCTCACCAATGCTCCTTTTTTCTAGGTGACAGTACCACTAGTGTAGGGTCAGGAGCTGAATCCCGTAGGACCACTAAAGACATTCCTCGTTACTGTGGTTGGAGAAGCTTGAAGCCTCTGTGTGTGTTTTTGTCCCTGGGCTGTAAACCAGGAAGGGGATGCTGAGCTCAGCAGGGCTTTCCTGCGCCTGCTCCCACTGTGGCTGGCTACCAGCACCCCTGTGTTGGTTTGGAGAACGTAAACATGTGACTACATGCAGGCAGTGCCTCTCCTGGTAGAAAGCAAGGCGTTCTTTCTCGAGGCTCCTCCTGTGACTCCTCCCTGTGGCAGCATAGACTCCAAGGGCCATTCACAGCAGTAAAAACCTGGTGATGTGGCACCTTATGCTCACTAGGCAGAGGCCTGTGCCACTGTGTGAAGGCCATGTGTCTCCCCACTAGGCTGTGCACTTCTAGTAGCTCTGACTTCAGGTCACTAAGGGAACTTTGGAGCAGATATGACTCTGTCCCTACAGCATCTCCTTGCACTGCTGTGGCATCAGCTTCCTCCTGGCCTGAGCCGATTTCTCTAGCTCATCCGCTGGCTGCATTCAATGGTAGATGAAGGCGGAAGGGAGATCTTGGGGAACAGCACCTCCAGAGGCTGAATGTTGTTTGCTTGCAAAGGAGCAGTTTTCCCTTTCCTGGGGTCATATAGGGTGAGAAGAATGCCAGCCTTTGTGCAGCAGCCTGCCCATCTCTAGCCTTCCTGCTCAGAGGCTCTGGCAGGGACCTTTTACCTATGGCTCCTGCTGTTCCCCCGGGAGATCCAACAGCGTGACACTGGTGTGTGCTCTCTCAGAGGAGTGTGAGCAGTGCCACAGGCCAGGTTGAACCAGCCCGTGTCTGGAAGGGACAGCACCATGGGCAGGCATTGGATCATCTGTAGCTGCTGTTCCCCTCTTTCTCCTTGAAGTCTGTGTTCTTTTGTCTTGCTGGGAGTGGCATGTCATGCCTCCGCCTTTATGCCACAAGTGTCTAATAGCCTTAATCTGCTTGGATTTAGGAGTTTGTTCAGCTGCCCTGGGAGGGAGGGAACCAAACCCGTGCGGGCTGCGGTCAGAGTCCAGCAGCACTGCTGATCTCGAGTTACTATGCTGGAGCTGAGCTCCTGGAGCTGGCCAGTGTGTGCAGCAGGGCTGCGGGAGGCGGACTTTGCCTCTTCCAGATGGTAAATGAAAAATAACCACGCTTATGAGGGGTGTTGACTTGGCCTGTCAGCCACCCCCTCAAATCCTGCTGCAGCCTAAGAAAGCAGGGGAAGCTGAGGAAGTGCTGTTACCAAGATCTCTAAGCTGATGAACTCACTCCTGTATTTGGTGATAGCAAGGCAGCTTGTGTTCCTGGTGCTTGTAGGTGATACTTGGCAGTGCTTACTTGGTTCTGCATGACTTCAGCATGGTGTGGAGCTGTAATGGTTTTCACATGTGATCCTCTGGGCTTCCCTCTGCTCCAGAGGCACTGTTTCCTGCCCACTGAGGTTCTCCTATGCTCCCTGGAGAGGTCCAAACTGGCAGGGGATCAATTGCACAGCTTTTGCTAAGCTTCCTGCACCTCTGTGTGTGAGGTTACTTTCCCTTGGCAAATCTGATCTCATCTTCATTCCAGCTGCTGCGGTGCCATCAGCCCCCTTCCACAGTGGGAGCCCTTATGGGGTGCTGGTGTTCCCACCGGCGCTGCCTTTTGGAGTGACTTGGCATGCCAAACCTGGCATCTGTGGATGTGCCAGGGAACTGTGAACCAGAATTTCCCTCCAGCCTCCCTTCTTCCATCCTGTCTTCTCCAGTGCAGCATCCCTTGGATGCAGCCTGTTGATCTTGGCTTGCCATGCTGCTGCCAGCCAACGTGGTTTCCCTGTTGTTCAACACTGGAGGCTCTTCTGTGATTCAGCCTTCTGTCTCTGAGGGCCCTCCTGGAAGATTTTGTCGTGGCAGCAGATGAGCGTCTCGTTGAGTGTAGTCATGGCAAATTCAGGCTTGGCATCTCAGGGAGAAGTGGTTCCCAGAGCAGGGAGAAGTGGTTTCCAGAGCAATTTTCTCTTATCATGGAGAGGCAGGAACCAAAACGTAGTCCTGTACTAGAACAGCTGAATTATTTTATTCATGATCAGTCTGAGTATCATAGAATCACAGAACAGTTTGGCTGGAAGAGACCTTAAAGCTTATCTAGTTCCAACACCTGCCACAGGCAGGGACACCTTCCACTAGATCAGGTTGCTCCAAGCCCCGTCTAACCTGGCCGTGAACACTGCCAGGGATGGGGCAGCCACAGCTTCTCTGGGCAACCTGTGCCAGGGCCTCAGCACCCTCACAGGGAAGAACTTCTTCCTAAGATCTCATCTGAATCTCCCCTCTGCCAGTTTAAAGCCACTCCCCCTTGTCTTGTCCGTACAGGCCCTTGTCAAAAGCCCCTCTCCAGCTTTCTCGTCAGCCCCTTCAGGCACTGGAAGCTGCTCTAAGGTCTCCCTGGAGCCTTCTCTTTTCCAGGCTGAGCCAGCCCAGCTCTCTCAGCCTGTCTCCAGAGCAGAGCTGCTCCAGACCTCAGAGCATCTTCATGGCCTCCTCTGGACTCACTCAAACAGCTCCACGTCCCTCTTGTGTTGTTGCCCCCAGAGCTGGATGCAGGACTGCGGGGGGGTTGTGTTTTACCAGAGTGGAGCAGAGGGGGAGAATCCCCTCCCCTCGACCTGCTGGTCACGCTGCTGGTGATGCAGCCCAGGACATGGTTGGTTTCTGGGCTGAAGCGCACACTGACGGGTCATGTTGAGCTTCTCATCGGCCAGCACCCCCAAGCCCTTGTCCTCAGGGCTGCTCTCAATCCAGTCTCCTCCAGCCTGTATTTGTGCTTGGGATTGCCCTGACCAAGGTGTAGGACCTTCCATTTGGCCTTGTTGACCTTTACAAGGTTTGTACTGTCCCACTTCTCCAGCCTGTCCAACTCCCTCTGGATGGCATCCCTTCCCTCCAGTGTGTTGACTGCACCACACAGCTCAGTGTCATCAGCAGACTTACTAAGGGTGTGCTTGATCCCACTGTCTGTGTCGCTGACAAAGATGTTAAAGAGCACTGGTCCCAGTACTGACCCTGAGGAACACCACTTGTCATTGGTCTCCATTTGAACATCGAGCTGTTGACCTCAACTCTTTGGGTGCAACCATCCAGCCAATTCCTTATCCACCAAATGGTCCATCCATCAAATTTATGCCTCTGCAGTTCAGAGACAAGGATATTGTGTGGGACGGTGTCATATGTCTTGCACAATTCCAGGTAGATGGCGTCAGTTGCTCTTCCCTTATCCACCAACACTGTAGCCCCATCGTAGAAGGCCACCAAATTCATCAGGCATGATTTGCCCTAGTGAAGCCATGTTGGCTGTCTCAAATCACCCCCTTATTGTCCATGTGCCCTAGCACAGTTTCCAGGAAGATCTGCTCCATGACCTTGCCAGGCACTAAGGTGAGACTGACCGTAGTTCCTCGGGTCTTCCTTTTTTCCCTTTTTAAAAATGGGGGTTAGATTTCCCCTTTTGCAGTCAGTGGGAACTTCACTGGACTGCCACAACTTCTCAAATATGATGAATAATGGCTTGGCAACTTCATCTGCCAGTTATCTCGGGATTTGTGGATGTATCTCATCCAGTCCCATGGACTCGTGCTCCTTAGGTGACCTCAAACCTGATCATCTCCTATATTAATTCTCCCGGTCCCTGCCTTTGCCTTCTGCAACTTGGGTGGTGTGGCTGGAGCTCTTGCTGATGAAGACTGAGGCAGAAATACTCACTGAGTACCTCAGCCTTCTCCATGTCCTGGGTAACCAGGTCTCCTGTTTCCTTCTGGAGAGGGTCCAGATTTTCCCTTGTCTTCCTTTTATCACCAATGTACCTATAGAACAGAATGGACAGTGTAATAATGCTATGAGTTATATCTTCCAACTTACAAGATGCTTTGGTATCTGGTCCAGATCACCAGAGTCAGTTGGAGCATTTTGTGCCACCCATCAGGACTCCGTTGCACCTGACCAGTCCTTTGTGCACCCGAACATCTCTCAAGCATCTTGCACTCTCTTTGCCCCAGGAGAATGGCATTTCCTTTCCATCACTTGTATCTTGGTACCCACATGCTCATGGAAAGGTTCCAGGACATCCCCTGCAGCACAGCCTGTGGGTGGTGTGGGTCACCCACCTCTCTTAGCAAGTTTGCTCTGGCCTGAGCCTTCGGACTTTGTGCTCCAGCAGGACACGTCATCCTATGCTGGAGCTGCCCTTGAGAAATGTGATGCTGTTGGTGCTTCAGCGAGGGGCAGAGTGAGGCGCTTCCTGCATGCCAGGAGGTTGCCAGCACCACAGAAGGTGGTTCAGATGTGAGACCTGTCTGTGCTCAGGTTTCCTGGGGGCCTGAGTGTTACGGCTGGCTTTCAGCTACAGACACTCCTGTTCATGAGCTAAGCCAATGCTGTGTTCAGGCTCCCAGCCAGATGCTTGCTGGTCCCTGTCAGGCCACCCAATGCTTTCCTGCTGTCTCCTACAGGGAAGACTGGGATCCTAGGGAGCTGCTGGCTGCTGTGCCCAGCTGTGGGTTCCCAGCTTGCTGGGTTGTACACGCTGCGTGTGGTTTGGCTGCACCCTCCATTGAGGGGTTGGGCAGCGCCTGAAGCAGTGCGTGCTCTTGGGCTTTACCTGGGTGATGGCAGGAAGGTGCTGTGAGGCAGTGGGGTGAGCAGGTCTGGTGTCCCTTTGGGAGCACTCTTGTCACAGAGGCACTGCGATTGCACAGAGCGATCCCGTTCTCTGACTGCTGCAGGGAGAGTCCTCCACTGCTGCCAAAGAATGTTAGGGCTGCCCTCCCTTGCAGCACCCCTTCCCCTTGCATAATCGGCAGTTGCTTGTCCCTGACTCCAGAGAAATTCCTTGGTTGTCTTTGCACCTGCATAAAAAGGGAGGCACACTGGGGCCTTCGCGGCAGAGGGACCGAGGCTAGTCCTCCGTCCCTGATGGATACATTCTCCATTATCGCTCTCTACAACTGCCTGAAAGGAGGACGGAGAGAGGAGGTGACTGGTCTCCCAAGTAACAAGTGATAGGACAAGGAAATGGCCTCAAGTTGCGCCAGGGGAGGTTTAGACTGGATATTAGGAAAAATTTCTTCACTGAAAAGACAGGCACTGGAACAGGCTGCCCAGGGCACCCTGGAAGTGCTCAAAAAACATGTACATGAGGGCCTTAGTGGCGTGATTTAGTAGTAGACTTGGCAGTGCTGGGGTAATGGTTGGACTTGATATTAAAGATCTTTTCCAACGTGGTTAGTTCTGTGATTCTATGATCATCAGGATGCCTTTTGGAGGCTGCGGAGGATCCTGCCTATGTGGGAGCACCTATGGGCCTGTCCCATGCAGGTCGGGCTGGCTGGGGCATCCAACTGCACTTGTCCATGGCAGAACAGCCCCATGGCTGGTGTGGGGTTTGTCAGGGGTAACTGCCTGTGGAGGCAGGGCTGCTGCAGGCTCTGTTCCTGGAGCTCAGTGGTGCTTCCAGAGCTGCCGTGGGTGAGCATGTGGGTGAAGCCCACTTGTGGGGAGCACACATGCTGATAACCCACGCTGAGGAGCTGTAGGCCTGGTGCCTGTTTCTTCCAGACCAGAACTGATTTTGCAATTTCTCAGGAGTGCCTTGCTGTCCCCAGGCTTGTCGGGAATGTCCCTGTTGGGTTTTCTGGTCATTGCAGAGCTCTCAGGAGTGTGTTACCCAGGTGGCTGCAGAAATATCTCAGGATAGTTGTGACTGTTTATCCTTTGGGGCACTGTTGGCTGGGCTGTCTGTCATTGTGGAGAGATGTGAGAAGTGGCAGATGATGTCTTAAAATAGAGAGTAAAAATATTCAATATCCTTCTGCTGCTTCTGGATTGTTGCCAGATCCACCTCTTCCATCTGGAAACTGGCAAATGTCTGTAGGGTTCCTTTGTTCCTTACATCCTCCAGAATATACCGGGAGTATATGCAAGCCGCACTGCTTTAGACACAGGTCACAGAAAAAAAACCAGATTTCAGCTGCATCTTCTTAAAGACAGTCCTTCATTGTCAGTCTGCCCTTGGTTGTTGTTCAGCCAGGGAGCCAGAAGCGTGTTCTTAGAGTTCTCCAGTAAAATGCCCCTTATGTTACAGCCTGCTACTGGCTCTTTTGTCAAAGCAGCCACAAACTGAGAGAGGTTTATATGAATGTTGGTGGGGTCTTTATGGTCACATTTCAAACGACAATCAAATCCCAAATTCTGCTCCTTTCCTGCCGAGTGACTTCTTGCTGTAGGTACTTTGCCTTCAGGCACTTGACCTTGACAGTGCTGGTGGAGGAGCTGTTCCATTCATCTGGAAATACCCCGAGTAATACAGGACAGGGACAGTCCTGCCTGTCATTAAGTGGAGCTCCGTACACACTTGTGTTACTGTGCTTTGAGATCCGCGTGTTGCAGGAAGTGCGAGGTTTTGTGCAGTGGTTTCTTCTGTGTGGTGAATGAGTTCAACTACAACACAGACATGTGCTGATAGGAAAAGCTGGCCTCTTACCCCTCTGCCCGGCACTGGGATTAGTGTGTGGGCATGTACAGTTGCTTTACTCCTCCTGAGGGAGAAGGGAAGGTTTCCTCTTAATTACAGCCCCATTGTGGTTTTATTGCTCTTTATTTATTGTATTTCTTGCTGCCCTCAGCACTTCAGGGTTGTGATGAGATAATGCCAGGTATTTCAAAATCTGTCTGGTTCCTGGCAGTAGTTTATCTCTAACTTGGCACAGAAATGAAGAGGAGTTGAGAACACATCAAGTGTTTTCCCGTCACTGGTGTCAGCTAACCCAGATGCTCTTGGCTGTGGTGCTTCTGTGCAGAGGTGCTCCAGAGCCGGCTGTGCTGCTGTGCCATGGTCTGTCCTGGGGGTGCTTCTGTCCTGCCTTGTGCTCCCCTGGCAGGGCCTGTGCAAACCTTTGCTGATTGTTCCTCAGTCTCTGTTGCCCCAGGAACCGATGGTGCTGCCTGACATTGTGCTGCTGTCGTTCCCTGTTTTTCTCCTGGCTCTTTCCACATAGTCAGCAGTTATGTCCTAAATCTCCAGCCCTGCAAATCCTCCAGCATTCAGCAGCAATTAGAGGTCATGCTCAGAGCGAGTAATGCTGTGCCTCTGCGCTTGTCTCTCAGGCGCCTGCCTCATCTCTGCTCAGGTCAAGGCACACATCTACACCAGGCTGCTGATGTTATGCTCACTTATCCCTCCTTTTTGCTGTTGGCTTCATTCCCTTTGCTAGTGCAGCTAGCCCACCATGCAGAGTCAGCTCTGAACTGTCCCCCGTGTCCCAAAGAGGATTGAGCAGCATCTTGTGGCATCCTTTCACTTCATCCACTCTGTGTGATCTGCTGCATGCTTTATATTCCCCTTCCAGGGGAACCGAACACTATTTTTGACTATATGGTCCTTTCTAGACAGCACCATGGGTCTTCAGCAAGCCCAGAAACATCGGTAATTACCGTGTCTCCTTCCTGAGAGCTTCCAGGTTCCCACAGGCTGCTCTCTGATTGCACCATCCTTCCTCTAGAGTCCCATTTGCCATGTGGTGGAGCAGAGACTCTGCTCTCATCTCATGCAGGCATTTTCCCTCAACAGGAACAAGGACACAACCAGGGACGAATTCATCTTCTACTCCAAGCGCCTGATGCGGCTGTTGATTGAACATGCCCTCTCCTTCCTGCCACTGAAGGTGAGCTCCTGGGCCACATCTCCCGCTCCTGAGCCCCTGGGCCATGCAGGGCCCAGCTTCCTCTGCACTCCCTTCTTCTCCCTTTCTGTAGTCGGTCACTGTGGAGACGCCTCAGGGGACCACGTATGAAGGGAAGCGGTTCCACAGGCAGAGGGTGAGACATTGTCCCGGTCCCTTTCTCCCCATGAGCACATGGCTGCCCCATCTTGGGTCAGCATGGACTGGGAAAACCTGGTGGCTTCAGGGTCTGTCCCTGTGCAGATAGGCTGCTTCCCTCTCCTGCAATGCCGGCGCCTTGGGAGCTCACCAAAGCGGCTGCTTCCCCTTCACAGTGCCAGGCAAATGTGTTCTCATCCCTTTCTCAGATCACAGGTGTGTCTATCCTGCGAGCAGGGGAGACCATGGAGCAGGCCCTTACTGCTGTGTGCAAGGACATCCGCCTGGGCAAGATCCTCATCCAGACCAACCACGACACAGGGGAGCCTGAGGTGAGCAGCGCCCATGCCCCAGCATGGACCCTCTGGCACCGTGCCAGAGGGTGGGTGGGTGACCGCTTCTCCTTTGCTTCACAGCTCCACTACCTGCGCCTTCCCAAGGAGATCAGTGAGGACTACGTCATCCTCATGGACAGCACCGTGTCCACAGGGGCTGCGGCCATGATGGCAGTGCGCGTCCTGCTGGTGAGGGGACGGGGCAGCAGAGCACAGGGTGGGATTGACATGCTGACCGAGTCTCACGGCTCCATGTGCTGCAGGATCATGATGTGCAGGAGGACAGGATCTTCCTGCTGTCACTGCTGATGGCGGAGATGGGGGTGCACTCCGTGGCCTATGCCTTTCCCCGTGTCCACATCATCACCACCGCTGTGGACAAGAGGATCAATGAGGAGTTCCACATCATCCCGGGCATCGGTGAGGGCAGGAGAGGGTGGGCTGGGCCCTGGTCCCTCACCCCGGCTGATGGATGGGGCTCTGAGGCTGCACTGAGGGAGCCCTGGGAGGGGACTGCAATGGGGCTGGTGCTGCCGCCACCTCACTTTGTCCCCTCGTCCTCCAGGTAACTTTGGGGACAGATACTTCGGCACTGATGGCCCCTCTGCCTGGTGTGAGAGCGACGACATGGACTGCTGAGCTGGCTGGCCATGAGGCCACCAGCCAGGCTGCCCACGGCCCCCAGGAGGGGCTCTGAGCTGCCAGCCTGTGCCCCCCCCCGCAACCCCTGGCTCTCCTGCCTGCAGGACAAGCCCTTGCTGCCTGCCCCGCTTCCACCCGCAGGAGCAGCCCCTCAGGGGGCGGCGATGGCCCTCTGAGGAGGGAGGGATGGTGTCGGAGAGGTGGTGGTGGGGTGTTCCTTGCCTCCGGGCCCTGCCTCTGTGCCCCAGGCCAGCTATGCTGGTGGGAGGGAGGGGTGGTCTCCCTGCAGCTTGTGCCTCAGGGGCCGGTCACCCTCTTCCCTGAGTGCCGGGCAAGCTCCCGTGCTGGAACCTGTATTTATTTGTATTTATTGGAGCAGCTGCCCCACCTGGTCTCCTGCGGGCAGGCCAGCTACTTGAAAAACATCAGGGATTGGGGATCTCCTCAAAGAACCACCTTGTCCCCACTGCTCTGACACTCCATCCCCAGGGGTGCCTGACATCCCAGGGGGGGCCTGCTTGGCTGTGGGGCCGTGGTCTCCCCAGCCCCGGCCATGGTCTCCCCAACTGCTGCTGCCACCCTTGTTGCTCAGGTTTTCCTTCAAGATGGTGGCAGTGGCCTCCCCTTGCCCTCTGAGGCAGCGGGAGCAGAGCAGGGCCTGGGGCTGCAGGGCCCGGCCCTTGCCCCCCCCTTTGCTGGCTCTGCTGCACCCCACCCTTGCCCCCCCCGCTGCCCCGGCTGCCTTCATTTTGTACCCCAATAAAGGAGCAGCGTGACCCTCCCCCCACCCCAGGCTGCCACCTTCTGCCTGTGCCGGCGCTGGGCACATGGGAATGGGGTGGGCAGAGGGAGCTGCCACAGGTGGGGTGTCACCATGTGTGGGGCTGTATGCTAGGGGTGTCGCTGTCTCTGGGGGGGGGGTGTATGTTGTGCAGGGGTGTGTGATGGGGATGTCACTGTGTGTAGGGGTGTCATTGTGTGTGTGTCTGTGGGTGGGCTTTGTTTGGGGCCGTGTGATGGGGGTGTCACCATCTGCAGGGGGCGTGTTTGATAGAGGTGTTACTGTGTACGGAGCGGGATGTGTGCGTGATGCGGGTGTCACCTTGTGCGGGGCTGTAGGTTATGGGTGTCATTGTGTGTGGGTGATGGGAGTGTCACCGTTTACAGCGGGTGTGTGTGTGAGGTGGGTGTTACCGTGTGCGGGGGGGGTGTGTGTAATGGGGGTGTCACCGTATGTGTGGGTACGTGTGATTAGGGTTGTCGCCGTGTGCCCGGGCGTGCTGCGGCCGCCCGGTGGCCCGGGGGGAGGCCGGGGGCGGGTCCGGCACCGGGGCAGCGCCTGCGCAGAGCGGCGCGGGCGGAAGCGGGGGCGGGCGCGGGGCAGGGGCGGTTGGTGCTTCCGTCTGTTCCGTGTCCTCCGGCCCCGCCGCGGGGCGCCGGCGCCATGGCAGAGCCCGGGCGGCCGCAGCGGAAGCTGTCGCGGGTCGGGGAGAGCCTCTACCGCGTCCTGGGCCTGCAGAAGGGCAGCTCCCCCGAGGAGATCAAGAAGGCCTACCGGTACGGCGGGGGGAGCGGCCGGGGCCGAGCGGTGCGGGAACCCGGCCTGAGGCGGGGGCTCGTCCCGGTGCTCCGGGGGGACGTCGGCCTCCCGGGCCCATCCGAACCGTACCTTCCCCCCGCAGGAGGCTGGCGCTCAAGTACCACCCGGATAAGAACCCTGATGACCCGGCGGCGGCAGAGCGCTTCAAGGAGATCAACAGCGCGCACGCCACGCTGAGCGACGAGGACAAGCGCCGCCTCTACGACCAGTACGGCTCCCTGGGGCTCTACGTGGCTGAGCAATTCGGCGACGATGCTGTCAAGCACTACTTCCTCATGTCCAAGTGGTGGTTCCAGGTGAGCTGAGCCCAGCGCGTCCTGGGCTGCCCTGATGGGGCCTGGCCGCTGGTGTGGCTCAGGTGGTCTCATGGGGCTGTCATCCCTTCCTCTGCAGGCTCTGGCTCTGTGCTGCGGTGCTCTCACCTGCTGCTGCTGCTGCTGTTGCTGCTGCTTCTGCTGCGGGAGGTGCTGCCCGCCGAAGGAGGATGAGTCCTACAAGTATGTCGACCCCAAGGACTTGGAGGCACAGATGCACGCAGAAGACAGGGGTGAGTTGGGCTGTCTGTGTCTGTCTCAAGCCCCACCTGGCTTTGTCTCGTGCAGGGCTCTGGGGGAGCTCCCCCCACCTCATCTCACATGGGGACATTGCTCTTGAGGCTCAGATTGGATGTAGCTGCAGCTCTTGCGTAACAGCCAGCCCTTGGTGTTTCTTGTGTGGATCCGGGCTGGTGACGGTGATAGAGGGAACCACTGCACAGGCTATGGGGTGCCTTCTCCTCCCTCGATTGCCCCTGGGCCAGGTCCCCCTGAAGCCCCTGCACAGTCTGTGGCTGAGAGGCACTTGGGCCTGAAGCATGGAGCATGAGGAGCAGCCATGATCTGTGCTGGTTTCCTTCCCTGGGCACTGGCCACGTTAGTGCCTGTGAGGACTGCCACTGGGGGACTTGTGCAGTTTTCTGCAGGGTGGCAGCACTGCTGCAGTGGGGCTGAAGGTTTGGGAGTCTTGGTCTGTGGGAACCTTCACGGGGGTGTTGGGACATTGCAGATACCTGCTCACCACCACCATGGGATGGGGCTGAGTCACTGATCGGGCTGCTCTTTTCCAGCTTCACAGACACCTGTTGCAGCGCAGCCCCCACCTGCCAGAGTGGAGCCCTTGCCAGCTGTCAGCACTGATGCCTGAGGCTGGCCTCGGTCTCGCTGGCTCCACAGGACTCTGGGAAGAGATCCTCCTTTGGGACTGTCACTTTCCAGGACCTCGGTCATGCCACCCAGGGTGGCTCTCCAGCCTCAGGGTGGTTAGAATCTCAGGTTAATTTGGCCAGCATCAATGCAGAGGCTCTTCTGCCCCTGCTCGAGCTCCAGGGCAATGCCCCTGTCTCCCAGCACTGGTGGTGGAGTTGGCCTGGAGCCCACTCTGCTGCACCCCATCCCCAGTGCCTCGCCTGCTGCCAGCCCAAGCAGCCGCGAGTGGAGACCTCTCCGGGCCAGGCTTCACAGCCGGGCATGTCTGAGACCGTTAGCACTGTAATCTCTGGGGCTGGGCTGAGCCCCCCACCTGTCCCCATCAGGGACCCTCCTGATGGGTGCTGGGTGCCAAACGCTGCTCATGGGGTTAGGGTGCTGCCTTCTGTGCCCCCTTCCTCTCTGCCGTGCCACAGCCCCGGGGCACTGGCTGCACCCCATGATCACTGCTGCTGGCAGGCTCCCTGCAGGGCTGGGCCCCGTTCAGGCACTTTCCTTGGGTTTGTATAGGTTTTATGCACCATTAAACGATGACAGGAGGGGAGCGTGTTTCTGGGTGGTCTCTGTCTCATCAGGGGCTGCCTGAACACTCTGCAGCAGAATGTGCTTCTTCCTGGCCCTGTGTTGTGAGGGGGTTGTGGCTGTGGGTCTCACAGGGGTGATGGGCTGAGTAGTGGGGGGAGTGGGCAGGTCATGTCCCAGGAGTGGCTTGAGGGGGTGCTTTCTCACAGGGGTTGACATCACTCTGTTTTCTGTCACCTTCCTGGGACAGCTGTAACCCCAGCTAGTGCTGGCTCCCCTGGGGCTGTGCTTCTCCCCTTCCTTGCTGCTGTGGGGCATGGGGTGGCAGCAGCCTGGCCAGGCACCCTGGTCCCACTGGGGCATGTGTGCAGACTGTCCCTGCTCCTGAAGTCCCTGGCTCCCTGCATACGGGTGGGAGATAGCTGCCCTGGGCAGGCCTGCTTGGCTCCTGCCCTGCTCTCCTGGGAACTGTGGCTCTGCTGAGGGCCAGGACTGGACTGTGCCATCCCATCCCAGGGTGAGAGGGGCAAGGGAACACAGCCTCTGTCCGCAGCTGCATGGGCTCTGTCTCACCCCCTAAATATAGCTTGGAGTGTCAGGGCGAGCACCGGGACCGGGCTGTTCCTGGCACCGGCCCTTCTAGGCGCCTGTCCATGCTGCTGGTGGCGGAGCTGGCACTGGATGGAGTTGTGGGGCTTCGGGAACACCAGCCTCTTTCTAGCCCTGCCTGAGCTGCCAGTCCCCAGAGCTAGCCGGTCCCGGTGGGATCAGCCGGTGCCTGGGATCAGCCACTGCCCGGGATCAGCCGGTGCCCGCGGTCAGCCGGTCCCGGTGGGGGGTCAGCTGGTGCCCGGGGTCGGCCGGGCCGGGGGCGCCGGTGGGGCCCCGCCGCGGCGCCGTGACTCAGTGTCACCCGACGCCGCCGACAGCTGCCGCGGCCCCGGCGGGGCGGGGAGGCTAAAATTAGCACCAGGCTTAGCGGGGCCGGGGCTGGGGCCGGGGCAGAGCAGACACCGGGCGGCCGAGGCCAGAGCCGGAGCGGGAGCGGGGCAGTGGTCGACAGAACCGGATTGGGCCGGGCTGGGCCGGGACCGCGGCAATGAACTTCGCGGTGGGGCTGAAGCCGCTGCTGGCGGAGGCGCGGAACATGGAGAGCCTGGAGAAGCAGCTTATCTGCCCCATCTGCCTGGAGATGTTCACCAAGCCCGTGGTGATCCTGCCCTGCCAGCACAACCTCTGCCGCAAGTGCGCCAACGACGTCTTCCAGGTGCGGCCGGGCCGGACACCGGCGAGAGAAGGGGAGGATGGATCCTGCCCTGATCCCGGGACGAGCCCCCTCGAACCCCGGCGGGGACGGTCGTATCGCGTCGGTGGGCGGGGACCATGTCTGTGTCCGTGCCCGTGTCCGTGTCCTTGCTAGTGTTTGTGCCCGTGCCCGCGGGGATGCGGGGCCCTCGGCCGGGGAGGGGCGCGGTCCCGCGAGCTCCCGCTACCAGCGGCAGAGCCTGGAGGGGGATTCGCAGGGGGGGTTCGTGGCCATGGCCGTGACCCACCCCCCCTATTTCTCCCCCAGGCCTCTAACCCGCTGTGGCAGTCGCGGGGCTCCAGCGCGGTGCCGTCGGGCGGCCGGTTCCGGTGCCCGTCGTGCCGCCACGAGGTGGTGCTGGACCGGCACGGGGTGTACGGGCTGCAGCGGAACCTGCTGGTGGAGAACATCATCGACATCTACAAGCAGGAGTCGGCCAGGTGCGGGGAGCCCGCGGGGGACCCCACGGGGGAGTGAATCCCGTGCGTGAAGGGGAGCCCACCGGGGGCTGCGGACAAAGGGCTGGGGGCGGGAGCACGCCTGGAGTGTAGGGATGACAGGGCCCACGGGGGTCTGGGGTGTCCCTGGGGTCGTGGTGTCCCCAAGGGCTGGAGGTGTCCCTGGGACTGAGGTGTCCCTGGGGCTGAGGTGTCCTACGGCTGGGGGTGTCTCCAGGGCCAGGGGTGTCTTGGTACTGGAGGTGTCCCTGGGGCTGAAGGTGTCCCTGGATATGGAAGTGTCCCTGGGGTTGGGGTGTCCCCGGGGTCGGCGTGTCCCCAAGGGCTGGGGTGTCCCTGGGGATGGAGGTGTCCCTGGGGCTGGGGCCCACCATGGGCAGCAGTGCCTGGCCCCCGCCACAGGCCCCTGCATGCCAAGGCCGAGCAGCACCTCATGTGCGAGGAGCACGAGGACGAGCGTATCAACATCTACTGCCTGCGCTGTGAGGCACCAACCTGCTCCCTCTGCAAGGTCTTCGGGGCACATAAGGACTGCGAGGTTGCACCGCTGCCCGCTGTCTACCAGCGCCAGAAGGTGGGTGGCTCTGGGGGTTGCCCACAGGGGACTGGGGGACCCTAACACACTCAGCTGGTCCTCATGCCCATCCCATCCCCTCCCAGAGCGAGCTTAGCGATGGCATTGCCATGCTGGTGGCGGGGAATGACCGCATCCAGGCCATCATCACACAGATGGAGGAGATCTGCCGCACCATCGAGGTGGGACAGGACAGGGGGTGTCCCTGGGTGCCACATTGGTGGTGGGGACATGACAGGGCCCGGGCAGCCCCTGAGCTCCACGGTCCTGCAGGAGAATGGCCGGCGGCAGAAGCAGCACCTGGGGCTGCGCTTTGACTCACTGTACAGCATCCTGGAGGAGCGGAAGAAGGAGCTGCTGCAGAGCATCGCACGGGAACAAGAGGCGAAGGTGCAGCTTGTGCGGGGCCTCATCCGCCAGTACGGTGACCACCTGGAGGCCTCCTCCAAGCTGGTGGAGTCAGCCATCCAGGCCATGGAGGAGCCCCAGATGGCCGTGTACCTGCAGGTCTGTGTGGACATGGTCTGTGGGGTGCAGGGGTCAGGACCTTCCAAGGGGGTTAAAGATGCTCCCAGGCTGTGCTGGGGAACTGGGGGGGCACAGGTCCCTCCAGGGGGTCTGGGACTGCCCCAGGGCTAGGGGGGACTGGGGTCACTCTGAAGGATCTGGGGCCACCCCTGGGATGTGCTGGGGGGCTGTGGCATCTGGCTCCTGAGGCCTCCAGTCCCATTGTTTCAAGGAGACACTGACCACTCCCCCTTTCCCCCACAGCACTCCAAGGAGCTCCTGAAAAAGTGAGTGGGGCCAGGAGGCATGGGGTTGGGAGCACTGGGGCAATGGCAAGGTGAGGGGCACAGGGCTGGGGGCAAAGGGGGCAGAATGGGAACTTGGCGGTGGCTGGCCCTGCTGGGCCATGGTTGGGGGCACAGCACCCCTTGTGTGTTGGACCCTGGCAGCTCCCGGGGGTCTTCCTGCCCTGCAGGATCACAGACATGTCCAAGGTGTCAATGAGCAGCCGCCCAGAGCCCGGCTATGAGAACATGGACCACTTCTCCATCAATGTGGACTATGTGGCGGAGATGCTGAGGACCATCGAGTTCCAGACAGGTGCTGGTGCTGGGACAAGCACTGCCGTGCTTGGGGGGCACGTGGAACTGTTCAGGGCAAGCAGTGCTTGGGTGAGCAGAGCCCTCCACTGCCTCATGCTCTGTGTGGGGCTGCATCCCCTCCTGCAGAGGAATGGGGATATGGGGCCCCTCTGCACTGCCCAGGGACCCTTCCTGGCTCATGGGCTGCTGTGTCCCACACCAGAGCCAGGCTCCTGCGCAGGGCTGGTCACATCCCGCTTGGAGTGTCTCCAGGCTGCCCACACCATGGGGAGGGCGGGCCCTGGCTGACCTGTCCCCTTGTGCTGCAGAGCCACTGGGCGAGGAAGAGGTGGATGGACTTGGGGATGGCAGTGAGGCTGCGGCAGATGAGGACCGGCTGGAGAGCCTGGAGGCACCTGATGCTGCGGAGGGTGAGTCCCTGCCATGTTGTGCCATGCTGTGCTGTGCCATGCTGCTGTGCTTGGTCCCAGGGCTGCAGGGGCAGTCAGGGCAGCACAGCCCAGGGGCTGGGGCTGCCGTGCTCATGGAGGGAGGGACATGCCCAGTGTCCTGCCCAGTGCTGTGTCTCCGCCATGGCGTGTATGCAGCTGTGCAGGGCCTTCAGGCCCCTCTCTTTCCACTCTTGTCACCTGCTTTCCCTCTGCAGATGTGGGGCCGAGGCAGAAGCCAGCGAGCTCTCCCCATGGTGAGACCCTCACTGGGACTGAGGTGGGGGGGACACATGGGGCCAGGCCATGGGGTGCCATGGGGCAGAAGAGGCGCTTCCTGGAGTGCAGATAGAGGGGTTCATACCTCGGGGTCCCCCGACTGCCCCTGTCTCCCTACCTGTAGGGGCTGGAATGGGGGTCCCTGGGTTCCCACCATGCGGTTCTGAGGCCAGTTTCCTGTGCAGGTCAGCACTGAACCTGTACCGTGGGGCAACATTGGCACCACCAGCTCACCCCTGTCCCTCCAGCCCTCCTGTTGCAATTCCCCAAACACTGGAGCTGCCCCTCTACAACATTAAATGTGTGAGGACATCACCTCCAACGTTGTGTGTGGTCAGGGTGGGCACCAGGGCTGCCCCCCACATGGCTCCACACCAGCTCCATGGGGTCCAGCCTGCGCGCAGCCCCCGCCCCACTGAGCTGTGCCTCAGGCCCACCACCCAGTGCTGCCCCAGGACCCCACACGAGGGTCTTTTCCCCAGGGAGCCTCAGCGTGGCTCAGCTTCAGCATCCCAGGGGTGGATTGCGGCCAGGAGCTTCTCACCTCAAACCTTGTGCATGAGGCTCTGCCTCCCTGCCTGCAGCCCCTGCCTGAGGGTGAGGAACTGCATCACCCTTGAGCTCTGCAGCCCCCCCGCTGGACACCGTCTGTGCAGCACCATCCCCTGGGTGCACCGAACAAACAGCGCTGGGATGAGCTGGCTGAGTACACAGCCGGGAGCGCCACAATCAGCGCTGGGGGCCTGTGCCCCCTGCTCCGCCGGCTGGGCACCCAGGGAGGGCCATGGCAGCGCTGGCTGCGTCACCTGCCTCGTCCCGCACAGCCGTAGCGTCACGTCTGATGCACCTGATGATGCACATGGTGAGGGGCTCCTCAAGGGGCCAAGGCTGGGGCTGGGCAGGTCCCCTGGGGCTGGGCCACCACGGGGGTGTTCCCTGCTGCTATCCCCCTGCCCCTGCAAGGACTGTCGGCTGAGACTCCAGTACCCAGCAAGCCAAGGGGCCACTGGAGGATACTGGAGGATGGGCAAGGATGGGCCCATGGGAGCAAGGGAAGTGAAATCTTGGCACATGGCAGATCCCGGTGAACTCAGGGCTGGGATGGAAGGTGGGGAGCCTGGGGTTGTCCTGGCAGAGGAGACCCCAGTGTCTGGGTTGCGCCAGCAGGACCCTCCCCCTGCTGCCAGCGGGTTCCTGGCCCAGTCTGGATCCATGGGAGCAAACAGGAAGAGACAACCAGCCGGGCTGGGGACACAGCAGGGCAGGAGCTGGTTGTGCAGCCATGGGAGAAGAAACCCCTGAGCTGCCTCCTGGGTGCGGGCAGCTGCAGCCAGACCCCCATCAGGCACAGGGATAGCACAGGAGATGATGACACAAGCTGGGACAGAAGAAATTCCCATTGGATACCAGGAAAAACTTCTCTCAAGAGCAGAGCAATCCTTAGAAAGGGGCTGGGGCATCCAGAGCAGCTCCAGCCATGCCCAATGTGGACCCTGTTTGGGGAGAGAGGCAAGAGGGACCAGCGCTGGAGCTGAACCCACCACAGGCCATGGTACTGCACATGCCCACAGGCCATGTCCCAGCACAGCTCCCTCCTCACTGCCCATGCTGAACTCGCTCCTGCTGTGGATTCCAGCTGCAGGGCTGCTGGGGGCTCTGCCTGCCCAGGGCAGGACTTTGTCCTTGTCCTTGTGAGGTCCCTGCTGGCCCCTTCCTTGAGCCTGGCTCAGTCCCAGCTCTGCCCCCAGGTAGTGTTACCTGCAAACCTGAGCGAGGGAACCCGGTGTGGTGCCCTGTGGCACTCAATGGCCCTGAGCAAGCAGCCCCAAGCTGTTTGCCCACCCACCAGACCCATGTCCCAGGATGGACACACAGGCTCAACCCTGGCTGGGGATGGGCTATGGGTTGTCTACATTCTCCTGCATCCCCAAGCATGTAACTCGCAGCTGAGTGGTCAACCTGGTGGACCAGTCTGGCTGCTCCTGGCCACTGTCTGTTCCTGCACACAACAGATAAATGCCCTAGGAGGGCTCACGTGGTCCTTGGGGGCTGAGGTGAGGCTGGGTGGCCTCTCCATTGCTGGGGCCCTTTGGGGATGCGACATTTTCCTTTCTCCACCCCTCAGAAATGTCCCCATCACCTTCCAGAGATGACAGAGAGGGGCTCGCAATGACGTTGGCAGCTCCTGGGCACCCCTGGGTGCCACCACTGGGGTTTGGGGTGTCTCAGGAGATCCCCAGCCTGGTTCTTCTCTATTCTGGGTAGTTTTCTTTCTTGAGCCCTGTCTCCAGGTATCTGTCACCCATTTTTGCCAGCCCCAGCCTGGCTCTTGGGCAGCCCCTGACTGCCTGGGGTGTGGGGGTGTGGATGCTCTCCTTGACCTTGCACCACGCCTGACTCAGAAGATGTGACCTCTGGAATCCAGGGAAGTGGCACAGCGATGCTGAAGTGACTGGGGCATCTGTTGCATGAGGAGCTGGGACCCCTCCACCTGCAGCAGAGAAGGCGCAGGGGGACGGAATCCATGTGTATAGTGGTGGGAGGGAGGGAAGATGGAGTCAGACCCTTCCCAGTGGTGCCCAGTGGCACGACCATGGGCAATGAGCACAAACTGGACCACAGGGGATTGCACTGAAAGTTTTTTCAAAAGCTTTTTGTTTGGTTGTTTCTCCCTCAAAAAAACCCTCTGGTTTTGCCATGAGGCTCATCAAACAGGTTGCTCAGAAAAGCTGTGAAGCTGCGCATAGCCTCACTGGGAGAGGGCAAAGGGCCTCTGCAGCTGCTCCAGCCCCAGCCTGTGCCCAGGCTGGGCCAGCTGGAGTGCATTGTCCAGGTTCCTGTCCAGGTCAGTTTTGAGTATCTTCAAGGAGGGAGATGCTCTGGGGAACCTGCTCCAGTACGGTCTTTCTTGCCAGTACCCCCTTGCAGTTCCACATTTCTCACATCCAAATGGAATTTCCTCTTTCAAAGCCTGGTTGGACATGACCTTGAGCAACCAGCTCTGGCTGTCCCTGCCCTAGGGAGATTCCCTAGGCCCTTTCCAGCCTCAGCCACCCTGGCACCCCGTGACCACTCTTTAGTTTGTCCTCAAGGGCCTCACGGATTTCCTTAGCTCCCTCATCCTTCAGAGCTACCTCTGTCCAGATCCCACCAACCAGGTCACATAAATAGTCTCACTTGAAGTCCAAGGCTGCACCCTGCTGCCTGCATTCCTGCCTGCCCCGGATGCTGATCTCCACTGCCTCATGGCTGCCACCATCACATCCACAAGCAGTTCTTCCTATGCACCCTCCAGAAACCTCCTTCTCTGCTCCAGTCCTGCTGTGCTGCCCTTCCTGTAGGTAGCAGGGAGGTCAACACAGAATCATTGAATCACAGGATGGTGTGGGTTGAAGGGACCTCTAAAGGTGATCTAGTCCAACCTCCCCCCACCATGATCAGGGACATCTTCAATGAGAGCAGGTTAAAGGCCCCTGTGAGGAGCAGGGCCACCCATGAGGCGGCCAAACCTCCCCAGCTGTCTCAGGAAAGCTTCATCCATGTCCTCTTGATCAGAGGTCTGCAACGTGCCCTGCCACAGTGTCCCTCCACCCCATTCCCCCCGTGAAGAGCCTGTGAGGGTCTTCCCAGCCCCACAAGCCATCCCGCGCTGTGGCAGTAGCTGCAGGGGGTTGCCACACACAGAGCTCTGGTTGCCCCACCTCACATCCCCAGCTACCTGCATGCGAAGGGTGCAGCTGGTGGCAAGGCACCTGCTGCGTCCGTAACTCTGTGCCCTTCCCACTGCACCCACAGCTCCTTGCCTCGAGGGCTGGGAGTTCCTGCCCCCAATGGGACCATGGGATGTCCCCCTGGCCCAGGGACATGAAGTGTGCCCAGTGCTTGGTGCAGCCCACCCAGCTCTGCTCAACCTGACCTCCAGCCCCGTTGAGCCCGGGCCCTATTCCTGACGAGTTCATTGCCCGTTCCCAGTAAGACCGTATCCCCAGCCCCGCACTCACTCACGCCTTGGGTTTCCACCACGTTTTATTACAAAATCGGTGCGGGCCCGTCCCGATGCCGGTACCGCGGCCACTTGCCCCAGTGCCAAGGACAAGGTGGGTGTAGCAGGCTCAGCCTCGTGCCGGTGCCGGTGCCGGTGCCAGTTCTGGTGCCGGTGCCAGTCCCAGTGACTTTGCCAGCGCGGCGCCGAGTGGCCCACGGCGGGGAGGCTGAGGCAGTGGCTGGAACCCGGCGCAGCTCCGGTGGGATCCCGGTGGGTCCCGGTGCACGCTCAGCGCCCCACGGCGTCGAGGATGAGGCGGTTGCTGTCGGCTTGGGCGCGCTGGCTCTGGGCGCGGGCGAGCAGCAGGAGATGCCGCAGGAGATGGAAGGTGAGGTCGATGGAGAGCGGCGGTTCGTCCCGCCGTGCCCTCCACGGCTCCGGGGCTGACGGCACCAACGGCGGCCAGAGTGGGCGGCCCCGAGCCTCGGACGCGGCCGCCGGGACGGAGCCGTCGGGGCGGGCGGCGGCGGGTGGCGGGCGGACGAGCAGCAGCAAGAGGGTGAGCAGCGCCCGCCGCATCTTCGGCTCCGTCCGCACCTGCGGGACCAGAGGTTCAGTGTAAGGGGGAGCGACCGGGGACACCGGGGCGGCTCCAGGGACCGGGGGATCGGAGACGAGTAGTGTAGCCGGCGGCGAGAGGGGACCGGTCCCACCCTGGACCCGTCCCGGACGCGGTGTCCCCTTCCCCCGCCTCCCGCGCCATCCCATACACATTACTCCCTCCCCGGTTCCCTGCACCGGCGCTGCCCTCGTCCGGTGCGCCGACCCGCACCCTTCACCGGCCCGTACCCGGTGCGCGGTCCCTCTGCCCTGCCGGTACGCTGCCGGTGGAGTGCGATCCGTCCCGCGGGAGATGAGCCGGCGGCGCGGCCGGTGGTTATATAGGACCGGGAGCTCGGGCTGACGTCAGCGCCGGGCACGCACCGACCGGCGGGGGGCGGGGGCGGGAGGGGCACCGGGGCGGTGGCGGGGAGTGGGGTGCCCGGCAGCGGCAGCGAGCGCAAGGACGGCGGGACAGGGGCTGCAGGAGGGCGGGACAGGGGCTGCGGGACCGCGAGGGGATGGAGCTGAGGGACGGGGGAGCGGTGGAGCCGGCCCCGCTCTCCCCAGTCTCGGGGGCCGAGACCACAGTCCCATTTTGGAGCCCACCCAGAGGCGCGCAGCTGAGCCGGTGCCGGTGCCAGCAGGGAGCCCTGGGCCGGGAGCCGCCGGGCGTGTTGATTCCCGGTCCTCCGGCTCCGCTTCCCGCCGCTGCGTCCCACCTGCGCCCCCGGCCCCCTTCACCGAGCGCCGCCCGGCCCCGGTGCCCGCGGTGCCGCTGTCCGTGGTGCTGAAGTGCCGGGACGCGCAGGGAGGGCGCGGGCCGGGGCCCCGGGGGACGGGCAGGGCTCCGGGACCGGTAAAGCGGGCCGGACCGGTGGAGCGGGATGATGGCATGGGACCCTCCGGGCGGGCAGGGCCAGGCTGCGACGTCCTGGGCAGGTACCGGGTACGACGGCGGGACCGTCTCTATGCGGGGGTGTGGGTGACAACGACCCGGCCACCAGCACCCACGGCACCGGACGGGCACGGGTGGGGCATCCACGACCTGGCAGTGTCGGGGCCGGTGCTGCAGACAGCCCGAGCGCAGCGAGGCACCACCGGCCAAATCCTGTGACTCATAGAGCGAAGGCATCGGAGCAGGCAGCACTGTGCTGCATGCAGGATGTTCCAGCGTGGGGCACCGGCCGTTGCTGCCAAACAGTGAGGTAGCTGCTGGTGCACCACACCGCTGCCGGCAGACCCCCCGGCAGCACTGAGGCCCTGCCTGGCAGACAGATGCATCTGCTTGCAGGTCGAGGGGAACCAAGCTGCCACCCAGACCGGTGCTGGTGCAGGTGAAAAGCTGCTCCTGGAGTGGGCTCTTTCCATGGTGCCAGTGTTGGGCAGAACCTCGAGCCAGAGGGTCAGACCTGGCTGCTCACACAGCGCATCCCACACTGGGCAGTAAAGGGGTGGTGAGGCACAGCCCTGCCCGCAGCAAGGTAGTGCACGGTGCCATGCACCTGTGACATGGATCTGGTGTGAAGGCTGGCATACGGCGCCACCTCCCTGCTGCTCTAGGGCAGAGCCCTCAGCAGGGGCTGCCCTCAACCCCTGAGCCCTGGCAGCCCCTGTGCCATGGCATAGCTGCTCCTGAGGACAAGGGCTTGGCTTGTGCCATGCTCGCAGCTCACTCACTGCCAACATGCCAAGGCTGTGAGAGGCTCAGCACATCGGGACTGCAAACTCCTGCCATATGCAGCCTCTGACCAGGAGCACCCACCTCATATGCTGGGGAAAGGCTGGGCCAAGCCCTGCAGGCCCAGTGCTTTCTGTGTACAGCCCCAGCCCTGCAGCTGAGTTCTGATGCACCCCTGGGGTGCTGAGGGCTGGGCAGGCTCTGCAGCTCCATCCCTGGCAGACTGCACCAGGTCCTGTGCAGGTTTCAGCTCCTCTGTGCTTGGGGTTGTGGCAGCATGGCCGAGGGGGTCAGGGCTAAGGCCCCCGAGTGAGGTTTAACCACTGTGGTTCCACCAGCTCTGCTCTGAAGACTCTGGTCAGGATGTGCCAGGCAGGGCACTGCGTGAGCCAGGTTGTGTCTGCTCACTGCATGTGTGGGATGAATCTAGATGCACATCTCCACAGGCAGCAATGCAGGCAGGCAGCAGTGGCGTGGGACTCCTTGCAGGCAGGACAGGCAGGCTGGTCTCGGACAAGGCACAGGTAGATGTAGCCCAGTCACAGCCCTAGCTCCACCCCTCACCCAGACCCTTCCTATATCCTCCCCATTGATGCACAGCCTTCCATGGAGCATGCCAGGAGCCCCGGGAGGATTCTGTACCCAGCACCTATGCCCCTGGGTGCTGCTCACCCTGTCCCACTGCCCAGCAGTGGAGGCACCATCACACCCCACGAAACAACCACAGCAGGACCTGGGGACCTCCTAAGCCACCATCCACCCTCTGTAGACCCCCTTCCCCTCACTGAGACAGCCAAGGTAGCACCCTTTCCATTAACCTGCTACGCTCAGCACCCTGGTGTCCCAGCCCCACACAGTGCCAGCCCCACACTCGGCTCCTTGGGGATGAGACAGAACGTGGAGCTGTCAATCTGCCCCAAGACTCTGCTTGGCTGCCCACCCCATCGAGGAAACAGCAGAGCTGCAGCAGCTCCCCAGGCACTGGAATGATCAGCCTGAAATGGCTTCTGTGCAGCCCCCGGTGCAGCCCCCGGTGTGAGATGGAGGGCCACATGCTGAGTGTCACAAGAACCATGAGCAAAAACCACCATTTATTGGGTGCTCCAACTGTCCAAGCCACAGCAAACCCCATCCTCAGGGGGAGCATGCCCAGTCTGCGGCAGCGGGTGCTGCAGGGCTGCAGGCACAGGGCAGGCAGCCTGGGATGGGCCAGCCCCTTGGCAGCACCATCCCCAGCTCCAACTGGGGCAGTGCACAGCACAGCACCTGCACCAGCATCCACCCAGTGCTGTGCCTGCTTCTCTCCCTTTGGATCTGCCGCTGGGGAAGGACAAAGCAATGCCCAGGGCAGGCTCACCCCCTGTGCAGGGCAAGAGGCTGGAGAGAAGAGTGAGCACAGAGAAGCACGCTGAAGGGCAGAGCTGCTGGATCCAGATCAGGCACTGACCCATCTTGGGGTGTCCCTGCAAGGGCTGTAGCTGCAGGTGATGAGGTTCCCAAGGAGAGAGCTGGACAGCTGCTGCCAGCATCCTGCGTATCCCAGCCCCATCCACAGACATGGGCCTGCTCCAAGGGCTCTGGAGGTGCGGCAGAGCCAGGCAGCATGCAGGCAGGGAGAGGACATGGCTTCCACTTCACATCCGATTTGCTTTCCAGGACAGGTAGCAGTTCCAGATGATAGCAACGCACTGGACAACAGCAAGCCTGTGGACAGAAGGGACAGGGTCCACAGCCGCAGGCTCCGGGAGCCCAGGAGCCAGGGCCATGGCTGCGTTACTACCTGTGCTTCAGGGGCACGAAGTAGAAGTTCGCGATTTGCACCGGTGGCCAGATCTGCAGAGAAGGAGACAGCGGTGAAGGGGCCCTGCCAGTGCCCCTGCCCTGTGCCCACCTCTTCCCAGGCATTTGGGATGTCCAACCGAGCCCACGGCAGAGTCCAAGGCAGGGGACAGGGACAGGACCATGGAGGAGCCCATCTAGGGGCACAGCACTTACACAGTAGTTGGTCATCAGGGCATCTGTGTAGTCCTGGGAGAGAAGGGAGGCTGTGAGCGTTCAGCACAGCTCCGCTGCTGCACAGCCCCGCTACATAGCTACCCACAGCTGTAGAAGCAGTGGCCATTGGCACAGCTCTGGGGAGGCCCCAGCACCGGCAGGAATGGCGCAGGATGGCCACTGTCCCCTGTCACATCCCTCTGACTCCATGCCTGCTCCAGCTGGTACAGGGCACTGCAGCCTCTGCCCATGGGGAGGGGGGCAGGGAGAGGGTGGCCACAGCTGCTCCATCTCTTCCTGCTGCCAACATGGCCTTTGGTGCCACAGCCAGGCCTTCACATGCTGCCCTGTCTGGGCAAGCCTGGGAGAAGAGCAGGGGCAGGCATGGGGCAGGGTAAGGTGCTGAGATGGCAGGTGGCGAGCTGGGCACCTGCAGCAGACTCAGGTCCCCATCCAGCCCTGTGTCCCCCAATCCCCCTCCCAGGCACCATGGGGCAGGGATGGAACCGGGGCAGCTGCCCTGGGATCCCAAGGTGCTGCCCTGTCCTCGTGCTGCAGCCCTACCCCACAGCAGCAAGATGAGTCCCTCATCCAGGCTGACTGTGACTCAGCCGGCAGCCCGGCCTCCTCCCGGCACTGGCCAGCAGCCCAGGACGGGGAGGGCAGGCGCAGGGGTGATGGATGCTCTGCTGACGCTTCCTCTGCGTGGGGAGAGACGGATGTACCCCAAGCGAGGGGTGAAGGTGGCTGCCAGCCACCACTGCCCGGTCCCAGCCCAGCCCCTTCCCAGAGCAGAGGACCGGTCAGGAGCCGTGGATCAGGGAATCACACACCACTGTGCCCAGGCACTACTGGGTTTCCCCTGGGGGGGACCAAGACAAGATACATGGCACCACTTGGCTGAGGTGCAGTTGGGGTGGGTGGGAACACTTGGGGTGCCTCATCCAGTGGCTGGTGGTCACCGGCTCCCCAGTGACTCACGCTCTGGACACGCTGACTCAGCTTTTGCACAGGTTTCCAGCAATTACTGCTAATGGGAGCTATCTCTGTAATGGCTCTGGAGATGCCAGGAGAGGGGCCTGATGGTGTGCCGGGAGCTGGGTGGCACCAGGCACCTGGCCCGGGTGGGACCCAAAAGCCACACCACAGGGAACCGCCCTGACATCAGCACCCAGAGGACCGGCAGCATGAGGCATCCAACATTACAGGGCTCTGGGACCCAGCACTGAGCCTGGCAGGACCAGCCCTGTGCACTCCCAGGCCCTGGCCAGGCAGAGAGCTGCTCCGTGCCCCACAGCAGTGGGGTGGCTGCCTGCTGCACAGAGCTCTGTGCTTGGGGTCCCGAGGCACAACACCTGGTTGGAACTAGACGATCTTTAAGGTCCCTTCTAGCTCTAACCATTCTACGATTCTATGTAGACCAGGCTACGAGGACAGGAGTATGATGGCACAGCTGGGGACGCACAGTCAGTGCTGGGCAGGGGCTGGTCATGGGCACAACCACAGATGGGAGCAGCCGGCAGTGCTAGTGCACCAGGAGGATCTGCCAAGGCACTCTGACTGCTGACAGCCCCACACCACCCGAGTGGAGCAGCACATACCTGCTGGATCTTGGACCAGTTCTCCTCCACTGACAGACCATTCATTGCTCCCGTGATGGCAAGGAAGCAGCCAAGGAAACATGGTGCAAAGCCCCCCTGCAAGAGAAGAGTTGGGGCACAATGCTGAGGTGCCTGTGGTGCTTGAAGCTCGCCTGCAGCAGGGGTAAGAGGCACACACCCAGCTTGCCTGGTGCCCTGGAGCTACTTGGCCTGCTGCACCCCAGCACAGAGCCGTACAGAGGTACGGGAACCACCACGGGGCCTCTGGAAGGGCCCAAGACCAGGTGAAGGGCATCAGCTCTGCAACCCTTTCTACTCCAGCCTGCCACTGCATTGGGACTGGTCCTGGCCTCAGAAACTGGGACTCACAGGATACAGTATATGGCTGTCTACAGTATGTGGCTGCACCTACTACCCCGTCCTGCTGCACCAGACACACACAGGCATCTTCACCCATATGGCACTAACCTGGTCCAGGACCATCTTCTTCACAGCCACGACTTTTGTTGTCCCTGGGATGAGCTGATCGAGGATCTTGTACCAGCCACCCACAACAGGGCCCTGCAACAGCCAGGCGTAAGGGGCAGTGTCCTGCTCTCCCAGGCCACAGGGTGTCAGGGCTGGGGGGTCTCCAGAGCTGGTTACGTGGCCCTGCCCCAGCCCTGGAACACAGGGACAGACTCTGCCCTGCTCTGCACTGCCATGGGCAGCCCCCCTGCATTGCATGGATGCAGTGATGCCCACAGCCTCCCTGCCCCTCCTAAAGCAACCTACCAGGGAGCACCACCATCAGCACGGGGGCCTGCTCCGGCAGGGCAGCTTCAGGGCTTCACACCTGACACACCAGGCAGGGCTCCATGGCAGGGACCTGGCTGTGCCAGCGCTGCCCAGGGACATCCCTGCCCAAGTCACCAGCACAGGGAACAGACCTGACCCCCAAAGCACAGGAGCTGTTGGGTCAGGATCCCGCCTCATCGTGCACAGCAGAGCAAAGCATGTTTGCATCCCTGGCTGTGGCGTCACCCTCCCAGGGTGAAATCTCCCAGGGGCTGGCACCAGCAGCAGCAATGGCTGCACAGACAGAGGCTGATGACTCCATCCAGCAGGGTGCAGGGACAGGGTGCTCCTTTTCAAGGGGATGCAGCTCTGCCCGTGGCCGCTGGAGGCCCAACTCACACCAAGGTACTGTTGTTTCACCTACCAAAACAGCCCTCTATCCCACTCCACCATGCATATGTTACTGAACCCAGGTGCCCACCACATGCTGGCACTCACCACAAAGCAGAAGCCGATCGCCATCATCTTCAGGGTCCGGGGGCCATGGTGCCCCTGCAGCCCTCGCTGCTCCACCAACTGCTGTGCGATCACGTCACCAGCTCCCATGAGGGCCCCTGCAACCAGCACCGCCATAGGGTCAAGGTGAGACCCCACAGCGCCCTGCTGACAGCAGGTCCTCCTGCCCCAGTGCTGCCTCTGCCTGCCTGTAGCACCACTGCCCACACCTGTCCTGCAGCACAAGCCCTCCTGCAGCAGCCAAGCACCTTGGGCTGCCCTCACAGTGTCTCTGGCCAAAACTGTGCCTGGCTGTGCCATCTCCCCACGCCCCTGACATGGGGCTGATGCATCCCAGGGCCTGCTGTGACTGTGGCTTTTGGGGCAGAGCCCACCGGGCTGCTGCCTGTGCTGCTGGCACAGCTCCTTGCCTTGTTTCCATACCAGTGTGAGGGACCTTCTGCTGTGCACGTCCCCCTGTGGGCTGCTGCTCAGCTGGGCCTTTGGCAGCTCCTGCTCTATCCTACACTCTTGACCTCTTCGACGCAACTCGGCTGGCCCTGTGCTCCTTCCCCTGGCCTTTGTGGGCTCCCTGCTTATTCTCCTGCTCCTCCCAGGACAGTTTCCAGGCATACCCTCCAGCCCTGCTGTGATTCTGCTCCATTCTTGGAAACCTTGAACCCAGCAAGGCTTCATCTTGGGTAGCGGCAGCCCCAGCATCCCCTCTCCTCCTGCCAGCCCCAGCTGCGCTACTGGCCCAAAGCCAGTCCTGCCCAGAGGGTCTCCATGAGTGAATCCTCACAGGCAAGGGGTGGCAGGGCCTCGGGTGCATCCCCAGCAACACCCAGCCCTCCCTCCCAGAGCCATCTGTCTCTCTGTGACAGTCCCCAGCAGTGCCATGGGGAGCAGGTCCCAGCCAAAGGGAACAGACCCTGAGCTTCCTGCAGGCACCGTCCCCAGCCAGCATGCAGGAGGGGAGAGTTTTGGGCCTCTTGCCCCAGCCACGTGGACCAGGGACGCAGCATGGCCCCTGGGAGCCTGCAGGCAGGAGCCAGACCTGGCCCAGCATGGCTGCAATAGCTAGTAGAGTCTGGAGGCAGCCCAGGAGGCTGGGCAGGAACCGGGGCCTCAGCCAAGGCCATCCAGGCTGGGCATGCCCCAGCAGGGCTGGCCCGGTCTCTGCAGCCCCACGGAGCTGCTGCGCTCCTGGCAGTGTTCTCCTGCCATTGCATCACCAGCTCCATCTCCCACTCTGGACCAATGCAGTCCCCAAGGGCTCCAGCTCTGCTGCTGGACCCCGAGAGCTGCTGCACTGCTCCGTGATGGCAGAGCAGCCCCTGCCAGACCACGGGCCTCAGCAGTGCAGGGGCAGGGGGTGGTAGCATCCGAGGGACCCCCAGCCAACACAAAAGAAGCTCTGTGGCTGCCTGCTGGCTGCTTCCTGCGGGCAGCCTTCCCACTAGGCACAGTCAAGCTCCCCCTGCTCAGCACTCATTGAGAAAGCGCAACGGCAGCACCGGTGTTACTCATTCAGTGCCGAAGGCTCTGGGCGCAGTGCCTGGTGGTGACAGAGCCGGGCTCCAGGGCTGCCAGGGAGAGGGGAACAGGGACAGACCTGTCTGCACGCCTGCCTGGGCCTACGAGTGCAGCCAGAGCAAGCCCCTTGCAATGACGTTGCTCAGCGGGGATGGCACCAGTGCCACTCGTGCCTGCTGCAGCTCTGGTGTGGGACTGAAGCCCCCAGCTGCACCCCACACCATGAACACCGGAACCAGCCCCCGCTAACCCTGCTGCTACCGCTGCGTCCCACCGAGGGTGGGAAGAGCCAACATACACAGCCGGTAAGAAGAGCGAGGGCTCTCCGGCTTGTGCCGCCCAAGCTGCAGGGCAATTCCTCACCTGCTCAGCACAGAATGGTGCCAGGGGCAGGCAGGAGGCAGCAAACAGCCCCTGCCAGGCTGTTCGCACAGGTTGCTGTTCCCACGGGCAGAGGACTTTGAAACAGGCCCAAGCCTAAGTAGGCCACACTGTCTCGTCCCCTGCAGGCCTCGCCGGCTGGCTGCTGGAGGCTGCACCACACCACAGGAGCACAGGGCTGCTCGCGGCAGGCAGGGACAGCAAGGTCACTGCTGCGGGCACGTGCTGCTGCCCGCTGTGCCCAGGCCCTGCTGGCTTCCTGGCCTAGGGCCTGGGATGCAGGAGGCAAAGCCCTGCTTGACCCAGCAGCTCTCACCAGTGCGTAGGACAGCAGTTCGGCAGGCGAGCATGACCAGACACACCAGGCACAGCCAACAGCCAGCAAACTTCCCTGGCCTGACCCCAGCTAGCAGGACAGCAGCACTGGGGGCTCCATGAGTAGTGAGTGAGGACAGGGCTGGAGGAGGCTGGGATCTGCCCAGCATGGGGCCCAGAGCAGACTGTCTCTGCCACATGCATCAGGGCACAGCCAGCAGTGAGCTGAGCCTGGCCTCAGGTGGGGTAATTACTTGCTGGAACTACAAGGAGAGCAGGAAAGCTCAGCCACAGGCAGGGGTGCCCCAATCCCAGAGGAACGGCTATGCTCCCACCATCACAGCCTTGCACTGGCGCTGAGCCTGGGTACCCACCGCAGGTATGGAGACACTCATGCCCAAAGGCAGAGCTGCTGTTCAGCTACAGGAGCTACATCCAGTGCTAGGCACAGCCACATGCTTGGGGGCTGCCAGGCGCCCGAGGAACTGGAGGTCTGCACCTCAGCAGGGCTGCTCCAACCCGAAGCAGCAACAGGCAGAGCTGGAACCTGAAGCCAGTCTGGAGCCTCACTAAGCCTGCTGCAGCAGCAGGCAGGGGCTCCCGGGGAGGCTCCCACCTCCACCTTGGCTTTTCCCCAGGAATAGAGAGGGATGCGCAGCCTGGCCGCGCACAGTGCAGGGGGTGCCAGGCCATAGACACCATCAAATCAGATAAAAATAACTGCAGAACAGTGAGGTGGCCTGGCAGGACTCCAGGCAGCCTGGTAGGCAGGGCAACGTGCTGCCACCCTCATGGGCAGCCAGGAAGATAGCCAATGGCTGCATGGCGAGGGGAGCACCCCTGCACAGCAGGGCACCCCCAGACCTCACGGTCGTGCTTCCCCAGTGTCCTGGGCTGGGGAAGCAGTGTCAGCAGGGAAGGCTGCAAGCACGGGGTGCAGAGGGGAGCATGCAGGGACCCCACCCCTGGCCACCCCACGCTGCACCCCCCCTGCATGGCTGGGGAGGGCAGTGGAGAAGCTGAGGTGGCTGTTGCTCTCAGGATTGTGAGCCCTGGGCCACTGTGGGCAGGAGCATCCCTGCCTGCAGCAGCTGCCTGTGCTAGAGTGTGCCCCTGGGGCACATGGAACAGCCTGCCAGACCTGAGGCAGATTTATGGTACCTCCCAGCCCTGCAAACAGCAACACCATTAGGGAGATTAAATCACCTGTGTAGAGCCCCAGGAACCTGTCAGGCGCTGGGGCTCTCTCCAGGCAGCCAGAGCCTTCACCTTCACGACCGAGTCCTGCAGCCCACCTTGGGGAGGCTCGGCCACAGGCTGCACTGGCCGAGCCCTCAGGCAGAGGCTGCAGCCCACTGAACCCCCCCAAAAGCAATGTCCCAGCATCCATTCCCACCCAGGGGGCAACAGGGCTGCCACTACAGCCTCTACCCCCAGTTCTAGGGCAAGTCCTCGAGTTGTGGGATGTTTCTCTAGGGCTGTGCCTCCTCACAGCCCCACATCAGCCCTCTTGGCTCCAGTGCAGAACCCCCTGCTGCCGATCTCCTGAGCGTGAAGTGGACCACAGCTCTTCGCCCAGTGGGGACGCCTGGGGGAACGGCAACACCTCCTCCCCCTGCAGATGGACCACTGAGGCACTGGGACCACCCCTGCCCCCATGGTGTTCCTCCCACCAAGGGTGCAGTGCCCACAACAGCAGGGCAACGGGGCCCCGGGCTCCAGTGTCGCGGGGCTGTGCACCGCAGAGGGTGCGGAGGGGCCCCTGCTCGCAGGGCCGGCCCTTACCGGCGGTGAGCGCCTGCGCTGCCCCCGGCCGCCGCGCCAGCAGCCGCCCGCAGCCCCTCCACAGTGCGGCCATGGCCCGCGGCGCGGCGCGATGAGGAAGAGTCGCGGCTGAGTGACGCGTTTATTGTGTCAGTACCGGCCGAGCACCGTGGCCAGCAGCGCCATCCGCATGTACATCCCGTTCTCCGCCTGCCGGAAGTACGCGGCGCGCGGGTCCGAGTCCACCTCCACGCTGCGGGACCGGCATCAGCACGGACGGACACACGGACACGGACACACACACAGACACACACACACAGAGCACAGACCCCAGCATCCCGAGACCCAGTAGACACCCCGACGCGCTGCCTCCAGCACACCCCAGTCTCCATCACCCCACGACCTCCCGAACCCCTGCCCAACACCACAGCCCCAGCTCCCCCAAACCCTCTTGATCCCGCCTCTTGACCCCCACACCGCAGCCCCCATCACCCCAGGACACCCTACTCCTGCCCAGCACACTCCATTCCCCATCACGAGACCCACCACCCAGCAAACCCCAGCCCCAGCTCCCCCAACCCTCCCCTGGCCCTCAGACTGCAGCCCACATTGCCCCAGGACACCCCACCATTACCCAGAACACCCCACACCCGTGCCCCTGCCCCCCTGCTTTCACCTGATCTCATTGACGCGGGGCAGAGGGTGCATCACCACCATCTTCTCTTTGGCCCGGGTCATGATGTGGGGTGTGAGGATGAACTGCCCAAAACACTGTGTGGGGAGGGGATGGGGGCAGCCCTGAGCCCAGGCCACAGAGCCGTCACCCCATGGGCTGCCACCTCCCGCCAGAGTCCCCCCCGCCTCCCTCTCACTCACAGCTTCATACTCCTCAGCCACACGGAAGCGCTCCTTCTGGATGCGGGTCATGTAGAGCACATCCGTGTCTGGCAGCGCCTCCTCGATGCTCCCAAACTCCTCCTGGAGAGGCACTGTCAGCAGGTCCACAGGGGGTGTGTGGCCCAAACCCCCCACCCTGCTTGCTCACCTGCTTGATGCCCTTGGAGGCCACAAAGCTGGTGATGTCGGCAGGCATGCGGAGGCCAGGGGGGGTCACGTAGCGCAGGTTGACACGGTACTGGGTGAGCAGGCGGGCCAGGGAGTGCACCGTGCGCCCGTGCTTCAGATCGCCCACCATAGTGATCTGCAGAGAGTGGTCAGCCTGACCTGTGGTCCCAGCAGACCCCCAGCCCCAGGACAGGACCCTTTAGCCCCACAGCACTTTGTGGGGGATGGCCATAGCTCCCAGTGTCTTACTGTCATGCCATTGACGGTGCCCAGCTCCTCACGGATGGTGAAGATGTCCAGCAGTGCCTGTGTGGGGTGCTCCCCCACCCCGTCCCCAGCATTGATCACGGGCTTGCGGCAGTGCTTGGCGGCCAGCTGGGAGCAGAGGCAGGGCTGAGCATGGGCACAACACAGCCCCTGCCAGCCGCACACAGGGCAGGATCTGCTGCTTGTTCCTGACATCTGCCCAGCCTGCCCCACTGAGGAACACAGCCCTGCCCCATAGCACAGGTCCCCACCATCAGCAAAGGTCCTCCAAGTGCCTTCAGGGTAGGTCGTGGCTATCCCCACTGCAGGCAGCAGACAGCCCTAGCAGCCCCCCTCACCTCAACAGCGCCTGGCTGGGGGTGCCGCAGCACCAACACATCGGCGTAGCAGCACATTGTCTGAACGGAGTCAGCCAGCGACTCGCCCTTCTGCACCGAGGAGGTGGCCTCCGAGAAGGACAGGACGGAGCCGCCCAGCCGGCTCATGGCGGCTGCAAAGGAGCTGCTGGTCCTTGTGCTCGCCTCATAGAACATGGATGCCATCACCTTGCCCTGTGGGGGCCACACCATCATCACAGAGCTCTTGCTCCATTGCTTAGGGTTCCCAGGGGTCTGGGCAACCTTCCCACACCCGGCTCACCTTGAGGATGTCCAGGCTCCGCTCCTTCTGCACCAGCATGCGCAGGGTGTGTGCCACATTGAAGAGATGTGACATCTGTGGGGAGAGAAGGCTCAGCCAGGGCATGGACAGCACCAATGCCCCCCTGACCCATGCTCATCTGAGTGCCCAAGGCCCCACTCCTGACACCAAGCCCAGGCACCTGCTCCTTGGAGAACTGCTGGACGGAGAGGACGTGCTGCCCGACGAGGGGGTGCAGCAGTGGGGATGTCTGGAAGTGGGGCATGCCCTGGGGGGACGCCTGGCGTGGGATGGAGCCCGGTGGGTAGAAGTAGCTGTCCTGGATCACAGCCAGATCTGTGGCACCGAGAGGAGCCAGTCAGCCCATGCGGGTAGCCACACAGAGCCCCAGCCCACCTAGCCACTGTGGATCCATAGACCCTGGAGCACTCACCTGCCTCTGCTGCCTTCCTGCCAGCCTTCTCACGAGTGTCCTCAGCTAGGTGGGAGAGGGAGCAGTGGTGTTAGAGGGTGCGGGCAGCTGTGGCACCCTGGCTCCTGCTCTCCCACGGTGCTGCCGGGGCAGCACAGCCCTCCTGGCACTCAGCAGCACTGGGTGAAAGCACCATGGGGCCCAACGCCAGGGCCACAGCCACCCAGAGACAGGGCAGGTCAAGACCTGGCATGGTGCTGCACGCAATGCCCGTGAGCCCCGCAAAACCCGATCAGACGCAACCCAAATCACACTGGCAGGCGAGGGGTCCCCGAGGTGCCGCGCAGGCTGGGTGAGGGGAGCAGGCAGGCGCAGCTGTGCCCTGTCCCACAGTGCCCTGTCCCATCACACCGTGGGCACTGTGTGCGCGGGCAGCCCGGGGCCAGCACGGCACCTGGGGGAGGGGATGCACTCATCAGCTGCGGTTAGTGCCATTAGTACAGCCGCGTTTCATTGTCAGAGTGAGTCCCCCCCTCCGATATTACCGGTGCCTCGGGCGCCTGGGCGGTGCATGGCTCCCAGCCTCCGGAACACTGAACGGGACACAAGGGCTGCATCAGCGGGGCTGTCCAGCTGCGATCCCAGACTCGGCCCCGGGGCGGCACGTGCTCGCTGCCCCACAGCCCACCCACCACGCTCCACCATGCCATGACAATGACACCCCCCTCCTTACCTGGCAGCCCTGGGTCAGAGGCCCGGTGGATGCGGGGCGGGAGGTGGAAGCGTCCATCACCTGTGGGGCCAGCCCGGCGGGGGCTGGAGGCTCGGCCACGCAGTGTCTCGCCAGCCACCGTATGCCGGGGCCGCTCGGGGGTCTGCAATAAGAGGCTGAGCTGGAGCTGGGGCAGGACATGGAGCCCCCCCACCTGCCCCACACACCCTGGTACCTTTGCACTCTCCTTGGCAGGGGCTGCGTGTGGTGGCAACACAGTGCCCGAGGGCCATTTCTTCACATCCTGCCCATAGCCGGGGGGCACCAGCACCTGCAGCCATGGGGGTGATGGGGTCAGTACTGAGGGACCACCTTGATACAGGGAGAAGAGGATCTGGAGTCTTACCTGCCCATCAATGTAGGCGACCTCCCCACGCAGGACCACCCTCCGCACCGTCCCCTTCACCTTCATGCCCTCAAAGGGTGTCCAGTGGGCCTTGGAGAAGGCCATGCAGCTGGGGATGATCCACTCGTGCTCCAAGTCCACCTGAAAGAATAGCAGGTCAGAAGCAGCAGGGCCAGGGCAGGCACCGGATCTGGGGTGGGCATGCAGGGACCCACCTCCACGTAGGTGTCCTCCTGCGCCGGCAGCCTGAAGATCTTGCGGGGGTTCTCATAGAGGCGCTGGATGATGTCCTCCACGGTGAGCCGCCCCTCAGAGACGGCCGTCAGCAGCAGTGGCAGCATCGTCTCCAGGCCGGGGAAGCCAGGGGGTGGCTTGTGCCCCTGCTTCTCCTCCACTGTGTGGGGGGCTGTGGGACAGGGCTGGTCACTGCAGGACCTGCTTCTGTCCTCACCCCATGCTCCCACCCCATGGCTGCCACCCCCCCAGGACTCACCGTGGTCTGTCGCGAAGCAGTCAATGGTGTCCATGTTCTCCCAGAGCGTCTCCATGTCCTGGCGGGTGCCCAGCGCTGGCCGCACGGCTGCTCGGCCCTCCCCGAGGCGCCCCAGGTCATCCTGGCACAGGAAGAGGTGGTGTGGGGCCACCTCACACGTCACCGGGATCCCCTTCTGCTTGGCTGCCTTGATGAGGAGGATCTGCAGGGAAAGCAGTGAGGGGGGACCCCAAACAATCCTGCACCCTGTCCCTGGGACCCACAATCCCCTCTCTGCACCCCACCGCTCACCTCCTCCCTGCGGGCCACGTGGCAGATGTGCACAGGGCGCTGGTACAGCTGGGCCACCATCAGGACAGCAGCCACTGTCTGCTGCTCCGCGTGCGCTACGATGGGCAGGTGCCGTGGCCACTGCTCGAAGTGCTAGCAGGGGGACAGAGTTGGTGGGCACTGGCATCAGGAACCAAGCCCAGCCCCGTGCCAGCCCCTGCCTGTAGCAGCTCACCTCCATCCATAGCGACATGTCGTCCATCCGCAAGGTGGAGAAGGTGTCGTTCAGGTACATCTTGAGCCCAGCAGCTGCCCCAGCCAGAGGTCCCAGCAAGCCGGCGTTGTCCAAGGAAGCTCCCAGGAAGAGGGCGAAGTCACATCGGGCCCCAGCCTCAGCCAGCTGCAGGGGCGAGAGGTGGCGAGTGCTGGCCAAAGTCAGCCCCACTGCGGGCAGCGAATGTACCACATTCGGCACTGTAGCACCCGGAGAGGGGACATGGGCATCGAGCTGGGCAGTAGCAGCCCCTCACCTTCTGCACCAGGGCAAAAGAAGTGGCATCAGTGATGGCAGGGCTGGTGTTGGGCATGACGCACACCATGGTGACACCCCCAGCCAGGGCAGCTGCTGTGCCCGATGCAAAGTCCTCCTTGTGGGTGCCGCCTGGCTCGCGGAGGTGGACATGGACATCGATCAGGCCTGGGGAGTGGGGCAGCATCAGCACAGGCAGCCACCAGCCACAGGGGATGCAGGACACCTTGGCAGCGCAGCAGGGAAACGTCTTCTTTCATGCCCTGCCCAGTGCTGCACCCTTGGAGCCCCTGGCCCCCACCATGGCCCCGGGTCCCATCTACCTGGCAGGCGGATGAGTTTCTGGGATGTCATGCAGTCCACATGCATCTTCAGTGGGGGGGCTGCCCCAATCTGGCCAAGTGCCTGTGGAAATGACAGCCATAAGGCACGACCCATTTTCCAGGGATACTTGGGGCCAGGGCAAGGACATTTGCCCAAGCTGCACCAAAAAATGAATCCCCCAGCAATGCTCATGTACCATACCAGGACTTTCCTATCCCAGCCTCTTCTTTGCTCCCTTCACCTGCACCCACATCCCTTGGCCCCCCACCCCCACCCCAGCCCACCTCCACGAAGAGCTTAGTGCACTTGATGTCAATGATGAGCGGCACAGAGTAGTCGACAGCCAGGCGCCGGGTGCGGTACCCCTTGGTGACGAAGGAGGAGAGCCGGCGACCCCCTGAGTTGCGCATTGAGAGGTTGATGACCATCTCAAAGTGGTTCTCGGCCAGGTAGTCCAGGATGCTGCGCTGGGTCTCCCGGGTGCCGGCCTCGCTGCCATCCGTCTCCTCAAAATGCCAATCTACGGCCATCACCTGCCAGCAGCGACTTCCATCAGGGCCCTGAGCCTCCCCCAAGGGCACCCCTGGCCTCCACCGGATCCTCAGCCCCAACCTTGATGCCGTGCTCCGTGTAGAAGTCAGCGGTGCCCAGGCTGGCATAGAGCTTGTAGCCAAGGCTCTCCAGGGTCCTCACTGTGGGCAGCAGCTCACTCTTGTTCTGCAACAACCCCATGGCCAGTCAGAGGGCAGGAGAAGGGGGAAAACAGGGGCACCAGCCCCTTCCCCAGCCCCACACACCTTGTAGCTGCCAATGGTCAGCAGGATGTTCTTCTTGGGAATCTTGAAGCCAGTGCTGAGCATGGCTTTCAGGTAAGCCTCACAGCGGTTCTCCCCAAAGCAGGCCACCTCACCCGTGCTGGTCATCTCCACACCCAGCACCACATCGGCACCCGCCAGGCGTGAGAAGGAGAACTGGGGCACCTGGGGGCAGGAGAGGCTCAGGGGCTGCTCAGACACATGCCCCAGCCTCGACCCTGTGGCGCCTGCTCACCTTGACACCAACGATGCCTGTGCCTGTCATCAGCCCCACAGGCTCTACATCCTCGCCCATGATCACTTGGCTGGCCAGAGCCACCAGGTCCACACCCAGGGTCTTGGAGACAAAGGGGAAGGAGCGGGAGACACGGACGTTGCACTCGATCACCTTCAGCTGGTCGTCCTGGGGGAGAGGGAACAGTATGAAGCATGTCTGGGGACACAAGACATCCTCCTGCTGGCACTGTGCTGGGGGCCAGCATGGCCCCCCAAGCTAGGATACCTTTGCGATGAGCTGCAGGTTGAAGGGCCCAGTGACCTGCAGCTCCTGCCCAATGGCATGGACAATGGCCTTGATCCGCTCCAGTGTCTTGGGGGTGATGTCCTGGGGAGGTGTCACCAGTGTGGCATCACCTGAATGCACCCCAGCATTCTCCACATGCTCCGAGATGGCGACGGCCACCACCATGCCATCACAGGCCACTGCGTCCACGTCGATCTCCTGTAAGCAGGAACATGGTCACAGCCTGCCACAGGCACCAAAGCAGAGGGGTAGGCTTCTCATGGGGAGCAGGGATGCCTTGGGGCCAGAGCAGCCTCCTGGATGGACCTTGGCCTCCTGGATGAACTTGGAGATGACAACGGGCTGCTCCTTGGAAACGGCCACAGCGTTGCTCAGGAACTTCTCCAGGTCACTGTCTGAGTAGGCCACATTCATGGCAGCACCACTCAGCACGTAGGAGGGGCGCACAACACAGGGGTAGCCAACCTTGCAGCAGAAGTGCTTGGCCGACTGCGAGACATAGCACCCTCAGGGGACATGCCAAAGGCTGGTCCCCAGTGGGGTAGCCCCATCACCCTCATTGGCCCCCCACCTCCATGTCAGAGAGCTCCTTCCAGAGGGGCTGGCTGATGCCAATGGAGTCGAGCAGGCGGGAGAACTTGAAGCGGTTCTCAGCTGAGTCGATGGCCTCTGGAGAGGTGCCCAGGATGCGGCACTGCTGCCGGTGCAGGGCCATGGCGATGTTGTTGGGCAGTTGCCCACCCATGGACAGGATCACACCCTCGGGGTTCTCCAGCTCATAGATGTCCATCACCACCTGTGGTACCACATAGGGCAAGGTCATGGCTGGGAAGGGGGCCACAGCAGTCCTCACCCTCCTCCAGCGGGCAGGGCCTCAGCCCTCCTTACCTCAAAAGAGATCTCATCAAAGTACAGGCGGTCGCACATGTCATAGTCCGTGCTCACCGTCTCAGGGTTGTAGTTCACCATGATTGTCTTGAAGCCCATCTGCCAGGGGAGCAGCATAAGGTGAGGCCAAGGGCTCCCCAACTCCTTGCTGGCCTCATCCTCTGACCTGGGACACCCAACCCACCAGCCCTGTGAGGTGTTGGGGCCAGGCTGACCTTGCGGAGCTCCTGGATACAGCCGACAGCACACCAGTCGAACTCGACGCTGCTGCCAATGCGGTAGACACCAGAGCCAATGACCATGACATGGGGCTCACGGAAGGCCAGGTCGTGCTCGGTGCCATTGTAGGTCAGGTACAGGTAGTTGGTTTGGGCTGGCCACTCTGCCGCCACGGTGTCGATCTGCTTCACCACGGGCAGGATCTTCAGGTCATGCCGCATCTTCCGCACGGCCAGCTCGGTGCTGTGAGGGGCGGGGTTAGTGCCAGGACCTGTGCTGGGGCACAGAGTGGGGCAAGCTCCCTCCCCGTGTTACCTGAGCACAGCCAGGGCCACCTGCTTGTCAGAGAAGCCGAGCTGCTTGGCCCGCTTGAGCACGGCGGGTGGCATGGTGCTCTGCTCCTCGCGGTACGACTCCAGCAGCACCGCGTGGTCCGTGATGTTCTTCATCTTGTGCAGGAACCAGCGGTCGATCTTGGTGAGCTCGTAGAGCCGCTCGATAGAGTAGCCGGCCCTCAGCGCAGCCGCCAACACAAAGATCCGCTTGTCTGTCGGTGTCTCCAGCTCCTGTGAGGCCGGGATGAAGTGGTTAGCAGGGCCAGGCAGGGGACAGATGGCTGTCTCCTCCCCAGGACTGCATTGGCAGCATGGACCCCCGCCCCAGATCCCCGGCACTCACCACATCCGAGGCTGGCTTCACAGTGTGGTCAAAGCCCACGCAGTTCTCATCCACCATCCTCAGAGCCTTCTGGAAAGCCTCCTCGAAGTTTCTCCCGATGGCCATCACCTCCCCTGCAGACAGGGCTGTGAGCAGCTGGACCCTGTGCCCGCCACACTGCTCACCCATGCTGCCTGCCTGCCCCGTGCTCACCCACACTTTTCATGGAGCTGCCGATCTTGGTGCTGACACGCAGGAATTTGCTGAGGTCCCATCGTGGGATCTTCACCACGCAGTAGTCCAGGCTGGGCTCAAAGTTGGCTGTGGTACAGTTGGTGACGGAGTTCCTGGGGAAGGGACAGGGGTCAGCAGCTGAGGCTGTCCTGCAGGGGGGTGCCCCATCCCACCCGCAGCGGTGCCATTACCTGAGGAGGGGCAGGGGAATACCCAGGGCCAGCTTGGCCGCCACATAGGCCAGGGGGTAGCCAGTGGCCTTGCTGGCCAGGGCTGAGCTGCGGGAGAGCCGGGCGTTCACCTCGATGATGTAGTACTGCGGGCAGCAGGCACGCAGGGTTAGTGGAGCAGTGCAGGATGTGGTCCCTGCGGCAGAGCTCCCCGCTGCTTGCCTGGCGCTGAACAGTTGCTAGCGCATAAGGGATGCAAATAGTGACAGGGACCAAACGCGAGGGCAGCTGGGCTGGGGAGGGACAGCCACCACTGATGGCTGTGGCAAGATGGAGCCAGGCAAAGACCATCCAAGGACCATGCACAGCACTGGGTCGAAGCAAGACCCAGCACTGCTGCACTCATAGGAGCTGCGTGAGCTGACACAGTGAGATCCACTGGCCCCCAGGCGCTGCAGCCTGGGGAGGCTGGCAAGGCACAGCACTAAGGGACAGCACTGGGCAGGACCTGAACCTGCGCTCCACAGTGCAGGGCTGGCCGGGGGGCTCAGGAGAGGGGACCATGGCCCAGGGGGACCTGCACTCACCTGCTCCGACTCAGGATTCAGAGCAAACTGGATGTTGCACTCGCCCACAATGCCCAGGTGCTGCACTACCTTCACAGCCGTGCGCCGCAGCATGAAGTACTCAGTGTCATTGAGGGTCTGGCTGGGTGCCACCACGATGGACTCACCCGTGTGGATCCCCAGTGGGTCCAGGTTCTCCATGTTGCACACCTGGCAGGGGGGAGACACTATGGGCTGGGGGGTCCCAACTACTGCACACGCTGCCTGTGACATGCTCCTGGCTGCTGCTCCCCCAGGCAGGTCCCTCCTGGCTCCCACTGTGTCCCTCCCATCTTGGGGACCAACAGGGGCTCCCGTGCACAGCCAGGGCTTGAACATAAACCCCCAGGACACCACATGTGGTGCAGCCCACCCAGAGCATGGGGAGGTGTGGGGGTCTGGCTCAAGGCACAGCTCCTTGTAGCACACAGCAGCCATGTTGGCACCATGGAAGGCACTGGGGAGCCCTCCCCAGGGATGGGGTCCAGCCAGAGCCCCCAACCCCACAGCACCAACTCCTCCATCAATCCCCCCCAGCAGGCCTGGAGGTCTCCCCTCATCCCGTACCGTGACACAGTTGTTATAGGCATCCCGCACCACCTCGTACTCGATCTCCTTCCAGCCCTTCAGGGACTTGTCCACCAGGACCTGGGAGGTGTGGGTGAAGGCCTGGCTCACCAGTGCCACCAGCTCCTCCCGGGTGTTGGCAAAGCCAGAGCCCAGGCCCCCAAGGGCATAGGCAGAGCGCACCAGCACTGGGTACCCCAACCGCTCGGCCGCAGCCTGCGCCTGCAGAGAGCAACAGGGTCATGATGGGAACAGGGGGGACAGCACCCCAACCCTGCCCCACAACCACCGCTCATCCCACCCTCGGACCTGTTCCAGGGAGGCAGCAGCCTCACTGGGCGCCACGTGCTCCCCAATCTCCTCCATCTTCTCCACAAAGACCTTGCGATCCTCTGTCATCTCGATGGAGGTGACGGGGGTGCCCAGCACCCGCACATGGTACCGTTCCAGCACACCTGCCTTGGTGAGCTCCACACCGCAGTTGAGAGCCGTCTGCCCCCCAAAGGTCAGCAGCACCCCGTCAGGGCGCTCATTCCGGATCACCTGTGGGGGGACAGGGTGGTGGGGCAGGGACACACAGAATGCACCCTGTGCCCTCCAGCTACCACCATGCCTGTGCTGCCCCTCAAGGACTCCCGCATGCCACCCAGCCCTCTGTGTATTGGACCCTCCATCACACCTCTTGCTCCCCAGGGGTGCAATCAGCCCCAGCCCTGCTGTCCCTGCACCCCCAAACCACCCCTCTCCCAGCCGGTACTCTGGGGTGCTCACCTGGGTGACATACTCAGGGGTGATGGGGAGGAAGTAGACCTTGTCTGCCAGCCCCTTGGAGGTCTGCACCGTGGCGATGTTTGGGTTGATCAGCACTGTCTGGATGTTCTCCTCCTTCAGTGCTTTGATGGCCTTATGAGAAGCAGAGGGGTCACAGCTGATGGCCCTACCCCTGTGGTCACCCCCACTGCCCCTGTGCCATCAGGGTGGGTGCTCACCTGTGACCCTGAGTAGTCGAACTCTCCTGCCTGCCCAATGGAGAGGCCACCAGAGCCCAGGATCAGCACCTTGCGGGGCCGGGCTCCATCCTGGCTTCCCACTGGTGCCTTGTCATAGGTCAGCCACTCCCGCAAGCGCTCCCGCACTGGAGGGACATCTAATGCTAGTGCCAGGGCAACATACAGCCTGTGCACAGCCCCAGCCCCACAACCCTGTCTATAGCCCCCACACAGCCTGTCCCCTGTCCCACAGCCTCAGAGCCAAGGGCTCGGCCGCCCCTTCCCACCTTGCACCCACCCGTCCGGGCGCTCCCATCTCCACTCTGCAGGTCCCGTGCGGTCTCCATGAAGACATCAAAGAGGCCCTCCAGGTCCATGGGGCCAGCACAGTGCTCGGGGTGAAACTGGACACTGTGGAGGGGGTGAGGCAGGGCATGGCCCCACACACCCCCCTACAGACCTCCCAGCCATGGTCCTGCACCCACCTGAAGAAGGGCTTATGCTTGTGGACAAGGCCCTCGTTGGAGCCATCGTTGGCATTGGTGAAGAGTGGGGCCCAGCCTGGTGGCAGACTGCCTGCCTCCACTGCAAAGCCGTGGTTCTGCGCCGTGATGAAGCAGCGCTGCGTGTCCTCATGCAGGCACGGCTGGTTGTGCCCACGGTTCCCGTACCTGGGCAGAGGGACAGGCGTCAGGCAGCCCTGGGCAGCCAGGCCCTCAGAGGGACCCTGGGCCCCCACTCACTTCATCTTGTAGGTGTGAGCACCAAGGGCCAGGGAGAGCAGCTGGTGCCCCAGGCAGATCCCAAAGACAGGCTTGGGCTGGGGCGCATCCAGCACCCGCCGCAGGCTGGACACTGTCTCCTGGCAGAGCTGTGGGTCCCCAGGGCCGTTGCTGATGAACAGTCCATCAAAGTCTATACCAAGACAGCAGTGGGGTCAGCGTGGAACCCCACAAGGTCACAGAGGGCCTCAGCACCCCCAAAACCCTGCAGGGTCACAGCAGGGCCCCACGGCTACCAACAGTGAGGCTCCCCAAACCTACAGTCCCCCTGACACCCCAGCAGGGTCACACCAAGGTGCCCTGAACCCACAACATCCATCTGGGTGGCAGCAAGGGCCACCCCAGTCCTACAGCCCCTCCATGACTCCCTCTGCAGGGTCACATTAGGCCACTCTAACGCTACGGCCGAGAGTCCCCATCCCACAGCAAGGCACCCAGCCCAGGTCCCTCCATCCCTGCATGGTCACACTGAGGGCCCAAAGCCTCAAAGTCCCCAGAAAAGATGGCACCAAGGCTCCCCAGCTCCACAGCATGGAGCAAGACATGGTTCCCTGCTGCCCCCAGCATTGAACCATTGTCCCTTGCTTCAGCTCGCCAGCCCTCGGCAGAGCCCTGGGACACCCTGAGCCACTGCCACCCCACCTGCACTGTCCAGTGGATGATCCCAGGGCACCACAGTGACGGCTGCCCCCCGCTTGCAGAGGCACCGCACTTGGTTGTACTTGAGGCCGCAGTCGACCACCATGATGCGCAGCGACCCACTGGGGTTGAACACACAGGGGGCCTGCGGAAGGGGGGAGTGCGGATCGCCCCGGCCCTTCATGGCCCTGGCTTCCCCTACAGCCATCCGCACCCATGCCCCCAGCCCAGCTCTAGTGCCCTCAGCCCCACCTTCAGCGACACCTCCTGCACCAGGTGCCGTTTGTTGGGGTCCTCAAAGAAGAGGTTCTTCACGGGGGTCCCATCTGGCAGCAGCTTCCCCAGCAGTGTCCCGTTCTCACGGATCTTCTTTGTTAGGGCCCGAGTATCCACCCCTGTCGATAGGCTGTCAGACACAGAGCCTCACGGCCCCGTCCCACCCCAACACAACATTGTCACCCCAACTGGCTCAACCCCCAGCGGGGCAAATCATATAATCAACTGGGTTGGAAAAGACCTTTAAGATCATCACATCCAACTGTTACCCTAGCACTGCCAGGGCCACCACTAAACCATGTCATTAAGGGCCTCGTCTACACGGTTTTTGAACACTTCCAGGGATGGTGATTCCACCACTGCCCTGGGCAGCCTGTTCCAATGCCTGATAACTTTTTTGGTGAAGAAATGCTTCCTAATATCCAATCTAAACCTCCCCTAGCGCACCTTGAGGCCATTTCCTCTTGTCCTATCTTGTTACTTGCTAGAAGACATCAACCCCCACCTCACTACAACCTCCTTTCAGGTAGTTGTAGAGAGCTATGAGGCCCCCCCTGAGCCTTCTTTTCTCCAGACTAAATAACCCCAGTTCCCTTGGCTGTTCCTCGTAAGACTTGTGCTCCAGACCCTTCACCAGCTTCCTAACACAGAGACAAGTCTGGTTCAGAACTCACTGCCCCACAGCTACCCCTCATCCGACACCATAGTCTCCCCAGTCTCACCTTCCAACCCAGGGATGTTCTGCTCCTTCAGCCACTGGTCCAGGGAGCGAGATGCACTCCAGTGGCTGGAGGTCTCCGAGCACTCACCCACCACCAGTGCAGCCACATGAATCTTGCTGGACTCGAACCACTGGGGGTAGTGGTGGGAGGGTGAGCATGGTTGGGCATAGGTCACCAGCCCAAGAGAAGCCCCATGTGCCCCTTGGGTGCCCAACCTGGCCATCTCCATGGGGCACATCAGGACAGCTACAGCCTGGGGCTGGGGAACTCCTATGGGACAGGGACCCCATCCCTAGCCCATGGCAGAGGACCAGCCCCCGCTGTCCACCCTGCTGTTACAATGCCTGCCTCGCCCCACACACAGCCCTGCGAGGTTGAGGATTGATCTGGCTGAGCCCCAGGACAGGGTGCCCAGGCCCCCGGTGCTGCTGGACCACAGCCCGCTGCTCAGCGGCCAGCATGTGCTGCTCCATGGGCCCCTCAGCTTAGCACATGGGAAAGCCCTGCTCCTTCCAGCCACAGCCTCCCCACGGAGCCCCTCCTATCCCACTATCCTGTAGGATTAGAGCTCTGGTTCCCAGAAACAGCACCCACAGGGCCTCAGCAGGGACCCACATGGCCCCAGCTCAGAGAGAGCAGGGCCAAGGGCTCCTGGTCTGCCAATATGGGACAGGGCTGTGCAGGACAGACCCCTGGGGTCAGCGTGGGGAGGCCCCACGCAGTGCCTGGACTCTGCCCCGCAACAGGCAGTGTGGGGGCTGAGGGGCTGGGAGGGGTCTGGGGCCTGGAGTAGGGACTGCACTACCCTGCCTCGTCCTGGAGGCCTGGGACCCCCATACTGCAACAGAGCTCCATTAAGGACAGACATATGGCCCCGCTCCCCACATGCGGCAAGGGCACCCCAATTCCAGCACACTGGATTCTCCGCCTGCTCAGCTCTGGTCCCCTTGGGGAGTACGGCAGCGGGGAGCACGCCAAGGCAGCGCTGTTGGCTCCAGGCCCTGCAGCACCAGGGGTCAAACCACCGCCTGCAGCCACATGCCACCTCAGGGTGCTGGTGCTGCCCCGCCCTGGCACCCTGCGCCGCCACACGCCCGCGGGCAGCGGGTTGGGCAGCGCCACGTGCTACAGCGGCCCCGCCGCAGGGACACGGTGCTCCAGACACTATTGCCTCGGCACTACTCACTCACCCTGCTGAGGCCTAACAGGTCGGTCTCATCCCCGGGGACCCCGTAGTTACCGACCAGCGGGTAGGTGAGCACCAGAATCTGCGCCTTGTAGGAGGGGTCGGTGAGGGCCTCGGGGTAGCCCACCATACCGGTCTGGAACACTGCGAGCGCAGGGAGATGAGACGGAGCATCGCGGTCGCCCCGCGTCCCGCCGGTGGAGGCACCCGAGCCCCAAGGACAGCCGCCCCCATCCCCCAGCCCCGCTGCTGCCCCACGGCGAGCACCGAGCTGAGGGGCGTCACCGTGAACGGGCCGGACCTTCCCCCTTATCCCTTCCCTCCTCGGCCGCTCGCCAGGCTCGGGCCGCCCCCAACATCCGCCGCCGTCCCGGACCTGATCCCGATCCAGCCAAGCCCCGGGCCGCACTCACCGACTTCCCCAGCAGCGGTGGCCCCGACAGCCCCGAAGGGGCGGCCGCGCAGCACCGACCCGTCCTGCAGTACCAGGCAGCCCATGGCGGCTCCACGTGCACTCCGGCGGCTCCGCGGCGGCGACCGAGAGGGGTGCGCGCAGCGCGGCGGCAGCGGGAGGATCCGGGGCGGGGCCGGGCCGGGCCAGCCCCCGCGGCGGGGCGGGGCGACGGTGGGGCGGCACGCGGAGAACGGCCGCAGCACCTAGTTCACCGGCCGCGCGGCGGGGCAGCGGGGAGCGGGCGCGGGGGCGAGCCGCCTGCAGCAAGCCAGGGCACGATCGCACAGCAACAATAGAGAGCGGCCGCGGCACGCAGTAGACGGGGCGTGGCCTGCCACGAGCGCGACATGAGCGCGCGGAGAAACAGCGCGGTGGTGCTTGACACAATACCGCGAACAAGATGAACAGAAAGAAGACCCCAGCCACAACGTGAGAAACCTTTTAAAACGCAGAGATTAAACCACGTGCTGCTATTTAACAAAAGATGTCAGAGGAGAGCGCAAACGCAGTCCCCCACTACCACAAATTATGCAGTCGAGTTTCCCGCATTTGGGGAAATCGCAGGGGTCAGCACACCCGGAGTGCAAGGGATGAGCCTCGCCCTGGGAAAACCACCTGCCTGATCATGGTGTCTCCCCTGCCAGGTAAGTATGACACTTATCCCACCCGACACCTGCACACGACGCAAAACACACACACACCTCACGGACACGCCACGCGCCGCTCCCGACACGCGCCCCGCACCGTCGCGCGCTCCGCACCCCGCCTTCTCCCGACGCCGCGCGCCCCTTCAGTGCCCGCGTGCGCGGAGCCCACCGGGCTGGTTGCGCGTGGCGGGTATCCCGTGATGCCTCGCGCTGCTCGTTTGCATGGACACGCCCACACCCCGCGGGCCCCGCCCCTCTCTCGCCGAGGCACCCCGTGCAGGTTTGACAGCAGTCGCCACTCGCTGCCCACGGCCTTTCCGATACCGCGGCCCGGTGGTTCCCGCTGCCCGCCCGCACCGGGACCGCGATCGGCACCGAGACCGGGACCGGCACCGGAACAGGTACCGCCCGGCGCCGGGCTCGGTCTGTCAGAGCCGAGCGGGATCGGCCTGGAGCCGGGGTGTGTGTGTGGGAAGATGTGTCCAGCAGTGCTCGGGGCATCTCAGGGACACGAGCTCAGCTCCGGTGCAGGCAGATCCTGCAGAGGAGAAAGAGGGAGCCGCGTCCCCAGACATCGGGCTGGGCTCCGGTAGCTGGGCAGCCCCCACTGGGTGGTGCTGGGCTAGGCTCTGGTACAGGTCAACACCACAGCATGTACAGGGCGGATAGGAAAAGCGTTCACAGACAGCGACCCCCGGTGCTAGAACCATGGGGTCTGGGCGCTGACAGCAGCATGGGAGGAGCAGGTGCCTGCAGAAGAGACAGACTAGGGGCACACAGTGCCATGGCAGCAGTGGGGCATATTCTCTGGGGAAGGCGAGGCGCTGGGAATCGCAGTGCTTGCAGCACCCCAGCCACACCGGCTCCAGTGCTCCAGGCTGATAATCCTCGAGCCCTCAAGCTCTGCACACACAGACCTCCCTGATCCCTGGCCTGGTGCCTGGGCATGGCCGGTGGAACTCACCACGACTGTGGGAGCAGGTGGGTGCTGCTGGTGACACTGCTCCAGCCCCACGGGCACAGGGAGAAGACCCCCGGCACCACAGAGCAGAGCTGTTCTGGGGACGTGCCGGCTGCTCGAGGGCTGGCGGTGTGGGAGAGCGGCACGTGCTGCACTTGTGGAGCGAGGCCAGAGCCATGAAGCAGCCTTGAGGAAAACTAGGGGCAAACTTGAGACATGGCTTGTAACGTCTGGGGAGAAACAAGTGGGAACAGCTCCAGGCGCTGGCGGCCGGGTAAGAACCGGGTGTGGCCCGGCTCGTTAACGGTGGCGAGAGGCCGGAACGAGGCCGGGGCGGTGCCAGCGGAGGCCGCGGAACGGCGCTGAGAGCACCGGGGAGGGGAAACGAGACGAGACAGGACGGAGCCGCGGGGCGGGGCCCGGGGGGGGTGGGCGTGTCCATGCAAACGACCACCGCGAGGCGTCACGGGATACCCGCCACGCGCAACCAGCCCGGTGGGCTCCGCGCACGCGGGCACTGAAGGGGCGCGCGGCGTCGGGAGAAGGCGGGGTGCGGAGCGCGCGACGGTGCGGGGCGCGTGTCGGGAGCGGCGCGTGGAGTGTCCGTGAGGTGTGTGTGTGTTTTGCGTCGTGTGCAGGTGTCGGGTGGGATAAGTGTCATACTTACCTGGCAGGGGAGACACCATGATCAGGCAGGTGGTTTTCCCAGGGCGAGGCTCATCCCTTGCACTCCGGGTGTGCTGACCCCTGCGATTTCCCCAAATGCGGGAAACTCGACTGCATAATTTGTGGTAGTGGGGGACTGCGTTCGCGCTCTCCCCTGGCTTAATTAGTGAAAAGATAGACTTTTGATCAAGCTGGGAAAGAAGTTGTTACCCGAAGGTCGTGCTAGGCGGTCCTCTGAGCAAAACATTCCAGCGCGGTCCGAGGGGTCTAGCAGCCGCGCAGGGCCGGTTCGGTGCCGCACTGTGGCTAAGACGGGAGTTGACGGGCCGGCTACTGCACACGCTCCCTTTCCCCCTCGGGCCGGGGCTGCGCCCGAGCGTTCGCTTCCCCCCGCCTTAAGACGGGGTCGAGGGGAGCGGAGCCCTCCCTGGCTCGCGGGGCTCCGAGGGTGCCGGTGCCGCGGTGCCCGGAACTGAACACAGGATTCGAGGTGCAGCCTCACCAGTGCCGAGTACAGGGGGATGATCACTGCCCTGGCTCTGCTGGCCACGCTATTGCTGATACAGGCCAGGTACATGGGGTTGTTGTGGCCCAAGTGCACGACTCGGCACTTTGCCTTGTTGAACCTCCCATCGTTGACCACAGCCCACCGACTCAGTCCATCCAGATCACAAAACAAAACCAGTAACCCACCTGTATAACGTGTCAGCATACCCAAGGCTTGCGCCATCAAACACACCACAAAAACCTCGCTTCTGGTTTTGCAACGCTACAGGCCTGGGGAAGAGTGGCTGGAAAGCTGCTGAAAAGGACCTGGGGGTGCTGATTGACGGCTGCTGAACGTAAACGAGCTTGTGCCAAGGCGGTCACCGGCATCCTGGCCTGTATCAGCAATAGCGTGGCCAGCAGGGCCAGGGCAGTGATCATCCCCCTGTACTCGGCACTGGTGAAGCTGCACCTCGAATCCTGTGTTCAGTTCCGGGCACCGCGGCACCGGCACCCTCGGAGCCCCGCGAGCCAGTGAGGGCTCCGCTCCCCTCGACCCCGTCTTAAGGCGGGGGGAAGCGAACGCTCGGGCGCAGCCCCGGCCCGAGGGGGAAAGCGAGCGTGTGCAGTAGCCGGCCCGTCAACTCCCGTCTTAGCCACAGTGCGGCACCGAACCGGCCCTGCGCGGCTGCTAGACCCCTCGGACCGCGCTGGAATGTTTTGCTCAGAGGACCGCCTAGCACGACCTTCGGGTAACAACTTCTTTCCCAGCTTGATCAAAAGTCTATCTTTTCACTAATTAAGCCAGGGGAGAGCGCGAACGCAGTCCCCCACTACCACAAATTATGCAGTCGAGTTTCCCGCATTTGGGGAAATCGCAGGGGTCAGCACCCCCGGAGTGCAAGGGATGAGCCTCGCCCTGGGAAAACCACCTGCCTGATCATGGTGTCTCGCCTGCCAGGTAAGTATGACACTTATCCCACCCGACACCTGCACACGACGCAAAACACACACACACCTCACGGACACTCCACGCGCCGCTCCCGACACGCGCCCCGCACCGTCGCGCGCTCCGCACCCCGCCTTCTCCCGACGCCGCGCGCCCCTTCAGTGCCCGCGTGCGCGGAGCCCACCGGGCTGGTTGCGCGTGGCGGGTATCCCGTGACGCCTCGCGGTGGTCGTTTGCATGGACACGCCCACCCCCCCCCGGGCCCCGCCCCGCGGCTCCGTCCTGTCTCCCTCCCCGGTGCTCTCAGCGCCGTTCCGCGGCCTCCGCTCGCATCGCCCCGGCCTCGGTTCCCGTGGGCCACAGCACTTGGCAGCAAAGACATGTGACACTGGAGTATAAATCCCCCCTTTTTCTGCACAGGGCAGAATCACAAGCACCCCACCAGGGCTAGAAACATGCACTGGCAGCAATAAGCTCTGGGATAAGCAGACACTCCACAGCAATCCCTGCCAGGAGCTGGGATGAGCACCGATTTTAGCGTACCAGAAAGGCATGGAAATGCTGCAGAACAAGGCAGGAGACCCCCTTCCCTGTACCAGAACCCCTAGCTTCTGCTCAGGCTGGACCTTGCACCAGGAGCAGCTCTGACCCCCTCACGGTGCTACAGGGTCAAACGCGCCAGGCTCTAGGCTTTCCTGCATCTTGAGTGAATGCTGGAATGACAGCCCAAGATGTGAGCTAGGGGCTGTCACCACGTCACCATTTCTCTCATGTCCCAGAGGAGGGGCTCCAGGACAGGGAAGATCCTTCGCTGCTGCATGCTGGAGTGGCAGGAATGGGGTCAGGCAGAACTGGGCAGAAGTGCCAGCATCTCCCAGGACCATGCAGAGCTGAGCCTGTGGTGACATTGGGCATCAGGGCTCCTGCCACACCACAGAAAGCAGACAAGGTATATTGTGCGGCCTGGTTTATTAGTGTCCATGCTGTTGCCCCTACTACTGATCCACGTTCTTGACCCGCAGGACAACAGGCACCGAGGTGCAGGGGATCATGCCCAAGTCCGTGATGACCAGATCCACCAGATCAGGTGGTGTCACATCATAGACCAGGTTGAGGAGGCGCAGGGACTTATTCTCTGCCCAGCCACCCAGCTGGGCCTGGCCCTTCCGGAGCAAGATCAGATCATCGGGATCATCTGTGGAGAGAAGAACAGGCAGTAGGATCAGGGACAGCACTTTTCCATCCTGCCCTGGGAGCACACACCACTGCTGCCTGCCAGGCCACCCTTCTTCTGAGAGGCCTGGGAAGGGGAAGGGCAGGACAGAGCAGCCCATCCTAGCCAGCAGTGGGAGCAGGTCTCAGGTGGGAGGAAGCAGACAGAAGCCATACCAAGCTCATTGGAGACAAAAGAATCCGTCTGCACTCGCTCGCAGAACTTGTAGGTCTCGCAGCACACCAGGACAGGTACGTTGTAAGCCTTGGAGACCAGTGCTATCTGGGATGTCCCCACTCGGGACATAACAGAGCCGTTGGCCAGGAGTGCATGGGCTCCCAGCAGTACTTTGGATACCTGTCAGGGAAGCACAGGGATCTGTTGGCACCTTTCATCACCCTGCAGCCTCCCCTGTGCCCACCACTGCCCTCAGCACAGCCTCACTCTGCTCCTCACCTCAGGCAGCACATAGGAGATGGCGTTGATCATCACGTAGGTACAGTGAATGCCCTTACGCACCAGCCGCCGCAGCGTCTCCCGGCCTTCCAGCCGCGGCCGGCTGTCCACCACGATCACGCGGAAGGCTCGGCCCTTCTTCACGTGGGCGTCGCACAGCGTGCGGTTCACAAGGGAAGAGCTGATGGACACCAGTTAAAAAGGTCTCGCCCGGCCCATGCAGCTGCCCCACACTGCCATCACTGCCCACAAGTGTAGCCCCATGCCCAGAGGCTTTCCATGGTGCGGGCTCCAGGGTGGGACCCATCAGGTGCTGGCTGGGCAGGAGATTTCCTGAGTGTCAGTATGGGGTCTCGCCAAGGGGACAGTCCTGACAGGCACCCAAAGCAGGGGCTGGTTGCCAGCAGCTGCAGCGGAGCAGGCACTGCCAGGCACCAGCTGCCTCAGCAGCTCCCCGGGCACATCCAGTCCAAGCAGAGCAATGTCTCCCTTACCTAGGGCAGGAGTTGGGCTCCCTCCTAGACCCTGATGGGCTAGTGCTGCCTGGAGACGAGTCCAGGCAGAGCTGGTGTCCACACTCGTCATTACAAGTGCTGCCTCTTCCAGACACTCTCCTGCTACACTGCTTCCAAGATCCCTCTCCCTGTCTTTGCACAGAGAATTACTCCCTGGGAAAAGTGATGTCTCAGTCCTCCCTGGAAGCAGCACTGACCTCCACTTGTCTGTGACCACAGTGGGGGACTCTTCCCCCTCCAAACCCTCTCGAAGTTTTCCTCTCAGAATGCTTCAGTCCCACACTGGCCTCCTGCTCCTTCCTTGCTGATGACCCAGGAGGCACATCACACCTGGACTCTTTTGCCACAGTGATCTCTGGTTCCTTTTCCCACCTCTACCTTCTGGGACAGTCCCTCAAAGGAAGAATGAGCTTCCCTGTTTCTGCTTCCTGACATCTGACACTGCTACAGTCTGTTTAAAATGCCAGTTAATGTGCACAACTGCTCTGTAGGTGCCCTGTATTGAAGAAGTGGTGAATCTGGGTTTCTTAAAACACTTAACACTGGATGCACGCAAACAGAGGAGAGTGCTGAGCTCTGAACAGGAACAGCAAAGACACACGGACAAGCCTTTTGTACAGGCTTTGCTGACAGTGATGGCTTTAGGCCTCTGTCAGGCACTTCTCAGCACAATCTGACGTTACAGTGTCACCCACCACTGTAACGCTACAGGCTGGTGGGCCTGGGTTAGCCGCAACAGCAGGCAGGGCAAACTCAGGCATTCACAAACCATGTCCGAAGCACTGATGCAACTACATTAATCAGTATAGGCTGGTATAAGTCTACTTGATCAGACCCTCCCGTTCATTCCTCAAATGAGTCCGAGGGCTCCCGTGCTTCCACCATCCAACCTGTCCCAGCATACGGAGAAAGCAGAAACCACATGAGCAGGACACAATCCTCCACAGCGGGGCCCTCCAGGGACACCTGCTCACAGTCAGCCTTGCCAGCACGGTCCGCTGCACCCCGCAGACACCATTTAGCATTCCCCTTGGCAGCTGCCAAGCAGAAAGTGCTCTGTCACCACCTCGTGACGTGAGCTCATCAGCCTGCCTGTCTGCCAGGACAGTCACAATGAGCTCTCTGCTTTTTCTAAAGCACTAACAACACATTCATGTCCAGTGAGCAAGTGCGGATCCCAGGCCATGCTCTGCTCTGTCCTGACACCCTTGTACAGCCCCTCACTGCCCGCTTCCTGCTTGTTTTATTTCTGGTTGCTGGACCCAGAGCCACAACCCCTTCCTCTGGCCTGGGCAACGCCAACTTTTCCACCCTTTAAACACTGCTTTTGCAAGAGCTTCCCGTGTTCATTCAGGTTTCCTTTTCCCACACGCTGGCCTGGCTGCCCTGGCTCTCCTCTTACCATCCATACACCAGGATCACATCGTTGTCATTTATCTTCTCAAAGGCAGACCTTGAAATGGCTTCAGCTGCCAGAAGAATCTTCTCCCGCAGATATTTGTCGATAGTGTCCTGCAGCTTCTCTTTTGCCTGGGGAAACAAGTGCCATCATGTACAGCACAGCCTCTCCACACCATGGACACTCTGTCGTCCCTTACAGCCTGGCAGGGCTGTGGGCTCAGCCCTGCCCTGCTCCCAGCCAGACTGTTTGCTGAATGGCAGCTTCCCCTGGAACAAGAGTTCTGCAGAACATATGGGATCACTCCTGACCCAGCACAAGCCTCCCAGCAGACCATGATGCCTCACCATGTGTTTGAGCTGCCATCAAGCCCCTCCCCAGCCCTGCCCATTGTCTCCCCTGCACCTCCTGGATCAATTGCTCTGGTCACCCCATGGAGATTTTACTGCTCAGACTCTCCAGCTTGACTCCTCTGAGCCCAGCAGCCATGCAGCCTTAGGGGTTCTCCTGATGTTCACCAGCCCCCTGCCCCTTGCTCCACAGCCAGCAGGCTCCTGGGGAACTTTTCGCATGGGACCTGGCTGAGCACTGAAAAACCATATTTTTCTTCACCTGTGACTTCACTGACACTGTCAGTAAAACACCATCCTGGTGCCTGCTGCGCACAAGAAGCCACTCACCTCTTCCTCTCGCAGGGTGTCGGGTAGGCATGAAATCTCTTTCTTAAGGAACTTAATGGCATTGCCCATGCTGGCTGAAAGGGGCCGGCACTGGTTCAGGAAGCTGCAGAGAGGAAATGTGCTTAGCTCCAGAGCAGCCTGAAGCACAGCACAGGAAGAGGGAGGGTGCAGGTGGGCTGGGGATGGTGGTCTGGGAGGTAGAATCCAAAGCCCTAGTAAAGTGAGCCCAAGTTTGGGTGGACACCAAGTCAGAGAGGCGATGAATGGACCACACTCAGTGCAGCTTCAGTTCCTCCGCTTCAGGACCAGGAGCCCTCACCTGATGTGTGGCTTCAGCTTGGCCACTAGGTCCCTTGACAGCTCCTCATTGGGGGGAGTTGAGTAATCCCGGATCAGCTAAGACAAGAAGGAAGAGAGCGTGAGCTCAGGGCACCTATCCCTTCTGGCTAGGCAAGGCATGCAACCACCCTCACACAACATGCTGCAGACCAGCCAGGAATGTGTACTGCACAGCTTGACACACTTTCACAGTGGGGTAAAGGGGTGCTCCAGGAACTCAAATTTGCAGTGGTAACACCAGAACGGGATACCAGCAGGGCCCAGTCCTGGGAACAGTCAGAAGGAAGAGGCTGAAGATGACCAAGCACCGATATAGCCTCAATAGTCAGGGAACAGGAAGAGATGCCTGTGCCTGGTGCAACGCCCCACTGCCTGGTGGGCACAGGTAGCTGCTCACATACCTGTTTGAAGACTTCCAGCAGGGCGATGCAACGGGCATTGGAGCCATTGATGATGCCCTGGGAGTACTGGAGGCCGAGGCGCACCACAGCCGGGTGAATTACAGTGGAGGGAATGCTGCAGAGACAAATATGAGAGAGCTGCCAGCAGGGATCCTCTACAGCCCAGGAACAACCAACCTATTGCTAGGCCTCCAGACAAACACCCTGAGGGGTGTCCCAAGACAGCCCCTATTTGCTCTGCGACCTGAGGAGTCAGGCTAAGCCCACAGCACCCTCTCCTGTGGCCCTGCACTGCCCGAGGGCAGCTCTCCTCACCTCACAGGCAGGACATCTGGCTGCCCTAGCCACTGCTCCTCAAACAAGCAAAAAGGGTCCCCTACCACCTCATCAAGCCTATCCCACATGCAGGGCCACGATACCCCTTCACTGCAGCCATTTTGCAGCCATGCCAGCCGAAACAGAGCCAAATGATTGCCAGGGGCCTGGGCTGGGGAGGCCACGTACCTCATCTGCTGTGTCAGTGGCTTTTTCCGGCTGTACTGGTGCAAGTGGGAGAACAGGTTGACCTTGGTGCCATAGTCCTGCCTCAGAGGTACCTGTAGCCAAACAGCGTTGATGATGACTTAGCCAAAGCCGCCATACAGCGCTGCTCGCTCCAGCACCACCGATCGCACCCAGCGCTCACTCGCAGCACTCCAGAGGCCCCCTTTGCCCAGCAGAGAGCAGACTCTAGTCCTACCACATGCATAGCCTGACCCCCACCATGCACACCTGCAGCATGTCTGCCCTGAAGCACGCAGCTTGTTACCCAGCCTTCCTCCTACCTGCTGCCGTTCCAGCTTTTTGGCCAGTTTCCTCTGGGCAGCAGGATCATCCATCTGCACGTGCTCCGGCAGCCGCTTTACCACTGTGAGGGTAGCGGGGAGGGTGGTGTGAGGTGGTGCCAGCCTGGTGCAGCCCCAGCCCAGCCATACTCCTCCAAAACTCAGGGAACACATGGCATGGCAGTGCCCACAGCACTACGGAAGGGTTGGTTGCCCACCCCAGACTCCTTCCCTCCCTGCTTACCCACCGTCTCCACCCTGTGGTGACAATGGCTTTACCGGACTGGGGCTCGGTGGGGGTCAGCCTGGGCTTGGCTGCTGTGGCTGCCTGGCTCAGCTCCGCTTTCTTGGCCTGCTTCTGGGCCCGCTCAGCCTCCTGCTTGGCGCGGCGCTCTGCTCGCAGCTCAGCTTTGCTCTTGCCCCCTGCAGGCTTCTCACCATCGTTGGGGCCATCAGCCAAGGCTGGGGGGGATGTGGGGTGAGCAGCTACTGCAGGAGATGGAAGAGGGAAGTCAGTGCCCAGCCTCAATCACTGTGAGGTGTAGCCCAGAATGTGGGGCAGCCTGTGGCAGGGAGACCCTCCTCTGTGCAAGGGTCTGTGTTGGGAGGAGCAGATAGGAATACACCCCACATTGTCCAGCACCTTGCCACAACCCCTGCGCAGCTGACATGGGACCACCAGGCCAGCCCCTTGTCCATGAAGGGAGGGGAGTGTCCTCTCTGCATCCCAGGCCCTGCAAGCACGCAGGCACTTGAGGTAGCGAGGCCCAGGGCTTGGGTGCAGGGAGGTCCTGCTGCAGCCTCCTGTAACTGGAGGACTCTTCTGGGTCAGGCTGTTCCAGCCCATGCGTTCCAGGCCCTGGAGGCCACCGGGGCCTCGCAAAGGGCTGCCCGTGTTCGAGGTGTGGGGAGGGCTGGCGGGGGAAAGGGAGTCCTCACCCTGCGGCTGCCCTGCCTCGGAGGGCGGCCCCAGCTCCGGGGTCTCCGCCGCCGGCCCCTTCTCGCTCCTTTTCTTCTTCTTCTGCTGTTTCTTCTCCTTCCGCAGCTGCAGCTTCTCCTCCCGGGAGAGCTCCGTGGCCTGCGGGCACAGACGGTCAGGCAGCCCGCGTCCCCCACGCCCTCCCAGCACCACGCCGGTCCCGGCCCTGCTCACCTGCGGTCCCTCCGGCGCGGCTGCTTCGGGGCCCGCACCTAGAAGGAGGAGAAGCGTGAGCGGCGCCGGGCGGGTGCCGGTGCCGCGGTCCCGCCGCCCCCCGGGTCCGGTCCGGTCCCGCACTCACCCCGCGCCGCAGCCCGCTCCGCCATGGCGCCTCCTCAGCCGCCGGCGGCGCCCCCTGCCGGCGGGACTTGCCGTGACGTCAGCGGTCCCCCGCATGAAGCGTGGTGACGCCACGCTGTAGCCGCGGTGGGGGCTGTTCCCTTTACCGGGGCGCTCCCCCCGCCCCGGGTCTGTCCCGCTCCGGGACCCCACTCGGCACCGGAGCAGAGCGGCAGCCCCGCCCGGTGTCGCTGGGACGCTGCCGGCACCAGGCGCTGGGCTGCCCCCGGGCTCCTGCGGGGCGGAGCGGGGCGGAGCGGGGCCGGCCCCGGCGGGCGTGTTCCGCCGGCCGCGCCATCGCGGGGGCCCCGCGGGGCGGTACCGGGGAGCGCCGGGCTCCGACATGGCGGCGCGCGGCAGGTAGCGGGGGCGCGCGACCCGGCCCGTCCCGGCCCCGCCATGCACTTCTCCATCCCCGAGACCGAGACCCGCGCCGGCGACGGCGGCGCCGCCTACGTGGTGAGCGGGGCCGGCGCGGAGCTGTCCCGTGGGTGCGGGGCGGAGCGGGGCGGCGACCCCTGGGCCAGTAGGGCCGGGTCTGAGTCCGGCGTTACGGGGCGGTCGCTGCCCGGTGGGGCTGTGCGGGCCCGTAGCCCCGACGCCGGTCGGGGGTCGCCTTGTGCGGGCCGGGGCCGCCATCCCCAGCCGGCGCTCCGCTCCCCGGCCGCGCCGCCTCGGCGCCCCAGGACCGGGAGAGACGGGGCCAGTGCCGGTGCGCTGCGGGGCGGGGGGTAGGACAGCGGGCGGCGGCCGCATCCCGTCCCGGGGCCCGGCTCATCCTGGCCCGCCAGCCCGTCCATCCGTCCCGGCTTCCTGTTTTGCTCGGCGCGCCGTGAACGCCCTCCGGCTTGGCACCTCCTCCGGAGCCGGTCTCCCCGTCAGCGGAGGGACATTGCGGCGGGCTGACCCTCCCGGACTGCGCGGTGGTGCGGCCGCAGGGGCCGGGTCCAGGCCCGCAGTTTCTCGCTGGGGGTACGGGCGGGTGGCTGTGGGCTCCTTGGCCCCGCGGCTGCCAACATGGGGGTCACTCGCCTGCCCCTTTTGCCGAGATCCCTCTCTGGGAGATCTCCCCGGTGCTCTCGGCAGCAGGAGGTGGTGTGTCGGGGTCACACAGGGTGGTTGTTAGCTGCGGGAAGGGCTGTGAAGCTGCCTTGTGATGCACAGGCAGCTGTGGTTGTACAAGGCCTGCAGGAGCACTCTGCACTTTGCCCTCAGGTGATGTTCCCAGTGTCAGAGGAGAGCTCCTTTGCAGCCCTGAGTCTGGGCAGGAGCTGGTGACCCCACAGAGATGGTGTGAGAAGCCAGTGTGAGCTCCAGTGTGTGCAGGGCCAGCATGGCCTGGGCAGGTGTCTCTGCTGACCCTGGGCAGCCTCAGTTGTCAGGAGCAGGAGGGTGCTTGGGGCTTCCAGTGAGTGAAACAGCCATGGGAGGTACGTGCCTGGGGTGCAGTCACTGGCTGGAGGCACGTCTCCATCCCCTGTGATGCAGTCCTCCTGCCCTCCCAAACACCGCTCTGGGGATGGCAGGACCTGCTCTGGCACTGAGAGGAATAGCAGTGTCGCCTTGGAGGATGCTGCCTGTGGCGGGGTGCCTGGGACCTGGGGCACAGAGTCACTGGGCCCTGTGCAGCTCTGCCGTGCTCTGCCTGCAGTGACAGTGGAGAGCTGACCCAGGGCAGGGAAACACTGGGAGGCAGCAGCCAGGGACTAGCTTCATGGGATCCCCTGCAGCTGGGGCAGTTGCCTCCCCAACACTGTAGTGTCCGTGTAGGGAGAAGCAAGCTGTGGCTGGGCTGGTGCTGGCTGGGGCAGAGCTGTCCCAGAGGGTTTCCATCCTCTCCCCTTGGCTGAGGGGCATGTCCTGCTGAGCTCTCTGCAGCAGCTCTTACGCTTTCAGGCAACCCGTAGTGCTGGGGCATGTTGTGGTGGCCCCAGGGTGGACAGGCAGCACATGATGAAAGAATCCGTTGCCCTGTGGTGAGGGCTGGCTGTGGCCATGCACCCTGGGAGGTGCTGGAGCAAGCCCAAGCCTGCAGCCTTTGGCAGTGGGGATGTCTTGACCATGCAGCTCTGTGCAGCTGGACATCAGGCTCCCCTCCGCTGGCCTGAGTGCAGCCTAGGTTGCTGTGCTGGCCACCGTGTTACCCTGCTTGCTTCTCCAAATGTGTTTGGGGCTTGCAGAATGGAGAGCTGCCACCTCTCCTTGCTACTGGGAGCATGGAGGGGTATCCTTGCCTGCTGACTTGGGGAACAGCCGTGTCCATGGGGCTGCATTGTGGCTCTGTACTCTTCCTGTGTCTGGGCAGCTGCAGGATTACCCCTTCCTGGCGTCTGTCGGGCACACCTCTTGGATGTGCTTCTACTTCCTGACTGGTTTTGACCATATCCCCAGGGCTGCATGTCTGCACCAACTCTGACTCGCCTTCGGAAGAGCAGCACACAGAAACTTTCCAGTGGTGTATTGTACTCTTCTGTGCAAGTTCTGGGTGTTTGATCTGTCCTTGCTTGCTAACATAGCCCTTGGCTGCTGACAAAGCTCTTCCAGGTCCTGGCTGTGCATGGGGCCATGGCTGTGCCTACCTGCGGCTGCTTGTTGCATGCATCCACCTCCATTTGGGTGCTGCCCCTGAGAGCCAGAGAGGGCCCTAGCCCCGCAGGGGAAGCGCTGCTGACCTGTGTGCTCCAGGGAAGCCTCTCGAGGGGGTCCAGGCAGTGGGCAGCATGATGCTGGGATTGGTGCCTTGGGGCTGGGGCTGGTGCCTGCAAGGCAAACCCAGCTCCTGCAGTGGTGCCCAGACTGGCACATGGCATGTGAGGGGAAAAGGTGGGTTCTGGAGCTTCCCAGGACGGGGACTGAGCTCTGCTGCCAGGAGGGGAAGGCTGGGGGTGCCCTGTCTGCCCCTCAGTGGTGTTCTCAGGAGCATTGCCTCATCGTGGGCTGTGGCCCTGCAGGACCTTCATCCTGGGGTAGCCTGTGGATCTGGTGGATGCTAGTGTCTGACTGGTGTCTCTCTACAGGCCTACAACATCCACGTGAATGGGGTGTTGCACTGCCGAGTGCGTTACAGCCAGCTCCTGGGGCTGCACGAGCAGGTAGGGAGCCACCTCCAGTGGTGGTGGGAGCTGCTGCCACCCATCCTGTGGGCAGCACTGTAGTGCCTGCTGTGCTTTTGGCAGGCAGGGTGCTGGGTCCTGTGGGCTGCTCTTGGGTGCTGCAGGACAGCACCATGTGAGAGCCACAGCATCGGGTGCTGTGCTGGCTGCGAGCAGGCATATGCTGCCCGTGGGCCTGGGCAGGGGATAGTTCTGTTCCTTGGCATTGGGTACAGGCCTTTTCTCCTGCCCTGTGATGTCCTGGCTGGGTTCTTGTAAACTCACCTTGCCAGGGCCCTGGAAATCAGCTGTGGTGGGGAGGTTAGAGTAGCCACCATCTCCCTGGGGGCTCTCATGGCACTCTGCTCTCTTCCCAGTTAAGGAAAGAGTATGGTGCTAATGTGGTCCCAGCCTTTCCCCCAAAGAAGATCTTCACACTCACCCCAGCAGAGGTGGAGCAAAGACGGGAACAGCTGGAGAAATACATGCAGGCGGGTAAGCTCAGGGTTGGCTGCCCCCTGGTTGGTCACTCAGGGCACTGAGGTACTACCTGCACCACCTTCTCTGCACTGCTCTGTTTGCTGTGGCCCATCTTCATACTCTGGCATTAGCTGGCCTTGTCCACTGGATATGAGCCCTGGCAGAGGTGGAGACCTCTGGTGCCTCCACCTGTGGGGTGTCCATGGCTGCCCATGTGCATGCCCTACACGCAGCATGCACATACTCTGGGTGCAAACTCTGAGTGGCTGCAGAGCAGACAGGCATTACTGTTGGTCCCTGCCCCTCCCCGCATAACAGCTAACCCCCTGCTCATCTTCCACCTCCAGTGCGGCAGGACCCGACACTTGGAGGGAGTGAGACCTTCAACAGCTTCCTGCGCAAAGCCCAGCAGGTGAGGGTGCAGGAGCTGCTGGAGGTGGTGGGCTGCTGGGGCAGCCTGCATGGGGGTGAGTGCTGACTGCCGGGGCCAGGCGGTGCGAGCTGGGGCCCTCGGACTGGGAGGGCGGTCAGCAGTGGAGGGGCTGCGGTACCAGTCCTGTTTCTCTCTCCAGGAGACGCAGCAGATACCCACAGAGGAGGTAGTGCTGGAAGTGCTGCTTTCCAATGGCCAGAAGGTCAAGGTCACCATCCTTACCTCGGACCAGACAGAAGATGTCCTTGAGGTGCCAAAGTTCTTGTGCTGGGCAAGACTAGCTCCTCCTGCTGAGTTCTGTGGCTTCTCACACATGCAGGAGCTGCCTCAGCCTGGCAGCCCCTGGCCCTCCCTGCTGCGTCTCTACCCCAGAGCAGGGTTGTCTTGGGGGCTGAAGAGCTGGAAAGGCTGTGCTGATGTGTTTGTGCCCCTCTCTGTGCCCAGACTGATGTCAGGAAGCCCCCTGCTGCCTCATGGTGGATGTAATTCCCCCCTCCCTGTCCCTTGTCCCCCCTGCCCTGGCCCCTAGCACAGCAGAGGTGCTGCTTTCCTGCTGTTGGGAGGCCCCAGAACACACACAGCCTTAATCCTGCCACGGGGTAAGGATGTAGAAGGGCTGCCTCTCTGCGGGAAGTGGTGACTTCCTGCTCTTGCTTCCAGGCTGTGGCCTCCAAGCTGGATCTGCCAGATGACCTGGTTGGCTACTTCAGCCTCTTCCTAGTGAGAGAGACCAAGGATGGAGCTTTCTCCTGTGAGTAGAGCATGCTGGAGCCCCATGAGGGCTGCACTGGGACGTCTGCCCTGGATCCTGCCCTGGTGCAAGAGCTGTGTACTTGGACCCCATGGTCATGCCCTGGGTGTGCGGATCCAGCGGGCTCCCCTGGGGTGCCTTGGCTGGCGGGGGTCCGGTGGGCTCCTGCTGCCCTGAGCTGCTGCTGAGCTGCTGTTTCCCTGCAGTCGTGCGGAAGCTGCAGGAGTTCGAGCTGCCGTACGTGTCCGTCACCAGCCTGCACAACCCCGAGTTCAGGATCATCCTGCGCAAGAGGTGAGTGGCAGGGCCGGAGGGGCAGCACCTGCTGGAGCAGTTGGGTGTTGTCGGGGCTCTGTGCTCTGCAGAGGGACCTCTCCCCTCCTGCCATTGCCATCTGTGGGTGCTTTGGCCTGCAGGAACACACGTGGGCATCCCCAGCCATGACACGAGGTGGGTGGACTGCCCTACTGGGCTTGTTTCCACTTTCACTCCCCCCCTTCCTCCCCCCGCTCCCAGAGGGATGGGGAGGAGAATCGGAAAAATGTAACTCCCACGGGTTGAGATAAGAGCAGTCCCGCAACTAAGGTATAACACAAAACCACTACTGCTACCACCAGTGATAATAATGATTAGTGAAATAACAAGGGGAGAGGATACAATTGCTCACCACCCGCCGACCGATACCGAGCCCGACCCGAGCAGTGATCTGGGCCTTCCGGGTAACTCCCCCCGGTTTATATACTGGGCATGATGTGCTGTGGTATGGAATACCCCTTTGGCTAGTTTGGGTCAGGTGTCCTGTCTTTGCTTCCTCCCGGCTTCCCCTCCTCCTTGGCAAAGCATGAGACTGAGAAAGTCCTTGGTTGGAATAAACATTACTTAGCAACAACTAAAAACATCACTGTTATCAGCGTTGTTCCCAGGCTGAAAGTTAAAAAAACACAGCACTGCACCAGCTACTAAGAAGGAGAAAAATGACTGCTATAGCTGAACTCAGGACACCAGACACAGCCCTTCCTGCCTCTGGCAGCTGCTTGAGAGGGGGAGTGGGACATGGCACCTGATGGCTACCGGGGGAGCTGGCCGGAGAGCCAGCCTAGTGCCTTGTCCCAACATGAGGGATGTTTTTCTCCCCGTTGCTGTTAGAGAATGGGGAATAGGTTGACCCATGTGGTTTTCTTCTAGTTACTGGGACTCCTCCTATGATGACGATGTAATGGAGCATCGTGTGGGGTTGAACTTGCTGTATGCACAGGTGAGCGTCGGTGTGGCCCAGCTGGGTGAGGAGGGACACTGCATGCCTCATCTATGTGGGGTCTTGAGTGGCTCTGGGCTCAGCTGCTCACCAGCTTCTGCTCCTTGGTAGACGGTGTCAGACATTGAGCATGGATGGATCCTTGTCAACAAGGAACAGCACCGGCAGCTGAAGTCCCTGCAGGAAAAAGTCTCCAAGAAGGAGGTAGGGGAGGGCACAACGCTGTGACTGGAGCAGTCCCAGCACCAGACTGGCACCGCTCTGCTGTGAACTTGTGGTGCTGAGTGGCCCAGGAGGTATGTCGAGAGGGTGGCAGCCTGTGCTGAGCTTTACTGGCTCTTCCCTGCAGTTCATCCGCCTGGCCCAGACCCTCAAGTACTATGGCTATCTCAAGTTTGACCCCTGTGTCACTGACTTCCCGGAGAAGGGATGCCATGTAGTCGTCAGTGCTGGCAACAACGAGCTCAACTTCCAGGTGCGGCTGCCCAACGAGCAGATCAAGGAAGGCAGCTTCAAGGTCACACGCATGCGGTGCTGGCGGGTCACGTCCTCGGTGAGTTCTACATGCCTGTGGGACCCTGGGGAGCAGGGACGGGTCTGGTGAGACCTGGCTGTGCCAGGCTGGTCTGACAGCTCTCCCCAGAAAAGGTGCTGGCTGTGTTGCCTGCTTCCACCCGGCTGCCCTGGGAAGGGGCTGAGTCATGCTTTGGGGCTGAGGGGGTCATGGGTGTGAGGACATTTGAGGAGACTGGTGGTGATGGAACAGTGGGAGGTGGGCAGGGTGTCCAGTGCCTGGCTGGAGCCTGCCCTCTGTCAGCATAGGGGCTTGGGAAGATGGCTCCTTTCCTTCTGGAGGCTCCCGGCCTCAGCGTGTGCCCTTGCAGGTGCCGATGAGCAATGGTCCCTCGGGGAGCAGCCCCGGGAAGTCTGAGGTGAAGCTGGAGCTGGCTTTTGAGTATCTAATGAGCAAGGACCGGCTGCAGTGGGTCACCATCACCAGTCCACAGGTAGGGCTGGCTGCGTGCTAGGCTGGCTGTGCACAAGGACCAGGGTGAGGGAAAGGGCCGGTTTGGGCTTGGTTTGGCACATTGGGAAAGCCATGGGGTGCATGGAGCCTCATGACACGTCCTCCTTGCAGGCCATCATGCTGAGCATCTGCCTGCAGTCCATGGTGGATGAGTTGATGGTGAAGAAGTCTGGAGGCAGCATCAGGAAGGTGAGGGTTGGAGCCGAGTGTTGTCTGTGGGGTGGCATCCCATTCTGCCCCTCTGACTCCCTGGGGTCTAGGCTGGGCCCTGCTTGCTCTCCTCAGTATGAGGCCAGATGAAGGATCCCCAGGGGCTGTCTTAACCTCTAGAGCTGCCCATGGGGACCCTGCGGCTGAGCTGAGCTCCTTCCCTGCAGATGTTTCGCCGGCGCATGAATGGAGCCCTGCGGCGCTCAGACAGCCAGCAAGCTGTGAAATCCCCCCCGCTGCTGGTGAGTGGGATCCTGCAGCCCTGTAGGGGAGACAGGCGTGACCATGGGCTGTGCTGTGTGTTGGGTACCAGAGCACACTGCCCCCAGAGGTGCTGCTGTCCCCTCAGCAGTGTAGGGGCAAGCACAGAGGACAGCAAGGCTGCACTGCCCCACTCCTGCAGCCCTGGGAAGAGAGAGAGGACCTGGACTCATCTGCAGGAGCTAGACTCACTGGGGAGGGAAGAGAGGGCAGCCTGGCCTCGTCCCAGGAGTGCAGGGAGATAGAATCGTAGAATAGAATCATAGAATTGTAAGGGTTGGAAAGGACCTTAAGATCATCTAGTTCCAACCCCCCTGCCATGGGCAGGGACACCTTGCCCTAAACCACGTGGTTCAAGGCTCTGTCCAACCTGGGCTTGAACACCAGATGCAGATGTGGGAAGGGTGGGTGGCATGTCCCACCACCTCAGTGCTGCCTGACCCTACTGTCCCCACAGGACTCACCTGATGCCTCCAGGGAGCCAATGGCCAAACTCTCGGTGAGTTGTGTGCGGGCACACTGGTGCCATCACCTTTGGACTGAGCAAGGAGCCTCCCTAACATCTCCCCTCTCCACAGAGCAAGCTCACCTCTGTCAGCCTGCGAGGAATCAGCCACTCCAGCTCTGCTAATGATGTGGGCGCTAATGACTTCCATGGCAATTATGCCTTTGAGGGCATTGGCGATGAAGATCTGTAGTGCCCCCCTTCCTAGGACAGCACCCGCCGAGGGCCTTCGCTGAGGAATGTACGACCTGCAGACAGGTTGCAATCAACGTGCCTCTCACCTGCCACATCCACCTTTCCCTGCTCCCCTGGGCTGGGGAGCTCACCCCCAGCCCTCCGCTGCCTTTGGGATGGGGGCAGCTGAACTCCTCCTGCTGCTGGCTCCAGCTGGGAGAGGGCTTGTTCCCAGGGTGGCATCAGCCTAACCCGAGCAGCGTGCCCAGGCTGAGCCCTGGAGCAGCATCATGGAGCCTGGCCCAGCGCTGGGGGGGCAGAGCTGCCCCTTCCCCAGCCAGGAGCTGCCCTGGGAGGCTGGGCACAGCCTGGTGGCACCGAGCGGCCCTCGTGAGACTCCGTAATGCCAAATTAGCGTTTAGGTTTCTGCTCAGAGACAGGCTGCAGTAAACTGTCTCCGGGGGGCTCTGCGCAGAGCCCCTTCTCTAACCCGCTCATAGACTCCAGCGTAATCTAGGCTTGTAACCACGTATCTTCTGCTGCTCAGACCGACCAGAGCATTAATGGACAGTAACCGATGTTTACACACTGCAATGATGATTAAAATGGATCCTGATTGGTACTGGGCTGTCTGTTGGGGGGTGGCTGCTGTCCCTCTCCTCCCTGCACACCCTGCCAGCCCATGCTGTCATCACCTGAAGCAGAACAAGGCCCCCTGGGAGAATAGCAGATAACAAAACTGACTGTTTAATGCTTTTATACACAATATAAATTACACTGACCAGCATGGCAACAGCCATGGAACCAGTCCTCCCTCCCCCCCTTTTCCCCAAGGTCCGGCAGAAGACAACTCCAAAAGGCAGGAACAGGCAGGTACCACCCCCAGCAGCATAGCACTACCACCTCTGGGGCAGGAACCTGAGCCGCTGGTTGTGGCTTTGCCCTGCCAGGGAAGGGTAGGGCTGCTGGAGGTCCCAGTACCCCCACGGGCCCCACATAAGGCAGCCCTGAGCCCCCATGAAGTCTGCTGCCCGTCCCTCCCCCAGGGAGGGCAGGGGCTGAGGCACCCTGGGCCTGATGCAGGGCTGGACACCCCTGCAGCCAGGCTAAGTGCTGTCTTAGGGCAGGGCCGTGCCCACGGCTGGAGGGGCCAGGAGGGCTTTGGCATTGCGTGGGTTTACCCAGCTCTCGGCTGTGTGGCCGTGGATCTTCTGGTGGCGCTTGTAGTTGTCCCAGTGACCAGTGGTGTAAGAGCAGTCCCGGCACTGGAAGGGCTTCTCTCCCGTGTGCCGCAGCATGTGCCGCTTCAGGTTCATGCTCTGGTTGCAGCTGTAGCTGCAGAGGCTGCACTGAAAGGGCTTGTCGCCCGAGTGGATGCGCCCGTGACGCTTGAGGTTGGCCAGGTTGCCGCAGGCATAGTCGCAGAGCTGGCACTTGTAGGGCTTCTCGCCCGTGTGCACCCGCTGGTGCCGCTTCAGGTTGTCGAGGTGGGCAGAGGCATAGGGGCAGAGCGGGCAGGCAAATGGCTTCTCCCCACTGTGCGTCTTCATGTGCCGTGCCAAGTGGTTGGGGTAGTGGGTGACGAAGGGGCAGAAGTTGCAGGAAAAGCCTTTGTCCCCAGTGCCTTTGCGGGGGCTGGCGCCCGGCTCAGTGCCCAGCACTGCCAGGCTGCAGCGCCCGCAGACCTGCTCAGCCCGCCCCTCATCCTGCGCAAACCCGTCGTCCAGCACCAGCCCGCACATGCGGCATGTGAAGGGGAAAAGCAGCTCGGGCAGTCCGGCCGCCTCCTCGCCTCGCAGCCGAGCGCAGCCAGGCAGGAAGGGGCCACTGCCGCTGCCCACGTGCAGGCTCAGCTCCGGCAGCAGTGGCTCTGTGGGATGAACACAAAGAGGACTGTGAGCAGGGCAGCGCAGCGATGGTCAGGCTCAACTCCATGAGAAGCCCTGGCTGACGCTGGTGGCACCAGGACTGGCACAGGACGTGCACCTTCCCTCTTCCCAACCCCCAGGGCTGTGCCGTGGGGGCCCCCCAGCAGCTTCTCCCTTCCCCTTCACCTTTACCTGGGTCCTTGTCCTGCTGGTGTGACACCTCGCCCTCGGGCAGGCGGTGGCTGAGCATGTGCCTCTTCAGGTTGCGGCTCTGGTTGCAGCGATAGTCACAGGCAGCACACTGGAAGGGCTTGTCCTGGCTGTGGACCCGTTCGTGGCGTTTGAGGTTGCCCAGGCTGCTGCAGGCGAAGCTGCAGCACGTGCAGTGGTACGGCTTCTCCCCGGTGTGCGTGCGCAAGTGTCGGGTCAGGTTCACCAGCTGGGCAGAGGCATAGGCACACTGCGTGCATGCGAACGGCTTCTCCCCGTTGTGTGTCTTCATGTGGCGCTTGAGATGGCTGGAGTAGTGGGAGGCGAAGGGGCAGAGCTGGCAGGAGTACACGATGCGCTGGCTGCGGCCCCCCTCCGTGCCGGCGCACTGCAGGCAGCTCTGCCCGAGGCTGGCAGCCAGCTGCAGCCCGCACTGGCGGCAGGGCAGCGCTGCGGGGCCGGGCTCCCCACCCTCCTCGGGGTCGCTCTCCACGCTCAGCTGCTGGTACCCAGAGGAGCAGTCGTCGTCACTCAGCGCATACGCCGGCATGGCGATCTTCCCCACCAGGGTGTCTGCTGAGAAGATGATGGGATGGGATGTTGTCAGCACAGCTGGCCCAGGCACAGCCTCTCACTTGTGCAGTTGGTCCCAGCAGGGCCCATCTCAAGAAGGGGACTGCAGCCAGGAGGGGCCAGGCAGTTGCATCCACCCAAGGATGCACACAGCAGGAGCCCACCATGCTGTGCACAGCAGGGTGAGGAGCCTCACAGCCACGAACTGCTCTAACACTCTGCTGTAGGGCCTGTCCTGGCCACATCAGGAAACCCTGTCACCTCTACTTTATGGCTGGCTCCAGGAAGGGCAGGCAGTGAGGAGCATGAGGGTGGGTCAGGCACCCACCAGCACTGCTGGGACTGGCTGCAGCGGTGGTGGGAAGGTGTTGAGTGCAGCCTGACCCAGGCAGGAGAGCTGAGTGCCCATAAAGCTTTCTCTGGGTCTCCTCTCACTATCCTGCTGCCCTAGCCCCAGGGATGGCAGCCAGTCCTGCTCCCACGGCCAACCCCGTGGGACTCCAACACCAGCCCGCCTCCATCACGCAGGAAAACAGACCTTCCCCAGCCCCATGCAGCGCTGCTGCCTCATGGCAGTGGGAGGAAGTCTGCACCAGGCTCTCAGAGAGCACTTCTGCTTCCTGGCTGGGCACAGACCCATCCTCCTGCAGCCCCACGAAGGGATGACAGAAGCACAGCCCAGTGCCCTGCAGCTGCCTCCAGGCTGGCGCTCGGGGCCAGAGGGGCAGTGACATGCAGCCAAAGCCTTGCCACTGTCAGCCTCAAGCTGTGCGCAGCTGTCCCCATGCAGTGCCTGACCTGGAGCTCTGAGACCTCTGAGGCCCAGCAGATACCCACCACCCCAAGAAGTAGCCTGGGCTGTCCCCTTCGCTGCTGCACACCCTGCTGGGTCCAGCTCCCAGAGTCCCAGGCAGGTGCAGGGGTGAGGCTGCTCCCATGCTGCAGGACAGGGCCATCCTCCTGCTTCCAGTGTCCTTCCACAAGCATTGCCTGAAGTGCAGATGCCAGAATAGGGCACTCCACGTTGGGCTGGCTATTGCTGGGTGAACTCTCCACCCCGCCTCAAGCCTCACACTGCCCTCTGCCTCCTCAGCTCAGGCCCACAGTTCTGCATTGCCACAGCATCCCTGGAGCACTGTCCCCCAAGCGTGGCTGTGTCAGTGCTGCCCTTGGGGTGAGGATGAGGATGTGGCCAGTGATGGCTCTCCTGACCTCCTCAGTGAGCCCTGAGATGCCTAGTCCTGCTCCCCAGCTGGGACTGGCAGCTGAGAGTGGGAAGAAAGGTATTTCTGACTTTCAGCCCTCGCAGCATGCAGCTCCCAGAGCTGCTGAGCGGGCTTTGTCCTGGCGCTGGGCTCTGCACACAGGCTGTGGGGAAGCGCAGCCCTCGGAGCAGAACCACATCTGCCGGGCAGCTGAGACTGTGCCTCGGCACGAGAGCGGGAGCTGCCGGCAAAGCCCAGCATGGGTGCTGAGCACGCAGACCGCAGCACAGCCCTGGCAGACAGCGAGGGGACAGAGCCCCCCCTCCTCTTGCCGCACCTTATTCACCACGCGCTGTCGAGGGCAATGAGTGATGCTCCCACCAGTCCTTGCAAGGCACCTTAATGGAGCTGGGGCAGCGTTTGCCCCTCTGGCTGCCCCACACCGCAGGCTGACCTGCTGCCCGGTGTGCTGCCACTGGGCTGGCACAAAGGGGCTGGGGGACCCTCAGGGCAGGTGAGAAGCAGGGAGCACGAGGTGGCAGAGACAGCTCCTGCCCAGCTCCCCATGCAACACTGAGGGACAGCGATGAGGCAGACTCCAGCTCCCGGGTGGGCAACAAAGCCATATCCCGGCAGCTCCGGGACCCGAGGGCTCCCGGGCAGACCGGTGCGGGCAGCTCCGGGGATGAGCCTCCAAGACCAACCGTGGGGCACAACGCGCCTACGGGTCCTCCATGGGAGGAAGCGCCCGGGGGTATCAATGCCGGGGATCGGGACCACCAGCGCGGGAAGCCACCGGGGGCCGGGGCCTCACCCCGGGAGGTGATCCGGGACGGGGAACGCGCCCGGGGACGGGGAAGCGACGGGGCGGGCCCGCTCCCGGGAAGAGGGGAGGCTGCCGGATGGGGCCGAGCGCGGGGCCGGTACCGGCAATGACCGGGCCGCGTCCCCACCGGGCAGCGCTCCCGGAGCCGGGGCCGTCCCCGCGGGGCGCCGCTGCCGGGCCCGGCCGGCGGCACGCACCTGGCGGTCCCTTCTCGAAGGCCAGGCCGCGACCCAGGAGCAGGTCGCCGGGTAGCACCAGCGCCGCTCCCGCCGTCTCCTCGGGGCCGTCCTCGGCGTCCGCTGCAACACACCGAGCGCCGCGGGTCACCGCCGGGCCGCCGCCGCCGCCGCCCCCCGGCCCCGCCGCGCACTCACCCTTCACCGGCTGCGGGTGGCTCTGCTTCCGCCGGGGCATCGTGGTCGGACCCGGCCCCGGCCCGGCCCCGCCGCCCGCCCGCCCGCGGCCCGCCAGCCGCCCCCGACAGCCCGGGGCGGCCGCCGCCGCCCCGCCTCGACCGGGCACTTCCGCTTCCGCCCAGCCGCGGGGCGGGGCCGCCGGCGGAAGCGGGCGCGGCGCCCCGGAAGCCGACCGGGCGGCCGGAAGCGTGCGCGGGGCCCGCTTCCCTCCCGGCTCCGCGGCGGCGGCCCCGACATGCGGGGGTGGGGGGGTGGGCCGGTCCGCGGGAGGGGCGGGCGGGGGCCGGGCGGGAGCGGGGGCCCGGGCGGCGCGGGTCGCAGGGGGCGTGGCCAACGAGAGCCCCGCCCCTTCCTGGGCGGGCGGCGTTGCCGGAGCTGCGGCCCCAGGGAGCGGGGGGGCGCCGGGTGGAGGGGTGACGGTGATTGTGCCCCAGCGGGGCGGCTGCGGCCGCCCCCCTCCGCTGCCCCGCCAGCACGGCCCTGCTCCGGGCGGGCGGGGGCCGCGAGAAGCCTCGCAGCCCCCTGAGCAAGGCGTCCGGTAAGGCAGATGCGGGAGGGAGGGGTGGAACGGGTGTTCTGTGTGCGGCACGGACGGACGCGGCGGGTCCAGAGCCCGCGTTGCCCTGGTGCGAGAGGGCAGGAGAACGGGCAGGCAGGAGCACAGCTGCAGTGAATGCTCCAGACTTTCATCATCTTGGTTCTTCCAGCGCCGAGATCCTTCCAGCCTGGATTTGGATGAGGGAGCTGGGGCTTTTGGGAGTGTAGGGAGGGATTCGCTGTTGTGCCTGTGGTCTGATCTCAGGAGGCAACTGAAAACGTCCTGTGGAGATGCCCACCGGGGTCCTGCTCCTTTGTGCTGTGCTGGGGAGTGGGACGAGACCAATCATGGGTCAGGCTGCCCAGAGAGGTTGTGTGGTCTTTATCCTCGGAGGTTTTCTGTATCCAGCTGGCATAAAGCCCTTAACCACAGGGGTGACCCTCATTTGGGCAAGAAGTTGGACTGGAGACCTCTTGAGGTCTCTTTTCACCTCAATTATTTGGTGATCATGGTGACTCCAGTGGGAACTGGCTGCAGAAGAAGGGGAGCCCAGCTCACCACAGCCCAGGAGTGGCCCCACTGGGCACAGTGGCTGTGCTGTGGTTCCTCTGCGGCCATTCGCTCTGCCAGTTCTACCTCCACACTCTCCCAAGGACTGCAGAGCTTAGCATTATTGCCTGGTTCTCCCAGGAGTGGGTGATGGGCCTCCCTGCATTGCAGCTTCTGGAATATCCCTGTGGTTCATAAACCTTGTTCCCAGAAAATCTCCCCCAGTTTGCATGGCTTGGCTCCTGGGCACTCAGACATACTCCGACCCTGCCAGACAAAGAGCTTGCCGGGTCCTGGGGATGCCACGGTGCCTCCTCACACAGCCCAGTCACACTTCTGCTCCCAGGAAGCTCAGCCGTGTCACGCTTCCCTCTGCTTTGGTTGGTTTCCTGCAGCTTCTCTCTCTGGCATCCCAGTGTTGTGCAGACCAGGGGCATCCAGGACTTTGCATCCTGCTTCTTGGGGAGAAGGGCCCCTGGTTACCCTGCCTGGGGGCTTGTTCAGCCCCACCGTGGTTTGGCCCATCTCCAGGGGTGGCTGGTGTGCAGCTGTGTGTGTCGGGGCAGCAGCCCTGCTCTGCCTCAGCCGTGTCTTGCACTCATCCTCTCTCTGCCTAGGTCCGTGCCCTGGATGTGGTCCCCGTTTACAGGACTCGTTCTGCCTTCTCTGTGGCTCCATTAGTAGAGCTGTCTGATATGTCCAAACAACCCTGGCTGTGTGAGCTGCTGCTGAGCCTCTTCACGGGTAGTTTTTGCTTATTTGCAGGTCCCTGAGGGAGTCGAATGTGTTGGACTTCGTGGCAGTCCCAGGGGAGCCATGTCCACAAGTGTCAGCAATGATTCCCCGCTGACAGGTACCTCGGGGTCAGAGGATGGGGCTGATGAGATTCCTCCCAGTGCTTGTTCACTTGTGTTGTGCAGCCATTTAGTCCGGTGTCGCAGTCCTGGTGCAGGAGCATGTTCCTTCCTGCTCTCCTCCTGCAGTACTTCCTGCTCTAACAGCCATTTAAATCCAATCTCAGCCCATTTTCCATGAGCTCTTCAGTTGCTACTGGAAAGTGCTTTATCAGCTGGGGTGACATGGCGAGCGCCTCTCTCATTCCCAGCAGACTCCTTGGTCTTCCCTGAGCCATCACTAGTACCTAGTTGCCTGTTCCAGTGCCAGCACTTCTGGCGTTCTAGCTATGCTCAAACAGTAAAAGCAGCAGAGGAGGAGGATGTTGTGGAGGTATAAAATGTAGGGTGCAGCTTTTGGGGTATGGATAAGGAAGAAGCAAGGAAAACAGTGCTCTGCTGTCAAGAGGAGGGATTGTTGTGTGGCCATGGACTCATGAGCTCTAAGTAAGGGAAAACTAACAGATTTACCTCCTCTCTCCTGTAATTACCTGGCTCTTGGGTCCCTTGGCTTGGTTGCCTCTTCTACAACCTCAGCAGAAGTTTGGGTGATGCAGGTTGTAGTGCAGCACTAGGGACGTTGGGAAGCAGAAGTGACTGCTCCTCACGAGGTCCTGCTGCCCTGGGTTGCAGGGCATGTGGAGGAGCCCTCTCTTCCCAGGATGTGTCAGGATCCAACCTTTGTGGAGGAGGCACTTTCTCTGTGGCAGTGAGATGTTCCCTGCTCTCCTGTGAGCTAACCCTGAGGAGGGGTAGTGAGTCATGGCGGTTTTGATTTGCCCTGAGTTTTCCTCTGGGCTCCCTCCAGCTAGCCATTGCTGGGAGCTTCGTGATGCAGGCTGGATGAAGGATCTTGTGTCTGCAGTGCCAAGTGCTGGTGTCCAGATGGGCCCAGTCTGTGGTTTTTGGTCATTTGAGTTACAGTTGGAGCTTCAGCCGTATCCTCAGAGAGGAAAGTCATAGAGACTTGGGGTGGTGAGGGGTGTGATTATTGTACTGCCCTATGTATAAACTGGTTGTCACAGTGTTTGCCACTGCCTTCCTTGCAAAGACCACTGTCTTCCCCACCTTGGGGAATTTGGGAGGTCCTGTGCCTCTGGCCTTTATTGTTGAACTGAAGGAGATGGGAAGGGGCACAACAGAGCTGGCTCAGGGGCACATGGGTGGCTGGAGGGGGGCCGTGGCTGCATTGCCCAAGCTCAGCGTGGGGCAGGTCAGCCATGGTGCTGTCTCCAGGGCCTTTGGGCTAACGTGGGGATAATGGTTGGGGGTGATCATGGGCATACTGACCAGGCAGGATGTGGTTATGGAAGCTCAAGGTCAGGTGCTTTGGCTCTTCCTTTCAGCTTGATGGGAGGGAGCACGTCAGCAGGAGCACGTCAAGAAAGGACAGTGTCTATCTGTGTGCTCAGTGGCTGCACTGCCATGTTGGGGGATGCAGGAGGTGGGCAATGTCCTGGGCCCTGGCAGAGCTCCGCTGGCAGCTGTCTTGGCTTGTCCTGGAGCTGCTGGGGTGTCTGGCAGGGTGGCAGGGCACTAGTGGGGTTTGTGGGTGCTGAGACCCTGTTCTCATGCCTGTGGCCCAGAGCTCGCTCTCATGTGTGGTTTCTTTGCAGGCTGAGCAGCACCGACTGCAGCTGGAGATGGTTCAGCCGCTGCCTGTGGGGAAGATGCTGGCTCTGAGGCCCAGGTAGGAGCCAGGCCATGGGGGCCACTCTGGGGCTGGCACCTCCCTCTTGCCCTCCATAGCCTGACAGCAGCCGGCTGCCACCCTGGCGGGTCACCATGGAGCGGCCCATGCGTGTGCCCCTCCACCTCCTGGGCTTCTTTGGGCGGAAGCCACAGGCCGTTGGAGGGGAGACATCACCAGAGCAGCAGCCAGAGCCGGCGGAACCTGAGGAGACGTGCATTGCGCTGCCCCTGGGCGAGGACAGGGAGCTGGTGGAGTGCCCCCTGTGCCTGCTGCCCCAGCCGCCCGAGGCCTTTCCCACCCTGGCCTCCTGCGAGCACCGCTCGTGCCGGGCCTGCCTGGAGCAGTATCTGCGCATTGCTGTCAGTGAGAGCCGCGTGCAGGTGGCCTGCCCGCACTGCCCAGCCGCGCTGCAGCCTGACGATGTCCACCGCCTCCTGGCTGAGCCCTTCCTCCGCGACAAGTACGAGGAGTTCCTCCTGCGGCGGCTGCTGGCGGCTGATCCTGGCACCCGCTGGTGTCCTGCGCCCGACTGCAGGTGACCGGCTGGGCCCTTGTGCGGGGCCAGGAGTGGGAGGTGGTGTGGGTCCCCATTTCCCACGCCAGTGGAGGTGATGGGCTTCCCCAGCTGGGAGCTGGTGCACAGCAGACTGTGCTTGTGCTTCATAGAATCACAGGATGGTTTGGGTTGGATTGGACCTTAAAGCTCATCTAGTTCCAGCACCCCTGCTATGGGCAGGGACACCTTCCACTAGAGCAGGTTGCTCCAAGCCCTGTCCAGCCTGGCCTTGAACACTGCCAGGGATGGGGCAGCCACAGCTTCTCTGGGCAACCTGTGCCAGGGCCTCACCACTCTCATAGTGAAGAAGTGTCCCGTGAGTCCTTCCCAGGCTCAGTCCTCTTTTAACTTGGTCTTGTGTGGGGTTGGGCTTGCTCAGAGAGATGTCCCAATCCCTGTCCCATCTGCAGGGCACAGGCAGCTGTGTCTGTGCCAGGGTTGGTGCTCTTGGCCATGCTGGACCAGCCCGTGAGGCCCCTGGGGAGCTGTGTGGGTGCTGGATGGGGAAAGCTGTGCTGCAGTCTGAGCTGGTGACAGTGTCTCCTGGCTCTCCTGAGCAGAGACTGCAGCTCTTGCTCAGCATGGAGCTGTGACCTGCATGGCCTGGCTGTGCTGGGGAGGGGAACGGCTGCATGCTATGCATGCTATACAGGAAGGGCACTGCTGACCCCCCTACACTGACTGCCTTCTCCCCACAGCTACGCTGTCATCGCCTACGGCTGTGCCGAGTGTCCTCGCCTCACCTGCGGGCGTGAGGGCTGTGGCACTGAGTTCTGCTACCACTGCCGGCAGCCCTGGCACCCATATGGCCCTTGTGTGCCAGCACTGCCGGCCCCCAGCCTGGCCAACGCAGCACAGCCAGTCCACCTGGAGGACTCGGCCCATGGTGAGACACTGGACCAGGGTGGGAGCAAGCAGGTCAGAGCTTTGGCACGGCTGAGCCGCACAGTCAAATGCCTTTTGTACCTTCTTGCCTGTGGGGATGCTGGAGCCAGGACCCAGTGGTCCCCACTGGCTGCCTGTGCATGGAGACACGTAGCCCCTGCGCCAGTAGAGCTGGGGCTGTGGAGTGGGTCCTTGCTGTGCCTGGCTCACCCTGACACCCATGGGACAGGCTGAAATCCTTGGTCAGTGTATGGTGATGGATGTGCACTGTTCTGTCCTGCTCCCCCCATCTCATCTCATCTCATCTCATCTCCTTCCGCCTGCCAGCTGAGGCCGAGAACATCAAGGTCTGTCCCCGCTGCAGTGCCTTCATCATGAAGATCAATGATGGGAGCTGCAACCGCATGAACTGCACGGTCTGTGGCTGCCTCTTCTGCTGGCTCTGCCTGCAAGAGATCTCTGACGTGCACTTCCTGAGGTCAGTGCAGGGCTGTGGGGCCACGGGGTGTGCTGGGGGGCTGGGGTGGAGGAGCTGCCAAGAGCTGAGGGGTGGCTGAGATGCTGGGCTGGGGCTGGGGGTCCTGCCAGGAGCTGTGAGGCTGGGATGGGGTACAGTGAGGCCTTGCTGAGAGCCACAGCCAGGTTTGGGGCTCCCTGGGCTGTGGGGCTGATTGTGGTGAGGGAGCAGAGTGCTCTGTGCTGCCAACAGCCATTGGCCCAGCCACACTCTGTCCTCGCAGCCCCTCTGGCTGCACCTTCTGGGGGAAGAGGCCTTGGTCACGGACCCGGAAGATCCTGTGGCAGCTGGGCATGGTGCTGGGGGCGCCCATGGTGATTTCCCTCGTTGCGGGCATCGCTGTCCCTGTCATTACCATCGGGATCCCTGTCTACATGGGTAGGAAGGTACTGGCAGAGGGCCCTGGAGTCCCCACGATCCTGCTCCCCTCTGAGCCTGGCAGCCCATGGCCTCAGGCCTGGGCAGACAAACAGTGCTCACCACTGCATGTCCCTGTGTCACCCCTGACTCCCCACAGCCCTCCTGGTGGGGACCCTTGCTGCTGCCCACCCCAACACCAGCTGGGTACTTACCATCAGCCTGGAGAGGTGGGAGTTGGGGATGACTGAAAGGAGGAAAGGGTCTGGGGGTCCAGGGGTGTTTTCCAGGGATACCTTAGCTGTGGTGGCAGCACTGTCGTGGCTGCCTGTCCCTGAGGAGATGGAGGGGAGCTGTGGCTGCAGCTAGAGCTCTGCAAGGGCTGGAAAGAGGCCATGTCCCTGGGGGCTGTGCACTGAGATCTCTGCAGAGCCCTTCACCTGTCTCGCTTCTCCTCGAGGTGCTGGGCCAGAGCCGGAGGAGCAGCCTGTCTGGGTGCCAGCAGTGCCTCTCTGTCACCAGCAGTGTTCTCCTGTCTCTCTTTGTGTCCCCCATCATAACAGCTGTCACCGTGGGTAAGTGTGCTGTGCCAGGGCTGAGGGCACTGGGGGCCGGTGCAGCTGAGTGTCTCTGAGGGGGGCAATGTCAGACCTGGGGCACAGGGTTTCATCCAGTACCTGCCTGTTTGCCCTCAGGAGTTGGCGTGCCCCTCATGCTCACCTATGTCTATGGGGTGGTGGTGCTGTCGCTGTGTCGGAGCCGGTGGGGCTGTGGCCGCAGCCCACCTGGGGACCTTGGTGTAGTGGAGCTGGAGAACCTGACCAAGCGTGAGTCCAGAGCTGCCATCTGTCTGCTGGCCTGTGCCCTCCATTGGGCCCCAAGGGCCCTGCTCCTGCCTCGTGTCCCTGTGGCTGTGAGCTCTCCAGAGGCAGGGTGGTACCACACACACCTCTGTCCCTGCAGGCTGGTGTCCTCGGGGAGGCTGGTGCTGCCCAAAGTGCTCAGGGAGCAGCTTGTTTGCACCCTGTGCTGAGAGCCTGGTTCTGCTCCCTCTTCTGATGGAGAGCAGTCCTTGTGAACAAGGTGCTCAGCTCCATCTCTCCCTCCAGAAGTGAACGAGCTGCGGTCAGTGCTGCCCAGCCCCAGGCCCCTTGAGGATGGAGTCCCAGACACAACCACCTCTGTCCCCAGCAGCAGCCATAGCCCGCGCCATGGGATGGTGTGGCAGGAGCAGGACAGCCAGTCAGCCAGCGCGGTGGCCCTCACAGGGAATGTGCCGAGTGAGGGCATGGACACGTCCAGTAGGTGAGTGTGGGCTGCTGTGCTGGGGAGATGGGGGGGAATGGCACATCCCCTTCCTAACAGCCTTTCCCGCACCTGCTGTACCAGCCCAAGGGCATTGTGACATCCCCCTTTGGGCTGCTGCCCTCAAGCCCTGTGTTTGTCTGCAGGGAAGGTATCAGCATTGAGGTGGAGGTGTCAATTGAAGCAGCACCACATCCTGCCCGGCAGCAGAGCCTGTGCAGCGCACCATCAGGGCAGAGCCTCTCTGGAGACTCCCTGGGAGGCACCAGTGACAGGTCCAGCACTGTGGGCATCTCCACGGAGTGAGGGGGTTGATCCTCGACCTACAGCGCCCCCCTGCCACTGACACAAACATCCTGTGCCCTCCTGCGGCAGAGCTGGTCCCCCTCTGCACGGCACCACCAGCCGCATGCTTGGATGGGCTCTGACTGTGCTCGGTGCTCCCTGTGCCCAGCCACATCCACCCATTCCCTGAAGGCAGCCCTGAGCATTGGCACCGCTGGGAAATAAAAGCTACTCTCTGAGGGTCTGTCTGTCTCCTGCGGCACAGCCACCCCCTGACAGCTCAGTCCCCATCGCAGCAGGCTCTGTGTGTTCCCCTGATGGGTGCTGCAGAAGGTCATGAAGGTGGGGTAGGGTGGTCCCAGTCCCACAGAGGTGCAGGCAGGGGGACAAGTAAGTAGTCCCAGGGAGTAGGAGAAGTGTGGGGATACTCCTTTGTGCAAACACCCCAGCAAACTGGGCTCTGTGGCTGCAGAACCAGCATGGCTGGCAGCTGAGAGGGTGTGATGTTGCTGCAGAGCCTCAGTCAGCAAACAAAGCAGCTCACACAGGGGCTGAGCCCTGCCCTGGCTGGGCCAGCTCCTGGTGCACAGTGTGTGGCAACCATGGGTCCTGTATGCTCCCAGCTACCTTCCTGGGGGCAGCATGTGACTTCCAGCAGACCTTGAGTATGGTGCAGGACAGCGGCAGCCCCTGAGGGTGGGAAGCCATGCAGGGTGCACCAGGGCAGAGCTGGGGAGCACATGGGGCTCACTGTGATGTCCTGTGTCTGGGGATGTGTCCCTGCCTGCCACTGGCTGTTCCAGCAGTGTGCAAGGGGTCCCAGGGCTGTGGGAGAGGAGGGCTGTGCCCTGGGCCAGCTGGGGGTGATGCTTTAGCATGTGGGGTGCTGCAGCACAGGGACGTACCTGTATCCTTGTTGTGATGGGCACCTGCTCCAAAGCCGGAGAAGACTGCTGAAGGTCCCAGGTGGAGGCACCAGCACAGCTGTGGGGCTCCACATCCTGCATTGGCTTTCCACCCCACGGGATGCTGTCACAGGCTGCAGGGAGCCCATGGCTGGACGTGGATGTGGCGGCCAACCTGGCACCTCCAGTAACCAACTCTCCAACCTCTGCTTGCTCCAGGAGGACAGAGCACATGGTAAATGGTCTAAACCCAGTTACATCTCAATACAAATTACTAACATGAGATCATCGCTGGCCAGAATAATTTTACAGGACACCACAGAGATTGGTGCTAATGCCTGATTCAAAACCTTAACGACCAGGAAGAAAGTCTAAACCGAAACTGGAGACTGATGCCTTGCAGCAGGAATGAGGCAGTGGGCACACAACAATTCAGACAGTGGTTTTAACCTCTGTGTGAAATTGCCTCCTGGCCCAGATTCCCAGAGTACTGCAGCTCCGAGTGCTCCATCCAGGACTGGGATTTACCCTTGTGCATGAGGCTCTACAGCAGCGCTGCTGTCCCTGTTCTAAAAAGGATGTGTTGAAACTAGAGGGACTTCAGAAATCACAAATACTTTTAGGACTGGAGAAAATAATTCTCTCATTCCTGTGACAATTCAGACTGTTCATTCAAAATCTGGGGGCAACTTGGCCAGCGCATTCATAGCATGGAAGAAGCACCACATACTGAGCTGCCCCTTAGCCAGAATGAGCCTGAGACAAACCCATCTGGCAGCAAACGAAAGATGCCCTGAGATGAAATGCACTTTTGCGACGGAATAAACTCTCTCCTTGTGTGCTTTACTCAGGCAACACCATTCTGGGGGAACATGTCAGCTCATCCAGATAGTTTCTGAGTGCAGAAGCAGCCTGAGCAGCAAGTCCAGCACCTGCAGGGGTTTGTGGCTCTGAACTCCCAGCCCAGAGCAGGGCTGCAGGAGCCCAGCATGGATGATTCAGTGACCAGAACAGTTCAGGTCTGGACACATCGTCACTGGAGAGCCACTAGACAGATGGGCTTAAGCTCAGGGCCACCATGGAAGGGCTTAAAGATGACAGGAGATGCACCCACCCAGGCTGGTGAGGCATGGACTGACTGAACTGCAGGAGCTGATACGACAGGCCAGGAGCAGGAGGCGTGGATTTCATCTTCAGAGGGAAGACTGAGTGCAAGGCATTGCCAAGGGTACTCCATGGCACAGGAACCCCCAAGCAGCTGGAGGAAGTTGTGCTGGGTGCCCTGGCCTGCAAACTTCATCTGTGCTCCCACACCATGCCAGGTGGAAGGTGCACAGCAGCAAGGAATGGCAGCCAACCTTTCCGTCAGTGGTTCACAGCCCAGGGGCTTCACTCCTGCAGGAATGGCCACAGTATTGACACAGGTACAAACTTGACACCTTCCAGTACTTCAGGTAGGAGCTGCCTGTTGTCACACCTTGAAGAGAGCACACGGTTCACACAATTAGATGCGGTAGATGCAGGCATTCAGCTCAGGAGGGTGAGACACAAACTGTCTCCAGATACTTGTCTTCTCCGTATGCAACAGACTATCCTCAGCTGAGCAACAGAGGCAGCAGACCCAAGCAGCAGGGGCTGGCACCCTGCAATGACATGGCAAGCTGTTTCTTGTGAGCTGCAGCCACCCCCCACAGTGCCCTGAGACACCAGGGACATTCTCCTTCCCATCCCACCTTCCTCACCCCCACCTCCAGGAAAGAACCAAGGACCAGAAGCACATCTATGTTTTTTGGGCTTTTAGTTTGAAAAAAGTATTGATTGAAAGTGTACAACAGAACGCGGTGTGGCAGCAGCACCACAGCCAGATTGTTTCACAAATAAAAACAGAAAGGGCCTTAAATAATCGGGTGCAGATTAAAAAAACCTCAACAGTGAAAAAGTTCTTCCCTCTGAACAGAAATTCACAGGCACAGAAATGGCAACAACCACATGGAGACAATGGGGGGACATCCTTCTCCTAACCACAGGGCTCCGTGCTCACAGGCTGCAGCGGGCTCCTGCGCTGTGGCTGGTGGCTGCTCCCGCGCGCAACTGTGTCCTCAGCTCCCTCTTTGGAATGGTTACAGATGAACAGTGCGACATGCCTTTGCTAACCAGACCCACCCCCCACCCTGGACATGGACAAACAAGGCCTCTGCTAAGGCTAAAAAAAGGACAAGACTTTGGAGTCTTGCACTCAGCATGTTTAAGAAACGAGAGTCTGGTGAGCGCACAGCAAAGTCCCTGTGCGAGGCCTGCTATTCCAGCTTGGCCTTCTTGTTGTTATCGCCGCCATTCTCTTCTGCTGGTGCTGCCATGTCCTCCAGTTTCCGCTTCCCGCTCTCAGCAGGTGGATGTGCATTACGGGGTTTGAAACTGATAATGATGCAGGTCATGTTATCGCAGCCGGTGCCATCCCCTGAGGTGTCTGGAGCCAAACACTGATCCAGCAGCTGAGGAGGGACAGGACAGGTTAGCAGAGAGCACAGGCACAGCACTATGAATAAGTGAGACACTGGGCACCTTCTAGAAACTGACAGTGGCTTAGGGGCTGCCAGGCCACAATGGTGAGGGCTGGGCTCAAAATGCTGTTCACAACCAGACGGGAGACAGAAACAGCCTCAGCAGCCCTGGTTTTCTGGAATTGGACAGAAACTCCTTCAGCTTGACAGCAACCTAGAGGTCAGAAACACTGGTCAGGGTGCCAAAGGAACTGAGTCCCAATTCAGAGGCATCTTCTGTTCCAGCCCCAGCGTTGCAGCCCAGACACCCCAAATGCTGAACAAACCAGTCTGGCGAGGGAGGGCAGAGTCAGGCACCAAGCTGGGATGCAGAAACACTGTGTGCTGAAGGGATGGTGAAGCTCTGGACCTTACCTCTTCTACGATGGAGGAGAGCGGCCTCAGGACTCCATTCTCATCCTTTTGGGTGATCTTGGACTGGATGAAATCCACCACTTCCTGGCTGCTCATCACATTCCTGCAGAGAGTGGAGAGGTCAGAAGGGCAAGCAAAGGGAGCAGTCATGCCATAGTGCCTAATAGCACCCAGGGTCCTTGGGCCTTCTCAAGGCTCAGCTCCAGAGAAAGACCACAGCAGTGATGCCCAAGAGACACAGCTCCCTCCCGACTCACCAGATTCCATCACATGCAATGACCATGAAGTCATGGTCGTCATTTATTGTCAGCACTTTGATGTCAGGCAAAGCAGAGATCATCTGTTCTTCTGGAGGCAGATTCTTGTTCCGCTTGTAGAAGTGATCACCTGTTGTGGAGAGGAGGATCACTTTTTCTCTGGTTGGGCCCTGGCAGTGCTGCCTACCATGAACAGTGAAAAACACTGCTCTGTCAAAGGGCAGCCCCAGCAGAATCAGAGCCTGTGCTCACACAACTAGAGCAGGTAAGGCTGTGGGCACATCAGACAGACGCATCTGCCGCATGTTCAAGGCATCAGCGAGCCCAACATGCTTTTACCATACAATGAGAAAGAGGTGCCTTTGCCAGTTCAGCGTCTTTTCACCCCAAACCAAGTGGCACATCACCACATGTGACAACACCAAGTGTTGCTTTGCACTGATATCTACCAGTTTCATGGCCATTTTCTCTAGTTAGACTGAAATCTCACCACATCAAATATTGAATAGGTTCTACTCATCATCTAGTTAAAAAATGTTCCTTAAACTTAGCAGCTGGCACATGCTGGAAGCATGGATGTCCTCAGCACAGCCCTCTGGAGGCCAAAGCCATGCCAGTATCCACTGCCATTCTTGCTCACCGATTGCTCTGGAGAGATTGAGACCGCCATTCACTCTTCCATCCATGGTGACCTTGCCACCAGCATTCTTTATCCTGGCCAGCTCCACCTCATCCTCTGGCTTGTGGTCATACGACATGTCGACAGCTTTGCCACCTTCTGACACCACGCAGCGAGAGTCTCCAGCATTAGCCACGATCAGCTGCTTGCCCCGGATAAGTGCCACAACAGCAGTTGTTCCACTGTCAGAGCCAGGCTGAAAGAGACAAATGATTTTGCTGAGGCTTCTTTCTCTTGCTCCATTATCAGGTCAATAGGGGAACTGGCACTAGTCACCACAGACCCAGCAGTGTCCCAAACCCTGAGGTGCTGTGTCTCACCCCTTCTTCCCATAAGCACACACAGAACAATGGAGAAATTGTGAAACACAGCAGAAGTGTGTGCATTGAGAAACAGGCTCAAGCCTGCCTCACCTCCATTCCAGCCTCACAAAACATCAGTGGTTCAGGCTTCTCCGATGTTCAACATGTCCTGCTATACCATCAGTTCTAATGTGTTGATCCCAGCCATCAAGCAGAAGCCTCATCGCAAGCCAGGACATCTCATCCAAGAGAGAAGGTTGGCACTTGGAAACTGCAGTCCCCCTTTCCCTGACACCCTAGGTCCCTGGCCCATCTGCCAGCACTGCCATGGACTGAGGAGCCACAGCCTGGGCCTGGCAAGTACCAACACTCTGCCCAGGAGCAGCAGTGCTAGTGGAGCAGTCCTGCTACTGTCCTGTAGTCTCCTTCCACACCAACCCCACAGTGGTTTCTAAGCACAGCAAACCCAGCAGTGGGGTCAGCCTCTGCTGATCTCAACCTGCTGCCCAGATCCATGCCCTATTCCTTAGGCTTTTGCATAAAGTCAGGCTGTCAGCAGCTGTGTTCAGCCTCAAGAGAACAAAATAAATGTATCCTCATCCAAACAGAAACAACTCTTGGCTGAGCTCCCCCCAGGTGCCCTCAGCTCCACACTATGCTGCAAAACACAAGAACAGGGTGTGCACCTCCTCTTTCCCCTCCATGCCTGGTAACAACATTTCTTCCTCTTCATCCTCATCCTCCTCTGCTTCTTCAGTGTCATCTTCATCATCTTCATTCTCTGCCTCTTCACTGCTGTAACCGTCCTCATCTTCACTGCATTCCTGTAAGAAACGAGAGATACCACCAGGAGTCACACAGGACACTCTCAGTGCCCTCCCCAGACAGCTGGTCCCTCCATCCTGGGGACAGATGGCAACTTGCACCAGAAGAGTGAGATGACCTGGTACATCTCCCCCATACCTGATGTCTACAATCAGAGCAGCTAGTTTCAACTACTACAGTTAATGAAGAGATGGTGCATGCAGCAAGACCAATGGCCGCTGCACAGATGAGGGTATGTTTCCTTCAGGGTTATCTAAACAATCCCCAATGCTCCCATGAGATGGTCTCAAAGTATCAGCCTGAAAAACCTATTCCTAGGACACACCTAGGATGAGCCAGAGGCTCGTAGCTCAAGTACCACAGTAAGCAATGCATTCTGCCCAGCCAGAAGGCCACTCTGCCCCAGTGCTGTTTCCTACCTCACTGTCTTCCTCCTCTTCCTCAACCTCATCTGACTCATCCTCACTGTCCTCAAAAAATTTGGATTTGGTTGTGCGCTGGGGCTTTCCCGTAGAGGAGCAGGAGGGCCCGGCCTCCCCAGTAGAAGAGGTGACGGCCTCGTCACCTTTGCCTACTTCAGGCTTCTGCAGAGCAGGGCTGTTGCCTCCAGCGCTGGCTTTGTCTGAGGTGGAGGAAATACCCGTGATTTCTTCATCTGGCTTCCCATTCTTCCTCTCCTTGTGGTCGGTAAGCTCCCCTGGGTCAGCCTCTCCATTCATATTTGACTCCCCATCATGCTGCTTGCCTGTCCCCTCTGCAGCGTTCTCCCCAGCTGGAGCTAAAGACTTGTTTTTGAGGTTCTTGGTGCAGTTTTGTCCATAACGTGTGAGAAGCTCCTCAATGGTCATTGTGGCTTCTTCATGCAGAAGAGCAGCTTCCTCATTATCCACTAAAAATGGAAAGGGGGAGGGAGGATGAGGACAAAGGTGGTGAGAAAACAGGATACATTACCACAGCAGCACTGTGCAGCACACACAGAGTTCAGCAGTGAGCTGCCCTGGCTGGAGGTTGCTATTGCAGACAGGTTTCAGCAATGCTCAACAGGCTGCTTAGTAGCAGGAGCAGTGCGCACTCGCAGCCAGGCCTACACTGTCCCACAGCTTCCAGGCACTGCAGATGAACAATAGGCAAATGGCAGGGGAATAGCTTCTAACCACAGCTGATGCATGCAGCCTGCAAGTTCCCCTAACACCTCTGGTCTCTGATGCTACCTGGCTGACTTGTAGGCAGCACAGAGTGTTTAAATCAGATGTAAGGTTGGAGGGTGAAGAGCCTCGCAAGAGTAGCCTCATCTGAAGCTGTGGGGGAAGCAGACAGATCACTTCCGTGTGCAGACCAGTTCATTAATACTGCAACTGGGAACGAGAAGTTTCTGTTACAGCAGTTGCTCCATGGGCCGGAAGCACCCCAGAGATCCCAACCAGCTTAGAAACAGATGATGGAATAGCTTTTAGGCAGTGAATGCACTACCTCCCAAGTGGGATACTAGATAGAAAATAGGATGACTTGCCCTAAACTATGAGCCAATGACCACCACTTCCCTATTGACATCCCCTTGGTTGTTATTTTCTTTGCTATTTAATCCCAAAAGGAAAAGAAAGACCTATATCCCAAATACTCCTGAAAACACAGGACGAGGAAAAAAAAAACCCAAACACCCAAGCAGCCAAAACCCCACTTTGTCCCTGTCAGCTGGAGAACGAGGGCCACAAATTCAGCACTTCCAGACCCCACACAACGTTCGAGGTGATGGTATCACTTTACATCTGCTTCAAGGCTAGTCACGAGATACTCAGCTGAGAGCAGCACAGGATTCCACCCTCGGATTTACCTTCTAGCTGGCTTCATGGTCTGACAACTACTCGCTGGTGGAAAAGAACACTTGCAGAAAAAGAATTGCTGAAGAGCCCAGAATCTGCTTCAATCCTACCTGCAGCTGGTGTCTGCCACCAGCTCAGGAGATCTAAGCACCAGACATCATATTGTCTCACTTTCACAACTTAGCCCACTTCCCAGCTCAGAGGTTTCTGACATATCCTAGAACTCTGCACCCAATGGAGGAAGCCCTACGGAAAACTGCAACAGTTTTTATAGGATTATTTATAGGATTAAGCTACCAAATGAATCAGAATTCCCGTAGCACCAGCCCAAAGCAATAAACAGCGCTGAGGGGGTGGCAGTTCAAAGCCAGCTGAAATTTGGGCAGAAAGCCTTCTGCTGAAGGAGGCCAGGCCCATCTGCTCTCAGTCCCTGTCCTGGAGCTGCAGTCTTGTGTATTCAGTGGCATCTGACTTACCATCATCTTCATCAGCAACCTTCTCCTTCTCGTCTTCATCATCTTGAGGTCGCCCAGCCATTTGAGAGAGCTCTTTAATCACCTCCTCAGTGGTAAGCTTGGCATCTATGGCTAAGAAAGCATCTTCCAGGGCCTATGTATGAACACAGACATGAGAGTGTGCACTTTCACCTTCCTTACAGAATGCCTGCCTGTCGTGCTGTGCAATCAAGTTTCTTTCAGAACACAGACCATAGAGAATCACAGAATGGCTGAGGCTGGCAGGGACCTTTGGGGTCCACCTGATCCAACACCCTGCTCCAGCAGGCACACCAAGAGCTGGTTGCCAAGGATGATGTCCAGGCAGCTTCTCAAGAGCTCCAAGGATGGAGATTCCATCACTCCCTGAGCACCCTGTGCCAGCGCTTGGTCACCCTCACACTGGAAAGTTTCCTGGTATTTAGGGGGAACCTCCTGTGGTCCCATTTATGCCTGTTGTCTTCAGTTCTGATATTGGGCACCATTTAGAAAAGCCTGGTTCAGTCCTCTTGGCACCCTCCCTGCAGGTATTTACAGACACGGATTCCATCCCCCAGAGCCTGCTCTGCTCCAGGCTGAGCTGTCCTGGCTCCCTCAGCCTTTCCTTACAGCAGAGATGCTCCAGTCCCTGCAGCACCTTGGTGGCCTCCCGCTGGACTCTCTCCAGACTGCCCATGTCCCTCTTGCACTGGGAGCCCAACAGTGGGCCCAGCACTCAGAGAGTGGCCTCACCAGTGCCTAGAAGAGGGGAACCGTCATCACCCCCCTCAACTGGCAATGCTTTTTCTGATGCAGCCCAGGACACCATTCGCCACCTTTGCAGCAAAGGCACGTGGCTGGTTCATGTTCAATTGCATCCACCAGGACCCCGGGGCCTTTGCTGAGCTGCTTTCCCGCTGGGCAGCCTTGAGCACATGCTGGTGCGGTGGGGTTGTTCCTACCCAGGAGCAGGACTTTGCACTTCCCCTTGCTGAACTTGCTGAGGTTCTGTCAGCCCATTTCTCCACCTGTCTCGGTCCCTCTGCGTGATAGAGCAGCACAACCCTCGTGTACAGCTGCTCCTTCCAGCTTGGGGTCACCTGCAAACCTGCCCCAGCATCCAGATCATTCACAAAGATGTTAAATGGGACTGGAACCAGTACTGACCCTGGGGTACACCAGTTGTTACTGGCCTCCAACTAGACTTTGTGCCACAGATCATGCCCCAAGCCTGGCCATGCAGACGATGTTCAACGCACGTCCCTGCCTGCTCATCCAGCCCACACTGCCACAGCTTCTCCTGGAGGATCTAAGTGTACATGGCATCACAAGCTTTACTGGAGCCCACAGGGGCCTGAGGACAGGATAGCATTAAAGCCACTGTGGAATGGCTCAGCATGCAGGCTCCTCTACTCAGCAGACAGGCTCATTTGCAGTCAGTGAGTGCAGCCAGCTTGGGATCAGCAAAGCATGATACTGGGGTGTTTCAGCCTAGAGCAAGAGCCACAAACTGATTCAAATTTGCTTTGTAGGCTATCCTCAGTCTACATGTAAGTGGAAGTTCTGAAGGGACTGCTTCCCCCTCACCCACACTGCTACAGAGCCCAGCACCAACGCACTGGACACCTGACATCAGATCAGGCATTAGTTCTATGAAGGAGAATTACAGCAGAGGGGTTGCTTGGTGGAAGCAAGACATGTACTAACCTCCCACCTCTGACAAAAGCTACCCCTGCCTCCCAAAAACAACACACCAAAACCACTCCAAGAACCAGCCCACATCTTTGACTGGAATGAGTCTGAAAATTAAAACCCAAAACAAAACAGGCAAAAAAAAAAAAAAAAAGCTGGAAAACAGAAGAAGCTTTAGCTTTGAAAATACAATCACAGTTGGTGTATGCGCCTAGAAATAAGAAAAGGAAATTAAATGGAAGACATGGCAGACAGAGCTTGGAGGGACTGTGCCCTGCGTGTAAGCATTAGGTACCTAAATAAGAGCTTTCCTCTGCAGTGGTGCTTTCTTGTTTCAGGGCAGAGCTAGATTCTTACCTTTTGCAATTTGCCTTCCTTATAGGCCTTCTGGTCTTTGATTATCTCAGGAAGATACTTGGCACAGTACAGGGCAACTTCTTCTCCTGAAAGAGAGCAGAAATCATTCAAAGAGAGTGGTACTCTCAGAGGCAGAACACACCCCTGAGCAACTGAATTCCTGAGGCAAATCTGGGGACAAAAACTAGAACTAACCCAGACACAGAAAAGTTATGCAGCAACAGATTGCTGGGGATCTCACCCACACCTCCCCACAGGCTGCATCTCCAGAGCAGCAGGATTTGCTGATGACCCCTGGAAAACCCCAATGAGCACTCACCCATCAAGTTTGGCCAAAGCTATAAGCTTCCTGAAAGGGATTTTAGGCCCATTTTAGCACTTAGGCCAACAGTTTAGGCCCATCCTACCTAGGAAGCTCTATTTTTGCATGCAAGCACAGGGACAAACAACAAGAAGAGAAAAAGGGAAGGCTTTTGGTCAGTGTAAGCATTACCAATGCATGATGAGCAGCACAAAAAGCGTTATGTATTCTAGTCTATGTTCTAGACCAAGTAAAATACAATGCCACAACCTTGAGATAAACCTTTCAGGAAGATGGGTATCCTGATCAGTAACGCAGGACAGGAAAGTGTGTCTGTGTGTGCACAGCATGAGTGAATGGTGGCCAGAACACCAGGCTGATGAAAGCACAGAGGACAACTTGGATTGATGGCCAACAACTCAAACCAAGCATCCACTCCTAGAGCAGCTGAAAGACTTTTAAAAGCCAGAAACACTCCAGCAGGACCTCATACAGGGTCTGAAATGAAAAGGATGGACAATCAATGTCCATTGACATGGGCTTATGGAAACAGATCTTGCCAATTCAACATCTGCTCTTAAAGATACTGGCATTTTGCTGAAAACTAAGCATGCTGATGTAACTAAGCATGATGATGATTTAGGTAAGGTATATAACTTGCATATATATTATATATAATTTACATATACATATACGTATATAAGACATCACTTGTCTTAAAAAAATTAAACTTTCAAGACAGCACATGCAGAACAGGTTAAAGAACTGCCAATTACCACTTATGAGATGAAACCCAACAAATCACAGGGGAAGATGTATTTATATAGTCTGGAAGGACTGGCTCAGATGTAACATCTTTATCAGAGCCAAAATAAAACTAAACTTCTATGACAGAATTGTAGGTGGAGGGAGTGGAGAATAATGATAGTGACAGGTCTTTCAAATCACTTGAATTGAGGGGAGTGAACAGGGGCTGCTCAGAGAGGTATGGCCATTGAGGAAAACATGCACAGCCTTGGACCATGGCAGAAAACCACCCAGCAGACCCAGACTCTATATGGAGAGAGTCATGGCCAGGAGCACACTATGTACATCTTTTCATTTAGGCTGCTTTTACTTAAAGCTAAGTTAGCAGGCCATAAAACAGTAGCCCTGAAACTCTTGCAGAGAGCACTGACAACTGCTATGTCCTCTGTTGTATGACGGGGACTCAAGGTGGCTGGATCAGTCTGCTGCAGGGACACAGGGCTCTGCCATGCACAGAGCTGTTCTAGAACTTGGCTGGCACCTTGGCTGAGGCCTGGACATGACGGTGATGTACTGCCACATAAAGGCTTGACCAGTAAGCAAGGCGCACCATGTGCCTCAGCAGTCCAAGGAGGAGGAAAACTAGGAAAACAGCAGGGATACTCCCAGATCAGGAACTACAGGACATGGAGCAGGCCCAGTAAGTGGGCTGCTGACGCAACTGCTGCAGTGGACAGCTGCAATCTCCTCCAGTTTCTCTTCCAACTTGCAATCATTCCCGCCTGCCCAATCTGGACCAGCATGCTGGTGTGACATCTCTTATCTCATTCTGACACTCTCCGGGGCACTGAACTGCATCATCCGGAGTGTATAATAGACACACAGGTGGCTCATCTGCACACAAAGCTGTGCCCTGAAGCTCTTCAGAGGCTTCCCTGAGAAAAGAATCAAACTAGGTTGGAAAAGACCTTTAAGATCACCAATTTCAACCATTACCCCAGGACTGCCAGGACCACCACTAAATCATACCACTGAGGGCCGTCTCTACATGGTTTTTGAGAACTTCCAGGGATAGTGATTCCACCATTCCCTGGGCAGCCTGTTCCAGTGCCTCACTACTGTTTCAGCAAAGAAATTTTTCCTAATATCCAATCTAAACCTCTCCTGATGCAGCTTGAGGCCATTACCTCTTGTCTTATCACTTGTTACTTGGGAGAAGAGACCGGACACCTCTTCTCTCCATCCTCCTTTCAGGTAGTTTTAGAGAGGGATAAGATCCCCCCTGAGCCTTCTCTTCTCCAGACTAAACACCCCCAGGTCCCTCAGCCATTCCCCAAAACTTGTGCTCCGGACCCTTCACCAGCTTTGTTGCCCTTCTCTGGACCTGCTCCAGACACCTCAATGTCTCTCTTGTAGTGAGGGGCCCAGAACTGAACACAGGATTCGAGGTGTGGCCTCACCAGTGCCGAGTACAGGGGGATGATCACTGCCCTGGCCCTGCTGGCCACGCTATTGCTGATACAGGCCAGGATGCTGTTGGCCTTCTTGGCCACCCGCGCACAAGCTGCTCATGTTCAGCCTGTAGCATTGCATGGGCCTGTTATGGCCAAAGTGCAGGACCCAGCACTAAGCCTTGTTGAACCTAAACACTGATGATCACACTGATGGTCTTACCCAAATGCTAAACAGGAATGGGGTGGGTAAAAGCCTGCACCACTGTACCAGGTAACTGTTCTGGCAGAAGAGGACAGGCCACAGCTACCTGCTGAGATCAGAAAAGGAGAAGAGAATGACCAAAGGGCACCCTGGTCTGTGCTACTGGAAGCAGCTGACAGATCTAATAATACCAGCATTGGCACCTGATCACCCACCTGTTGGAAAAGATGACCCGACGTTGCAATCTTTCTGCCACAGCTAAAGGACATGGGATTTTCTTCGTAGCAACAAGTAGCTTGACCTGAGAAAGCCACCGACAGCTTTGCAGGCTCAGTCCCATCCCCTGTAAGCAGGCAGGGCACAGTGCTGCAGACAGCAGTGCGCAAAGCAATGCACTAGAGAAAGCTCTTGCTCTGTCACCACAGAAGCAGGAAGCCAGCCCAAATAAAAAAGTTTTGGCAGTTAAAACAAGCCACGTTTTTAACACTGGGACACTGAGATTGAATAGAGATCTGGGAATGTCCGATGTGCCTGACTGTGGCTGCCCAAAGACAAATTACTGTATGAGAATTTGTAGGTGCCACAGAAGACGAGGAATCTTTGCTGCTTCCTGTGTAGCACCAGCACAGATGCCACAACAGACATTGCTGCTGCAAGCTGATGAGGCTTCACATGAGACCCTTTTGCCAGTTTCACAGTCCTCTTTCTTCACTGGCTGCAGCTCAAACCAGGCCATTCCCTACGAGCAGAGTAGTCCTGGCGGTACCCCATCTCCCTTGCTCAGGGGATACAAAGGTGCTTACTTACAGTGTTTTAACCAAAACATCTAGAAAAAACAAGATTCTCATTTGGAGTTCTCTGGCTGTGGAAGACGACCCATCAAAGCAAGTCCTCAAATCTAAAGGTATACGTCCCTTTGGCGTACAGGAGGCAGCTATAAGCCCAGCACACAGACCTCACGTCTAGCTGCTTGCACAGCAGCCCCAGCAAGATCTAATGGGTTTTATAAGCTGAGTCAGTGACTCAAAGCACATTGCTGCTACAGTGGCCAGAGAAACTGAACTGGCTCAAGGAATTCATTTTCTACATGCAGACAGATGTAATAAATTACTCTGTCTCGGCACTTCTGGACCTGTCGCAGCAAAAAACCTGCCACATTTTTCTCACTGAGGAAACGTTTGCGAGAGTGCAACCGAGAAGCTCTACTTCACTCCAGGTCCTGCCTTGCACACTGAGTGGCCTCTGGGTACCAGGACCTTTCTGCAGTCTAGCCTGGGTGCAATCAGTGTAATTACCTGGTGGACGCTAATGGCTCCTTCCAGTTCATTCTGTAACATACCGATGTATTTGGTTACACTTAGGCCAAAATCAGCCCACCCACCACATCTTGTCTTCATTAACTATCAAACACCCTCCCTTTGAGAGTAGGGATAAGGGCAGCAGCAGCAGGGCTGAAGAGCCAGGTAATTATGAAAGCCAATTCAGAAACCTCAAGTCCTACTTCGTGCTCTTCATCAAGGTCCTTCCCTGCCAGCTCCACTAAGGATCGAAGGATCCAGCCCTGTGATACTCCTAGTCTGTGGCACGGAATTAGGGAGAATACTACTAAAGAGACACCAGTTGCAACTGAATAACAGTGACTCCTGCGGCAGACCAGAAAGCTCAGAGCAAAAGGCTTCCCCACTCCTTCTACAGCCACTTGCTGCTTTTCTTTGATGGTACCTCATGTACTACAGCACTGCCTCAAAATTAAAGCTTCCCTCACTTAGAATCATAGAATCGTAAGGGTTGGAAAGGACCTTAAGATCATCTAGTTCCAAGCCCCCTGCCATGGGCAGGGACACCTTGCCCTAAACCACGTGGCTCAAGGCTCTGTCCAACCTGGCCTTGAACACTGCCAGGGATGGAGCATCCACAACCTCCCTGGGCAACCCATTCCAGTGCTTCACCACCCGCACTGTAAAGAACTTCTTCCTTATATCTAGTCTAAACTTCCCCTGTTTAAGTTTGAACCCATTACCCCTTGTCCTACCACTATAGTCCCTAAGGAAGAGTCCCTCCCCAGCATCCTTGTAGACCCCCTTCAGATACTGGAAGGCTGCTCTGAGGTCACCACGCAGCCTTCTCTTCTCCAGGCTGAACAGCCCCAACTCTCTCAGCCTGTCTTCATATGGGAGGTGCTCCAGCCCTCTTATCATCCTCGTGGCCCTCCTCTGGACTCGCTCCAACAGCTCCATGTCCTTCTTATGTTGAGGACACCAGAACTGTACACAGTACTCCAAGTGAGGTCTCTCTTCTGCAGTTACTGTGTTATACACACAAATTTACACTCTTAATACAGCTGTATAGAGAAGCAACAGAGAATCCACCAGGATAAAACATTCCCAGATCCACTTATATTCACCAGGCCATCAGAAATTGACTACAAGCCTCAAAATCATCTGTCAGCCATGAATTAAGTGCTCAAGGCTGTATAGTTTCCTAAGCAAATGGTCCTGGTTGCCCTCACCTGTAACAAGCATTTGGGACAACATTTCCAGCAAAATAGAAGAAATTGGGAAGAGCTCTTTGAAGCACAAAACTGACCTGCAAAGCAGTAAAACGGAATGAGTTTTCCAAAACGCCCAGTAAACAATTTTGTTGAAGCAAGAGAAGGACGAGTGCATGAGTACAACATAGCACAGTAAGGTAAGCATGAGGAACCACTACCGAGGCTTTCCCCCTCACGAAGGTGGGCAAGACCACAGGACTATCTCCCTAGGGGAAGAATGAAGTTTATTGCTTTTAACTTTCAGATGAGGCTCTACACGCTCCAAGGTGCATTGTAGACTGCAATATGAGTCCTGGCACTGACAGTTTTAGGAAAGCAGGAAAAAGAAAACCTCACCAAATGCAATTTCCACATCTACACACTTCCCTGAGAAGCAGCACAGAGGAGCACTAGAGGTACAAAAGCAGGCCCTGGTACGAATGGGTGTGGAGAGCCTTTTGCTGTTGGGGACTTGGAAAGCTTTCAGCGGCTGAACACTTAGAGAATACAATTACTCAGCTATAACCATATACATAACCAACAATGAATCCAGGATCACATCTTCCACGTCTTCAGTGTAAAACCCACTATAAAACTTTCAAAGTCTCCATGAATCATTGTATTAATGTTTTCTAGAGAGGCAGCTTCCAGCTAAGTAATGCCAAAGACTCAGCTGCATTTCCTGCTTAATGCAACACAGATGCAGTAGTAGGAAGGTCTTCAGGAAGCCAAAGTAAAATATATCATGTGTAGCACTGAATTCAGTGAAAAAGTAAATATACAGAGGATTCTCCAGAGTGCATACTTTTATGTTCCTACAAAATTATCAAAAAAGACTGCTTTTGTTCATGAAAGAGCAAGTGGAGTTTTCAAGATGTCTGAAAGACGAGGCAGAAAGGTGAAAGCATACATGGGAAAGTTCATGTCTCAGAGCATACTGCTGCACAGCTAGATGTCACTGCCAAAACCTACATCTGATTCAGGTTTAAAAGCAGGAGTCACATTCAGATGAAATATGGAACAGAGTCAATTTATCTTGGTGTTTCCGGCAAGACTGGCTCCAGAGTACCTAAGGCCCAGCCAGAATCTCACTGCAGTAAGATCTCTCTGTCTCCAGGAGCACAGGCTTGAATTTGACATGTGAAGACAAGAATGGGCAACAACCTCAGGGCAGAAACCAAGGCAAGAAAAAGGCCTCCAGAGATACAGGTTCCTAGATCAAATCTTTTTCAGTGCATCTACATGCACAAACTCATCCTATCTCATCTTCACAGAGCTGAAAGTAGATCCCATCCCAAGATCTGATCTGTACTAAGACACATACAAGCTATTTCAATATAAAATAAAGCAACCTTAGAGTCAAATAAAAAATAAACTAGCTAAGAACAAAGCCCCGTCCAACCTGGCCTTGAACACTTCCATGGATGGGGCATCCACCGTTTGTCTCGGCCCTGCGCCAGGGCCTCACCACCCTCATAGTAAATAATTTCTTCCTAATGTCTAATCTAAATCTTCCCTCTGTCAGTTTAAAGCCACTCCCCCTTGTCCTGTCCCTACAGCCCCTTGTAAAAAGCCCCTCTCCAGATTTCTTGTTGGCCCCTTTAGGCCCTGGAAGCTGCTCTAAGGTCTCCCTGGAGCCTTCTCTTCTCCAGGCTGAACAAGCCCAGCTCTCTCAGCCTGTCTCTACAGCAGAGCTGCTCCAGCCCTCGGAGCATCTTCGTGGCCTCCTCTGGACTTGCTCCAGCAGGTCCATATCGTTCTTGTGTTGGAGGCCCTAGAGCTGAACGCAGGACTGCTGAGGGGGTGTGGTGCGTGTGTCTCATCTGTAAACAGGGCACACTGCTTTTAATTTTGTGGTAATTTATTATACAGAGGGGCCTCCTCAACACAATGACACTGTGCTTTAGTGACACTTTGAAGTTTTGGCCCTCTGGCCAGTCCATGATCACTTCCAGAATTCCTGGGCAGGTGCAGTTTCCCATTCAAGCCCACTGTGTGATCAGCGTGAGCCACTTACTCCATGGAGCATGAGTTGTATGATGTGTAGAGGGAACCCTCCCTTTCAGCATTCAACCCAGCACAGGCAATCAAGGTGCCAAAAGGAGCTGCACTTCGGTACCAACTACTTCTGAAGTGGCTCAGACTCCTTCATATGCTGCTAGTTAGAGTGTAACAGACTTCAGATCCTCTCTGTTGCTGGCACGAAAATCCTAGAGGTTGACTTTGAGTCTCCCCAGGTGCTTTCTGCCAGAAGCCCTAGCAAGCAGTGTAAAGCATACTTTTCACATCCTGTCCTGTCCGGACTGGTCCAAGGGCTACTGCACAAACTATCTCCTGTTTAATCTGTTCAAAGTCTTGCTGCTGCTCAAGGCCATATTCAAAGTCACTCTTCTTTGATACAGAAGATAGTCGCTCGATACAGAAGGTTTACGATCAGAAGTACGCATTCTCTAAAACTCCACTTGTATGTCTTTTTTGTTGGCTGCTGGAGACATAGCTGTTGTTTTATTGATCGCATCCATAACGCCACTTGTGTTTCTTTTTTGTTAGCTGCTGGAGACATAGCTGTTATTTTATTGATCGCATCCACTGGGATATGATAACATCCATCTTGACATTCTTAACAACTGGATTTCCTGTGCAAGTCCTTTGACCTTATTTTGTTTTATAGCAAAAGCAGCTTTCAAAAGGATCTGGATTATTCTTCTCTCCTTCTCAAACACTTCCCCCGTTGTGCTGCCCCACACAATGATGCCATCAATATACTGCGGACATTTAGGAGCTTCATCTCCTAGTTCTAGTGCAGTCTGCATCAATCCAGCATCAGAGTAATCAGCTGAGAATTATCTTCTCACATATCTCCCAGCTCAGGAGATAGGGTGATTTCTGTCATGATTTCAGCCTCTTCCTCCTCCTGCTCCTGTGGCTGCTCTGCAGCAGTACAGGCTGCCTCTTCTGATTCTTTCTTCTGCTCCCTCTCAGGAGAAGCTTCTTCATCCCTTACTAAATGAGCAAACTTCTGCTTCCATTGTTTCTTCAGAGGCGCCTGATTTACTATTTGGTTTAGCCACAGTGCCTGTTGGTATGTTTTCCCTCTCTTCTCCTTGAGTGTGCTGCATGACATCGAGCAGCATTGGAAGATGCTGGCCAGGACCCAGCACAGTGTGGTAAATTGTGCCTCTCTGGAATAGCCACAACTTTTTTAACATTCTATCACTACATCAGGATCTTGCACTTGTTTGGGAGTGAAGTTCCAGACCACTGGAGCTGAGAAGTTCTCTAAACACCTGTCCATATTCTCCCACATACAACCATATACCATGGAGTCTGGGTCATATTCCTAAATTGCTTGTTAACCTTAGACAAAACCAAAGCAATATTCCTAAGAAATACAAATAGAATTATTTTAACTACCAAAAGATGTTCAAAATACTGAGAAGTTACTGTAACGAGGGAGAAAACATCACAGAAGAAGGTTGCAAGGGTGCCATTCTGTATTTCCTCCACAAAAAAACCTCTTGGAGGAAGAAGTATAGCTGTTAATTGTCTCCATGAGATGGTACCCAAAGTACTGTAATGGCTTCAGCAGAGAGCCCAATTATCAGATTAAGCTCAAGACCGGTGTTTTAATAGCAATTCTCTCAGGCAAAACATCACTAATCACTATAGAGCACAGCAAAGTGCAAAAGGCAACACCAATCTTTTACATATACAGCTGTCATGGATTAACCCCAGGTGGCAACTAAGCACCACGCAGCCGCTCACTCATTCCCCCCAGAGGGATGGGGGAGAGAATTGAAAAAGTGAGAAAACTCATGAGATAAAGACAGTTTGATAGGTAAAGCAGAAGTTGTATGTGCAAGCAAAGCAAATCAAGGAATCCATTCACCACTTCCCCTTGCAGGCAGGTGTTCAGCCATCCCTACGACAGCAGAGCTCCATCATGTGTAACAGTTACTTGGGAAGGCAAATGCCATCACTCCAAATATCTCTCCCTTCCTTCTTCTTCACCCTGCTTTATACGCTCAGCATGGTCCAATATGGTCTGGAATATTCCTTTGGTCAGTTGGGGTCAGCTATCCTGGCCATGTCCTCTCCTCACCGCTTGTGCACCCTCAGCCGACTTGCTGGTGGGGTGAGATGCAGAAAAGGCCTTGGTGCTGTGCAAGCACTGCTCAGCAATAACGAAAACATCCCTGTGTTATCAGCACTGTTTTGAGCACAAATCCAAAACACAGCCCCCTACCAGCTACTGTGAAAAAAATTAACTCTATCCCAGCCAAAACCAGTGCAATAACCAAGACTGGGCAAGAGACATCCATTCCTCTGCTTACAAACTGGAAAAATAATTACATCAGGGTTCGCTGTATTCATATCAAACACCCTGGTAGCAGCAAAAAGAAAACCTCACTATGATAATGCAGACATCTAAAAGGGGCAACTATGTCAATGAAGACACTTACTAAAAGGAAATTAAAAGAAACCAGCTAAAAAGGATAAAGCGTATGTCGATAGCAACAGAGATTGATCAGAAACACCATACTGGAGGTGCAGAGAGAACATAAATTGTTCTCCAAGATTTGGGGGCAGGGAAGCAATGGCAAATAAAAAGGAAACTGGGAAAGGCAAAATATCAGCAGTCAAAAACTGGAAGGGGGCAAAACATAAAAGAAAAACTGATGAGTAAAATGGAAAGCTAAACACGAAAATACAAAACAACCAGAAAAAACCCAACCCAAACCAACAAGAAACCCCCCCCCAACAATAAAAAGCCAACAAAAAAGCCAACCCTTTTTCAAATAACACATTAATAAAAACTCTTCCCAACCCATTTGGAGCAGGAAGCTTACTGGAGAGTTTAAGGTTGGTAGATGAGCAAGGTATAAAAAAAAAGGTAAATTCGGTTTTTTTGCGCTGGTAGCTAATAAAGCTTAGAGAAGTTCTCACACTAAAACCTTCTTTTACATGGAACAGACCTGAGAAATTTTTTCACTACTAAGGAAATAATGCATCAGTAAAATCATACAAATGTAGGGATGGGCACAATGGTTCTTCAGTGTCAGGTTCAACTATATCTGTATCCTTCCTGATAAGGTTTGTCCAGTAAGAGCTGTAAAGATACCATCCCTGGAAATGTAAAATACAAGTTAGAAACCCATGTCAGCGCTTTGCCATTCTGATTAATGCCTTTCCCTAATGTCTATCTTGAATCTTTCCTATTGTATTTAAAATAAAACCCAACAAATTACTTCATGTCCTACACTAACAGGAATGCCACAGAGCGTCCAAAGTCTTTCTTTGGACACATGAAAAACACATGAAATAGACCTTCCTGTCAGCTGGAAAAAGTAACACACTGGTCTTAAGGAAGAATAGATTGGTTTGATATTATTAATTCTTGACCAGTTTTTGGTAGATGCTCCTGATCTTTCTATCTGCTAGATGCTTACAAATGGTTTCTGAGTTTCTACAAGAAATAACATTAAGTTGAATAGTTGCTAAATTCCTATATTCTTTTTCCTTTGTCCTTCTCCGCCTTTCAGAACCAACTCATTGCCCTGATGCTCTCAAAGATAATCTGCAGAATATCAGCAGTTGCTCCATCCAGGTTTCTGCACACTCTAAGATGAAGCTCAGGAGAAAAATAATTTTAAAACATTAAATATAAATGCTTCAGAAAAGACAAAATCTTTTGAAGAGCTCCTCATCAGCTACCTACTCAGGCTGACCTTTTTAATAAGAACTATTGCAAAAAAAGGTCTTAAACTCTTATTTACATATTGGCAGAATTAGGTAACAGTTCTAGAGGAAAGGGAGAAATTATGAACTGTGGTACGTAACCTTCCACTTGAATCTGCTCCACTATCAGAAAAATGAAAGGCATACATATCATACAAATAAAATAATTTAAAATCCCGAAAGAGTGGTGGAAACTGGGTTCACAACACGACAGACCAACTTACCTGCTATGTGAACATATCAAACAGTAGAAATAGTAATAAGCAGAATTAGCAGGTACATGGATACATATGGTGAATTGGGCAGGGGTTAAATATACAGCAGAGAATGTCACAAACTGGTCAATGTGTTTTCAGATAGTCAATGAGCAGGAGGAAATAAGCAGTTTAGTTGATCTACTCCATACAGATTTCCAAAAAGCTTTCAAATAAATCATCAATATTCTATATATGAAGCTGCCATGGGAAAACGAGGTTTGATAGAAGCAGAGTTTTCAAAATGGAGGATGGCCCCCAGGAGAGTTCCTTGAAAACTTATGTTGTTCAAGATCTCTAAAAATAATCTGGAAAATCCATCAGAAAGAAGCGATGGACTGAAACTAAAATAATTTGCAAAATTTTACAGCAGGATCTTGTGCTTTTACATAATATTGGCAGATGAAATTCCTCACTGACAAAGATGAGAAAAGAAGACAAGACAGTCAACCAAGCACATTGGATGGACTCAAAACCATCTATTACCACTTAAGGAAGATATGGAAGAAACTGGGGACAAGGTCCTAAAAATATCACCGTACAGTTTATTTGTATCAAAATAGCTAACATGGAATTGTTAGGAAAGGAACTGAGAACAAAGCAGAAAACACTTATGCCACAACAAATTCATGGTGTATCTGTAACTTGAAGGGTATAGGCAGTTCTAGTCAGCCTAACTAAAAGCATGTTACAGAGCTAGACTATGTCCAAAAAAAAAGGACAAATACAATCACAGCTGTGGTACAATACAACGTTTAAAACCTGTGACTATGTCCAACACCAGTAGCCTAATGAGTTCCATGGCTCAGGCATTTCATCACCTATGCTAAAAACTACTAGAATAATCCATGGTGTAATTTTGGCATAAGCTAGTTATCACTCTCCCTAATTCCTGGACACAGTCCATGATCTAGTAGGACCCAGGGACCTACATCCAGTTTGGATGCAGCCACACTATGCTAAACACTAAGACAGCTGAACAGCATCAGTGTGGCCAGACTGTGCCAAATGACCTCAGGGCCAGAAAATGGGTGCTGCTGTTTTTTAATAGTAGAGATTCAGCTGTACGACCAGAGACAAGCCTGGGACTCTTCTGACTGGAAGAAAGGGCATGGAGTCCAAAATTATGAAAGCGAAAAGTGCTAACGGAGTGAACATTCACTGATTTCTCCTAAGTGTGGGGATACTGCAGTGAAATCATCAGGCAGCAGATTTAGATCAAAGTCTTTTTTCAAGTAATAAAGTTCTATACAAACATCCTATGCAAATAATCACCATATAAACCTGGTTTAAAATGCAATTAGACAAATTCATTAAGAGTTAGTTCATCAAGAAGACTTGAGAGTGTCTGTAAGATCAAATGGCTGCAACCTCTAGCTCTTATGTGAGGAATGGAAGCTGGGAAGGTATGTCCAGGAATGGATCTGCCTTTTCTGTTCCTTCACTGTTCCCTTGAGCAACCAGTACTGGCAACCACCAGAACATACTGACCAGAGTCAGACCTTTGGTTTAATCTCATGTAGTTTTTCTTACCGCCACTATTCTGTGACTATCCTGTCTAGTTATCCACCAAGAAAACATTTTTAGAAGACGGAATGCAAATCTCATTTAAATTTCATATCAACCCATGACCTTCCTTCTAGAAACCCTAAGAAACTTTCGAAACCTTAGTTGATGATATCTATCAAAGAAAACACTTCCCGAGAAGGAGCAGGATTTCTAATGATAGATGCTTGCCCAGCAGCCACTAGGCAGCCTAGATGAGCCACACTGAAGGACTCAGAAGAGAACACAGTGGATGCAGTTACCTCCATGTCCATCGTAGACTGAGAACATGGCTGTTTCACTGTCCAGCTCGGGTATGCAGTTGTGTGCATCCTGAAAGAGAGAGCAAAAGTCTGGAATTACAGGGGTTGCATTAGACTCTGCAGAGAAGTGGGAGAAAGGAGCAGGGAGGTTATGAGCACTGACAAAGGGATTCTCAAATCTGGAGGGAAAGCAAGAACAGCAAGAAAGCCTCCTCTCATATTCCCAAAAGCTTACCTGGTGAGCACTCATCTTCAAAGAAGGGGCATGGATCTTTAATGTCATAGTGTTCTCTGTGCTAGAAAAGTAACCCAGCCTTGTCACCATGAGATTATACTGGAAACCCCTTCAGGTCCTCAGTACAACAACTCTAGAGGTGGCCAAGCTGAACCTAGAATCAAATCCCTCTGCTTGCAGACCTTGTAAGGCTTCTGTTACTGAAGTAGCTTGCAGTCATTAATGAATGTGAGGCAACGAGCTGTGCTCTGTTGCTCAAACTGGTACCTATGCTGAGGGCTGCCTAGCCAAGCATAACTACAGAAATACAAGTAATACTGGTACTAATACACTGGCAACTTCCCTCCCCCAGACAAATGCAACTGGCTCAGGGTCACTTGTGGACCCTGGTCACTCCCACAGTCGCTCTCCTCCCCAGTTCTTGCCAAACAAGAGCCATGCAAAGTGAAAAGCCAGAAGGACAAATATGGAGCTTCCTGACCTCATGCCTTCAATCAAATGCAGCTTTCCTGGTGAATATGGTCATGGACAGCACCAGTTGTCTATCTGAACAGCAGATGAAAGGGTCTTGCAGGATGCAGGATCACCACATCCAGAGAGAACAAACAACTTGGCTAGAAAACCTTCTCTTGGGATTCCTGCTCTTCTTGCCATGTGGGATGGTCCAGGCAGGCACTGCTGGCCTCAGACACAGCTACCTGACAAGCAAGGCAAAGAGCCTGGCCTCTCTCAACTGCCTTTTAAAAGTAGTGAAGCAAAGGACGAGCAACTACTCAACTAACAGTGCAAAAGCCAAAGTACAAACCCAGGTATCACTTCCCAAGACATACATCTTCATTCTGGCAACTGTCCAGAAACTCTGAGAATCTCTGGGGGCAAGCGAGGAGGAAGGTGCATCTCCCAGGGGCATTTTGGGCTTAAATGTCGAACTGCATCCAGCCTTTCCTTGTGTATGCTTCCAAACTACAAAGATCAACCACATATAAGCTATATACACTTAGCAACCTTTTTCTCCACAGGGTCTCTCAGGAACAGCAGGCTTTAAAGAAGGCACCACCCAGATTTTACAGCCAGCTGCCTGACCTCTTTCACCCTATGGGTAAGCAAATTGAACTTGGCTATTCCAATGCAAAGCCTTGAACTGATAGAGGGATTGAATCTTTCTCTTAAACCTTCCCCTGCCCAACTAATCTAACATTCCTTGAAGTTCAAGCTCTAACCTACCAACTCACAGCCTGACTGCACCCCACATGCTCTGTTCAAGAACAATCATGTGATTCTTTAAACAACATGATCTAGTCTCTTTGCTGTGGTTCAAGTTCATCACCTTAAATGTGCTACAGTTGTCCCAAAACGCTATGCTTATTCCAAGACAGCTGGCTCAAAGATTTGGATGTGTCCATATTGCCACCCATAATCCAAAATTCCTATACACACACTACACAGCCAAGCAACTGTTGCGTTCTTCTACTTTTTTACTGTAGGACTTCTTGGATAAGAGCTCTTCGCCTTCCAGTCTTGTCGGAAGAGAACTCCATTCCCCTGCAATTTCTATCAAGTGCTAAGGAAAACTGAAAAAAGAGAGGATCTGGGTTTACGCAGCACTTGGTGCAATGAAACTCCTGACACCATGAAAACAGCATCTGAACAGGCAAATTGCAATCTTAGCTCAAAATGAAAAAAATTACTCCGAATTATAACGTAGGAAATTTAACCAGAGAGCTCACTGGAGACAGTGAATGGAATAAGTATAAACAAAGAGCCAGCAATGTTATGCTCACTTTTCAGAGGGTTTACAGAAGCTAGTGAGACAGCAAAACCACAACAAAGTAACTGGGATAAGTCCCAGGTGGCTAAACAGCAGTTTAATTAGAGCAAGTAATGCAAATGCTGCTGGAGAGGAAACCCAGTACCGGCAGCAAAAACGGTCTCTACTCCATTTGCAGAACACTCAGGGCAACTTTTCCTGACCCTGATCCAAGGCACTGCAGGCAAGGAGGGCAAAAAACCAAGGCCAGTATGTGTTGGTAGGAGATGGTTCAGCTCCCACACTGTGGACAGGGCTTGCTCTACATGAGCATGAGCGTTCGTGGCTCCACAGGACGGGCTGCACACCCAGTCCCTGGATTTGTAGCACTATGTCAGAGTGCCCAATGGACCACAAAGGCTACCTTGTGCTGCCAGGGCAAGAGGCTCAGTTACACATCTCCATCCCTGCTTCCAGGCCTGGTAAGCTTGCTGCAGCAAGTGTTGTCCAAGTAACCCTGATCTCATGCTTTTCAGACCAAGGAAGAGCTCCCAGAGCCTGGATGCCAGCTTTCTGCTCTCTAGCCTTCCCCTCAAGGTGGGGTTCTAGGTCTCCTCCAGCCACCTCAGTGGTTACTACAGCAGCACTGAAAAACAGTAGGTTTGAAACATAAAACATCTAATTCAGTTGAAATTAGCAAGCAAGATAAAACTGAGAGTTAATTCGACAAATCTCCAGATTTTGAATCAAATTCTTGCAATTTTTTTTTTTTTGCTGCGAGGGCTCAGGAGTGAAGCTGCACACAGTGGTCATTGGGTGTCTCGTCTTGGAGGTAAAACAAGACAAAGTCAGAACAGCACCAAAAAGCTCAGAGGCCCCATCCACCTAGTTCCAAAGTGCCTTCTGCACCTTTTGCTGTATCCCAGAGCCATAAAGCCATCTTCAGCTTTTTCCCTTTTCTTATTTGCTCTTAGTACCTAACACTATTTTTGGGTATCCTTGTCCTTTGGGTCCCTTATCTGCCCAAAACATTTCCTTACAAAGCAACTTCTCTGGACTAAGAGTGGATTTTGATTATAGCACTTCTCTGGAGCCCTGCATATCTACCTCACTTGTGGGCTCCTAAAACGTAAGTTAAAGGCAACAGACAACTTGACACAAATTTCCGCTACCCCAGAACACCTGTGTTCTACCACTTGTACGCACACTGAATGGCTTCACTAACACCACACGTAACTAACGCCTTAAGTGTAAACATTTGCTTAAAGCTTTTCCCAAGTTTTAAGAGCAAAATACAATTAAACATGAAGAAAAACCACAAACCAAGACAAGACACAAAGAAGAACACACAGCACTGGAATGCAAGAAAATGCAACAGAACTTCTGCTCAGTGGTGTGTGAAGCAACACATTTCTCTCCCATCACAGCCTCAAAAGCAATCTGCAGCAGGTTCAGCTTGCAACACAAGTGCTCCTGCCATCTCCTCATTTCTTGTGAACACAGATAAGCCACATCCACACCAGTGGCCTCAGTACTGCCCCTGCCAACAGGGAGATAAGCTGAAGATATTGGCTAGTGCAGAAAACACAGCTGCAAGCTCTGGGCCTCATCCAATTTCCATAAAGGTCAACAGCAGCAAGAACAGACCTGAAGTGAGTGGAATGATGAGCCAATGCCCCACCTGTGGGAGGGCTACTTTAGCCCACCAGCATCATAAACAAGGGCAACACTGTTCTCCCTCATTCCTGTCTCCATAAACCACTTTCAGCCTATGTGCACTAAGGATGCCAGAACAGTGCCTGCACTCAGCCTCTTACACATGAGCTAATCGCCTCACAGAGATGAGACCGTCCATCACCTCAGTGTTCCGGGAATGTCTCTGTGCCACATTTCACCCCTCCAGAGGTCACCAGGATGGACCAGCTGAGATAAGCACAGACTACTCTGAGTGTATCTTAAGAGCAGAAGCACCGATCCTCCTGTCTCTTCTACCAAGCCCACAGGTTCACTGAAATCTGATGCACACTGAGAAGAGGAAACACCTGGTCACCGTTCTGTCACCAGTAAGATGGTTGTAACATTTCAGTAGCAGTAAAGTGTCTGATAGTATGGCTCATAAAAACATATTTGCAAAAAAAATCAACCCCTGATGGTCCAAATGGGACATCCTCTTCCAGCTGGCCAAAGGGCTACAAACAAGGCGGCTCCTTTACTGTGTTCAGAGAAGATGTAGCCTGGGGCGAGCTGCAGGGACCAATATTAATCCTTAATTAATTTACCCGGTTTGCTGGCTGCCTGGAAGGGGAAATAAACCAGCACTTTAACAGTACTCACAGAGGGTGTTAAATCCAAAGAACAAGGAACTGCTGGCAAGGCAGAGAAGTATGCCCAGCAGCTCAACATCGCCCTTGTACAAGCAGCTTTACAAAGTATTCCAACAGATTCCCCCACCGGGAGGAGCCCGGGCCAACACCTGGCTCCCACAGCCAGGAATCTGTCCCGAGATCATTCATTTGCCCTGGCTGATAGGGCAGCAAAGCCAGGACCGGCTAAAGGAGGCCGAGAGCAGCAATGAGAATTCCTCCAATAAATTTGCCTACGAAAAAAATTACAGTAAAACCAGGTAAACAGGACAGAGACTGGCACTGCCTGGAAAGAAAAGCAGGGATTTCGCCTGAGGATTTTTCACTTGCTTTCTTTCAGTGCTTCATCCCCAGGGCTAAACTGTCCTTTCCTCCTCCAGTTTCAGCCCAAGCCTCTTATTCCTGCCGTGATTTCTCCGGGCTGTACGTGCCGGGAGAACCCCGATGGGAAGCCAGCGGGAGACGGGACAAGCGGCAGCCCATGGGCCGCGGTGGCACCGAGACAGGCAGCCCCGCCCCGACAGCGCGAGCACCACGGGAGGGACCGACCGCCCCCCTCTCCCCTTATCCCCGTCCCCCCGGTGGGCGCCGGACAACGGGAAAGGGCCGGGGCAGAAGGACGCCTCCCCGCCATGCTCGGAGCCGCAGCTCCGTGTGCCCCGCTCACCTCCATGGAGACGCGCCAGCCCTGCATGGCGCTGAAGCCGAAGTGAAGCGGGCGCGGCCCGAGCCCGGCCCCGTCCCCAGAGCTCTTCACCGTGTTGGGCTGCGACAGGTAGGCGCCCATGGCGGCCTCCACCGGCGGGGCGGGCCCGGCCCCCCGGCGCGGCGGCCCTGCGCTGAGGGGGGGGTGGGCTCGGTGGAGGGGGGGGAACGGCGGCAGCCGGGCCGCGCGCGACCGGACCGTTCCCGGGCGGCAGCGGAGGGCGGGAGCGGCCCAGCGCGGGCGGCGGGTCGCGAGGGCGGCGGAACCTCTCCCCCGCGGGCCGCCGGGCGGAAGTCGCGCGGCCGGAAGCGCAACCTGTGGGAGTCGCCAAGGGAGGGGAGGGAGGAACGGCGCTCAGACCGCGCGGCCGGAAGAGCCTACCATAGAGAGGAGCGGCCGGCTAGCGCGACCGCTCCCGCTCGGCGGACTCAGCCCCGCCGGGGCTCGGCCGCCACCCCCCTCCCCCACTCCCTCCCTTCGGTGGGGGCCCAGCGGGGCCCAGCCCCGCTCTGGCTGCGGAGCAGCCCGGCGGCTCCCTCCACTCCCCCTTCAGCCGGGCCGGCCCAGCAGCACTCCGGTAGCCATTCGGGGAGCACGCTCATCGTGTGGCCGGGAAGGGGAACAGGGGACTCGGGACCGGCGGTAGCACCGCAGCCTGTGGCGGCCCGACGCTCAGCCGCCCAGCTGAGGCGGCGAACCCCCACCGCGGGCACCCGGAGCGCGCACAGGCGCCAGCACCCCCAACCCCTACACACACTGAGGGGCCCGGCGGTGTGACACACACACCACCACCCCACCCCGCCGCTTTATATAAACTCAGCCCCGCCCACCGACCAATCAGCGGAGGCTGACGGCCCCTCTCTCGGGCTCTCATTGGCTAATCGCCCGGAGCCAAGTCGCCCCGCCCCACGGCCCTTCTCTCCGTGAGCGCGCGGGCGCCCTCTAGCGTGCCTGGTACCCCGGAGCTCCGCCCACCGGCCAATTCGCGGAGGCTGACGGCACGCTCCCGGGCTCTGATTGGCTGTAGGGCGGGACGCTCCGCCCCGGACGGCGTGTTACGCAGCGCGGCGGTTGGCGGCGGCCCGTCGGTGGAGTAGCGACGCGCTTGGGGACCGGGAGGTGCCGGGCAGGCCCGGTAAGTGCGCGGCCCTCGCTCTTCCCGCTCCGTCTTTGTGCTTCTCCCGCACCGTCCCTCTGCTGCTCTCCGTTTCGGGCCCGAACCGGCTCGGTCGGGCGCCGGCAGCAGGCCCGGGGCGCGGCTCCGGTTGACAGGCCCGGCGGGCGCGGCCCGGTTCGGCCCGGCGGGCCTGGCCTGGTCTGGTCTCACTGCTGCCTCGCCTCACGGCCCGCGCCTCTGGCCCGCAGGTTGTACGACCACAGCATGTCGGAGGGCGAGTCCAAGCAGGTGCCGAGTGGCGGCTCCGACTCGAAGCCGGAGTCCGCGTCGTCTGGCCCGGGAATGACCTCAGTGTCTGCGCCGGTGACTTCCGCGGCGCCCCCGGAGGAGGAGGAGGAAGAGGAAAGTGAGGACGAGTCCGAGATCCTCGAGGAGTCGCCGTGCGGCCGCTGGCAAAAGCGGCGTGAGGAGGTGAGTGCCGGGGGCCGGTTCCCAGGGCTGGACTGCCGGGTGCGTGGGGGAGCCCCGGCCGAGCCGGGCGGGGCGTGGGAGCCGGGCGGCCTCTTGTCCCGCCCCGCCGGCTGTCTGCCTTCCACCTGTCCCCGGGCCCCAGTGGCAGGGGTACGTCGTGCTCTCGGGACAGCCGGGAGGTGTGGGGTTGCCTCTCCTCGGGCTCGGGGACACTGAGACCGGATCATGGTCTGCTTCTCCCTGCACGTTCGTTGTGCTGTGGGCTCGTCTGTAGGGACGGTGTCACAGCCAGCTGTTGCAGCTGTGGGGAGTGTCTCCAGCACTCCTATGTGCATCTCGTTTCACAGGTCTTTTGCTCTGGGTGTGATGAAGAGCAGTCACTAGATTTTGCTTGGTGTTTGCTGGGGAGTGTGATGTGTGGTGGGCCTGTCTCATCAGCTTTTGAATTATGCCTTGGTTTGGTTTGCTTTGATGTCTTCAGTGAGGATAACAGCATAGCCAGTTCATGCAGGCTTGGTTCTTGGCTTCTCTTGTTTGCATCCGCTTCTCAGTGCGTGTTTTGGAATTGTCCTGTATGAAGACACAAGTAGATTAGATCTTACTGTTTTGGACCTCTCCCTTTTTCCACTCTTTGCTGTGCTCTGTTTATCTTATTGGGGGCTGTCTCCACAAACTGGTTTCTGCTTCATGTTGGCTCAGTGAAACCTGCTCTGGCTGGGCAAGCTGCGTAGCTCTGGGAGTTGCTGAAAGACAGAAAACGTTCATTCCAGTGCTGCGGCACAAGCGCTGATGTAGCTTTTCTCAGATGAGTCAGGGCTGAGCATTCGTCTGCTTTATCCATTATTCTAGACATAGGGTAGTTACAGCTCTGGTGGTGCTGAAAGAGTCATTTATTCTGATGTAAATTTGGAGGTCAAAGTAAGGTCAAGGATTCCCTGCAGTTCCTCACCTTTGTGTGCTTGAAAGCTGTCTTGGTTTTGTTAACTTAGGCCAAATCCTAGCACGGCTTGGTAAGAACATGCCTTTTCTGGTGAATCTGTATGGTTTGGGTTGCAAGGGGAGGGCATCTTACGAAGCTTTAATTCCATCCTCCACAATATGTTTCTTATGATAACCTGAAGTGCTTTTTCCTGTGGCCTGTGCTAACATTGGGGAACAAAGCTGAGGTTCAGTTTTTGAAGTCTTTTCAATATGTTTCATTTAATACAGGTCATCTTGACACAGAAGGATAAATTTCCTTCCAGGCTTTTCCATATTCTCCTATATAAAAAGTAAGATTTAGTAGGTTCTAATGTTTTCTTTCTTTGGATTTCCCTATCTGCAGACAAATAAAGGCCCAAACATATGAAGTTCCTTAGAATTTGTGGCATGGCTAACTTACTGTCTTCTGCTTCAGAACAAGGGTAGCTGGTTGGTTTGAAGGCAAGCAGCCTCTGTATGTTAGGTATGAGCTTTGTGCCACCTTACAGCGAGAGGAGTGACTGTTGAAGCCCACAAAACAAATTGTTGGCTGACCTGAGGTAAACTCGGGGCCTCTGATTCTTGGTTCTTCATCTGTCCAGGTTGTGCTGCCTCCCTGCAGGATCTGCTGACTGGGCAGCTGACCAATAGCAGCTGCAGCTGCCCATGCGTGGGCCTCATGTCTCACATGTGGGTATGAAAAGCGCAGGCTTCTAGTCATCATGCAGTGAAGTTCTGTTTTGTCTCTTTATTTTGCATGTGAATTTGTGGCCTAATTAGACCCAAACTTGTGGGATGGCATTTGTTCACTTGAACTGTATGATGTCCTTCTCGCTGTCTTCAGCACTTAAACTGATCTGTTCCGTTGCATAAACTTTCCTGCTGCAGATGTTCCAGTGTGAAATTTATTTGGGAATAACAGCTTTGCTTTGTGAGCATCTGGGCCTACCAGAGCCAGCAGTGTCCTGGGAAGGGGCTGTTGGTGTGGCGGCTTGGTCCCCACTGGTTATTCCAGTCAGTGCAGCTCCGCAGGCAGACTCTTACTCGCTACTCCTCGGTGGTGAGGAGGTGTTATTCCATGGAAAAGGGATGTGCCACCCTGTCCCCCAGTGATGCAATCCTGATTCTTTATCTCAGCAGTATCTTCTTTGGATGCTGAATTAGGCAGCGCCTTGGAAGCAATGTAAGGTGATGATCTGGACAGAAAAGGGCACATGTGATCGCAGAGTGAGATTTGGGTAGTGTTCCCTGGATGTTACATTCTTTACTGCTCGATTTGAGTTCCGTGCTAGGATGTACGTGTGGACTTGTCAGAACCTCACTTTTTTTCTTTTCAATTTTATTATCTGTTAATAGCTCTAGACTCGTTGAACTTCCTAGAACAGAGGAGGTGGTGTACAGGGGCTGCATGGAGTGGGCTGCTGTGGATGCACGGGGGCAGGCTGTAAGTGCTCGGGGCCATTTACCTTCAACAGGCAGGTTTCGGCCGAACAAGGCAGCGATTCCCGAGCCCGTCTGCCCCTCGCCGGGGCCACCACGGCGGCTCTGGTACAACGTGGTCGTGGGGCGGCAGAGCGGCCCCGCTGCTCCCCACCGCCCTCCCGCTCTCTTTCCCTGCGGAGCGCAGCCGGCGCAGGAGACGGGCGCCGGCCGGGGCGGGGCTGCTCCCTGAAGGACAGCCGCTCCAGCCAATGGCAGGGGGCAGGAAGCGTTACATCACCAGCGCGAGCTCCCATAGGCTGCGCGCTGCCCTGGCCACGCCCCGCGGCGCCCTCGCCCTCGTGCCGCGGCGGCTCCGCCGGTGTCTGGCTGCGGGCCCTGGGCTGGGAGCGGGGCCCGGGGAGGGGCACCCTGGGGAAGGGCCTGGCGGAGCGCTCGAGCGGGAGCTGCTGGAGCTGCCGCCTCGGTGCGGGGCTTCTGCCTGCGACCCACGTGGTTCGCTCCGCCTTTGTTCCGCTTCATGTCTCATGGGAGCTCGGCAGCCCTGACCGTGCCCGGGTTCTCCGGTACATGGGGCGTTCGCCAGCGCATCGGGCTCAGGGTGCTCGGTTTGTGTCCAGAGCGAGGTAACAGGTCATCAGAGGCTGCCTTGGGGGGCGTTTCAGATGTTAGCACAACCGAGTGAGAGGGATTGTGAATTACTTTGTCATACTTAGTTACAGCAGCCTAGGCTAAACTATTATCAACTGATATAACTTAAAATGTGTTGGTTCACAGGGGAAAATAACGCCAGGCACAAGTCTAACCTGGGAGAGGAGTGGCTGGGAAGCAGCCCTGCAGGAAGGGACCTGGGTGCTGGTGGCAGCAGGGTCAGTAGGAACCAGCACTGGGCCCTGGCACCCAGAGGACAAACCGCACTCTGGGGTGCACCAACCATGGCAGAACCAGCCGGGCAGAGAGGGGATTGTCCTGCTGCATTCAGCATTGGTGGCGCCTCACCTGAGCACTGTTGGAGAAGGACATGAAGGTCCTCAGATGTGCCCAGAGGAGGACAAGCAAGCTGTGAAGGGCTGGCAGCATTGTCCTGTGAGGAGGGCTGAGCACTCAGGGCTGGTCTTGTTTGCAGAGAGGAGCCTGAGAGGTGACCTCGTCCCTCTGTGCAGCTCCCTGAGGAGGGGACATGGGGAGAGAGGAGCTGAGCTCTTCTCCCTGGGATCCAGCAACAGGATGCCTGGGAATGGTTCAAAGCTGTGTCTGTCAGAGGGGGCTCAGACTTAATATTAGGAAGCATTTCTTTACTGAGAGGGTGTTCAAACCCTGGCACAGGCTTCCTGGAGAGGTGGTTGATGCCCCGAGTCTGTCAGTGTTGAAGAAGTATTTGGGAAAATGCCCTTAACACAGTGCTTTAACTTTAGGTCAGCCCTGAAGTGGTCAGGCAGTGGGACCAGGTGATCCTCACAGGTCTGTTCCAGCTGAACTGTTTTATATTCTGTTCTATTCCTGCTTAAACTTAAACTGAGGGTTCAGAGTAGCTTTCTAAAAAATTAAATGCTGCTGTGACACTTTTCACTAAGAACCTATTTTAACTAGATAGAGAACACTTATCTTCCCCAAAGTTTGTTTCTTTGTGGAACATTGAATGAATCTTTCATTTAATGAAGTGCATATGGCCGTTCTTTGATACACCCAAAGAGTGAAGTTGCTGCAAGAGTGAAATGGCTGGGAGGGGGAAAGTAGGAGGTAAATGTGGCTGGTCCCACAGGATGCTTATTTTCTGTTGGCTGAACAACTTGTGCAAGAGTTAGCATCACTCTTGTCTTTCCTCACTGTATAACCTCACTGTATATATAAATAATGTGGGCATGTTCAGGCATCTCTCTCCTGTCCTCAAGTGCTGCAGGGATAGTGACAATCTGCTTTCTCATGCTGCTGCTGTCTGTGCATCACAAGTGCGGGTCTCCTGGTGTGTTGTAAACCGCACTGCTTTCCTCCCTGTGCTGAATCCTCTCTGCAGTTGTAACCACACCCTTGGTTGCTCTCCTAACATATACAAAGGTGAGGCCTTAGCCTCTGCAAGGAGCTGAAGATAAACTTTTAACAGGGCGATCTTGTCTCATGGCAGAGGGGCTTAGAGAAAGGACCCACAGCAAGAGGTTAAGGGAGAGACTGACACTGTTGGGCTCTCCAAGCTTGTGCTTGCCTTGGTCCCTTTTGGCTGCTCCCCCTGACAAAAGCCTCTTTTTCTGTTGTCCCCATGTGACACCCCATTTTCTTCTTTCAGTCACCACTTGCATGACTTGTTTTTATTTGGTTGTCTAAGTATCTTCAGAATTATCTGCTGTGCTTCTGGGAATAGAATCTTCTTAATAGAGATGGATTGGAGACTCTTTGCACTTCATTTTTAGATTCCTGCTGCTGTAAAACCTGAAACCAAAAGCTTGGATTTGGTGCCTTGCTGTCCCTGAGAATACACAGATCAAACAGAAAAGTGTCTGAGACATAATTGTAGGAAAACTTGTGCTGCAGAGAATCTTTTTAATTTTCAGCCCAGTATTAATAATAATAATTATTTAATTATTCTAATATTTAGCTGTGTTGGACTTTGTAAGCTCATGTTAGTGGGAAAGACTTAACTATTCACGGACTTAGATGGTCCTGAGGTTGTCACATGTTTAATAGCTGTCTATTGACGGGATCTTTCTATACCTTTTCTGGGTTGGAAAACACTGTGTGACTGTGTACATCAAGACTTTTATAAAAAAATAAATACTTTGTGACATCTTTGTAACATGTTTAGTAACCCATTCAGTGCTATCGAGTTAATCTGTATCATACCAGGGATGTGGGAACAAGAAGGTCCCCTTTTAGGTCACATGGACAGTGGGATCGAGCACCCTCAGCAAGTTTGCAATGACATCAAGCTCTCTGGTGCGGTCGGCACGCTGAAGGGAAGGGGTGCCATCCAGAGGGACCTGGACAGGCTGGAGAAGTGGGCCTGTGCAGACCTCATGAAGTTCAACAAGGCCAAGTGCAAGGTCCTGCGCCTGAGTTGGGGCAATCCCAAGCACAAATACAGTGGCAGGGGGTTGGAACAGGATGAGCTTTAAGGTCTCTTCCAACCCAAACCATGCCGTGATTCTGATTCCAAGTTTTGTGTTCAGTCTTGCTGTTCTTCATTGTATACTGTTGCTGGATGTTCTGAAAATTAATGTAAGTAGCACCACTGCATTAGTTTGCTTCTCTTTTTCTTATGAAAGACCTTGCTCTTATTTGGATACGTGGTTCCCAGCTGTTCAGGGGGCCCTTGATGGCTGGATGTTACTGCTGAATTTTAGTGCTTGGGCTAATAGACGCTCTTGATCTATGCTAGCACTATCAAATGTTGAGGAAGGAGATGTAGTGTATGAGGAGCTGAACCCAAGAGACATGAAGTAAAATGCTGGTCCACTGCGTCTTTGTTTTACCTCTTTTTCTGTCTTTTCACTCTTAGTGTGAGTCTTAGTTTCTCAAGTAATTTGAGAAATTAATTTTCATCTGGGGCCAGGTTACTTTTGGAGCTCTGGATTTATATTTCTTCAAGGAGACAGAGTACAGGGTTTTTGAAGAGAAAATGCCAATGGACTGGGTGTTTGGATTTTGTGATGCTCGAGTCTAATTTCTTAGCCTCTGTTGTGACTGGAAGGAAACTTGCTGAGATAGTGGAAGGAAACTTGCTGAGATAGTGGAAGGAAACTTGCTGAGATAGTGGAAGATAAGCACTAGTATTTCTTTTCCTATCTCACATCTGAGTTTCTCTATGTAGGAAAATGAGGCATAATTCCTTGGAAAAGGTGGCTTTGAGATGCTCTGAGCTTCGGATTCTGCTGCTGGAGAGAGACTGGGTTGCAGAGATTCTCAAAGCAAACTAGTGCTAGGAGGGCTGCCAGCTTTTTGGCAGGCTTTGGCAATGTTTCCAGCTGGTGGAGAAAGCTAATGCCATGCTGTAGTTATTTTACTTGACCATTGGAAAGATACTCAGAGTATGTGCAGCTGTTTAATGTTAAGCTCATCTGCGGGCTTCCTGGAAGGAACCCTTGAGTTGTGCTTGAATGAGGTGAGACGCATTGCAGGATATAGAGGGAATTGAGCCTTTGTCTTGGGCCTGTTGTCTGCAGACCCATTATGTTCTTGCTTATTGACTGTAACAGGCAGCTGGCAGTTTGCTGAGTGCTGCCCCAGCCAGCATCACTTCTCAGCCTTTCTACTGCCGCCATGGGGGAGCAGGGGCAGCCAGGCAGCTGCCTGCTGCTTTTCCAGCTTTCCTGGGTGGTTAGAGGTGCTAGTTACACTTCAGCTGCCTGTGACTGAGGGATAGGGTTTGCTCTGTGTTCTTTACAGAGCTCTTCTAAAAATAGCATGGTCTGCGTAGCTTACCAGCAGCACCAGAGCCTTCCTCTTGTCAGTGCTCTGTCTCATTAGAGCTGCATTGGGAGGCCCAGGAGAAGTGATCACAGTATTATGGTTGCTGCTGCCTGTTTGGTGGGGGTCAGATGTTACAGCCTGGGTTACCCTTGGCAAGATACTTAACTGCTGGACCAGTGGAGGAAGAAGCTGCTTGCCATTTCTGACCCCTGGCTATGCCTGCAGTGAGGCTACATAGCAAATCCTGATAAATTGAGGTACTGTGAAAGCATGGCCAGAGAGAAATAGGTTTGCACAAATGTGAGCATGGTGCTTTCCCCAGCATCCCATGGTAACATGGGTGATATGAATAGCTGTATCCTGTTTGTAAGGATTAGTGCTCATGGAAAATCCCATTTCACAGGCGTCTCTAGTACCCACCTCCCAGGCCCTCTGTCTCTGCCAAATATGTCCCTGAGACCTCTTGTCCTAACTTCCTGGCTTGTCTGATTTGAAGTTTGCTAGCAGATCACAGAATCACGGAATGGTGAGAGTTGGACCTTACAGCTCATCTAGTTCCAACCCCCTGCCACGGGCTAGACCAGGTTGCTCAAAGTCCTGTCCAACTTGGCCTTGAACACAGCCAGGGATGGGACAGCCACAGCTTCTCTGGGCAACCTGTGCCAGGGCCTCACCACCCTCACAGGGAAGAACTTCCTAAAGTCTGATCTGAATCACACTCTCTGTTTAAAACTATTCCCCCTTGTTCTGTCACTACATGCCCTTGTAAAAGGTCTCTCTCCAAATCCAGGTAGATGACATCAGTTGCTCTTCCCTTATCCACCAGTGTCATAGCCCCATCATAGAAGGCCACCAAATTTGTCAGGCATGACTTGCCCTTAGTGAAGCCATGTTGGCTGTCACCAATCACCTCCTTTTTGTCCATGTGCCTTAGCACAGTTTCCGGGAGGATCTGCTCCAGGATCTTGCTGGGTACTGAGGTGAGACTGAGGTCTGTAGTTTCCTGCAGATCTGTGTGTGTGCATGTGTGCAGAGAGTAAGAAGCACACTAGCACAGAAAACAGTTTTAAACATAATTGAACAGAAACACAGAGGTGATGGTGATCAGGCACAGGACTTGCCTAGCGACTCATCTTGGTAATTCTTTTTCCACACTTTTGGCCCTTCCCTCGAACATCCCATGAATATGGTATGTAAATACTCGTTTGATCCCAAAATTGCCTGTCTCCTGTATTCCTTTACACAGCATCTCCATTTGCCTTGCATGATACTGCTGAAGGGGCTTCTCCTGCTGAGTTACCTTGGTGGGTTTTCCTAATGGGGACAATGACTTACTTGGTCATCTTTGTGGCCTTGAGAGTCCTTGGTTCAGTATTTCATCCATCATGGTCAGGCTGTGTGGGCTCCCTACGCTGTTGTGGTTCCTCTGATCACTGGTGGTGTTCTTGCTTCTATTTTGAATAGCCCTTACCCAGGTATATTTCCACAGCAGTTTGATGGAACATTTTTTGGCCTGTTAATGCAGTGAGACGTCTGCAACTCTGCCTGGAGTTGAGTGAACAACTGTTAAAATGCAGAAGATGAAAGTATTGCAGCCTAACAGGATGGGCTGGTGTAGAATGAAATAGCTAACTTGGAGTTCCTCCTGCCTGTTTTTTGGGTTTTTTTCCCCTGGGTTCAGTACTGAGAGCTTCCCAAACCTCCCAGTCAGTTTTATTTCTGACTGAACTGTATGTGGTACGTCCTTGGTGTTGTATGTTTGATGAGGATTTTGATAACGGTACAGGCATGATAATAGTACAGTAGATGTAAAGGTACCAGTGAGCTACTGTAACATTGACAGACTTCTGTCTGAATGGTTTTTATTTGGGTTTTCTTCCCCACTCCCTTATTTATTTTGCTGTGCTGTTTCTGTTTCCCTTTAGGAGTTAGGGATGGGGAATTCTTTGTCTCTTCCTAATTCCATAGCTCAGCTCAGTAAGATTGAACTGATTCCATTGGATTGCTCATTTGGTTTGAAGCAGCAAATGAAACAAAGCATTTGTCCCTTTGGGCTCTGAGCTGGTTTTGGCAGGGATAGAGTTCATTTTCTTCATAGTAGCTGGTAAGGTGCTGTGTTTTGGATTTGCGCTGAAAACAGTGGTGATAACACGGAGATGTTTTCATTATTGCTGAGCAGTGCTTGTGCAGTCAAGGGCTAATCTGCTCCTCTCGCCACCCACCAGTGAGGAGGCTGAGGATGCACAAGCAGTGGGGGGCACAGCCAGGATAGCTGACCCCAACTGACCAAAGGGGTAGTCCAAACCATATGGAATCATGCTCAGCCTATAAAGAGGGGTGAAGAATGAAGAAGGGGATGTTTGAAGTGATGGTGTTTGTCTTCCTAAGTAACTCTCGTGCATGATGGAGCCCTGCTGTCCTGGAGATGGCTGAACACCTGCCTTCAATGGGAAGTGGTGAATGGATTCCTTGATTTTCTTTGCTTACATGTGCAGCTTTTGCTTTACCTGTTAAACTGTCTTTATCTCGTATGTCTTCTCACTTCTAGTCTTCCAGTTCTATCCTCATCCTGTTGGGGGGGAATGAGTGAGTGGCTGCATGGCGTTTAGTTGCCAGCTGGGGTTAAACCATGACAGGTTCTTAGTAGACAACTTATGTGTTCATTTCTGTCATTCATAAAATGGATGGGAATGATGCATGTCCCCCTTTGGGATATCAAGAGCAGTGCTTTTTCTGTTCAAAGCAACGTGACTCTGCTTATACTTGTTCTTCTCTATTGGAGAGTTATCTGACGTGAATTTTTAGTGAAGCCTGTCCCTCAGTATGTTGTTCAGCCAGAACTGTCACAATGCTTCTGGAGAGGTTGGGTTGGCCACTGAGCTACAGCTTGCATGATGGTGGTGTGATTCAAGACTCTGCTTTTCTACAGAATGGTTGTGCTTATGGGCAGGATGGAGGTGGGCTGCTTGAACAGAGTCCTGGCTCTGGGCTGCCCTCTGCCCTTTGTAGTCCAGCCGCACGGGCCAGCTTGGAACAGGAATCGCTGGGACATTGTGTGTGCTTAAAAAGTATGTCTGCTTTTTGACTTGTTTCTCAAGATGGCATCTCCTGAGCTGTTGCTTGTGAAATTATAAGTGAGGGCAAGCTCCAGCTCAGGGGAACTTTTAACTTTGTATTGGGATGGTAAAGATTTGTGTGTTTGGTGACACAGACAAGCTTATCGCTAACATATTTTATCTTATTATTTGTTCCAATGCATAGCTGTCTGGAAGAACCAACTGTTGCATTGGTGATGGTCAGATTTTCTTTTCCTTATACTTTTGAGAGTATGCTGTATGAATAGGTTTTTATAGCCATGGGAATAATTGATTTCTTTTCCTTGAGATCATTACATCGCACTAGTTATTTGAATTTTCTTTTTGAATGAATGCCTTTCAAACATTTTACTACCATGAATGTAATTGCAAAAGCTAGTGCTGTTAGTTTAATTAAAACATGAAGTAGGGTTGCTTCTTTTTGTTTTTTGTTTGGGGTGGTTTTTTTCCCCCTTTGCCTGCTGTGGGTATTGCATTCTTCTTACAGACCAGATAAGCTTCAGATCTCTGAGTCAGCTGGTTTTGTTTCATCTTTCTGTTGGTAAATACACTTCTTTTTACTTCATCACAGTTCAAGGAGAAGTGATATTCCTCTGTGGTCCAGCCTCTGCGTTCTGTAGGTGTATTATCTCTGTTCTCAAGCTTTTGCCAAGCTGGTTGAGTAGGGCTTTGATCTTTTTCTCTGGCCTAAACAAGTGGCCAGGGTAACTTTAACATATTCATGCTACTCTTAACCAGATATATGGCTTTTTGTTGGTGTCTGGCCTAATGGGCTGCCATTCCTGCTCTCTTTCCTTCAATGTGCAGGTTCGTTCTGTACTGACATTCTAATTATTGTGGGTTTTTTCCAATAATTATGCCTCTTTTTCTTTTTTTTTTTCTTTTTTTTTCTTTTTTCCTTGATTGTAAATCATTGCTGTCACTTGTGGTTTAGGCTGTAATTTTTTTTTTTTTTAATTGACAGATCATGTGAACTACAGGAGCCTCTCCAAAAGTCTGTATTCTTTCAGTGGTAGATATCCAGACATTTGAAAGCTATGGAAAAAATGTGCATTGGACAATTGGAATAAACTGCATAAGGGAAATAGATCTTCCAACTTTTTTTTCTCTTATGGGAAACTTCCCTTAAATTTCCCATAACTTCAAGCTAAGTTATGCCTTGAAGTAACAGTGTTTAAATCTTTTTCCCCACTCCCCTTTAATTACGTAAATTCACTTGAAATTCTTCCTGAATTTTCTTAATTGATGTTTATATAGACAAAGAGCTACATTAGTATTTCTGCTCTAAATTTTTTGTGGTTGTGGAACTACTTCCTCTTATACTTCAGAAATTCATGCTAAACTGAGTTCAGTTAACTTCTGTCATAGTTTAAAAGCTGTCTAGTCTACATGGGCTTTCTGGGAAAGAAACAATTCGGAGTCATACATTCTCTCTAGGAACACAGGATTTTATTTGAGTCTTTTGTCATTTCATCAGCTTGTTGTCTTTGGGCTAGGTCATAGAAGACCACTGAAAATTAAACAAGTTAAAACAGTCTTAAATTACTTGACAAAGCTTGCAGGAAGTTAGGGTAAAATGGGGAGAGAACCTGCGTCATCTTCATCCTGTGTTGATGCTCTGGTTTTGAGAGCTTCTCAGGGTGAGAACAAGATTTCTGTCATCTCTTCGGGGCACCTACGTTAATGGTTGCACTCTTGCCCTTCAGGGTAAGGCATGGCAGAGGCAGCATTGTGAATGTGTCATTGTGAACTAGATGATCTTAAGGTCCTTTCCAACCCTAACCATTCTATGATTTCATTTTCTCTTGCTTAGTCAGGTTTCTGGGGAGGTTGAAGTTTATATTCGTACAGCTACCTCTGATTACAATAGTTTAACTGCAGCATTGTTTCTAAATTGTGAGCTGTTAAGCTCGCAACCATCCATCAGTTGCCAATAGCTGCTTGGAGGCAACAGCTGGCTGTAACCCTCAGGAACGTACATGGCAATGCTTTCATGAGGGTTTAGGATTCCACTTTGATGAGCATGGAGAGGGATATGGAACAGTGATTTGGCAACATGAACAAAGGAGGAATTTACTGTCATCCTTTCAGTTGACTGTCTGCATTTTTCCCCTTTTACTCTTCTGCCCAGGCTGTCGAATCTCCTCTTGAACTGACAATTACTGTCAGTGATGTCAAATGGGTTTGGTGTCTTGAGTCATATCTACTGGTCTGGATTATTGCCAATGAGTCATGTCAATTATTTGTGTTTAGTAAACTTGCCCAGAAATGGGAGAAGATATGATAAATCCACATCCACTGGCTGTATTGTCGGGCAGATTTTGAGTAGTTGTCAGTACCTGAGGACTGACGTCATGCAGTTAAGGCTAAAGGTCTTTAGGCAGCAAGTGTGATGAAGGAAGAAAAAACAGAGGGATGCATGAGCACCGAGTGTTGGTGGTCCTGGCTGTTATCTTGTCCCTGTTGGCTGGGGGCTTGTTTAAACTTTTCTGAAGTTAAAGCCTTTTGGCATTCAGGTTTGTTAATTGTACTAGGAGTTCTTGTACTACTGTCAGCCCCAAGATATTTCTTACACTAAAATTTGAAGGAATAAATGTTCTGTCCTTAATTATCTTCATTCTTTCAGCTTTCTCTAATAATGAAACATACCAGGCCTAGCCTGGTATTTACATGTCGGTATCGGTGTGTGTGTGCATATGTATATATGTGTGTGTGTGTATATATGTATACACACACACATATATATATATAAAATCAAGTTCTTGTAAATATGATGAATGTCTCCTTAAATCAAATCTCAGATGTTTCACCCCACAGTTATGCAGGAGGTGAGGGATGGAAATGGAACTAAGCTGTTTGTCTCTTGTGACTGTTTTCAAGAGTTATTTTCTGTAGCTCAGCCTATCTTTATTGAGCTATGACCTATAATCTTTATTCCCACTTGTGTCACTGCATTGCATCTGGTTTTACCATGATAATTTATTGCTCGGTTTACTGAGCAATCTGAATCACTCTGGTTATAATGCTCTTGTAGTCATTTGTCACTCCAGTGTGTCATCTGCAGTATCAGAATATTGAATGTAGTTGGGCCTGTTGGGATTCCCTTGGAAGATTATAAAAAAGGGTCATACCTGTACTGATTTGCTGTCAGTCTAAAATGTCAAGCTACTGGTGGAGTAGAACAGAATAGTTCAGCTGGAAGGAACCTGCAAGGATCACCTGGTCCCACTGCCTGACCATTTCAGGGCTGATCTAAATTTAAAGCATTGTGTTAAGGGCATTTTCCAAATACTTCTTCAACACTGACAGACTCGGGGCATCAACCACCTCTCCAGGAAGCCTGTGCCAGGGTTTGAACACCCTCTCAGTAAAGAAATGCTTCCTAATATTAAGTCTGAGCCCCCTCTGACAGACACAGCTTTGAACCATTCCCAGGCATCCTGTTGCTGGATCCCAGGGAGAAGAGCTCAGCTCCTCTCTCCCCATGTCCCCTCCTCAGGGAGCTGCACAGAGGGACGAGGTCACCTCTCAGGCTCCTCTCTGCAAACAAGACCAGCCCTGAGTGCTCAGCCCTCCTCACAGGACAATGCTGCCAGCCCTTCACAGCTTGCTTGTCCTCCTCTGGGCACATCTGAGGACCTTCATGTCCTTCTCCAACAGTGCTCAGGTGAGGCGCCACCAATGCTGAATGCAGCAGGACAATCCCCTCTCTGCCCGGCTGGTTCTGCCATGGTTGGTGCACCCCAGAGTGCGGTTTGTCCTCTGGGTGCCAGGGCCCAGTGCTGGTTCCTACTGACCCTGCTGCCACCAGCACCCAGGTCCCTTCCTGCAGGGCTGCTCCCCAGCCACTCCTCTCCCAGGTTAGACTTGTGCCAGGTATTACTCCATTCCAGGTGCAGAATCCAGCATTTCTTCTTGTTCCTTTTCATGCTATTGATGATTGCCCAGTGCTCCCATCTATTGACATCCCTCTGCAAGGCCTCTTGGCCCTTGAGAGAGTCAACAGCAACTCCCAGTTTAGTATCCAATGAACAGATGTTTATAATGCAAACTTTTTAAGCTGATATTGTACAACAGTAAACACATCGTCTCAGTAGACTCCATTTCTCTGCTCATAATTCTCTTGTGTACATGTCCTGTCGCTGTGTTAGTCCTTGTCTAACATTCTGCATTATATTAAGAGCTCGAGTTTAGTTGATTGTAAGCGTGACCTACAGGCAGTTCTTGGTACCCACCTTCTTGTAAAGAAACAGCAGAGGTTTTTTTACAAATACAAGTCTTAGGGTTTTTGCATTTCAGTATGGTCAGCTGGATGCTTCAAGTCTGTACCCAGCCTACCATAGAGTTAAAAGCATTACCTGGAAACTGGTAAACTGGTTTCTTCATTATTTTTATTAGTATTGTGTTATCAGCAGTTATTTCCAATAGTATAGTGTTTAGTTTAAGTGTTGTACATGGCAGAACATTTACATCAGTTTTCATTAGTTTAACACTGTAAATGAAATAGACTAAATTTGATTGTGTGAAAGTAGCTGCCAAGGGGACAGGATTTTTGAGGAAGTTCTTTTAAGAAGCTTCCAGTAAATGGTCCCTTGTGAGGGAAGCGCAGGTGAGACAGTATGAGTAGGAAAAGCTATGAAATGGCCAGGACTTTGGGGTAGTGGAAGTGGAGTCTGGATTTGCTAGCCAAATCTCTGTGTGAACTGTTACCTCAAGGGGAGAATTAGATCAGCTGAAAGTGATCTTTGCATCTTTGGATGCTGCTGCATATCTAAGGAAAAACAATGTTATGGTAAACTCTGCTGCTGGCAGTGTTGTTCGTCTTGTATTTGTCCTCATGTCTTTCAGTATTAAGTATTTCCACTGCCCTAGCTGTTCTTGTCCTAGGCTTTAAACTCTTGTTTTGTCAGGTCTCCTCCCCTTACCTTGTTGCTTTCTTAGTGCTCATCTGTGTCTTTGATACTAGGTGTAGATGTACTTGCACTTGTGCTGGATTAACTTTTTTTTTTTTTTTGCACTTACTAATGTAAGAAATTATTGTGACAGTTTTGATTGTATAATCAATTTCTAAGTCTTTTCCGAACTTGCAGCAATCCCTTTCTTTCTCTCTGCTTGGATCAGTTTTCCTCACTTGAGTTTTGTGTCTCATCATGTTTCAGAAAATTCCTCCAGAAAGTGGTGTCTGAGTTCTTGGGATTTTTTTTTTTTTTTTTTTTATCCCTTTTATATGGTTGGAGGGTTTTCTTTGTGGTTAAATGAACTTTGGGCATCATAAAAGAAAATTCTGAAGTATTGTTGCCAAGAGCAGCTTTTACTACAAAACAGCCTTTGTGCAAAAGTTTTTCCTCAAACATGCCCAGGGCTTGCTGCTTACACAGCCTACAATATGCTCGCATTTGGGTATGTCCCATTCCTGAAATGCATGTGCACAATCCTGTCCTAGAATGCTCATTTAATTAAAAGTTAATGAGCAAAGTTCATAATAATCAAATGAAGGATGCATGGTAATGATCTTGTCTTGCTGGCTTAGAACTTATACCTGCCTCCATCCTTCCCACACAGGTGAATCAACGCAATGTCCCAGGGATTGATAGTGCCTACCTGGCCATGGATACAGAGGAGGGTGTGGAAGTTGTTTGGAATGAGGTTCAGTTTTCTGAGAGGAAGAACTTTAAGCTTCAGGAAGTAAGTTGATGCGTTTCCCAACAAGATGTGGAAAGCACCTTGCCCCGGGGTGGGATTATAGACATTAATGACATTTCGTATGGATTATTGGCTGGATTCAGAGTGCTGTGCTGCTCAAATGTACCAAATTCCACTCAAGTCTGGCCTGGGCAGAAAATGCGATGGAGAGTTGTCATGCTATTTCCATGGGCCTCTTGCGTTCGTTTAGTGTTGGTGATCAAACCATACTTAGCTCTGGTACAGTATAAGGTGAAATCTGTTGTTGTTTGTTCTTAGCATGGGAATTTAAAGCGTACAGTGTTGTTTAAAGGGACCCAAGAAGAAGGTAAGGTAGAGGCTTATGCAGTCTCTGATACAACATGTCTTTGTCTTTCTGATGTTAAGGAAAAAGTTAAAGCAGTGTTTGACAACTTAATTCAGCTGGAACATCTGAACATTGTGAAGTTTCACAAATACTGGGCTGATGTGAAGGAGAATAAAGCCAGGGTAAGTAAAGCAAACAGTTTGAGTTTTCTCACTGTAGATATGTCCTGTAGGTAATTCAGGAAGCAGAAGGTAATGTCTTGTACTGCCCCTACAGGTGATCTTCATCACTGAATATATGTCTTCAGGGAGCTTGAAACAGTTCCTGAAGAAGACAAAGAAAAACCACAAAACTATGAATGAAAAGGTAACTCTTTCATGTGTGCCTGTATTCACTTAGTGTCATCAGCCTCTGGAAAGCTCGTTCAGTAGAGGATCCTGATGAGAAGGCAACCTGGTGATAACACGTGACTATAATTCTGTTTTATTACTGTAAACTAGTTTAGTTGCAGGTTCTCTTGGACAGCTGTTCTGTGCTGTTTGCTTAGTTTCCAGAACTTCTGCAGCTTCATAGGTATGGTGTGACAGGCATGTCCCTTTCCATGTGTGCATACAGGAGAGAGGGAAGAGGTCTGTACATGGGAGGAGTTAGGAAGGGAGGTGTGTTTCTTGATCTGTATGAATATGTAGAAAATAAACTGAGCATGAGTACTGATCCTTTAAAGTCTTACTTCCTACACGCCTGTACTGAGAGAAAGTTAAGATGCCACAGAATGGAGCATATATTCCTTCATATGAATGGTCTATGAATCACAGAACTATGGATTAGTTTCTCTTCCTTGAATTATTTTTATCCTTTCTGTTCTTGTGTCTGTAGGCCTGGAAGCGATGGTGTACCCAGATCCTCTCTGCTCTCAGGTATGTGAATTACTGATCTAGCCATATGTTTAAGGGTAGCCTCTCTTGTGCTAGAATATTAAAAGCTGTAAACATACACGCTGCCAAATATTAGCAAACTTTATGGAATGGAGCCTGAAGAGCACTTTCAGTCACCCAGCCTGATTCTTATCCCAGCCCCAGTCTGCAGAGTGTCAATTGCACTTCCTGTAACAGTCCCAGAGTCTTAGATGATATTGGAGCCTCAAAAACAAAGAGGTGCAATATAGGTTTTAGATCCAACAGTTGCAACTGATCGTGAGTATGGGAGTTGAGCATTAGGGAACTTTCCAGAATATTGAACTTTATAACCTGGATCCAAGAGGATGTTACAGAGAAGTCTCAAATAAATCAAATTCTGTGTGAGAGGAGTGAGGAAAACTTTCTTAGCCTTGGCAGGCTGCAGTCCTGTAGCGTGCAGTGGATTCATAATTATTGTGGTGTGATATTGTTAGAAGTGTATGTGGATCTGTACATTTCTTGGTGATTCAGGTCTTTTGCAGTCATCTTGCTGCAACACAGTTGAATACAATGTGGGGTTTTTGTTTTGGACTTAAAGACTCTTCCCTACCTGAGCCAGAGTTGGTGTGCAGCTAGCAGCAGCCTCGGAAAAACAATAACCCAGATGTATGACCACGACTCCTGCTCCATAGAGAAAATTCTGTTGTCATTTGGCTAAATATAGCTGTTGATGAATAGCTGGGATTCTAACAAGCTTTTTTGGGAGTTGACAGTCCTTATTTTTGCTGGCTGCTAACATAAAACCAAGCAGACTGAGGTGCAAAACCAGGTAGCCTCAAGTGTACCTGGTACCCCAGCACTGACAAGCTTTATTTGTGCCTGCTGGAAAACATGACCAATCATGTTTGTACAGCACCAAGTACCTTTTTGATGCCCTGTGAGTAGGGTCAGATTAAGGCTCCGCTATTTTTGGTGTAAAGCACCAAAGTGGTTTCAGTACCCACCTAGCATTATGACGATGGATGAAATAGTTTCTTTACCCCTGGTACCCTGTGTTTCTTGGGAACTGATCAGAGAAAGCTTTCTTTTTTCCCCCATGTTTTAGAGATTTTTCCTTAGAGACAATAGCTTAATTTTCATTATTTCCTCCTAGCCTAGAGGCTCCTGTACAGTCACTTAGTTGTACCTTACTACTATTGTAAGTCCATAGCACGTACCCTTTGCCCCCCTATTCTCTTCTGATGCTTCTTGAGGCAGGGAAGGGATGAAGGGAAGGATTTCTGGCCTTAGCCTTGGTGGCCTCCTGACCAGTGCTCTGTTCTGTATCTCTAGCTACCTCCACTCCTGTGATCCCCCAATCATCCATGGTAACCTGACCTGTGACACTATCTTCATTCAGCACAACGGACTGATCAAAATTGGGTCAGGTAAGGCTTGCTGGAGTGACCCTTCCCTGTGAGACAAACTGCTCAAACAGAAAAAGACATCTAATCCTTTCAGTGTTACTTGACACGATAGGCATGTATGTACACATGTTGCTCCACATCTGCATCAGTTGTGCCAGGGATTGGTAGTAAAATTCACTTTCGGTTGGGCCACCTTCAGGTGTAGGAAGGACTGATACTGAATACTGTTTCTTCTGGTAGCCCCTTTCTCAGTTTTTGATCTCAAGGGACTGACCTGAGACATGGTGCTGAAACTTGCAAGTTTTGTATGCAGAAAAACTGCTCTGCAGTCTTTTTCATGTTAATACACCCAGAGTTCTCTTCCCAGTGTTGTGAAGCTTTGCGGAGCTGTCTGGAGAGCTGTCCACTGATGCCACATGAGTACTTCTTGTAGCAAACACAATCAAGCTCATAGGTTCTGGCTGCAGCAAGCTGCATGTCTTGGCATCCTCATCCAGCATCCCTCACTTTGGCCTGGACTTCAGGATGCTAATTTGTCTTGGGCCTGTTTGGCAAAAACGTGCTCTGTTCAGGCAGCCACCCAGTGTTAAAGTGTTTTATTTCATAAGTAAGAAGTGATTTTTCTGGCAGTGTATTCTTGCATACTAGTGTTTTTTCACCTTTGCTGTTCCTATGTCTCTAAGTCTGTCTGCAGTAACGATGCATTATGTTGTACTTTGACATAACCTTCCAAGTGGCAGTTCATTATCTGTTGTCCAACTTCTGCAAGTATTCTCAAACCTAAGGAGTGTGGACTTGCTGTCCTGTAGGCTTTTGTCTGTGTGTATTCTTGGTTTGTTGTTGACCATGTACAGGAGAGAACGCTCAGCTTCGCCTGTCATCTAAAAATAGCCTCTCTTCATAAACTGCAGACATCTGGCTTTTCTTTTCATCAAAGAACTCTTGTGCTGTCTCTTTGTTCCAGAATTGGGGTCTCTCTTCTCTTTAACAAACCTCTGATACATGCTTGTATGCAGGGAGACTGGGTCAGGGCAGAAGGAACACTCAGTTCTCTATCTGCTGGTAGATTTGATGACTTGCTCTTCACACAGGCTGACGTCATCACGGGATTTGCTTTATCATCTTTCTCTGACTTTGTCCAGGTGGGAGAAATTTCCAAGAGCGATGTAAATCCAATACCTGTATGTTGGCAAGCACAACTGGCTCCCTGGCATTCAATTCAGGCCACTTAAGGGAAGATGATTGTAGACTTGAGTTTGTAAGAGATTATTCTCTTCCTAGTTTAGCTTAAAAGTGTTATACAGCTGCAATCTTTCTGGTTGGTAGCCAGCACTTTGTAGAAACAAAGAGCTTGAAGCTGGTGTCTAGAGCTCTGGCTTTTTACCAAAAAGACGTTCTGCAGATCAGCAAATGTAACATTCTCAAGAGCATTCAGGCTCCCAGCAATGCCATTCAGAGGTTATCTAGAAGAATGTTGGCTCTTTGAGCGTGGGTTGTAGTTGCCTCAACAGACTTACACCTTTGTGTGTTCCCTCCAATTCCATAGAGCTTTGCTTCTGTTAGGCATGGTGGGAGAGACAGAGGCAGTTAGACTGAAGTGTTTTTTCAAAGACTAATGGGTAGCTGTGTGCTATAACAACTGTATCCTCAGCAAGGAGAGGACATATGCTGAGAGCGTGCCTGTGCAGGAGGAGTGCTTAACTGCAGTTGTTCCTGAGCAAACTCTCTTCTACTCCACAGCTATAGGCTGCCTTGCTCGCTTTGTGTTCAGAAGTGAAGTGATTTTTCTGGGAGATACTGGTCCTTAAATAAAAAAGGAAGTGAGCACGAGTGGACTTGTAGTCAGAAGAAGAGTCCTGTGGATGTGAAAACAATGGTTCCAGTGCAGGCCGGAATTAAAGTTGCCAATGTTGCAGAATGTATTCTTACTCCTGTAGTGCCCACCCAACTAGAAAAGTCAAAACTGTGTCACCAGAACTGCTGGCTGTTATTTGAGCGTGAGATTTTCTAGTACTGCTGACTGCAGTAGCCTGACAGGCTATTCTCATGTTCGGGCCCTAGAGCAGTAGTTGCTTTGGGGTCACTGACAATGTTAGGCCCATGTTTATTACTTCATGTAGTTATTTCTTACAACTGGCTGGTATCTGAAAACTTTCCTGTGTTTACTTCAAAGTGTGGCGGTAATTCTCATGGATTTAAGGGGAACAATGATTCAGTGCACTGTGATCTGCTCCTTGATACTGTCTCTGTCCCCAGCACCATTCTGGGGTATGATCCTGAAAGCTCCTCTTTCCTCTACTTTGAGCAAAGAGAATACTTGCTGAATGTGCAGCAAAATCTGGGGAAAGGAAGCTGCTAGTGTTCTGCAAAACATCCTTCTGTCTGCTAGGTGAGGAAGTGCTAGACAGGTGTTGCCTGTGACTTGTTTCACATCAGAAATGGCTGGTACTTGTTCCTGTTACACCTGCTTAGGTGTGGGAGCAGCTCTTTTGCCTATCGCTCCTTACTGGTACTTCAGATTGCAGAAGCACATGCGCTAGCAGGACTGACCACTGTTTTCTTGTTCTGCATGTAATTCTGGATCAGTCTCTTTTGTTTCTAGAGTCATCTGTGCACTGCAGGGTAGAAAAGAGATTAGTACCAGGGTGTTGCTGTTACTGTTGCACTGAGTTTTGGAAGGAGGGATGAAATCTTTATATGCTGGGGGTCATCTGTGGAAGAAAAAGGGAGTGGGAAAGAGGGAGGATTTCTCATACTGCTTGAATGCAAAAGACATCCATAATCCATTAATTTACTAACTTTTTTCTTTTAATGCCATAAAATGCAGGGTTAGTAGATTTGAGGATCAAGTGAGTGGTGAGCTTTGTAGGATTTGTGATGAGGGCAAGAAAAATGCCTACTTACAGTTTAAGAACTGCTGTTCCCAGAGTTTGGAATGTTCCAGGTGCTTTCTGGAGTTGTGGTCAGATGAAAACATTCCTTGTGAGAGGTCCAAGTTGTTTTCTGTATACTCTTCCACAGGATCCACATGCCAACACCATGTTGCATCTGTGCATATCTGTATTGTCTAACAAGTGGGCCTGCGAAGGCAGCATTTGCAAGGTGTTTTACTGTTACAGTGCAAAGGTACTCTTGAGTGTGAAGAACAGTGTGTTCAGACAGGGTGTTTGATGCTGTTGCTTGCTTGTTAGGTAATGTTGGGAGATGTTTCTTGTAATGCTTATTGGGAGTGTAAGAACCAGTCACAAATGGAAAGAGGTGATGGTGTTGAATTAAAATCCTTTTGGGCAGCTCTTGGAGTGCCCCAGCAGAACTGAAGCCTCAAATTGGAGTGTCTTGTAACGTCTTCTGGTGCCCCTGAGACATGGCAATGTACTACCAGGTGCCAAGTGAGACTTCCAGTAGAGCACAGGAGGACACTCAGTGTTGTGCTAGTATATTTGCAAATAGTGCCTCTAGGCACTTGGCTGAGGTATGTGCTTTCCTGCCTTCAACATACCAGATCTCTAAGGTTCATTATATATTTAATTGCATTCAGTCCAGAGTCTCCTTTCAGTTCCAGGCCAAGGTGCCAGGAGACTTGAGTCTTACTTGGTCTTAACTCTGCTATTAAATTATGTGGCCATGTATGTAAGTATGGGTTCTGCTGCCAAGATCCATACTGGGATGCAGAGAAAGGTAGTTGTCTGCAGAAGGAGATGCTTAGTGACTGTAGAGCACTCACAGAAAAAAAAACAGAATTTCCAGCTGCTTAACCTCAGAGTTGGCTGTAATCTTCTACTTGGTCAGAGGTGTCTTGTCTCCCTCACCCAGTCTGGTTCTCAATTAAGAAACACTTGTATTTTTTAGATAAATTTATTTTAAAAAGGTGGCTGGAGGCATGGCCAGATTCTCAGTCTTGTCCGTGTTTTGCTGTGATTCTGACCTAGCTGTCTCTATCGATGTTAAGTGCTTGCTGTTTCATCAACTCATTGACTTCTATCTCGTTTTACTTCCCGCTTACGGGCTGCTCTGTTTCCAACAGTCTTTCATAGGATATTTGCTAATGGTGAGCAAACTTCTCCGCTCCTGTGATGTGACTATCACTATATATGTAATGTCATTATTTGTGTGTGTATATATATATTTTTATATATATATGTGTGTGTGTATCTGTATTTGTAACACACACAAACATATGCACTCTCTCTAAATTATTTATGCAGTGTTCCCTTGCTGTAAGGCAGCTGGTATGTAAAACTCTATAGCTTAGATGCATCCTACTTTGAGACCCTGCATTCTGTGTTGGGATACAAACTCTTCCTCATGCTCCCAGCCACAGCCTTACAGAGAGGGAGCACTGCCCTTTGTGAAGTCTCCTGGTTGTTAGTTCTCTTCCTCTCCTTGTTCTTAGAGTGTGCTAGCCCATGGACTCTAGTGCATGTTGGCTTCCGCATGTCAAGCCAAGTGGATGCATTGCTCTGAGCTCTTTCCAGCTGAACTTTCCACATACATTAGGCTCTTTCCTGCTACTGCTCTGCTAGACTTGGCTGGGCACCAAACCTGGACTAGCCTTTGCTTTGTGCTTGGCTATCCAATTGCTTGCTTGTAGTTTTAACTCCTTAGATGTTTTGTTTTTAAGATGAATGTTTCGGTGAATGTGTCTGGCTCCTGGTGGCCAGAGAGACACCCTGTTCAAATGAGTCCCTGATTGTGAAGTAAGGTTTACTGTTTATATTTCCCCAGGCAAAGCTCTATTTTCAGAGAGACTTGTGCATATGAGGAGGGAATTGGGCTGGGGTGGGAAGTAGAGAAGGACTTGAGTGCTACAATTTGTAGCCCTAATAAATAGAATTCTTCATTTACATTTTAAAAAATTATTTATTTTTTGTCTTCAGAATTGTTTTTGATGGTTAGAGTTTCTTTCTACTGAGTTGGGAACCTACTAACTGTCAGCTGGAAGTGGTGGAAAAGAAAGGGCCTGTACAAACGGGCTCTGTGCCACCTTAGTGTTTGCAGGAGGAGGACGTGGTGTGCTGCTCTGCATCTCCAGCAGAGACTCAAAAAGCTAAATCTGGGATCTTGCGTAGCTTAGGGGGAAGGTGGTGTAGTCAGGGTCTGAGGCATTGGGAGGACATATTCCCTTGAGGATAGCTTGTTTGCTGGAGTGCTGTGAGCTGGGCAGGTTGGGCTGTGACAGTCATGTTCAGCAGGCTGCTTTTGTGGCATGAAAGGGGCAAAGGGGCACACCAGCAGCAGACCAACTGGTCCAGGAACAAGCCCACAGGATGGGAACAGGACTGTGCCTGGGCTTCAGTGTGGTTTCAGTCATGCTGATGGCAAGAAGGCTTAAGACTAGCAAGCCATTTCTCAGAAATCAAGTTACCACTGCAAGAAGCAGAAGAGACCCTCATTCTAGCAAAGCAGGAAGGGCCTCAGGCAGTAGTCCCTGGGCCTAAGAAGATGCTGTGGTGTCTCACTTGTGTTGAAACAGCATCAGGTGGCCTTAAAATACTGAGCTTTCTTGGCTGGTTTCTTGAGAACTTGTTTTAACAGTGCTGTTGTATCATTGCACTGTTCATATGAGAGATGGAAATTGTTTAATCCTTAGATCCTGAACAGTGATTTGGGTTTGAAAACAGTAAACACAGGGCTCCTGTTTTGCTTGAGTGTTGACCTCAATATTGTGACATGTTTCATAACTAATCTCTATTTTAGTCGTTACTTCACTCTCTTGGATTTTGTTAACTGATGTTTAAAGACTTGTCATGCTGGTTTTCACATCCTTAATAGACACCTGTGACACTTAGTAGGTCATTTAGAAACAAAATAGGGGTTACTAGGATTGCTTGGATCTGGCTTTGTTTGTTGTTTGTTTTTTTAGACTAAGGCAAGTGTGGTTTAGAGAAAAAATAATGGATCGTTGGAATGAGCAGACATAGAAAAATCTATCATAAAAATGGGAAACTTTCACGCATGTTTGCATTCTTTTAGGAAGATTTAACATGAATTTATGTTGTTTAGCTTCTAGCCACTCAGTTATATGTGTAAAGTCAAGCACATCCTCTACCAAGCCAAACATTTCAGTTGCTTAGAAAGTTTGCAAAACTAGGGTAGACTTTCACAAGCAGGGGAAAAGGTTTGTCTCTGACTGCAGGTGCTGCTGGGAATGAGATCTAACAGATGAATAGTTTTGAGTTGAGATTTCCCCCCCCCCTCCCCCTCAATGCTTCAGAAAGGCCAAAGTGGTAGCAGGTCACTTTTGTCTTCAAAAAAGGCTTTGTTTCACCTTGGTCTCTGCTGTCTTTGAGACTGCCAGTGGTGTAAAAGCCTGTCATAAAGTGAAGATTCTTCATGTTTGTACTGTTCTTGAGAAACTCTGTTGAACAAACAGTGGAATAACATGAGGTTAATTTCCAATTGTAATAAATTGTCAGGCATCTCATGATTTAGCTGCTGTTAAGATTACTAGAGTGGCAAAAATGGTTACCAGAGACCTGCCTTGATTTTTGTATATAAGCATGCACCTCAAGGCAGGAGGAGCAGTTATGGGTAAGTGACAATCAGTGGGCTTTTAATTGATGTGGCTAGGTTTTGAAATTTCAAATAGCACCTGACTGAATGTGTTATGATTTAGTGTGTGTTTGGGGGGAGGGTGGTGTTTTGTTGGGGGGTTTTAAGTCAGATTTAGTGGTTAGAATTGGTGTCTCTGGCCTCATTGCAAAGTTACCAAGCAGAATGCATACTTAACAGATTTACTTCCTGCTATGGCATGAAGTCTCATTTTAATTTTGCAGAAGGCTTAAAAGCTGGCTCTTGCTTCATGTGCTTGCCTTCCTTGCTCAGGATGCCTTTGTGCTGCTGTGAGTCATCCCATTCATGAAAACACTAGCAAACAACTGTCTTCTAGACTGATTGTCATTTTCAGTTAAATAGGATCTTCTGAAAAGGTTTAAATTTCTCACTTTAGTGCTTCAGGTTATGAGAAGGTGCCTTTTCTGTGTCAGAATTATTCTTTTTGTGTTGCACTGAAGGCTCCTGCTGCTTCAGCTCTGATGGATTGTGGTTTTTCTCTGCCTTTATGTGGATTTCCAGGATGTGTCAGGGGACATGTCTTATTGTCATTCAGGTCTTCATTGACCCATTCTAGTATTAGTATGGCAGTTGAATATGTCCACTCCTTTTGGGGTCCTTTGGTTGAAGGCATGTGGAACATTAGCATTTTAGAAGGCTCCTTCATGTTGGTTCTTGAAAGATCTCTTGAATATAAACTTAGCAAGTATTTACATCCCCATGTACGTGCTCAAGGTTAACCTTCTGGAAACCAACTCTGCAGATCAGGACATGGGGATCCTGGAGGGGACAGCAAGCTGACCATGAGCCAGCAACACACCCTGGCAGCAAAGGTGGCCAACAGTATCTTAGGAAAGAGCGTTGCTGGTGGATTGAGGGAAGTGATCCTTTCTTTAGCACTGGTAATACCGCATCTGGAGTGCTGTGTCTAGGTCTGAGCTCCACAGTACAAGACAGACATGCACTTAATGGAGAGAGTCTTGCACAGGGCCACAAAGACAATTAAGGGACTGTAGCATCTGTCCATATGAGGAGAGGCTGAGAGAGCTGAAGCTGTTTGGCTTGGAGAGAAGGCTCAGGGGCGTCATCTCAATATTACAAATACCTCATGGGAGGGAATGAAGAGGCGGGAGCCAGTCTCTATAGTGCCCACTGACAGGACAAGAGGCAAGGGGCACAAATTCATAGAATGATAGAATGGTTTGGGTTGGAAAGGACCTTAAGATTATCTAGTTCCAACCCCCCTGCCATGCCTGTTTTAGCTGACCCTGCTTGAGCAACGGGGGTGAGCTATATTCTCAAGAGGTCCCTTCCAACCTAGACACTTTTTGTGATTTAGGCCTTGAGGCATGTGGACCAAACAGTGTTTTCAGTCTAGTTTCTGCTTTCAGGGGATGAGCTTTTCTGTTTAAGTCTTCCAAGGCCATTTGCACAGCTTCACTTCAGCGTGTTGTGAATCAACAGTAATCAGACGTGAAGTTTGAAATTCAGAGAAGTTAAACTTGAAATACTCAAACTTGTGGGCCGTAATTGCATTTTAATCAAATATGCATTTTTACTGGTTCAATCCGAATTGCTGTTAAGAAAAGCTGCTTAAAACATAAAATAACTTTCACAGTCATGTTTCTGAGGGCTTTATCAGTGTATATCTTCTGGGAATAAAAGATTCCCCTAGAGTAGCTTGGTCCATAGCATTTCAGTGAATGTCTTTTTCTTGTTTTTTATGATTGCATGTAATTTTTGCACTGTGATGTGAGGCTACTGCAGATAATAATTGCCCTGCCATTTCAATTAAGAAAGAACTGAGTAAGAATGGCAGCCCTACTGCCCCTTCATCTTTCTGATATAAAAACTGTATTGCAGTCAGATGATGCAACCCAGCCAGGGGTTTGCCTGCTCTTTAGGACCTTTGTTCCTTTGGTTTATAACTTAGAACTTGGCTTTGTGTGCAGATTTCGAATCTCTCTATGCACTTTGTTCAGAATGAAGTTGTTTGTATCATGAACTCTTCCAGATAAAGTGCTAATCATCTGTTAAGTCCCTGCTTAAGACCCTGCATGCAGCCAGGATTGACAGGTACTTGTAAGATAAATCCTCTTTATCTGTTCTTGTGTCTATGGTCTTCCATTTCCTGCTCTGCCTACTCCCACTTTCTGCTTCATGTAATGGATGTGGTCAAACATGTCAGTTTAAAACTTACAGTTTTTTATTTAAACATAAAAATACCACCCACTGCTTCACAAGAAGTCTGATGCAGGATGATCGTTTTCCTTCTTACCATTCATTTATATGCCTTCATATATACACGAGTGAGCAATGTGCCCTTGTCACAAAGAAGGCTATTGATATCCTGGAATGCATAGGCAAAATATTGCCAGCAGCTCAAGGGAGGGGATCCTTCCCCTCTGCTCACCACTGCTGAGGCCACACCAGGAGTGCTGGGCTCCCCAGTGCAAGAGGGACATGGGCAGAATGGAGTGGGTCCAGTGAGGGGCCACCAAGGGAGGAGGGACCTTGCAAGAGATGCTGGAGGGACTGGAGCATCTCTGCTGTGGGGAAAGGCTGAGGGAGCTGGGATGGCTCAGCCTGGAGCAGAGCAGGCTCTGGGGGATGGAATCCATGCCTGTAAATACTTCAAGGGAGGGTGCCAAGAGGATGGAGCCAGGCTCTTCTCAGTGGTGTCTAGTGACAGGACCAGAGACAACAGGCACAAACTGGACCACAGGAGGTTCCCTCTGAACACCATGAAATGGTTTTTCAGTGTGAGGGTGACACAGGCATAGGTTGCCCCATGAGGTGATGGAGTCTCCATCCTTGGAGCTCTTCGGAGGCTGCCTGGACATGGTCCTGGGAAATTGGCTCTGGATGTTCCTGCTGGAACAGGCAGGTTTGAACAAGATGACTTCCAGAGGACCCTTACAACCTGAACCATGCTGTGCTTTTATGATTCTATATTGATTTCTGTGGAGCAGGATACCTCTCTGAAAGTACATGAATTTTTCTATGATACCAGCTCTCTGTTGCAAGTACTACTGGTTCTGCTTCAGCAGAATTTTCTCTGACTTAAACATGGGCAATGTTTTAAGCAGAGATTAGTTCTGCTACTCAGAAACAATGTCAATGGATGTGGCAAGCATGAACATGGATGTAAGCAGCTGTGGGGCTGTTATCTGGCACTGGGAGCTGTTATGTAGTAGACTTCATATACTGAACCTCTTTGCCTCTTCATCTCATCAGATATTCAACTGTTAAAATAATAAAATCCTCTCACTTTTGGTGACTCAGTATTGGAAATAACTTTGCAAACACTGTTTACAGTCTCTGATGCAGATCTGCAGGGCTGTAGGATGCTTGTATTCTGTGATCAACTTAAATATGCCCTGCTTTTCCTGTTTGACTCGGTGTTTGGCTGTGTGAAAATGGCTTTTCTGTTTCCAGTGGCTTCCTGGTTGCTTATTTTTCTAGGCTTTGCCCTCTCTAATAAAAATGCATTTGTCATCTTTGTGTGCAAATTAAGTGAACTGTGAAATGCCTTGGGTTTGTGCAGTTTTATACCCTTTTGCAGTAGTGAAAATGTCTTGAGCATGAGTGCAGGAGATGACAATGTGGCCTCATACCTGTCCTGGCCCTGTGGCCACCCCTTCGTAGTTGCAAACAGATGGTCTTGCATTCAGTTGATTATTTCTGTGTCCCTCTGGTGCTGGTACAGTGCAGCACAGGTAAGGTGGTTAATCATCCCCTGTTGCTGGATTGCACAGCAAGCCTGGGACTAACCTTAAAGGTTAGTTGTTGATCCTTCTTGCGGTCATCTTGTCTTCGTCTGTTTTCTAAGCCTGCTGAAACATGGAGTACAGTGTGGTTGAGCACTTTACTAGAAGAGTGGACTAATACAGTCTTGCTTTGGAGAATGCTTAGGCATTTGCAAGAGACCAAGCGGTTCGGTGGCTACTTCAGGAGGAAAGGAAGGACTGTTGAGCAGACTGTCTTTTGTATCCACAGGGAGGAAGTGTTGAATGCAGAACAAAGGTGGGTGTGAATTGGACACAGGACAAGAGGAAAATGTCTTCTGCAGCATGTAGTGTTTAAAAGGGCAGGTTGCTGGGTGATTGGGCATCTCTGCTAAAACCTGCCACTGCTGATAGTTGGGAATTAATACCACCAAGTGTGTTCTTGGCTGACATTCCTCATGACTGACTCTGAGCTCCATTTACCCTGGTGAGCTCTTTGCTCTAGCATGTCCTTGAGGGTTTGAGAAGTCAGCAAGCTCTGCGTGTTCCTGTAGTAATGCTAATTATTTCTCTTTATGCTTTTATTGTCAGATTGAGTTCAGCTTGCCAAAGGCAAGTTGCTTGTCCTACCTTCTGCTGTACCTCATGTCTCTTCCTATCATCTGCCCTGCATGACACCATATTTGGCTGAATCATTTTCTGATATTCATCTTTGCTGATTCCCTACCAGACTGATCAGTCATGTAGTGCTATGTCTTGTAGTCTGCCCCTTGCTGTCGTCTTCTCTGTGGCTGAGAAAGCCATGTTGATGATCAGACTTTCCTTTTTAACCTTCATTGTTTGTCTTGCTTAATATAACTGTCCTTAGCCTTCACACATCTGATCATTCACAGAATTAAATCATCACTAGATATAGTAGTGGATGGCAGGTAGCAACCATCTGCAAGTCATTCAGAAGAGCTTGTGTCAGAGTCATATTAAAGTGTGTATTCTTATCTTGTACAGTTAAGAGCTTGTTTTAAAATGTACTCTCAGGCAAGCCTCTATCTGTGCTAAATGGCTTGTGCACCAAGGTGATAGACCTACAGTAGTGACTAGACCAGACCAAACCCAACATTTCTTGTCCTGGCTTCTAAAATACTGTCACAAGATGCAACAGCACTTTTGTCTGCCTTGTTTAACATGCTCACAGTGAATTTTTCAGAGTTGACTTCAATAGCAGGTTGTTGCTGTCACAGTGATGAACGGAACAGATGTGTGTCTGGCAAAGCTGTCTCTGCTTAGCCCTAAGGCATACAGTGAAGAATCTGGTGGTCTTAAGCCATTGCTCTACTGTTGCATTGCTTCAGCTTTGCAATGACAAAGCAAGGTTATGCATGTGACTTCCAGCCAAGTTGCACGTGAGCTGTGATATAAACTGCTAGAACAGGAAGGAGGCTTGCCAAGTGCGGCTAATCAAACAGAGCCGGGCTCTGCAACAGTGACAGAAAAACATGTTGGAGAATTCCAGTGGGACTCTGCAAGTTCAGAGGCACAAGGACCAGAATATCAGAGGGGACAGGTCCCTGGATGACCTACAACAGCTAATTCAAAACTGCCTTTCTATGTATCTGAGCTGGAAGTTCCTACAGACAGCGCAAGCCCAGCTCTTTCCAGAAATAGCTCTGCCACTGCAAAATGTCCACAGGACCTGGATGCAGAGAAGCTTATTATCAAGTCCTTAATGAGGTACAAACAGCCATTATAGGTAGAGGTTGGGCTTCACAGGATTTCACTGACTTACCTTTCTGGTATGGGAGTGCCTATATTACATCACTGGCTAAGGTTTCTGTTGATAATACCTTTTGTGATTTATCACTGCCTCTTTCCTGTTCTTAAACAGGGCCCAGGAGCAAAGGACAGAATGGCTGGATAGTCAACTAGCCCTTGCCATCCGACATGCAGTAGTAATAGTCTTTAAAGACACACTGGAAAATTAAGCTAATCAGAACATCATTTGGAAGATGACTTTACACTTGACTATTCTGCTCCATGTTTGGCAGGATAGCACTGTCCTTCATAGTGCTGTGCCAGAGTTCCCACCTGGGGACATTGGTCCAACACTTGATGGTGCGTGCTGAGTTTCTGCAGTGCTGGCACTGTTCACACAGTGCCTCTCTCCAGGGGCAGGCCATGATGTCTCTGCCTTTCTCCAGGGGTCTGGTCCTGGTCAGACAATGGGGCTGCCGGCTCTTGGTAGTGGTTGCCAGACACCTGACTGTACAGAACTGTGTAGCTGAAGATGGGTTCCTGTTTATTCTTACAATCCATTGTACTGATAAGAAAGGCAGAACAAATGCAAGACTTATTTTATAAGTCTTATTTTATATCCCCAGATTGGCCAGTTAGTTTCTGGTAGTCAGAGGCTGTCATGCATGCAATAGATGTTAGGTTTACCAGGGTTCACAAAGCCACCTATTTGATAGTTTGTGTATACTGCATGCTGCTCAAAGACACCCAGTATTCCATTAAAACAAAAACAGAAATTCAGACTTCAGAGCAGAAGGGTTTCTGAAGTCTTTCTGCAGCATACTCTGTTGTGAGAAAAACTGGGACAAAGTTATAGTTCTTATAGACAGGGAACAAAACACATTTGGGATCAGCGAGATCCTGTGATTCATTACAGCCTGGACCTTGGGGGAATGCCAAAATCTTAATGGTATTGGACACTGAGGAAAAATCTGTTCTTGGTCACAAACAGTGTTCAAGTGACTGCGCATCTGCAGCAATATTGAGATTCTGGATGTGCTCAGCCTCCGTCCCTTTGTAGGGCTGTAGCTGTCCTTATCTCCACCCGTCATACCCACCAGTGATATACTATAGATTTAGGCAAAATTAGTTCCTGCAAGTCTCCAGCAAAAGTTCTGGAAGTCATGAGTGGCCATGTGTGCCTGGTGTGTGTGTGGTGGGTGTGGGTTTTTTAAGGAGGCAAAATCTCATTTGACATTAAGTTGTTTGTTTTTACAGTGATGAATTGTTCTTGTGAATAGAAAAGAATAAATTACTTCGAGGGCAAAAGGGCCAGTACTATTAAACCTGATCTTGATTTCTTGGTCAAAACAGCAACAGAAAGGAAAGAGGAGTAATGATGGGGAAATCAGCTGCTGGAGAAGACCTGACATAGCCCCTCCTCTCTGAGTAGCCACCTATAGACCAGACATACACAGTGGGTGACTAAAGGCAGATACTGCCTGTAGACAAAAGCAAGTTAACAGGACTTCTCCATCGTGGATGTCTGGGAACCTCTTTAGAAGGCCCAGTATGAGAACCTGTTGTGCTGGACAAACCTCCGGTGATTTGCCCTGTATGCTGAGTTGGAGACTGATTGGAGGCATGGTGACAGGGCTGAAGCTGAAAAAGGACTGCCCCACCAGAGGGGTTTGGAGTCTTTCAAGTACTGATCTCATCAATGTTGAGGCTGTTAATAGAAACATCAGGAACGTGTGATGCTGAGGTAGATCAGGATATCCTCTAGAAGTGCAGGGAGACATTAGAGGACTGAACAAATTCCAGTTGTAACTCAATAGTGCAAAATACAAAGCTGCATAGAAGTCCAGAGCTGCTCATTTGGGAACTGAGGAGGATCTGGCAGCTACTAGCTGTTCAGGGGAGGAATTTGACCCACTTGCCTAGTGTGCAATGTTAAAATCCTTTGGGGTACAGTCCCTAGTAAAAAGAATTGGTGTGATCATGCATGGCCCTGGCCAGAGCTTTTCTAAAAAGCAGTCAGTGTCACTGGCAAAATGCAAAGCAAGTCTTAAGAAGAAGACAGAATTTAGCTTACTTTGCTTAGTGCTGTGAAGTTGAGAGGACCTTGTGGTGTCTTTAAACAGTTAAGCACTAGGAATGAAGTAATCTTATTGGACTCCCAAAATAAGAGCTAGCACAAGAACAAAAAGCAGTAAACTACTCATGAATGGTTGGTTGGGAAAGTAGATGCTGGCCATTGGAGCAAGCTCTGTTTCCAGTGCTCGAATAAGATAATATGATCTGGTATGTGCCACAGCAGGGTTGAGCTGATTTACCAAGGCAGATTTTTGTTTTCTGAATAGAGCTCAAAGATCATCTCTCCTCTGAGGCTGGGAACTAGTTCAGTCTCATTCATTTGAATCCTCTTCGGTGTGTCCTGCCCTAATCCACAAACACCTGGAAAAATACAAGTGGTTTGGCACATCTCACCTAAGTCCAGCAGTAGCAGGACAGACCAGGACCAATTGTGGTTGTCCAGGACACTGTTAAAGTAGCCTGAGACTGAGACCAGGCATGTTCCAGGGTGGAAGTAGAACTTTAGAAGGGATGGATGGTCTCTCTGTGCTCTCTGCCTGCCTCAATGTTTCTCTCTGATAGAGCCAGCTGCTTAGTTTTGGAAAGTTGTTTGTGGTGTTTTCAAAAGTGGTTGTCCCAAAGGCTTATCTTTTTTTTTTTTGGCGGGGGGGGACGGGGGTGTCCATACTTGTGTTCTGCTTGTTGTTCTTGTGGCTGGGAGTTATTCTCTCCCTTTGCCTCTGAGTGGTTTGTGGTTGTAGCTGTGGAGGCTGCTGGGAGACTTCTGCTGTGAGGGTGGTCATCTCTCCTCACTCAGCAGCTTTGCTTAACTTTTGTCTTGAGGCACTTTGGCACCAGTGCCCTGCTGATACATGGAGAAGTTGCCTTGTAGGTCTATCCTTCTCCTAATAATGAGTAATTGCAGTGATCTTGGCATCTCTGGCTGTTCCTAGGGCTTCTATTATAGTTGAGTTGCTTGTGACAAATGCTATAGATCTAAGTTAGGTGCTTTCAGGAATTGCACTCCGATAGGGGGTCCTTCTCAGCTTGTCTTCCCATGTGGCAGAAGCTGTGATCTCCAGGTTTCTTCTTTTGGTCTCCAGGTTTGCTCTTGGAGAGTAACATTAAGCTGCCTTAGTCAAACTGCAGCCAAGGAAACGATGGAGAAATGTATCAGGGCGGGTGACCTAAGATGAAGGACTGATGAAGGGTCAACTAAACTCCCTCTGCTGCCCCTTTGGCTGCCCAGGGGGCCCTGGAGTTGCATGTGTTCCCTAGGATCTAGTCAGGGATGGGCTATGGTTTCCTGCATCCTAAGCATTCATGACTTTCTTCTAGTGGCACCGGACACAATTAACAACCATGTGAAGACCTGTCGTGAGGAGCAGAAGAACTTGCACTTCTTTGCCCCGGAATATGGAGGTAGGGTGTGGCTACAGCTGCAAGCCTGGTTTTGTTGGCCCTACTAATGCTTCCAAGCTGTTCTGCATCTTGTTTTCAGCTACAGGCTCATGACAGATGTCGCATTAACAGTTTTCAGTTATTTGCCTGCTTAAATGCTTCAACTCCTCAGTCTTTTGATAGCGGAGGAGGGAGAGAAGGCTGCAGAGGAGCGAGAGAATGCAAGAATGGACTGATAACAGAACCTTATTTCTGTGTTACAGAAGTTGCCAACGTCACCACTGCTGTGGACATTTACTCCTTTGGGATGTGTGCACTGGAGGTGAGTGTGGAACACTTTGACCTATGGTAAAGAGAGAGAATGAATTTGAGGGAAGGAGATAGCTCTGTAGATATTGTGGTTGTGGATGGGTTAGCTTGATAACAAGGGCATTTTGTTCTCCGAGTTAAATGCACTTTGCCTTGGATGGATCCCTATTGAGGCTCCCCCAGATGCCTTACTCATAGTAAGATATAGCTTGGTAATGGGTAGTTCTTTTAGAAATTCCTAATGTGCAATTCATTACTCGGCAGGTTTTGGCCAGCTCTGGAGTCTGACTCACTGGCTGGTGGGAACAGTCACTACTATAAACTGTACTTTAAAGTACATGGAGAACAAAATTCCCCTTCCGGGGAGTACCTGTTCTTCCTGTGGTGTCTGGAGGAGAGGACAGATGTAGTCCGTAACTTTTCTGGGTCAGCCTGTCCCCACCTGATATCGGTGCTGATTGCAGTCAAGCATGGGTCTGACGTACCTGATCTTACCAGCTTAGTGGTTCCTCTGTCCTTGCAATCAGCAGGCCCAAGTCTAGGAAGAGGGAGTTATTAGTAGGAGTATTTTCTGGGAAGAATTGTCAGGAAGAGCCAACACAAAGAATTCTCGATCTGTGCTGCACATCCCATAAGTGAAGTAGGAAGAGAACTGTGGAAACTCACAACTTTTAGAAAGCAAAACTTGAGCTGAACCTTAAGATGTTCTCTGCAATCTTTTGCCAGTCTTTCCTAGCTGGGAATTTGCATATGTGTTGGCTGGAGCCAGTTCTGGATGGCATTGTGTGCTTGCTTTTCTTCCTGTAATACAGAGCTATTCATACAGCCAGGAGGGACACTGTCAGATTCTGGCAGTGATCCAGTTACTGCTTCATTAGAGGATGGAAATTATCAAGCAGAAGTACTGGCCAATGGATCATGAGATTCAAAATGGAGATATGAACTATCTAAGGTGATGCTGGTGAAGTTTTCAGGTCTCCCTGGCAATCTGTTAGGCTGCTAGAAACAAGCGATCATAATGAGGCTGTCATTCTTTCTCTGCCTTCACAGACTGTGACCTTAAATAGCACCACACAACTTGGTTGTTATGATCTCATGCTTGGCAGTGGTCTCCTTGAGCTCTGTTCAATGTAGTCAGTAATTCTCCATGAAATCTAATGCACTGCTCTGTGTTTGCAGATGGCGGTGCTGGAAATACAGGGTAATGGAGAGTCGTCTTATGTGCCCCAGGAGGCCATTAACAGTGCCATCCAGCTGCTGGAGGACCCCTTGCAGAGGGTGAGTGAGGAGGGATCGGTGCCCCTGAAGATGTATGGGCATTACATATGGTCTCATGCAAGTTTTGGTTTTCAGGAGTTCATCCAGAAGTGTTTAGAGCAGGACCCTGGCAAGCGTCCTACTGCCCGGGAGCTCCTTTTCCATCAGGCGTTGTTTGAGGTGCCATCACTGAAGCTACTGGCTGCTCACTGTATTGTTGGACATCAGCGTGAGTATCAGGGTGCCACATCCCCACGTTCTTGAGAAGCTTCTCTAAGTTGTCAGTACATCTGGCATCCTGGAAAGCAAGGCCTTCATGCTGCTTTTAACAGGCCGGGACCAGGGCCTTGTGCAACAGAGCTGTGGTCACTGCAGAGCCTGGAGGATTATGATGCCCTGTCTGCGCTGAGTGACTTTAACAGCCTAAAGCCTCTGGGGTTATTATTCCTTTTCTTAGGTTGGAAAGGAATTGCAATTGTTTTAACTTTTGTTTTAATAGATATGATTCCTGAAAATGCTTTAGAAGAAATGACCAAAAACCTCGACATGAGTGCTGTGTTGGCAGAGATTAATCATGTGGACAGGGAAGGAGTCAAGATGATGTGAGTACCTTGTGGTATGCATGGAGGGGGCTGCTCGGGTGCATGTGGAACAGATGCCAGGGCACTGGGATGAGCACTGAAGGATCTGCCTGGGACTCTTCCCTCCAAGTTAGTGTTGGTATTTCACCACTAACTGGGAAACAGAAGGGAGCTGGTGGGTGCTGCTGGTGAAGGGTACAAAAGTGTCTGGGTACAAAAGATTATGTGGAGAGTAACTCCTGGGTGGAAGACGACCTTGAACCCATGTTGTGTGAACAGATCCCATGCAGTTGAGATATGAATTGTTCCCCAGATGGAGGGGTGGGAAATTAACACACTGTAGTTGGAACAATCCTGAGCAAAACCTGACTGAACAGTTTGGGAAAGTGACTCTGATAAGTCACAGGCTTGTCAAATGGAGTCCAGCATGTTGGAAATATGGGTCCTCAGTGTTTTCTTAACAGAGCAGCTCATTCTACAATGTGCAAAGGGAAAAGCTGTTTTCAGCAGCTGTCAGTAACACAAAGCAGCCACTTAGGGAGCCACCTCTATAGTGTAAGTAAGTGTATGGAGTAGTAGAATGCCAAAAAGTGATGTTAAATTTTGGATAATGAAACCTCGCTGGTTGAGGGGTTAGCTGAAAAGAATAAGATGGTGGATACTGTATTACCAGAGAAGATCAGGATGCTTTCAGGGTAGCCCAGCATCCTGGGATGCTCAGGCCACTGAATGGCAGTAGAACATGTAGTGATAGGACAAGGGGGAATGGCTTTAAACTGACAGAGGGGAGATTTAGATGAGCCATTAGGAAGAAGTTCTTCCCTGTGAGGGTGCTGAGGCGCTGGCACAGGGTGCCCAGAGAAGCTGTGGCTGCCCCATCCCTGGCAGTGTTCAAGGTCAGGCTGGACAGGGCTTGGAGCAACCTGGTGTCCCTGCCCGTTGCAAGGCAGGTTAGACCAGATGACCTTTAAAGGTCCCTTCCAACCCAAACCATTCTGTGATTCTATGAAGTTAGCTATATGTGTACATGTACAAAGTGGCAACCTTTGTGAAGAGTCCTGGAGCAGATCAGAGAGCTGACTTCACCAAGGGGCTGGAAATCATTGTCATCACATGGAAGGACTCTATGTTCTTGAGGGTGAGAAAGAGGAAGAGCAGTAGACATATGACAAGTTACGGCACAAAGGGGAGAGGCTGTCAGTGCTTACTGTCCTCTATCAGCAAGGAGGGTGTTCAATGGAATTATTGGCTAGGGAATTAAAAATTAATTAATAGGAAGACTTCCCGTGGGATGCCACACTAAGAAGCCAGCAAGCTGAACAAACAGTCTGGGAAAGAAATTAGAGAACAGAAATATCCCAAACTCTGGTAAGAAATATTTGGGCAGAGCATTACATCCTGAAGTATAGTTTCTAGTTTCTGGTCTGGAGTGATATGACTGGTTATACTGTGCCATCGGCTGCTGCAGAGGTCCTTGCCTTTGCAGTCCTGCGTGCCCTTGCTCTTCTGGAGATGGGACATGGCTTCATAGGTCTGGTATAACAGATGTCTTTGAAAAACCTTGCTAGGAGCATGGTGTTATTGGGCTAGCTTCCAAATAATTGTTTGCATTGGACAACTCTCTACAGGGAGGTGATACCTGTTCTGCCATAATTAAAATGCTGCTTCATCCTTAGCTTCTATGAATAGTTGCTTCCTCTGGAGGAAGATTAAAGTCTGTATCACCTTTGGCTGGCTGCCTGTCTGTACTCATCCTGCCCACTGACACAGCCGTAGTCTAGGACATGGGGATTTGAAACTGCATCTATAGAGATTTGAGTGGATGGTTCTGTTGGATGACTTTTCATCTCAGTATTTTATTTTATTATTATTTTTATTGCCAGCTTCTCACAATCTCCAGCACTGGAGCTGGACAAGTTCCTGGAGGATGTAAGGTGAGACCTTGGTTTTTTTGGTTTTTTTTTTTTTTTTAAGGACAACTTTAACTCTGTGTGAGACTGGGAAAGTTTCAGGGAGGCATAACCTCAGGCCTTGCTCCTTTCCTGTAGGAATGGCATCTACCCACTCACAGCTTTTGGGATGCCGCGACCCCAGCAGCCCCAGCAGGTAGTGGTGAAATCACCCATTGCTCCACCATCAGTGAAAACCCCAACTCCAGAGCCTGCTGAGGTGGAGACCCGCAAGGTGAGCGATGGGAGCTCCATTCCTCCTCCTCTCAGCCAGTTGTGTTGCATGGCAGCAGCCAGTCACAGGATGTCTCTGCTTCTGTTTCAGGTGGTGCTGATGCAGTGCAACATTGAGTCAATAGAGGAGGGAGTGAAGCATCATGTATGTTCCCACCTTCTGAGCATGTTGTGGGGGGGTGTACCAGGGCAGCTGTGCAGAGCTCATAGCTCTAGCGTTCTGGTGCCTGGTGGGACCCTCTGCAGATCCTTGGAGCCCAAAGCCAGGTTCAGGCTTGTGCCTGTGGCCAAACTGGCATATAGCAAATGTTTTTGGCCCACCCCCAGATTCAGGCTTCCTCCACAGAATGGTGCTGCTGGGATGGAACTGGATGTGGTTGCTCTGTTAAACTATCATGGGGCTCTGGAGGGGGGTGGTTCCTACACTGGTGGGGCTTTCTGAGGATGCTTCTGCCTGTGGCAGCCTGCAAGACTGCAGTCCATCATGAGAACTTCTTTACCTTGCAGTTAACACTGCTGTTGAAACTGGAAGACAAGTTGAATCGACACTTAAGCTGTGATCTGCAGCCCAGTAAGTACCTTTCTTCCCATGTTTTGATGCACTGGGGAAAGCAGTGCATCCTGACCTGAGACTTTCATCCTTCCCTGTGTTGCAGATGACAACATCCAAGAGCTGGCAGCTGAACTGGTCCAGCTTGGATTCATCAGTGAGGTAAGCATACTTGAGGCTCAGGTGGGGATATAGGTCTGCATTCCTTTGTCACAGATCACTGGTTTATGACAGATCTGTCCTTTCTAGAGGGGGAGGTAGGAGAAATAAGACATGCCCTTGCCTCTGTGTTCCAGCAGGCTTCAGCCAAGCTCTTAGCTTTGTGTGGACTGGGCCAACCCCTCACTGTAGCTTGTTCTTCCCAGGCTGACCAGAGCAGACTTACCTGTTTACTTGAAGAAGCATTCAGCAAGTTCTACTACACCCGGAACGGAGCCCTGACGGCAGTGACGGTGTCATCTTAGCACCCCTCGGCGCCCAGGCGGCCAGTGCAGCTTTGTTGCCTGTGACCCCTTCTGTGTCTGTCCATCACTGTAGGGCATCAGCAAGACCCCAGCTGCAGTGCTTGGAAGCTCATCCTGCATGTGCCGTGGCTGGGCTCAGCGACAGTCCTCCCTGCCCGCCTATTAAAGGGGACTTTGCGCATCAGTATTATTTCCAGCCCTGTTTTTGTTGGGATTTTGCCAGGTGGTGCCGTGGAGCCGGGTCCTGGCTTTGGGGTGTTCTGTAGCCCCGTTCATGTGCATGGAGTTTGTTCTGTTTGAATTGTACAAAGTGTCTTTTGCACAGCACAGAAACGGTTTTTTCTTTTTTTTTTTTCTTTTTTTCTTTTTTCTTTTTTTTTTTTTTAATTTAAAGGTAAGCAGGGGTGAGCCCCTAAGCCCTGTCCCCCCCTGTCTCCCCCCCCCTCACCCACCACTCACTCCCCTCCTTCCCGGGCACAGGGAGCCAGGGGTGGCCGGGCTCCCCCAGCTCCCGCCTGGCGCTTTGCCTGCCTCTTCTGCTCCCATGGGCTGCACTTTGTTTACTCGTTTTGCACAGCCGCTCAGCCCTGCACTTGGGCATGCCCTGGACGTGCAGCGCTGCAGCCTGTGCCGACCCACACGGGGCCGCGTCCCCTGTACCTGCCCGGAGCCCGGCGTTGGCCCGTCCTCTCCTGCTCTCCCCGAGGCTGCGGGGGAGCCGGGGGAAAGCTGCAGCGCTGGGACCTGCTCCACGGGCCCCTCATTCCCCCCCGTCCCGGGTGCGCGGCGGGGCTGAGCCCGCGGTCCCGCTCCTGCATCTCATTTCTATCATTTCCTATTTTTAATAAACTGTTTTGTAAATACGCGAGTGCTGCCTCTTTCCGGCTCGTGGCGGGGGGAGGCGGGGCGGCCCCTGCCCTGCCCCGGGGCGGTGCCGGCAGCTCTCGGCGGGGCGGTGGAGCGGGTGCCGGTGCCATGGCCGGTGGTCGGTGGCTGATGGAGCCGCGGCGGTTGATGCGAGCCGGGCTGGGGCTCATCGTGCTGGGGCACGGCGGCCTGGCGCTGGGCGCCATCGTGCACGGCTCCGTTCTGCGCCATGTGGCCGGTACCAGCCGCGCCGTCACTCCCGCGTACGCGGTGGCCAACGTGGTGTCGGTGGTCTCGGGGCTGCTGGTGAGAGCGGCGGGGCCGGGCAGGGCCGGGCCGGGCTGGGAAGGGGGGAGCCGGCCCCGCGGTAAGCGCGGATCTCTTCCCCGCAGAGCATCGCCGCCGGTATTGTCGCCATCCTGGTGTCGCACAACCTGTCCCGGGCAGTGCTGGTGAGTGCGGGGCCGCGGGGGGCAGCAGACGGGGGAGATGAGGCGGGGAGCGGGTGCTCGGCGCGGCCCCAGCGCCCGCTGCAGCCGCTCCCCTGGACCTTGTCCCCGGCGGCTTCTTCCGCCTCGGCGGCTCAGCCCCGGGAGGGCGGCAGCAGCGAGGGCGGCACGAACGCTTCAGCCGGGAGGGTGAAGGTGCAGCCGGGGTCAGGCATCCCCCCGTGAGCTGCGTGCTGCTGGTGGGAGCCGGGCTTCTGCTGGGGCTCCTCAGCCAAAGGAAGGGGCTGCCTGGGGGCTCTGGGCTCACGGGAGCGGCAAAGGATGCGGAAGGTACAAAAGCCTCGTCCAAGGGCAGGGCTGAGCCGTGCTGGAACGTGCAGGAGGTTGCATGTGCGCTCTCAGCGCAAACGTCTGAGGGGTTCCCAGCACCCTGCTGCACTGCAGAGCGGCTGTGGAGGGCACCCCACAGCTCCCGTGCAGCAGCAGTGCTGAGCCCTGGCATGTCCCCCAGCTTTGGCCAGCCCCGATCTCACCTGTTCTTTTGCTGCTTGCAGCACTGGGCCCTCCTGAGCGTGTCCCTGCTGAACTGCCTCCTGTCCACAGCGTGCAGTGTGGGCCTGGCGGTGGCCATCGCCCTCACCGTTCACAGCCGGGGCATGCACCTTATCACCGGCTGCAACAGCTCTGCGCTGCCTGCTGACGCCCGTGCAGCCATAGCGACCAATGACTGTCCTTTCAACACCACTCGCATCTATGTGAGTCTGCAGGGCCACCAGGCACCCCTGCTCCTCCCAGTTCTTCCTGCCTCTGCTTCATCTTTGTTTCTTTCTCTCCCCTCTCTCCTTTCTTCTTCATAGAATCACAGGATGGTTTGGGTTGAAGGGACCTTAAAGCTTATCCAGTTCCAACCCCCTGCCGTGGGCAGGGACACCTTCCACTAGACCATGTTGCTTAATGCCCTATCCAGCCCGGCCTGGAACACTGCTGGGGATGGAGCATTTATCACTTCTTTGAGCAACCTGCGCCAGTGCCTCACCACCCTCACAGTAAAGAACTTCTTCCTTATATCTAACCTGAACTTCCCCTGTTTAAGTTTGAACCCATTACCTGTTGTCCTATCACTACAGTCCCTGATGAAGAGTCCCTCTCCAGCATCCTTGTAGGCCCCCTTCAGATACTGGAAGGCTGTTATGAGGTCTCCATGCAGCTTCTCTCTCCAGGCTGAACAGCCCCAACTTTCTCACTGCCTCTCCCATGTGCCCGCCCTTTCTCTGCCACTCTTTCTGTCTCCCTTTCTTTCTCCCTCTGCCCCCCTCCCTGCACAGCCTCTGCTCAGCTGCATGGGCTAGGCTGGGTGCAGTGGACCACGCAAGCCACCCTGTGGGACCTCCAACCCTCTGCTCCGCAGGACACAGCCCTGGCGCTCTGGTTCCCCTCCATGGTGCTGGCAGCCGCAGAAGCTGTGCTGTCTGGCAGGTGCTGTGTGGTAGCTCTGGTCTTCCGGGGCATTGGGCCCTGTGCACGCAGCTACACCAAAGAGCAGGTATGCACTATCCGTATGGACGGGTCTCCCTCCTCTGCCCCATCAGTGCTGCCCTTTTGCTGCATTATGAAGGTGCCGGGTTCTGTTGGGTCTGTGTTCCCATACAAGCAGGCAGTCAGCAATGGGAGGGAGGGAGTGTCAAGTTTGACCCTCTCCTAGCCAGCCTCGGAGACAGACTGGCATCCCCTCATCTTGGGTAGTTGCAGAGGGACCCTCCTCTTCATCCCTCTGATAACTAAGCCTGTTCTGTCCTGGCTGTCCTGAGTGAATGCTGTCCCCCAACCTGGCCCAGCCCTTCACACATCCCCTCTTTTTGTTTGGGTTCTTTTTCCTCTCACTAGCTGGCTGGACCAAGTACAGTGAAGGAGGGGCCCCCACGTGAGATGCAGCAGCTCCTGACAGGGCTGGCTGAGTCTTGTACCTAGCTGGAGAGGTAAGTGCAGTGCATAGGCTATGCCTGGGGTGATGGGAGGGCCCCTGAAATGCTTGTTTCCAAGTACATGCTCCAAACACCAGCCAGAGGTGTGATGCCTGGCCATGCAGCACTCACACACACTCTTTCACTCCCAGGTAGTGCTGCAGGAGTGCTGTGATCCAGTGAGGTGAAGTTGCACCTGCACCGTGCTCCTGCTCCTGGTCTAGGTGTGGGTAGGGTGGGCTGCAGGGGGTAAGGGGTCTGCCTTCCCCCCCAGCCCCACCACCCCATCTGGGACAGACCCTGCAGGTTCCAGACACAAGCTGCCCATGGTCACCAGGCAGCCTTTGCCCAGCAGGCGCTGTGCACCTTGGATGCTGTCCCCTTCTGTCCCCAAGCTGCAGGGCCCTTTGGAGCACGCTGAAGGCTCCATCGGTCTTTTACATGCAGTGATGGTGGCAGGCAGAGGTGCAACAGGCAGGGTCCTGGTGGCCCTGCTGCAGAGCAGGCAGGGTCAGCTTGCTGCACCTGTGCTCAGGCAGACCAAGGAATGGAAGATGAAGAATCCCTTTGTTGTGAGCCTCTGTTGTTTCCCTGAGTAAATAAACTTTTATACTGACTGCTCTAAGTTGCTTCCCAGGGGAGATGACTGCTGGGCCTCTGATGGAAGGACAATGCAGCTGGGATGAAAGCCCATCTCCGTGCTCACCCCCCACCCCCGCCAGGCACAGGCATGTAGGCAGGTCCCAGTGTGACCATCAGGGCAGAGGGTGCATGTGTAGCATAGCTAGGTTGAGGCTGAGACATGCATGTGTACAGGGTTACGGCCCTGTGCCCTGGGAGTTATCTGTGTTCCTGGGCTCTGCATCCCTTGACAAACAGGAGCACAGGAGGGTTAAGAGACATGTTTATTGAAGGTGGAAGTGGAGGGTGCCGAAAAACAGGACTGAAACCTGCCAAGGTCCAGCTCATTGGAAAGAGAAGTTGGTGCTCGGGAGTCCCCCACACCACTGGCTGAGGAACTTGAGCACATCTTGGCATGCAGGGCTGTGGGATGTCTGCAGAATGAAAGAGGCCTTGGCACTGGCAAGGGGACACTGCCATCACCCCCCACCCAAGGGCACCCCTGGGGGCTGACAGAGCTGCACAGGCAGGGCTGGCCCTGCCCCAGCGCCACACATAAGGTTAGTCCCCACCCAGCAGCATACAGGGAGGGTGCATTAAAAACTGCCCCAGTCAGCGTATCTTCACCCAGCGGGACAATGTTTTATTGTCAGCATGAGGAGTTGAACACCCTGCAGCCTGTCTCCCTGCCCCATGGGATGCCTGGCTCACCTTGACAGCCATCAGGAACTTGTTCCACGTGTCCTTGTTGGCTTCTCGGCCTGGCCGCTTGAAGTCTATCTTGTTTCTTAGCACAGGGTACCCTGGTCACACAGTGACACCTTCAGAAACAGAGACCCACAGCAGAGCTCTGCCTTGGGCACCCTTTCGCTCTCTGCCCTGGCCAGCTGGTGAGGGCTGCTCCCACAGGGCAGAGCAGAGGCACAATGCCATCTCTGGCTTTTAGAGACCAGAATGAGGGAGTGCCCACAGTGGCAGGGTCAAAGGAACACGAAGGCTGAGCTGTTCTCTGGCAAGGGCACCCAAGTGAGCATGTCAAATGATAGCATCCCACTTCCCAAACTTCAGAGCCAGATCCCTGTTGGTGGTGGCTCAGCCCTGCTCCCCCTTTCACTGAACCCACAGTCCTGCACCACAATCCCTTGCTGAAGTGTGCAAGTGGGGACAGTACTTGCTGGAATAGGCGGCTTTTGTGGAGTGAGAGCAAAGAGGGAGAGGAGCTGCATGTGCATGTGTGTGTCAGTGCTGGCCAGTCTGGCCAGTCTCCTACGCAGTGCTGTGCCAGACTAAGGGGTCACAGTGTCATAGAAACACAGAATGGTTGAGGTTGGAAGTGATCTCGGGTCTATATATGGCTCAATGCCCCTGCTTGAGCAGGGCCACCCACAGCCAGTTGTCTAGGACCATGTCCAGATGGCTTTCAGTTATCTCCAAGTATGGAAATCCCACAACCTCTGTGCAATATGTTCCAGTGCTCTGTCACCCTCACAGTAAAAAATCATAGAATTCCAGGCTGGAAGGAACCTCAAGGATCATCTGGTCCAACCTTTCTAGGCAAAGCATGAGCTAGACTAGATGTCCCAGCACCCTGTCCAGTCAAATCTTAAGTGTCCAATGTTGGGGAGTCCACCACTTCCCATTATTCCAATGGCTGATTGTTCTCATTGTTAAAAACTTTCCTCGTGTCCAAGAGGAAAATCTTCCCAGGAGTAACTTGTGCCCATCACCTCTCATCTTTCTCATGTGGCTCCTTGTAAAAAGGGAGTCTCAATCTTCTTTGTAACCACCCTTTAAGTACTGGAACGTGGGGATAAGGTCACCCCGAGCCTTCTTTTCTCAAGGCTGAACAAACCCAGTTAGCCCTTCCTCACACAGCAGGGTCCTTCCATCTCCTCCAGCAGAACAGGTCCCCACAGCCCCACAATCTCCCTCTTCCTCTTCCAGCAACTCCCTCCCAGACCTCCTCCCCGCCCCGCAACATGTTCCCACTCCTTGCATGTCACCGTATTCCCTTCCATATGTGTGAGCTGGGCTGGAGCTTACCTGTAAGCACACAGGGCAGGGAACGCACCCCTGTGTTTGCTGCCACCAAAGAGGCTTCATAGGTGTCCCGCTCATCCTGCGGCAGTACCTGCTCCAGCCCCTGGTCCATGGACATGGTGAGCACCCAGTCCCTGACCTCCTCCCGCTTCTCCTCCTGCGGGGCAGAGGAGATACTGCATGCTGTGCCACCGTCCGGGGGCTGCTCTGCGTAGCGCTAGCGAGAGCAGCACACACACCGTGTATTTGGGGGATGAGTGTATCCATTTATACTGGGGGGGAGCATAAGAAAGAGTGTGTGTGTGCATGTGTGTGTGTACTGGGGCTGCATGTGTTTGGGAGCAGGCAGCGGGCAGGGGGGCAGCACTGAGTACATTTCCATCTCCTATAGTGACGGCTGTCCCAGCCTTGCCCCTGTTCAGAGAGGGCCCTGGAAGCAGCATCACTGTTAATGGGAGCTGAGGAAGGCAGATGACACTCACAGGCACGTGCTGTTGGGCTGGAAGTGGCACTTCAAAGGGAATGTCTGTGTTTCGGAAATCAGAGTGGTCCAGAGAATCCAGGTTCCCATCTTCAATAGCCTGAGAAGGGAGAAGTGGCAGAGCACTAGGCAATGCCATCCTTGGTGTTCACAGAATGATCTACATTGGGAGGATGGCATTACTGACGCCCCATCTATGAGTGCTGTGGTGACTGGGCCCTCCTGGGAGGTGGCATTTATGGCCACCCTCTGCAGTGTCACAGAACATGTGCCCCTGAAACACTGTACTACTCAAACTTGCCAGGTGGCCTTGAAGAAGGGAAAGATGAAATGGGGAGATTTTTTTATCCCCAGCAGCTGCTGACAGCACTTGAAAGACTCGTACTGTAAAGTCTGACAGCTTCTGGGGTTTGGTGTTTTCTGGTGACCAATCTGCTAGTCAAGGAAGGAGCTGACTGGCATGGGGGACTCCTGAGTTTGCATCACAGTGGCTAAAACATGCCCTCCACCCCTCGGGTAATTTCTTTCCCTTGGAACAACTTGGATGAGATCATTCTGAAAGCTGTAATGGCACCTGCAGCCATGAAGACTACTGGCCTAAACTGTCAGGACAATTTACTCCTTGCTGCAGCATGCATGCATGGTAGCATTGGCACGCACAGGGTGACACAGTTAGGGCTGCTCAGATGCCCTGCATGGCAAGTCCTTCCACAGCTACTGTAGGGGGTGCACACACTGAATGCTGAGCAGCATTCAGGGTTCTTCACCAGCACCAGCTCAAACATGTGCTGCCACATTTGAGCCTCAGGAGTACCCTGGCCAGGTTGAGGGTCCATTGTTGTCTAATGTCCTACAGCCCATTTTAAGTAGGATAGCCCTCCCTCCAGCAGATTATACGCACATCTGAGAGGTCCAGGAAGTGGTTCAGGAAGATGAACGCCATGTTCTCCCAGTTGACTGCCTAGTACAGAGAGGAACCCAAAGTGAGACCAGGCAGCTTATCTTCACAGCCACAACTGTCCTGCCTGAGCGATGGCTAGGATATGGTTCTGTTTGTGCTACAACATCCCGCTTGCAGCACAGGTAAGGAGAAGGAGAGTGCACATTGCAGCTCACTGTCCCTGAGTACCGCTTCACAGGTGACCACTGGGACAACCAGTCTATAAGATGGAGTCAGGTGTTATTGCACAGCCAGCATCAGACTGAGAACATGTTGCTGTGCTTCCTGTGTGTCACTGCACCTCAGGAGTGAGGGAACACTTGGGTTACTCAGAGCAAACCAAAGCAGTTTGGAGCCTTGCATCTATGGCTAACAGAGCCACGCAATATAGTGTGGCCTCTGGTCGACAGTTCATGTCCCCTTGCTAGGTGAGGTCTGCCCTCCCTAGCAGTTTTACCTACTGCCAAAATGCAAAGGCTGGGAAGCTGTTAGAGGAAAGGCCTTCAATGCATAAGTCTGGCTACTGGTTTATCCATGCAGGTAGGGGAGGACAAGGGCAGATAAAGTTGAGAAACCCTGAGCCCAGGGTCCTCCACCTCCTTAGCTGCTCTCGTGGCAGACAGCTCTTACCTTGGCAGCTATTCCAGCTTCATAGAACGCCTTGTCTGCAGGGAGCAGCTCAGTGTGGCGCAGCAGGGAAATGGACAGCTTGGCAGCCACTGTGTCCTGCAGACACAGAGGCCAGTAAAGCCACAGCATTCAGCATGGAAAAATGAGGTTGGATGAGATCATGCTGCCCCAGACTCATGGCAGGGACTTTGCACCCACGTATTCCCAATATGTAACAAACAAAGGTTGAAATGTCAGTCCTGACCCTAAGTACCCTTACTATGTGAACACACAGGAGGATGTCACCTGAAGATTAAATTCTTCTGTTTTACAAAACCTTGCTATTTTTTACTGGAAGCCAAACTCAAACTCCCACATCCTGCATAACAGTGACTCATGGCCCAGGACAGCTGAAGAGGAAGCAATGCCTCACCTGGGAAGACCAGATTTTTGTGTGATCCCTAAATTTCTACTAGTGCCTCTGTTCTCACAAGCGATGGCAAGCATATGGACCAGCTTCCCACTGGTTTACATCTCAGCCTCAGTGGCTGGAGGCCGGTGCCACTATAAGGAGTCTAGACTATCTCCAGTTCCACCTGCTAGTGGTGGGCTCCCAGATGGCTGCAGTCCCATTCTCATACATTCATAATGTGTAAGTGATGAAGTGGAACAGCAAACCATGGATAACCCTGAACCTGCATGTGCCCACAGTGTTCTCCACTCAGGGTGGTGATTTGGCAAAGGAACTTCAAAAACCTTACCAGTTGCTTCACACCTTGAGCAGCGGAGCGGGTGGCGTAGTAGTGAGAGATCAGCAGCATCGTTTCAAACTCTTCATGTGCTGGAGTGTTTGCTTCACTTGACTTTACTATGTTTTCACACTGAAGAAGCGAAAAGGAGAATGATTGACAACATGAGAGCATAAGGGCACTCTTCATCCCTTTGAATCCAGGGAAAAGTTGGGAGAGAAGGATCTGAAATATCCAGGCACCTCTGGGGACTAGGAAAGGGCTGGGCCTTGCGTCCTCTGAGTCCTACAGAGTGCTGAAGGGAGGAGGCTGTGGGAGACAGGGAGAACCAACAGCGCTGCAACAAGAGACAGCACTGGAAGCAGGGGTGAGTTCGGATGGACAAGGGATTTTGTTTGTGCCAGAGGTGGGTATTTGTGGGACAGAAACAGAGAAGAGGCAATCATGGGCTCTGGCTGAGGCATTTTGGGACAGGGAAGAAGGAGTAGAAGGCTCTAAGCATCACTGGGGAGATGGGGAGGACTCTTATTTTCCACACTCAGTAGTTCTCTGCTTTCCCCAGTTCCTTGCTCATCCAGGCTGCCAAATACGGGTGTAAGACAAAAAGTGGACACGTTGTGATAGGCTCCCTATCACACCGTAGCAGCAACACAGAGAGCTCCACAAGGGCCAATGTCCAGACCCACTTCTAGGATTTGGCCTTGAGTGCAGGGTCATCTTCACTGACTTCTCCTACCCAGCCATGTCCACTTCACAGGATCCTGTTCTACTGTCCACATTGTCACCTCTTTCCCTTTGGCTTGTGTTCTACAAATACTGCCCATGTCACCTGGTTAACAACTGGTTCTTCTTTCTCCCTTGCTAGGAGCCACCAGGATGTTGGAGGTTAACAGTCAGTGGTGGCCATGGCTCACACTCACCAGGCTGAAGAGAACATCACGCAGGTCAGCCCAGCTGGAGTAGGCCTCAGCACAATTCATGCCAGATGCATTCACCATCTCCAGAAAGAGACGCTTGTAAATGTTGAAATTCTGCAACAAAAAGGAGAGAAATCTTGAGAGAGCCTGATGGGGAGTCAGCGAGTGTCCGGAGCTGGAGGGGACAGGCTGAGGGAATGGCAGCTCCTGCAGCAGCACTGATGCAGATTGCTGGTTGCAAGGGGTGCTGCAGGATAAGGTAGGGAAACAGGGAAGAATGCTTCCTCCAGCCAGTGCTCTCAGAGAAGCAAACATGGTTCCTTTTGGATTTGGTAGTTAAGGTGTTCAAACAAAACACAAATACTCAGCTCCCTCCTGCTTCTTCCCTCTGGAGAACATAACAGGAGATTGCCTTTAGTCCTCTAGCTGAAGGCCCTCTGGTGAGAACACACAGCAGGGTTGAAGTGGCTTGGACATGCTGAACACCTTGCAATCCCAGTTCTGGACTGTAAGCCTGACTCACACAGCAGATCATAGCACACCCTGGCAACTCACATGAGGATGTCATGGTGTCTTCATTACCTGTGGATTGGCAGGTGCTCCATGGTGGACATACAAGCTCAAGGCTTTGTCCGCGCTGCCCTCCCGGATGAGGTGGCTTGCATACAGAGCTATATACTTGTGTAAGACTTTATAGTTCTGGAGAAGACGCACAGAAAGCAGTAGCATGAGATTCATCAACTGAACATTTGTCACTCAGTGGGGACAGTTTCAGATGTGTGCACACTCCCATACACCTGAGCCCCAAAGGGCAAGACCAAGTAATCAGAGACAGACTGCACAGCAGACCTGGTTTTGCTTTGGGCCCCTCCTTGACACCCTCCAAGGGCTCACACAGGCACTCACCTGCTTAGCTGCAACCTCCAGGCACTTCTCCCATTGCTCCTGTTCTGCATACAGATCCAAAGCAGCTATGACATCTATTCCCACCAGCTAGGGATGAAAACAACTATAAACTCACTGTGTAGGCAAGGTTTCCTACTAGCATCAAGGCAGGCATCAGCCCACCCGGGTCTTTTCGTCACATGCACATAGTCCCTCCCCCTCTATCGTATGGAAGCACAGAGCCAGTGTGACCCATTTGGCATGCAGATACCATGACTCACAGGCGCATACAGACCCCTCACCTATGGGCATATTCAGGCAAAAACTCCATTGGAAAAGCCCTAAGGATCTGCAGGGCTTTTCCTGACAGATCCTGACATCACTCCCTAGCTTGTGAGACATCCCAAATACTTACTGAATCTACCTTTCCTTGGTTCTTTAAATACTCCTTGTAACGCTGATCCACATACTCCTCTGACCTACCGGGCACAAAAAAACTTAATAGGCAGCAAGATTAGTAAGTGTCTTGCATCAGTGGAGATGCTGGGTTCAACTTTGTCTGCTATGGGAAAAAGAAGACTTATAGCTGTGCCATGTCTCTCTGGGCTGCTGCTGGGAGCTTAGGTAGAAGGGGGCAGAAAGGGTCTAGGCAACTCTTTGCAATACAATGTGTGAAGGAAGTGCATGCATAGGATTATGACAAGGGAAGGGAAGATAGGGATAGGGATCGGACAAAAGGGGATAACGATTTCCATGGGATGTGTGGTGTCAGAAAGGTAAACGGCTTGAGAACGGCAGCTGTGGAGAATGGGCCCTGTTGAGCCTGGGAAGGCCACTGCGAAGAGAAATCAGGGAACCTGGGGGCAGCAGGACAAGGGATCATCTGGGGCTGGGAGAGGGAGCAGGAAGAGTATAATTTGAGAAGTTCAGGGCGTACCTGGGGTCTAACTCCTTGGCCACATGCTTAGCTTTGCTCCATTCATCCCCTTCAATGAAGGCATCAATAGCTTCTTGGATGAGGTCTAAGCTGAGGTAGAGTTCAGCTGCCTGCAGGGCCAGAGACAGTCTCATGGAAGATGAAATCCCCAATGGCACCCTACAGCCCAGCACACAGCAACAACAGAAAGTCTCTTCCCAAAAGATAACCTCCCTTCTCTGCTTCCTGCCTCCTCCCAAGGTCCATCTATCTCCCACTATTCCAGGACTTGATCCCCTCCTTCCTTCTCCTTGAAGACTGTACTGCCTGACTCTGGATAGAGCCATCCACCCATTACCCCAGGATGTGACTTGGCCTCCTTCCCTTGGGTGGAGCTCTCCCTTCCTATGTCACTGCTTCTTCAGTAGTCTGGGGGCAGAAGCCAGCCCTCACCTCACTGTATTTCTTCATGGCCACCAGCTGAGGAGCCACAGTCCGTGCCACCTGCATGCTCTGTGACCGACCCAAGAATTTAATGGCCAACTCGGCAGCCTGTGAAGAGAAATTGTCAGTAACACAAGTGATAAAAGCTGTTCAAAGAGGGATGAAGCTGGGAAGAGCTCAATCCTAGCTAAAAGACTGAAAGTTAGAGGTGCTTGAACTATGGGTGAAGGGGGAAAGAAATGAGAGCACACTCCAGCAATTCAGAGCAGTGAAGCCCAGCTGCTTTCACACATGGGAGAAGATCAGACAAGGACATAATTGTTATTGAAGTCTGTACAAGGGCAACAGTATGAGTGAAGAGTACGAACAAGAACACATCCCAAAGGCTGGTGAACGTTGACCATAAGAAGAAGAAAGGGTGCTCATCTAGTCAAGGGCTAAGTCATAAACTCCAGCTCTTCGGTGCAGAGATGTGGGCACAAGGATGCTGGCACGCTGCTGGAAGTGGTGCCAGAGCAAGGATGTCAGTGCAGTGCAGGATAAGCACACAGTCCATAATGTCTCAAGAGAATGGCCATAAAGGCTTTCAGACCCTGCAGTCACTGGAGCCTGCAGATCCTCTCTTGTGCCCTGCAGTGACTGAGTTATCTCTGGGATGCACTACAGGTTGTAGGAGACAACAGAGCAGATGAAGGGAACCATAGCTCCTATCTGTACCTTCAGCAAGCACTTCTCCATCAGGGCACTGTTGCTGGGATCCCGCACCTTCAGATAGCAGTCCACTGCCCTGGCATGTTCCCCAGCCTGCTCCCACTCCCGTGCCTGGTCCAGCAGCCCTTCTGTTCCACTGTAGGGAGGAATGCAGACTGTGAGAAAGATTGGGATGCTGCCACAGAGATCCTGTACACAGTGTGTAGGGCATGGGCAGGGAGGTGCACAGCAGTGCTAAGACAGGGACCTCAGAGGGAGCTGAGCATGTGACAAGGAATGCACACAGCCAAGGCTGAGGAGAGAACTGATAAAGGACCCTGGGGAGATGCATCTGCAGTACAGGAGACCTTGGAGATCTGTAAGTGGTAAGAAGACATCTGGGAAACCTTGGACGGCAAGAATAAGCCTGGAGTCTCCCAGAGCAGGGAGGAAAGATGTTAGGAAACCTATGCAGCAAGAAGTCCTGAGTCCTCAAAAAGGAAACAACTGAATGTCAGGGATCCCATAAGGCTATGTCTGTAAGGCATCAGCACAATGGCCTAGTGAAAGAGTTCCCTGTAGTGAAACTGTTCCCTGTAGCCTGACCACGGCATTCCTTACTTGGAGCCCTTCTTGACAGCCTCCCTGCTGCACTCCTCCTGTAACTCTTCTAGCAAACTAGGCACGTATTCCTTGCAGATCCTCAGAGCCTTGCTCCACATGCCAGCTTCCTGCACAAGCACAACAGGGAGGAGAAATTTTCACCAGTTCACCAGGATCCCCCACTCCTGGCATCACGTAACACATCTAGCCTCTCGTATCATCTTGCCACTGGAAGAAACAACCACAGCAGCATAACCAATTCTTTCCTCCCCCCAAAATGGCACCGGTGCCTATCCATTCACCCAAGTTACCTCAGAGGAAAGTGCTCATCCATCCTAGCTACCTCTGTGGAATGGGCACTTAGTCTCCAAATGCACATACTTGTGCTACCCCTAAGAGCCATCCATATTCTGGTAGGATCTTTCCTCCTAGAGCTGTGAGGGAGCTAAGTTATGTTGTGAAATCTCTACCAGTTCAGTCTTCTAAGAATAGGCCAAAATTAAGTTCCACTAGGAACCACTGAAATGGTTTCTCTTTGGCTACTAAGCTGACAGGGAGAGCTGGGAGATGGATTTCACTCCTCCATCCAAATTGGGTTCTTGTCCAGTGAGGAAGGCAATAATGTTGCTACAGACTACGCTCACCTTGTAGTACTTTACAGCCAGCTCAGGTCTCTGTGCTCTCAAGAGGAAGGCCTCTGCTTTCTGGAACTCTCTCTGCTCAAAAGCAAAACGTGCCTGTCCCACAAGCACATCAGCCACACTGTCTGGGTCATAAGCCTCAGCCACACGCTGTGCAGCATCCCAGTTCTGGTTATGCACAAACCTAGGGGAATCAACATGAGATGTAACAAGACAGATGGCAAGGAGCAGCCCAGTGCTGGAGAAACAATCAGGCTGGTATCATACAGTGAGAGGAGATGCAACAGGCCAGGATGGGGAAGGATACATACATCAGCACTGCCTCCTTGGGTTTACCAGCTTTAATAAATTCTGCTTCAGCCTCTTCAAATTTGCCCTAGGAGAAAGGAAAGAATTTGCTTGCATACCTTCCTGTCCTGATACCATTGCATGACCTCCTCTACTCACCATGAGGCAGAGAGGATTTATGAAACAAAGATATGTGTAATTGTGGAGCCTTTTGGGTGAGTAGTGACTGCAGCCATAAAAGTGCCTGCTGCAGCAGCCCTTAAGGACAACTGTTCAATTACCTGAGTGACCAGAGAACTCCCACCTATTCCAGAGGGTAAAATTACCTCATCTTCTAGGAACATGGCATATTTCAAGTGTATTTCAGGCATCTTCTGCTTCATGGAGAGGCGCGCGAGTTCAAAAGCAAATTCAAAGACCCTGAAATGAAAGAGAAAATGGAGTGAGAGCAGGGCTATGTGCTGTGAGTGCTTACCTTCATCACCAGCAAGACAACAGCAAGAAATTAAGTAGAGCACAAGACAGTGGGAGAGGAGAACAGGGAATGCAAAAGGTCCCAAATGAATGGGCAATGCCCATTCCTCTAGAGAACAGCAGCTTTTAGAGCCCTCACTAAGGAAATTCAGCTCCTGCACACTTGCTATTACTGACAGAGGCCCTCGGTTCAACCCTAAGGGAAGGTCAAAAGACTCCCTCAGAGCCTAGCAATGTGGGAGAGCTAGGGAAGAGCAGCAGTGAATGGCAGTGCAGTTGGATGGCTGGCCTGGTGCAGAGTAGGGCACAACTCTTCTGGCAAGCAATTAACTTGAGTACAGTGACATGAGGAAAACCTCCTCCTGTGTTCAGAGGCTCTCTCATGGACCTCCTGCTGAGGTTAGAGGGTAAACTGCTTTTGCCTGCCCAGCTCTGACTTGACATCTGAGAGACTAACAGGTGGACAGAAAGCGGGATGAGTTAAGGAAAAGGAATGCCTGTGTGAAGAAGTGGGGTGGGAAGACATGCCATATCCTGGACCTGTAACTATCACGTGCATACAGTTATCTTGGGCCACCCCTTTTTTCTCAGGTCAGGCAGCTGGGAGAGAGGTGCTGGGCTGATGGACCTGCTTACCCGCTGTTTACTGCATGATCAATGGCCATCTCCAGAAGTCCAAATTTACTGAGGAGTTTCACAGCTGCCTCTCCACCCAGGCTCTTTGCCCACATATAGGCCACTTGTTTATAGGAGTTGGCTCCCCCATGTGCCTTGGCCACCTATCCAAAGCAAAGAAAGCAGAACAGCCTAATGAATCCATTTTGTCTTCAGTGGGCTGAGCCAGGACTCCCCTTTCACATGATGCCTGTCATCATGAGGGAGCACCAAAACCAACTGTTCTCTCCTGAGGAACCCTTCTGTAGCCACCACTGGACTAGGGAGAGTGAGATAAAGGCTTATATGGCAGAGTAGAAAAGAGACTGCTGCCTCCTCAGCATGGCCCACGCTACTATTAGGTCAGCAGAAGTGAGCACTGGAAATCTGTGTCCACACTGGAGGGGAGGGGTATTGGGGGTGGGTTGAGGGCTGCTACAGAGTGGCTATGGGTAGAGCAATACTTCTGAGGTACAACACGGTGCAGCAGTTAGGAGCAGAGCAGCAACTGGAGGAAGGCAGTCCTGCAGAGCTGCTAGGGGTCAAGCCCTGCTTTTGGGGTGCAATGCTGCAGAGAGCAGGCATAAGGGCCTTCAGTGCTGTGCCACATGCTGAAGCTAGGTAGTGTATGCCAAGTGTTCAAATTTTGCAGTGAACAGAGACAGAGCAGTTCCTACCAGGATCCTGCAGTCAAAGCCTGATCCTTGCACAGTGGAATAGCTGTGAAATGATTGTTACCCTGTAAGCTTCTTCCCACATGTCATTCACTCTGTACATGTTTACTGCAGCCTTCCAGTCCTTAGCTTCTAGGTAGTGATACTCAGCCTCCTGTAAGTGTCCCTCTGCCTCCAGCTCCTGCAATTAGAGACAATGAGTTAGGGACACTCTTGCCCCTGCTTGGCCTCGTCAATCCCCTGCCATGAGATGCACTCACCTTGCCCAGGTGTAGGTGAGTGTCACTGAGTAGGTTCTTGTGGTACTTGGCTACTAGGCAAACCATCTCATGATACATCTTACAGTTCTTGTACATGGCAATGGCCAAATCAGGTTCATTCACAGTGATATACAGCCTGGGAACACAAGCACATTCAATAGCTCAGTGAGGACATGACCAGTCCCTGCAATTTCTGGGTCCTGCCCAGCTGGAGCAAGGTCCTGGGCACACTGCTAAAAGGCATGGCTGGTGTGCTGCATGACTGTGGTGGGCTAGAAGGCTTAACACTGCTCAGATAGAACCCTTCTTTTTGCCACCATCAGCTGCAGTAGGGTAAAGTTATTCCCTCTGTTCACACTTGTCACCCTGAGCTCTAACTTGGAGGGAACCTCTGGGCTTCTGTGACCTCTTCTCATCTTGGCCTCCAGCATGAACCTGTCAGTCCCGTTGGAATAGTAACATGGCAATGTCAGCTCAGCTGAATCATACAGGCCATCCAAAAGATTAAATCTAATGTGACCTCACCGGCCCCCTTTCATGTAGTGGGCATCCTTGAAATCAGGTATCATAGCATCAGATACACAGCTGTGTTTGACCCTGTATCTGCTAACCTTATTGTGTTGTTATTAAGCTAGAACTGACAACATTAGTAACCTGGATAGGAAATGCTACACTTTTCATATCATCAGCTGACCATGACAGGTCAGATGTAGCACTCTGCAGTGGGAAAAAGCCTTGCCATGTTTCCTCTACTACATGAGACAGCTGCACCTCACCTGAACCTCCTTTCTGTCCTGGTGGACAAAGATGCATTAACAGTCAGTGACTTCTCTTCCTTTGAACTCTGAAATATTAGCTCTAGGTCTCCACATACAGAGAAAGTACCTCTGACCTTTCCAACCCCCAGTTCCAAACTCTGCTCCCGCCAGGAGTGCTCTACTCCTCGCTAGAGCCATTTTTTCAGGGCTCAGTCTTGGACTAGTACCAAGGAAGATGCTCACCTCTCTGCTTCTTTGTACTTGCCCTGCTTCTCCATCTCCTGGGCCTGGGTTATATAGAGCACAGACACATCTTCCTGACTCATACACTTGACTGCCAGCTGCCAAAAGGAACACACATGGGAGAAACTACAGCACACTGCACAGCAATTTCTTCCTACATGGTGGTGAAGAAGGTGGTGAAAACCAATTTCCTTCCCATTACAAACAGGCATACATGCTGTATGCTCTGCAGAGAATGGGCAGTCATTTGTCACTGTGATCAAAGCACACAGGACCAACCCCCTTGGAGAGGGCTTTTGGTGCCACAGGTGCACCCACATGAGGCTGCTGAAGTAAAGAACACACAGGCAGGATGTTAATACCAGGAACTGATTTCTTGGTGACTACTGGATGGCCTCACATTCATCCTTTGGGAAGAGTGCTTGTTGATCAGGTGTTGGTGCACAAGGCACCACTACCTCCCAATGAAAGGCATCTCACCAAGTGGGGTGAGGTCACCAGAAGCTTTGACTTCTGACTCTACCTTGTGAGCCTGTTCCCAGAGCCCAGCCTGTGTGTACATGTCAATGGCATCCTTGGTCTGGTCTCCTTTGATGTACAGCTCCTCTGCAACCTGCAGGGAAATGACCACACTCAGAAGTCCTAAGGGACACACAAAGCATCAACGATTGTGGTCTGTGACCTCACCTGATACTCCTGTAAAGCCGCATAGTGCTGGGCAATTTTGGGGTAATATTTGGCTGCTGTCTCTTTGTCCTGCAAGTCCAAAATGTAGATGGCCTTCTTCCACTGCCGGGCTCCCAAGGCTGCTTCAATGGCCTTAATTGAGCACCTAGCATTAAAATCAGAACTCTTTACAGCCAGCCAACAGCCAATCTCCTCCAGCTGAGTTAAGCCAAGGAGACCAAAGTGGTCTGCTGCTTAATTCTTCTTCCTGGGTTAGAGCAGCAAAAAGGATCTGAGTAACTGGCAAAGCTAAGGGGAAAGAATGAAGAACTAGAACAGCAGGAAAGAGTAATCAGGGCTGAAAGACCTTGGGAGAGATGCAGGAAGACATCCATAGTGCCATAGGGGCCAGCAGAGACTGCACATAAGCACCGATGGCACTGGCAAAGCGGGGTTGAGGGAGCTTACTCAGGCAAAACGCTCTGCTGATTTAAGCAAATCCTATCAACTTCATAACATGCTACTGGTTATACATCCACCACCTGTCCCCACCTGGCTTCAATATAATGGTTAATAGCAGCATCCAGCTGTTTCTGCTGCACCAGATGGTCTCCCCAGGCCTCCTCCAGCTTCACAACTTCCCCGGGAAATGCCAGGCGAGCCAGCTCCACTGCTGTAAGGGGACATGAGAGCTGTGGTGTTGAATCCATCAAGTAAGCAGAGCTGTGAGGCAAATAATAGGGCTTGGATGTCGCACAGTGGGAGTGGAATGGTGATTGTCTAATCCACTCCAGCCCCAATGGGCTACTCAGCAATCCGGACCCTGTGGAGAACTGGACCAAATCCATGCTGGTGCAGTGAGCATGATCTAGGCCTTGGGAACAGGATCAGCATGATCTAGGCCTTGCTATTCTGGGACTGTGCGTGTAGGTACAACTATGTGAAAATACATACATTGAATGAGATGATACGTGGAAACTACAGAGCATCTAGGCATCTCTGGGCTCCAGGGCAATAGTTTATGTTGCCACCAGGCCAGAGTACTTGGCTCCTGGTGGGGATGGATGGGGGGAGGAACATGTTTAGCACAGTACCTTTCAGAAAAGCACTGCCCTTGCAATAGCACTCCAGAGCCCTCCGTGAGTTCCCAACCTTCTCAAGCAGGTCTCCAGCCTAATGACAAATACAAGCTGCCAGTTTCCAGAGGCACTATCTCCCCACACCACAACGTACCCTACCAGTCCCAAGTACAGAGCTTGTCAGTCCTGCCACACAGACTGCTCTATTAGCTATGCCTTCCCCACTAACCAAGAACATGATCGTAAAGGGAACTTGTAGGAAAGACTGCATGTGCTGAGAACACTGCTCTCTCTGCTGATCAACATACCCAAAGTGTTTCTCTGGGGCACCATCTCCTAACAAGATAAGAGTTTTTGAGACAACCTCCCTTCTCTGCACAGTGGCTGGTGCAGCAACAGCCTCTCTATGACCATGGCCCTAATGTGACAGATTAAAAAATGGTTACCCATTTTTTGTGTTATTAGACACAGAGAACAATCGCTTCCATTCTCTGTGATATTCAGGGTTCTACAGATTGTCTCATAACCCTCTCTGTTCTTTTTCCTTAGCTTTTCCATTTAGAGTATCCTATTTTCGCAAAGGCCTCCTTGACTATTACTGAACTCAGCTGATGTTGCCGATGAGTTGGAATCTTCTTCCCAGCTAGTTCTAGACCTCATCCATGTATAATGCATGCAGTTAGGATTTCCTCCCAATTATCAACACAGAATTACCTCTGCTACTTTCCAGCTCAGTCCCCCTGTATCTCACAGATGCAGAGGATGGGTAAGAGCTTTGATACGACTACGAAGAAAGCCCAGTGGGGTGCCACTCACCTGTTCATACAGTTCACCTCTGATCAGTGCCATGGAGACCTTATTGATGATATCCCCATTGGTAAGAAGCTCATCCCTGCTCATGGCCAGGCGTGCTGCTTTGGCTGGCAGCCCTGCCCGCAGGTATAAGCTGATGGCTGCCAGGTAGTCGCCCTGTCCCTCTTGGACCTCCCCAGCCTTCTCTTCCTGCTGGGTATCCAGCAGCCACTGGTAGTAATCCCGACGCAACTTATCCAGCATTGGGTGCCCCTGTTGAGAAATGCAGCATTGGTTGACTTAGGCAAGGCAAGATGTTGTCCTGCTCATCCTGCAACCTCTGAACAGCTAGCTGATGGCACCAGACCTCTTGCTGTCCAGTTAGCACAAACCACAATGACAACCCTGTGTACTACTGCATCACCTTTCTTTTTTGAAGCCCCAGATACTCCTAAACCAATTTCAGTAGCTTTTCTCCCTCACTATTCACCAAGGTCCATACTCACATCAGTGCAACCTTCCCTTCTGCTTGGAGCCTCTCCAAGCGGAAGTGAGGCAGGTGGAGAGAACCCAGTCTGGAGAGAACCAGAATCCTGATAGGGCAGGTGGAGAGAACCCAGACCTTGAATGGACTCCCAACCAGAAGACTTCTCAAGCAAGCCCAGCCCACAGTCCAGTGCAACTGTATTCCATACCTTGGCCTCAGCAACCACAATGCATTCATCCCACATGTGCAGCTCCTGGTACATGTCCATGGCCTCCTCTGTGGCATTCTGTGTCAGAGAGCAAAGTGTCAACCTGAAGGCTCCATTTAGCAGGCACATTGCCATTGAGCTCTCATAGAGGGCAGGGTTAGGTGTGCCGAGAACACTTGAAAAGGTGTACCATCTCCTTTACAAAGATATATATCCTCCTTTACCCTTTTTATGCACCTCAGGGCAATCCTACACCTTGAAACAAGAAATACCCTCTTCTGTTTCAAGGAAAAAACTCTTCTCCCAGGAATGAACAATCTCTTCGTTTTCCCTTTCACACCAGGGCACAAACCTCCCTGCCCAGAAATAAATGATGCCTTTTCTGCTCCTTGTTCCTTTTACTCACTTGCTCCAGGAAGATCATTTCTGCCAGCTTGTAGTTCTTGTCTAGCATGGCCAAGCGGGCTCGCACCAGATAATGGTCTGTACCATCCCCACCCTGCAGACAACATCAATTAGCTCACTCAGTTTGCTGAGTGAAAGAATGGGCTCTGGAATGATATAAGGGAGGTGATTGCAGGTGGGGTCTGTGTAATTACAGAAACAAAAGAAGACAGATGAGAATCATAGAAGTGACAGGACAGGAGCAGCATAGAATGACTAGCCAGAAGAGGGACCTGGCAGGCATGGATGAAGGATTATGTCAGCAGTTTCTATACAACTAAGTACTGGTCTGTAGTAGGATACTGACGAGCATGGACACAGAAGACAATGTGTATGCAAGTGTTTACAGGAAAGCAACTGCCCTGCACAACAGAAGTTTGACTTACATGCTCTTGAGCTGCCTGGTCAGCAATGGTACTGGTTTCATGCAGAAATTGAGCCTTTGCCATGTTGCCCAGAGCTGCAAAGCACCTGGAAAGAGCACAGCAGTTAGTCAATAAGTGGGCTTTGTTGCACACTTTTAGTCCCAGAGAAGAAAATCAGAACCTGGGCAGCAGACCCAGCTCTGCAAACTGGAGAGGTGGGGTAGCCCTGCTTCAAGAGAAGGATTTTGGCAAGATCCATGTTAAAATGTGCCCCTAGCCCTGCTCCACGGGAGAAGCCACAAACATGACCAGGGCTCCTGCTTCACTTCACCAGGCTTCAGAGATGCACTGAGCTTGTCCATGTCTGCCAGCTCCCTGAAGCCTCGCTATATACTGCATTTGGTTGCCATGAGCAAAAATTTATGCTACAGAGTGATGTCCTCCTGACCTCAGTTCTAGCATTACTGTCTAGGATGAAAGGGCAAAGTCATTGCCTGAAAGAAAGAACACTTAATTCTCCAGTACAGTGAATATTCCAGAACCATAGTTTCTCTGAGGGATTCAGCAAAGAGAGTGTTTTAGCCTTAAAGATGTTATAGCTTCTTTTTGTACCTCTTTGCAATGTGCAGCTGTCTAGCTTCCAAAGCCAGTCTGCTTAGAGTCTTCCACATGGCTTCAGTCTCTGCAGACATTTCCAGTGTCTCCAAAAATGCTGTAGCCCTTGAGACAGAGAGATTTGCAGACTTTCAGTAGCAGAATAGAAGAGCTCTCTGAGGAAAGTCCTAGGCTGAGACAGGAGTTTCCTAGCAAGAGTTACACTGAAAACAAAGCAAGTTGGGTGTGACCAGTTCTGAAAAGGACTGTTTAACGCAGGGCTTGACATATCACGGAAAAATTCAGAGATCTAGATCCCTGCCTGGGCTACTTAGAGGCATATGCTCTGCTACAGGCACTGTGGGGCAAGTCCAAAGTGTTGTGTCTGAAGCAAGTCCCTGGTGCAAAGAAGTCTCTCAAGTGGTAACAGTTCTATGAACATGTGAATTCTATTCGCTGGTCAATTTTAAAGCCCTATAACAATGTCAGCAGTGCTCAGGTGTCTGCCTTGACTGCTTCAGGCAGTTTTCACTCTGCACAGCTCCTGAATGTTTCCATGACACTAACACCATCCCTGGAGGGGCAGCAGTAAAAGCACCTGAGTACCACTTCACATCTGGCTGCTAATGAAGACACACTTATTCACTACAGTTAAGTGAAAACTGCCTTCAGTGAATTTCTGTTAGTGCCAATGGGACCAGACTGGTCAGTTTCTTGTGCCCCTGAGTTTGAAAACACAGAGATGTGAGGATGAAAAGGCTGAATATTCAGTCCTGAAGGACTCTGCTGCACATTATAACTAGACCTGGCACCAACATCGTGCTCAGAGTCTGAACTTGAACTCTGTATGGAAAGCTCTGCTGCTGTAGTTCATGAATTGCTGACTCTCAGATGTCTGTTATATGAAGTGGGCTACCTGCTGTCACCATGTGGTCTATCTAGCACTTACCTGTGATAATCCCCATCATCAATGGCAGTTCCAAACTCTATGAGGCCTTCGTCCAGGGTGTAGGACACAGTGTTCACTCCTTCAGATACTATCACTTCAGTCTTTCCATTATTCCGTTCCAAGTCTACGATATCCCCCTGGAAAGAGAACCAGCTATCAACACTCCCATGTCTTCCTAAAGTATGCAGGGTAGCAGGAATGTGAGGACAGCACTGCAACAGCTCTGCTGATTTAAAGTTCTGCTGAATGACCTCTCACTGAGCAGCTCCTTGCTATATTAACTATGTCCATCTTCTGCCAGAAGTGCCTGTCACAAAGTTGACAGATGAGCTCATATTTTGTCCAGAAGAAACTTGCGGTTCCCTTCGGTCTCCTTGTCTCCTTTCTGCAATGCCATCCTGACTATTCCCACGCACATGAGCAAGAAGTAATAGAAACTGCTGGAGGTAATCCAAGTCTCCAGAGTTTTACCTTCAGAGGAAACATGGTGACTCGCTCTGGAGCATCAATGTTATACCAAATGCAGAGGCTGTTTCTGTTCTGAGCCACCACCACATCACTGCCTGGGACCCACTGCACATAGGAGCAATAGTTCAAAATGGTAGTCTTGGTGCTGCTTTCAATGTCATAGAGATGCAACTAGAGAGGGGGAAGAGGAGAAAAAGGCTCAGCTGAACTCATAGCTGGACTCCTAGCTCACATAAACATCATAGGAATGTCTGAGCAAGCATCTTGTAAACATATTACCAACTAGGTATCATAATTGTTCCAACATATGTAGTCCAAACTCCCACACTGTTATTTACACACATTACTATCCAAGACTTATGACCCTTTTTAACCCTTGCAGTATTTTAAGCAGCATGCTCAAATCCTGCCGTCTTTGCTGCTAGGCATGTATGTATATAAACCAGAATATGCTTTGTGCTTCTTCAGTTCCCTCTCAGTTGCAGAGCTGGAACAGGAGAATGGTCTCTTAAGTCCTTCATGCAAACAAACTGGGGGATGAAGAAGGGTCTTCCTCAGCAGTTCTGGGCTGAACTGTCCATCCTAGGTAGAGTCCTATCGCAAGAACTGCTGCCAATAAGATGGGAGGGTGTTTGTAGAATACACTGCCCTGAAACAAACCTGACAATTTGGAAGGTGTAACCTGACACATGGCATAACAAAGACGTGTAATGTCTTGTAACTTAAAAGTCCTAGACTGTCTCTGCTCCTTGTCATAATGGTCCTCACCTAGCAAAGGTGAGAAAAAGAAGAGAGAATTGTGCTAGTCTTATGACATACCAGTCAAAAGAGAACAAGAAAATCTGTATCAGTCTGTACCAAACTGGCTGGAGAAAATGTACAGACATAACTTAGGAGAATCATGGTACTGCCTGGCTTAGGCTGGTGGCAATATTTAGTACAGGACCTGTCTATGTAACCTCTTGAGAGGCCTGAAAAGGAGGCAGAAGAAGCAACAGAAATCTTGAGATGCCACTGCCTCTTGTTGAGGCAGTATATTAGAGGACCCAAAGATAAACTGAACAAGACCGCAGAAATAAATATAAAAAGATATATTGCTGGGAAAGTTCTCTCTTCTCACATAATAGGACATATACAGCTTTGTGGAAATGTACACTTACAAACAGAAGCCTGTTTCAGCTGGAATCACAAAGTACTTGTAGGAGTCCTTGTTCTGTGATAACCCAGAACCAGAACTACAGTCTTTGTGCAAGAAAGACTACCTCCAGCAAGCTCCTGTGAGAGAAGTCTGTGGTAAAGAGTTTGCGAGGTGGCAGATACATACACTGCAATCTTTCACTACAAAGTTGAGCACTCTAGCTGCTAGCTGGTAAGCTTGGCAGCAATGAATCAGCCTGTGTGTGAGTGATAACAAGCAGACAGATAATTAATTGGAGATCTGTATTCCAAGGCAAGAAGATATCTTTGTATCCCCTACGACCTAGGATGCAATCTTATGGGTCAAGCTGCCAAAAATGACAAAGGAGGAGCAGCTCAATGAAGAAGCCTGGGGTTACTATCTGAAATTTGAGGGGTGAATTCAGAGTTTCTTCTGAGATGAGGCTGAGAAAGTTCTCAGGGATTTTAACACATAGGCATGTATGATCATAATACTTCACCCATCCTTGGACTAAGGAAAGAGATACAGCCAAAGTGGAAATACTCTACTGCATACTGACAGCCCCCAATGGAATCTGAACTCTGGAGCAACTAGAAACATCTTGTGATGAGCTGCAGTGCTGTAGCTGGGGGCTGCACAGCACCTGGGACACCTGCATAGAGATTCTGATGTGAATTACACCATTGTCAAGAAAGTCATATTCTCTTCTCAGGATGCTCTTGAGACAAGAGGAGCAAATGAATTCAAGCAGTCAAGGAGCCTTACATTCATAGCAGTGAAGAAGACTTGACCGTGAACTGAGTGGAACTGTAATACACTTGATAAATGCATCCTGCCTGCTGCAGTGAGCTTCTTCAGCTGTACCTGTACAATTAAACCTAACACGGCTAAGATGTGAGGTGAGTACCTACACATCATAATCTGTAGTGTGAAACCATTACCCTGATTTTGGGCATAGTTTTGTCCTGGACTTACTCTCTCAGACAACATTCAGTCATGGTCTGGCAATCAGCACAAGCCAAGGGCTATGCCAAACAAGATATCTGGTTGTGACTATGCTGTTTTAGAGAATTAGAGAGTTCATCTTAGAGACATAAGCCGAGCTGTTGCAGAGAACACCTTTTTTATATGTACATGTTTAAGTGCAACATTAGGGTCCTCATCCTGAGATTAAACCATGACACCCACTTGTCTCCATCTCACAGCAGAAGAGCCTATGATTTTCATTTTCAAGTGTGATGAGATGAAGCAAGATGTCTAGTAACTAACTTCAGGATTAGCTGTAATTCAAGACAAACATGCAATGCTGCCAGCTCATGTAATCTGAACATGGTCTATCTTTCTCAAAGAGGTGGTCAAAAAATCATGAGTGCTTCATATGTGTTTTTCACCTCCATCCCTCCATTCAGGCACATCTGTCTTTACCTCTCCCCAGGCATGCCATATTGTCACACTCCCCCGATGCTCCTGCCTCACCCTCATCTTCTTGTCCCTGAAGAGTAGTTTGTGGCCTGTTTCATTCAGCTCCAGCCAATCAATCTTGCTGTCATGGCTGATGGTACCAGCATTGTAGCCACCAACAAGGTCCACTTGGGAAGGAAAGAAAGGAAACAGTGTAAGTACCTAATGTATCTCAAAGTGCAGAACATTCAGTGCTGTCCTGTGGGGATTGTGTGCCTGGGACCTAATTAGGGCAGGACCCCCTGCAAACTGCAGCGACATTTTATGTTGTTGCCTTATCAACAGCAGTAGCTCCTTCCACCCTTCTGTGAGCATGCACAGATCACAGGCAATGCAGGCAGCAATATCATCATGCTGAACTGCACAGAATCTCAGGTCCAGGGCACAGTTACAGCCCCCCCACAGCTGTGTCCACAGCAGGCAGCCAACCTGCCAAAAGCAGGACAGCCTAGTCTCTAGTGGTCTGCAGCCAGGCAGAGTGAATGCAAAGGAGGCCTTCAGGAATCTGCTGCTTGGTAGAGTGAATGCAAAGACGACCTTCAGGGATATGCTGCCTAGCACAGAAAATGCAAAGGAATCAGGAAGGCTGGCAAATAAAGAGGAGGGAAGTTTATATTCACCTGTTGCTATAGTCTTGATGTCTATCAGATAAGCCAGTCGCTTGTTCTCCTCCACGCCTCTCTGCTGTCTCTCATTGATACGGACACTATTTTGAAGGCAATGATGACTGTTACCTTTATTACTCTCTAAATTCACAGGACTGAATAATATAGTCCCTACCAGATTTACCTGCATTTTCCCCAGCACATGGGGCCTCCTGCAGTTCTCTGACCTCTGACTCTTGCACAGTACCTACAGCTGCCTCAAGTGAGAACAAACCTTTCTGATTCATGGCTTCACTCTGGAAGCTGCCCCTCTGGAACCAGGGTCCCCGACAGCAAGTTAGTTACACTGCTCCACCTCTGAGCAGCTCATCATCCTCCCTTTTCTCGAATCAGAAAATTGAGTATGGTATTTCAGAGGGACAGAGGAGGTCTTGCGGTATCTTGATTCCCTGATAATGCTGTACAAGGACCAGCTTGATGCAGAGATGCTTGTAATGCACAAGAGGTCCCTCTTCAGCAATAGCCAAGTCAGGCTCCAATAAGCATGTATCAGAGGAAAATGGGCTCTTGTACTTCTAAAACTTTACAACCACTAAATGTAACTGAGCAATTAAACCCCACCACTGGTCACTGTCAGAAGCAGATTACTCAGGTCTGCGTTCTACAGAGTGGGACAATTCCAAGTGTATATATCTGAGGTCAGTCTCACAAAATGCTTGTACTGGCCACACAGGTAGGTGTAACACTTACCTGATAAGATGAGGGCTCATGAATTCTGTGCGGACAGACCCCAGGATGTCATTGCTTCCATATTCCACCAGTGTCAGCTCTCCAGTGTTAAAGATCATGCAGACCTGAAGGTGAGAAGGGAATACACATTTACAGAAAATCTAGGTAAGCACACATACCAATGAGGTGTGCAGAAAAGAACTTTGCTGCACACAAGTCTAAACTCAAACCCCCTGGGATGAGTAAGGAATTGTCCCTGGCTTCTCGCTGTGACTGACAACTTTTCCTCAGGATTGGGGATTTTAGTTCTGGACCTATCAGTCCTTCAGGAGCCAAGCTATGACCCTGTACCTCTAACATCCTGTCTGGCTGTTGCTCTTTTATTGCTCCTCTCTCCTATAGGGTTATGATTTATATAACTTGACAGTCCACGCACTGAGTTTGTTCTGTACCTCGCATGTGGAAAAGACAAGTATGGGGAGGAAGCAGATCAGGATCTGCATGGAGAGGGTAAGTCCAGGAAACTGCTGAGAAACAGGATTTCCCAGAAGTGCAGTTGGCACTTTTTCTGCTGGTGCACACACAGCTTTACTCACCATTCATGGGTAACACCCTGTCCCATCCAACTTACATTCTCGTTGTCGAAGGAAAACTTCTCATTGCCTCCAGATCCTTGCCAGGCTACCTACAAAGCAAGGGCATGGAGTGAGCAAATGCCAGGCTGACAGCTCCTGCAGGGTTGCAGGCATTGTGGTCCACTGTCCAGCTCTCAAGTCCCACAACAGATAGCAAGAATTACACTGCAGAAGGGGTCATGTTCCAGCACTTCAGCTGTCAAGACTGTTGTTCAGTCATTCCCAGCTTGCAAGTTTCTCAGTTCTCTCTCCCTTTTTTAACCTCTGCTTCAAACTCCTGTTCTCTTTGTGTAATATCTTATTGCCTTCTGGACAAGAGGGTTTTATGTGACCAATGTACTCCCTCTAGCCTATGCTTTCACAGGCACTTCTCCACCTTCCTCAGATTAACTTTATTATAAAAAGCACCCTCAACAACCCCTTTCCCTCCATAAATCTCCATAGAATCAGTGATACCATTTGTGGGGGCAGAATCTCCACATCTCACCTTCTTTTCTGGGGTCATGTTATCAATGACTGCTCAGCATAATGCCAGTGGGGGACTAACTGATTTGGAATTTGAGAAGAGCACTGGATAATACAACAGTTACTGTGATGACAACAGGCAAGTGGTCAGAGAGGCAGAAAACTGAAAGCCAAGGCTGCAACTGTTCTCTTCCCTCCTTGAGCAAGAGCTCCAAGTCACTGCTTCAACAAACTCTAGTGAGACAGAAAGATGGTAAATGGACTACTTAACCTCATTCTTTATAAGAAGTGAGTATAATGCAGTGAGTATAGCTGTGCAACTGAAAGAAAAACTCCTCTGTGCAGTATGATGTAGAGAAACCTGAGAGATTTAGTCTCACCAGATTTTCAGATGGATTACCTAGTATCAGTGTCCTCCAACTCAAATCTGTAGTCAGGAGCTCCTGCTCCCAGCTACACTGATTAGCACACCGTTAGACTGATTAAAAGTATGTAATGCCTGTGTGAACAGAGCAAATACGTTCTGAAGCCTATTTAATACTTTTATTGGGCACTAACCTACTGCCCATGTTCTCCAGGCTTGGCACACAGGCTCAGCACTCAGTGCATTGTGAGGCTCAGGGTATGAACAGTTTTGTATGAATTGTTTAGTATCAGAAATGATACTGGCATAAGCTGCAGCACTGCAGTCATGAATGTTTTTTGTTTGGTTGGTTTGCTTTTGGTTGTTTGGTTTTGGGTTTGTTTGTTCGTTTCCGGGTTTTTTTTGGCTTCTTCAGTCTGGAGAAGGGAAGGCTTAAGAGATCTCTAATAAGGTGATGCCAGGCTTTTCTTTTGGCAGATGCACAATGAAAGTGTGAGAAACAGTCATAATTAAAACAACGATTCCACAAGACTTAGCAAAAAAGCTTTCCCCCATGAGGACATAATAAAAGCATTGGAACCTGAATTATTCTATGGTTCTTTGAAAATAGATGTATTGTTCCATACAGAAAACACATCCTTTGAGTTACAAAGTCAAGCATTTGACACTCAAGAAATGCCACAGATTTTCCAGTACCTCACTGAGCTTGTTAGAGCTGATGTCACCCAGCAATAATGTGTCTGAGGTATGGGCCACCAGATATCTGTCTTTCCCTAAGATCTTCACCTCATCAATCTCATAACCATACTGGGATTTCAACACAACTCCAGTTCCTGTTGAAAGGTTCTTCACAATGACCTAGAGAAAGTCAGAAAAAGCAATATGAGGCCATGCACAAAGGAAGAAGATATACACTTCTTGCCCCATGGAAGATTATGCAACAGGTGATACTTGGGCATTAGGTGTCTCCTCACATCATTTCACTCTGCTTTTTAAAGAAACCTTACCATTCCTTTTTATGGGATGACAACGGTAGTAGAAGCGTGGGATTCTCACTTCTGCCGTTTAGAAGTTTCTAGCCCAACTGGAGGACTATGCAGGCCCCTGAGGATGAGCCACCCTCCGAGAGTTCTGCTTTCTTTCCCCTGACCACAAAGGAGTGCCTAGACTGCTAGCTCATCCTTACTGCCTGATTTTGAATGAAGTTGGCTGAAATCAAACCACTTAAGGAACCTGCATTTGGCATGGAGGTATCCCACACAAATTCACAAGCCAGGAAATAAACTCCATTGTCTTTGCTCCTAGCCAATTTCCACCCAGCCTTGACTCTGTCCCTGGAATATACCCTAAGTCTTTTCCAGCAAGTTGGTATGAACAGACCATAGCTGCAGAACTCCAAACATGTCTAGTTTTAGCAAGCATCCCATTTTCATCAAGGGACATGACCTTACTAGATATACTCTTACCTGGCTTGGTCCCACATGTGTCAATTCAAATTTATTTTTGTAAATGCTTCTGCGAAGGCAGAAGTCAAATTGTTCAACTCCTCCACACAGAGTGCCCTGGGGAAACAAACACATGGCACACACAGTGAATTCTGCTAAGGAGAGATATTCCAGACCCTACTTACAAGAACAGGATCAGAGGCGAGACAGAAATCCACAGGTCCTGGCTGCTCTGGGGAACACAGCTCAAGCCCCCAGGTGCCTGAGGACCAGCCCTACCTTGACTTTCTTGAGAGAACAGCAAGATTGAGAAATTCTCAGAGAAACAAAGCTTACCAAATACTGGCATGTACATGGCAGAAGGAGAGGAAGGGTTAAAAATTCACCTTTATTCTCATCTTCCCTATTATCTTTCTGTTTCCCACTTCTCCCTGTCCCAGCCTTCCAATCTCTCCTCCCTTCCAGCAAAATCCTTCCACCTTTATATTTTTCTTTATCCCTATTCCTTTCACCACTCTCCTATCCACTGGCCCTTTCCCCTTGTCTGCAAGTATTTGTTCTCATTTTCAATTAATTCTGTCTGAAAATATTTCATGGATTCTTGATTGTTGAACATAAAAGGATGCAAAAACTGTTAAAGATGAGTTATAAGTAGCAACCTTCTGAAATCATTTAAGTGTTTTAAAGGGTTATTCAACTTAATACAGAAAATTTGCAGAAAGATTAATGTAAAGAGCTTTAAATAATTAATTAGCTTAATAGAGAAAGACAGATCAAGGCCCAATGGCTGAAAACAGAAGAAAGACAACTCTGAACTGAAATACAGCACATAAACATGAGCATAAGAGAGAAGCTATGCTGACCTTATCATGCTTCTGTGAAAAAGGACTGCTGCTGCCAATGAGCCATTGCACAATGATCCATGCCATGATATTTTACTGCACACTGCACATCTGACTGCAGCAGTGTCCCTTGCACAAGGTCTCAGCCTTGCATTGCACATCTAGGCGATGGCATGACCACTCTCATAAGCCCTCCCTGTATCACATCACTTTGAGTGATGTGAGACACATGAGACTGTATCTATCTGGTGTGTGACTCATGGGCTCAGGGTTGCTGACTGATAATACAAACCACACAGAGGCGTGAACCATCTCTCTTCCATGCTAAAGCTGTGATGGTGTAGAGGTGAGCTATTTCTTTGGGTTTGCCTTCCTCCCAGGCACTGCGGCGTGGGCTCCAGTTCAAAACCCTTAACCTGTGAGAACAGATGAGAAAGCAGAGACGTAAACAACTGTGTACAGCTGAAGAAGAGAGCCCTATAAAGGGGAGACTTTGTCACCAGCACCGTACCTATCATAGCTGCCAATGACGACAGATTGGCCACCAGGACTGGCAGCTGCTGTGGTGAATTCCTTCTCTGACGAGTCCCGGGTATAGTCAAAGGTTTGAATCACATTGCCCTCCTTCCCATAAGCTACAATCTTCTTATCGCAGCCTGCAGCCACAATGCTGTTGGAAGCCCATGCGAGGGCATAAGGAGGACAGGGATGCATCACCAACTTACCCTACAATAGAAGACAAAGAACATCCTGAAAACATGAATAGCTCTAGCCCCGAACTGGCCTTTGTGTTCAGCTATCACAATGAGACCAGTATGAGGCCCTTCTGCAAAGTCCAGTTCATGTGAGTTGCTTTGCCTAACCCAATCTGTAGGAAGGTAGACAGAAACCAGAACTGAGAGATGTATCAACTATTCCATTCATTTAAATGGGAGAGAAGATTCCTGATACCAGTAAGAAGACCAGTACCATTAACTAGACTGGGATGGACTCTTAACATAGCAAAGTGTATATGTGGTTTCAGCATATCATGGTAGAGAGCAGACATACTCAAACTGCTTCAGCTGGAGAGAAAATATCTGAGTGAGAATAGCACAGAGACTACTCTCGTAACTTCCCCTCTTACCATCACACTCATCTTTATTAAGCATTTAGTTACTGGTCTGTCTTCATCAATGCTCTGTAACACCTATGCTAGCAAGCGCAGACTGCAGCTCCTCTCCAGATCTACACTCTCTCCACAGCCTGATCCTTTTCCAGAGCTCTTAAGCTGGTGACTAGGCTGTGCAAACAGGAATTTTGCTCATTGAAGAAGGAGGTTTGATACCTGTGATTCACCTGAGCCCTCATCATCAAAGAAGAAGCGTACTATGGTTCCATCTGCATGGCCAGACAGGATTCCTTTCCCTGATACACTGCAAAGAAGCACAGAGAAGATGATACAATTATGCAGTAAGAAAGACTTGCACCTTAATTTTCATATTCCTGTCCAGAGGAGCAAGTCCCAGGGTGATCACTGATGTTCCGCATCAAAGGAACCTTCACCAAACACAAGCTGGGTGATTAGCACAAGAATATCCAGTACCTGTATCGATGTCTGTAAAAAAAAACCAACCACAAAAGTATGGAGAATGGAAAGGTGAGTGGCCAGTTAAATATCTTCATCACGTAAAATCACAATAGCCAACCTTCTGTATTACTAAAATGCAGAGAAGCTAAGCAACCTTAAGTGGAATAATGACTATGCATGCAATTTGTTATAGCAAGGTATATCAAACAACCCTTGCATTGGAACTGTTACAGAAGTGAGGCTGGATATTGTGATGCCAGGAATCCCCCAAAGTAACACAATTTAGAGGAAAAAACATCTGGATAAACACTCCAGGTCTAAGCCCATTATTTGTAGCATTAATGTTTTGTGTACTTCTTGGCAGAAGCAGGGAGAAGAGAGCAAAGAAGAAGAAACAGGCCTAACACAATGTGCCCAGAAAGAATACTTCCTAATGATGATTCAAGTACAGAATACAAATTTTATGAACACTGTAACAATCCAGGAATCATACATGCGTCTTTTGTTGACTACAATCCTAGATTTGTTGTCGATATATATCAAGAAGAGCATGAGTTGTGTTTAGAAATAGAAGGGGGAAGTTGCGACTGGGGGAGAGGAGGGCAAACAGGGAAGAGAGGTAGGGAAGGAGGCGGGGCATGAAGAGAGAGGAGGACAGAGAGGAAATAAGAACCTTCTGGAATAGAGGCAAAGGCAGAAAAAGACTTTGGAGGGATTTCTCAGCAGTAGGAAGTCAAGAGTCCTGGACTAGCTTTAGGTTTTTCTAATTTGTTTAGCACTCAAAAACCCGAATGACACCATTTAGTGAAAATCCCACTGCTAAGACCATCACGTATCTTTTTTTCTTTTTTTTAGGTAAATGATACTAAAGTAGTAAAAATTGCATCTTAAAATAATTTTAAACTGCACTTTATGATTATTTCCCTAATTACAGCCCTGTCACAGTTTTAGCTGGCAGAGTATTTTTACTTTTCTTTAGCCCTTATACTTGACTGATGACAGTAATCAGCTAGATGAAGTTGACAAATTTAATCTTTATAAAGTCATGGATTAGATAAATCAATGTATGTAAGTAATCTCTTGGGGACTTACATCTTGAAATGTGTTTGAGGGATAGCCAAACTGCATGGGTCGGTGTGGCACAGCCAGGTATCAGATTTTAGGAAGGCTTTCCTTTTGGAAAGCACCATATTTTATTATCTTGATGAGGAACTAACAGCAGAAAGGCACTATGGCAACCTCTCATACTGCCACCAGTTATGCCAGGGCCAATAGTGGGTAGGAGACTGAGCCAAAGCAGTGTAGGCTAAAGCAATGCCATACTCACTTGGAATTTAGCGAGACCACATAGGAATCTGTCCCATAAATGGTGGAAGACTTGTTGTTCTTTATATTTGCTAAACGAACCTAAGAAAGAGAATCTGATCAATGTTGCTTCTGTCTGCAAAATGTGGATTTCCCCCAGTGTAACATCCCCAGAGCTTTCCCAGTCCATAACCAGCACCAGAAATCACAGGAGGCTCATTGCATTCCGGTAGTTTGGAGAAGAAGTGGAAAAGTTGGAAGTCACACTTCCACATTTCTAGAAAGGCTTGGGAAAAGAACCAAATGATCCAGCAGAGCCTCCAAGGACTAGTTTGGAAACTAGAACCAAAAAATCCAAGTCACTGGTGTAATCCCTTTGTTGCTATTCCATGCCCAGTACCACATAGTAATGGCTCCTACCCTACAGCCCGGGTGCTTGCAAGCTCTGGTATGGAAAAGAAAATCAGGCAAATAACAAGTTTCTCTACCTTTCCTTCAGCAAGACCAAAGACAATGATATTCTCCGCTGGCCACGATAAGCAGGTCACGGCACTCTGCCAAGGAGGAGGTAAAAAGAGAGATAAGAGCTCCACTCTACTTAGCTTCTTGCCCCATTGCTACGCAAGACAGCTCAGGAACAGTAAGACCACTCAGACCAAGAATGAGAAGAGATGGGGGCATTTGGACAGACCTCAAGATAGGATTGAGGCCCTCCATGCTGAAGCTTAAACTAGATAATAGTGAGCTGGGGTGAAGTAACAGGCTCAAAGGGCTAAAGCGGGGCATCAAAGTTATACCAAATTTGTTCAGTACGGATGCTCTTCTTGGAGGATTACTTATTGATGAGATGTGTGGTTTTCCACATGCTATTGCTGAATGTACAAAATCATGGCTATTTTAAAAGATTTTTTTTCAACAAAATGTATAAAACAAAGATACTTTGACTCTGCCAGCTTCCATAGGTATGACAATACTGGCACATTGGATCTTCATTTGATGAATCAGAAATAGTCTCTATTTTTTTAATTTACAAGCAAGATGGTTATCAGATGCTCCCAAGTAGGTCAGGAAGAAACAGGTTCATTAAATCCAAACCAAAGGTATTCTCAAAATCTGAGGGGGGAGTCCGGAGCTAACCACAAAACCCAACTGTAAGAGAAGGCCAACAGGGTTAATGAAACTTCACATTTCAACTGAAGAATTTCAGTCAATAAGAAGGCTGGTGTTTGGAACTGTGCCACTAGCATGAGCCTCACTGGCTCATCTGCTCCTTTTTAAGCATCTGGGCCTGCTTTATACATATATACACCCTCATTTATTCATCTCACTTTGTACCCTGCACTCTTTAACATTCACATCAGCAAACACAGCTACAAGCAGATACCAAAATGTCCCTGGATACCTAAGCTGCTCATAATTTCTATGTCCAACCAATGACCAAGACCCCTTTTTTATTACCCCATTTCCCACACATCCATATATTTCCCTCATTATCTGCCAGACTCTTATTTTCAATCTAACACAACCACAAGTGGCCCAGTAGCTTAGAAACAGCCTCACAAAGTGGTAATGTGCTCAGCTACTAGTGCATAGAAGTCAAACTTGCACATTTTCATCCTGACCCTTTAGCAGGATGCCTTGTTTGCCAGCAAAGCTGAATAGTGTCACTGTATTCATAAGATATGAAATATGAGAGTGCCCAACAGGTTTTTAAAATGGCAGGAGAGGGAAAGGTCTCAATGAATGACCTCTCATCGTGACTGAACACATAAAAAATTTGTAAATAACAATAGTTACAGGAGAAAACTGGACACTGGTAAAAAACCACACATATAGCATTAGAAAAAATGAAGGATTTATTATGATAGAAATGGCAGAAAAGCATGGGGAAAATGAAAGAATGAGAGAAAAGAGAAATGAACCACTACATTAAAAATACAAAAAACTGTATGCATGCTGTGCACAGCATTTAAGCTTGTGAGAGGCAAACAGCCTCACACCAGGCTGTTAGCCAGGTGCTGCAGCAAAGGAGAGCCTGAGAGGTTGAGGCTGCTTGAGAAAGCCTGAGAGGGAGCTTGAGAAAGCCTGGCACAGAAACTCCAGCAACTCCCTCAGAAGCAGCTCTGTATCTCTCTTCTGGTGATTTGGCCCAGGAGGGTGATTCCTCCTAACTGGTACTGGCTACTTCAGGGGCTGACCTAGCAGAAAACTTCTCTAGTGACACACAGCAAGTGGGTGTCACAGTGTGATGGCAACTGGCTGGAAAGCCTGGGGCAGCTGCTGGACATTTTCTCCTGAAGGCAAAAGAAGTAAGTCAGTGCATTGTCTTTTCTCATACAGATGGCTTTTTATGCAAGGAATTTGTAACACCTTTGCCTTTCACAGATACTTATATCAGCCTCAGGATAATCCTAGCCATAGATCTAATAAGCAGACTGCTCTCTGACAGATGCAGAAAGAGCTAGAGCAGCAGAATGCAAAGAAGGCCAAGGAAATAACCTGACTGAAATTACAAACCTGAGGCCAAACATGCAGAAACTGCAGTGTGACTGAACTCCACACACTTCACGTTTTGTTTAATAAGGAATCCTGGGGCTTAGAGTTGCCAACCTGTGAAAACCAGTGGGGCTCACAGTCTCTCCTATTTTTCCCTTTCAACTTCCTTAAGACATTCTGTCCACTGGTGCCTAAAGTAGTCCCCAAAGTTTTGTAATTGACTGCATTGATTATCCAACAATTAATTACTGTTTGTAGCCAGGCATTGGCATTAGCATTAGCATTTGTAGCCAAGCTCTGAAGCTTGGCGAGCAATACGTGCCTCAAAATGTAGAGATTGTCCTTGGATCTACCTGAATCTTTTGGAGATCACCACCACTGACAGTTTTGCCAGTGTGAGTGTGAAAAGAGAGGCCTCTAAGTGTCTTCATCCTACATATGCTGGAGAAAATGGAGTTAAACAGGAGTCTGGGTCTCACCGTTTGGATGAACTTGTTGCATATCACCTTCTTGTCACCCCTGCAGAAAAAGGTAGACAAACATTATCAGTGAAGCTAGTGACACTGCCCATTCTGGTTATCCTACTGTTGTATTTGGTTTGTTTTAGTATTGCCAAACACAGCCCATTTCAGTTTTGTACACTGTCTATTACAAGCCAACTTTTGGCAGAAAATTTCAAAAATCCCCAACTTCTGAGCTTAAAAAATTCAGATGACCTTCCTTTCTGAGCACCTTTAGCACAACTCACACCAGCAAAGGAGGCTGAAGTGAGGCAGGCGTGTGCCATATCTATGGAACAGGGAGAGGACAGCAGCAAAGGCTTTACAGCTCCAGCTCCACAGGGCTCCACAAGAGCTGTACTCAAGGAAATCCCATCTGCTGTTCACCACAGAAACACCTGAGTGACTCCCTGCAGGTTAGATGATGAACACCACGATGTGCATCACCTAAGCACCAGGCCAGGACTCTGAGGCGGGTGGTATCAACACCCAGAAAGCAACAGTATGGCAGGAAGGAGAGCGCTGCCCCCTCCACATGGGCGCTGGGCGCTCCCCCACCACACTCACCACTCCTCTCCGATCCTGTAGACGTAGACAACGTTGTCTGTTTGCCCAATGGCGATCTTGGTGGAGTCCGGGGAGAAGGCCATGCCTTTGACCACGTAGCTCTTCCTGCCGTACTGTGGGAGGACGGCGGTGTGACCGCAGGGGAAGGCTGCCCCGCACCGAGCGCAATGCCCGCCCCACGGGCGCCGCTGCCCCGCTGCAGCAAGCCCCGCCGGGACCTCACCTTGGCGTCCAAGGGCTTGGTGGAGAACTTGTCCCGCCGCTCGCCGTGCTCATCGTACAGCAGCACCACCCGGTCCGCGGTGCACACGGCGAACCGGGCGCCGCTGGCCGACCAGGCCATGCAGCTCACCCGCGCGGTCCCGTCCTGCGGGGCACACACCGCATCAGCAACTCCGCCGCCCCCCGTCCGGCCCGGCCCGCTCCCCGCTCCCGGCCCGGCCCGACCTGCGGGGCCAGCAGGGTCCGCTCGTGCCGCAGCTGCATCGCGCCGAACTCCGGGACCGGGACCGGGCCCGGGATCGGGATCGGGATCGGGATCGGGATCGGGATCGGGATCGGGATCGGGACGGGTCTGAGCCGCCGTCAGGCCCACCTCGCCCCGCCCCCCGTTGCCCCGGCAACCGCAGCGCCTCCGCCGCTGCTGACGTGCTGACGTCAGCGCGCCGCCCTCCCTGACCGGGCGTCGCATCGCCCCATTACCGGGTCTGGCTGAGCTCCGGCCCCGGCATGGAGGCGCTGCGGGCGGCGGGCCGCGCAGTGCTGCGGAGCCCGCGCCTCGCCCGGCACGGCCTGGGGCTCCGCCGGCGGCGCAGTGAGTAAGGGGAGCGGGCGGGGGCCGGGCTCGCCTGCGGCGCGGACCGGGCGGGGCATCGCTCCGGGCGCGGAGCCCGCACCTCGGTCCGGCCGGGCCCGGGACGCGGCCGCTGTCTGCTGTGGGGAGCGGTGTGGGGGCCGGGGAACGGGCTGTGGCCGTGCCATGCGCCGCGGGCTGTCGGCGCTGTGGAGCAATTGCGGGGGGGCTGTGCGGCAGGCGGTGGCAGTCCCTGGGGACAGGCAGTGGGGCAGGCGGTGGCAGTCTCTGGGGACAGGCTGTGGGGCAGCGGGCTGTGGAGCAGGCGGTGGCAGTCTCTGGGGACAGTCTGTGGGGCAGGCGGTGGCAGTTCTCTGGGGACAGGCTGTGGGGCAGGCGGTGGCAGTGCCTGGAGACAGGCTGTGGGGCAGGCGGTGGCAGTTCTCTGAGGACAGGCAGTGGGGCAGGCGGTGGCAGTCCCTGGGGACAGGCTGTGGGGCAGCGGGCTGTGGGCAGGCGGTGGCAGTGCCTGGGGACAGGCTGTGGGGCAGGCGGTGGCGGTCCCTGGGGACAGGCTGTGGGGCAGCAGGCTGTGGGCAGGCGGTGGCAGTTCTCTGGGGACAGGCTGTGGGGCAGGCGGTGGCAGTGCCTGGGGACAGGCTGTGGGGCAGCGGGCTGTGGGGCAGGCGGTGGCAGTTCTCTGGGGACAGGCTGTGGGGCAGGCGGTGGCAGTGCCTGGGGACAGGCTGTGGGGCAGGCGGTGGCGGTTCCTGCGGACAGGTTGTGGGGCAGTAGGCTGCTCTTCCTGTTGCGCTCCCCTGGCTGCCCGCCTCTTGCTCCACTTTTGAATTGAGGCCACCCGCACGGGTGGGCTGGTGGGACAGGCGGTGCTGGTGGTGCTGGAACACGCTGTGCCTCATGGACACCCTCTGGAGGCCTTGGCTTCCTTGAAACGCTGTGTTTGGTCCACTGCATCGTGGGCACGTGTGGGGAGTGCAGCAGGCCTGTATTATCCCTCACTGCAGGCTGGCTGCCGTGCTGCCTGTGGCACAGCCACATCTGAGGCTGATCCCTCACACCCAGCGGGAAGGCTGTGCTTGGGCTTTCCCAGTCACAGCTGCCCAAAGGCTCTGTTGGAGCAGCAGAGCTCACTCTGTCAGCCCTGGCACATGTGGGCTGTTCTCAGAGTTTGCAGGGAAACACTGCTTGTGTGCCCTGGCTAGAGGTCCCTGATGCCTGCATGGTACCAGGCAGGTTCCCTGGCAGTTGTCATCTGTGCAGGAGTATGCTGAGACCACCTAAGGTCTCCTGATTTCCCTGTGGGTTCAGGTTATTCCAGGTATGAGTCAGAGCCTTCTGCAAGTGTGCCAGTAGTGTTCAGGGAGCTAATCCCAGGAAAGAGATGAAAAATAACCCTGCGAAGTGTTAGTTTAGTGTGAACAGTAGGTACCTGGGCAATTCCTAGGGAAGTATAGGAACCTGGTGTTTGCAGCAGAGCATGTAACTTCTGTGCTCCTGTTCCTTCCCTCTGTGAGCTGATCCCCAAGAAGAGAGAGACTGTGACTCCCTGTGGCTTAGCCCTTCTGCATATGTCCTCTCTTGCCATCCTTGTGCTCTTTGGGATTTGAAGAAAGTAAGTGTGTGCTAACATCTGCTCCAGCTCTCCTTGAAAATTATCACCAGGAAGTGCTTGGCACGAGAATTGTTCCTTTGTGTGAAGCTTTTGCCTTCGATCAGGGTGAACTTTCTGTTGAAGCCAATGGCTTTGTCTTGTGGGAGCAGAGGTCGAATGGATGCTTCTGCAGTGCTTGTTTTGTGTGTTCTCTGCCAACAGCAGTAGTGTCAGGATTGGCATAAGGTCAGGACTGCTTCTCCTACCAGCACATCTGCCATATGGCAGAACATGCTGATGGTGATACGGACTGGTTTCTGAAGGAAGCTGGAGATGCTGAGGACTGTCCCTAGGGAATCTTTTTTGAGTGAACAGACACTCTTCCAAATTTTTTTTTTTTTTTTTTTTTTGACTACAGCAATGGGGTTTGAAAAGAGAGGACACAGGCAACAGAAGCCAGTGCCCCTTTAATTCTGTGACCTGCAAAGTAATGCACAGGGGAGCTCTCTTCCCTGTGTGCACTGCAGTTCATACATAAAATGTGTATTCCTAGAAGCTAATTTGCATCTTTGAAACACCAGTCTGAGCTCTTCCTTAACACAAAAATCTTTGTGGTGCAGTTGCTTCCCGGTCACCTCAGCTTGGATTGTGAGAGCTGGACAAGGTACCCCTACCCCACAGCCTGCTGCCGCAAGTGATAACTGCCAGAGGGTTTGGCTTTGGCCACACTGGGACGACGTGGGGATTTTGATCTGTCCAAGTGTGGCAGCAAATGCTGCTGTTCCTGAGGTGTGCCAGCAGCTTAGGTGGGTGAGATGAATGCAATACAGAGAACACCCTGCTTGTAGTGAAATAGATGAGACCCAGGAACACAAGGATTTTGCAGGTGGTAGTGAACGCTGCAACATCTGAAGCCCTATGCAGATATGCAGGAGTTTACTATCTGTGCTGGCAGAACCTGTACCTGCAGGGTTGGAGGACTAAAGCTTTGAGGGTGAACTGTCCTCTCATTCTATTCCTCTTCCAAGAATGTCACAGAGCCAGGAGGGTGTCCTGCTGAGTGCAGGTAGCAGTGCTGCTGCTGGGAGCAATGAAGCTGCAACAAAGCGGGGTGGCTCTGCTGGGACTAGCCATGGGGCTACTGGTACTTGGTTTCTAAGGCATTTTGTCTTCGCAGAGCTTCCTGAGAGCTGGGCTGATATGCAGGAGCCGCTGCTTGAGGGCATGTGCTTCACGCTTAAGTATCTTGGCATGACGCTGGTAGAAAAACCCAAAGGAGAAGACATGGCTGCTGCTGCCATCCGCAGGATCGTGGCCACGGTGAGAGATGCCCTGGGGCCCTGCTGTGCTGTGCTGGAGAGAAGCCGATTCAGAGCCCAGCCCATGGACTTTGGGAAGCATCCATGTCCCAGCTCTGAACCCCAGAGAGGGACTGAGCTGTTGCCAGGAGGAAGGTGATGTGCAGGAGGCTGGCTGGTCTCTGGCTCTGTGCTGTGAGGGAAGCTGTTTTCCTGCTTCCACACCCGGAACATGGCTAGGAGCTGAGCTGTGCCTGTCACAGCATGGGGAGGAGGGTGAAGTACTGGGGGAGGTGGGGGCTGTCCTTTCCTATGTGCATGGCAGTAGTGTGGATGGATTCCAGGGGCATTCTATGCAGGGCATGCCGGATCTCCAGGCTCTGCTTTCCCATCCCTGCAGCAGGAGCCTTTGCAGCAAGGGTCCAAGTGGATGTCACTCCATACAGAGTCTGGGGGGATCCTGACAGCAAGAGGGGGTGAAGATCCTTGCCAGATAAGCAGAGGTGTCTGGTGTCTCCCCACTCCCAGGCACGGGCAGGCGCTCGCAAGTTCCAGAAGGTGATTCTGACAGTGTCTCCGAGAGGCATCTCACTGCAGGATGCAGACACAAAGGAGATGGTTGAGAACATCTCCATCTACAGGTGGGCATGGCATGTGGAAGGCTTGGATGTTCCCCAGCAGCCATTGGGGAGTCTGATGGGATCTTGAGCAGCCAGGGAGGGATGGGCCTTGTGTCAGTGGTACCTTCGAGCTCCTTTGGCTCCCTGAGGCCCGTGCCCTCTCCCTGCTGAGCCCCACAGCACTGCCTGGGGCTGAATGCAGGCAGGGTCCTTGTCTGCCTTGAGTTCTGGCCTCCAATCATGTCCTTGGAGGCAATCACCCACCTTTCTGTCCTTGTTTTGTCTCAGTGTTTGAGTTCATATATTGGGTTGAACTGGGCATCAGGGGACTGAGGAGCACACTGGGGCAGCATGGGAGGAAATGCTTGGAGTTGCAGCAATCTCTTTCTAGCTGCAGGTGCCAGGCAGCCCCTGGCCCTTTCTTGGGGCATGGGCTGCCTGATCATCTGGGGCAGACGAAAGCCTCAGGCTGTCAGCACTGCTTGTTGGTGGGCTGGGAGCAGAGCAGACCTGTGCTAGGGTCCCTTATTACCCTGAGCAGCTCCCCTCTTCCTGCAGGATCTCCTACTGCACAACAGACAAGCTGCAGAACAAAGTCTTTGCTTATGTTGCCCAGAGCCAGGAGAGCGGGGCACTGGAGTGCCATGCCTTCCTCTCACCCAAGAAGAAGATTGTAAGCACTTCCCTTCTGTTCTTGGCTCCATGAGGTAAGGGTGGGAGCAAGGACTTTACTTTTCTCCCTTCAGTGAGAGAAGGTCCTTACCTCTGTGCACCTCAGCTGGAAATGGAGCCAGGGAGCATGTGTGCTCACACTGCAGAGGCAAGTGGTGAGCAAAAAGAGGTTCTTCTGTCCCAGCTCCTCTGGGATCTCTTCTTGGGGGTGGCTTCCCCCCATGGGTAGACAGCACTGAGCTCTGGCCTTCTGTGTTCGCTCTGCAGAGAAGGGCAGCGAGGGAGGCCTGGGGACTCACATTTCATTGTAGTGAGGTTGTCTTGGCTTGAGGTCTTGAGGGCCCAGATGGAAGCAGACATTCCCTCTCTTTCTTCTACACAGGCTCAGGCTGTGACTCTGACTGTGGCCCAGGCCTTCCAGATGGCACTGGATCTCTGGGAAGCAGCACATGCAGGTAGGAGGAATTTCTCAAACACATCTCTCTATCTAACCCCGAGATCAGGGTCTCCAGTGTGGGACCCTGTCCTGGCCTGTGTGGAGGAGAGAGAGCTCGCTGCCTGGATGCTGAAACACACCAAGCAGGGAGGGTGTTGTCCCTGCTGTTGTGCTCTCTGCCTCTGCCCCACATGGGGAGCCTACCCTGTCTCTGGCTGGGGTGGGGTTGGGAGCATCCCTGCTATCCGTGCTGAACTCTTCTGCATTGCTGAGCTTTAGCAGAGCTCAGGGCCGTGTGGTACCTGCCCTGAGCAGTTGATCCTGCACCCTTGTTTGCGCCCTCCCCTGAGCACAGCAGGGGTATCTGTCCCTTGCCTGCAGTCCTGCCTGTACCTCCCTTGCTGGGCCTTCTTCAGGTTGCAGGCACTAACTCTGCTGCTTTTGCCCTGTCCCAGGCTCTAGGCAGGAACAGCCCCTTCACCCTTCATGTGTCTTGGAGAGCAGTGAGCCCAGCAGACCAAGTGAGCCAGCCCCCCCGGGGAGCCCTCCCTTCAGACACCAGTTTGGGGTACAGTATGTGCAAGTCTGGCCCATGTCCAGGGCTGTCTCGCATTAGAGCAGGGAAAGAATAACCCTTACACAGTTCCCTCCTGGCCGTCCAGGACCCTGTTGATGTCTGCACAGCCTCCCCCACACACGGTGGCCTGACATGAAGAAGGGCGCTATGCTCTGTCTGGCTCACAAAGCAGGCACAATTCCTCAGGTGGCCTTTGCTCCAGGAGCTTTCCTGACAGACCCAGCATTGCTGCAGCCTTCAGCCCTGCTCTGCTGGCACTGTCAAACAGCAAACGGGGATCTGCTCTGCACATGGTGCCATGGCTAGGGGTGAGACACTGTCTCTGAAGCAGAGGACCCTTTGGTCATCATCTTGCCAGCCTGGGCTAAGGCTCCGCCCTGCCCATTTGCACTACACCTACTGCATGTCCAGAGCCAGTCAGAGCATTGCCAGTGTTGCCGGTCTCACTGTGTCCCTGCCCAGGAGCCTCTGGATGCTTGGTCTTTGGCTTCCTGCTTCCAGTGCTAGCCCAGCCTGGCAGTGCTTGGGATCATACTTGCTTACAGCCTGGGTGATCCTCTGCCTGGCTCTCCAGCTGCAAGATGTGCTCACCCCACTACTGTCTGGGCAAAGGTGCCCTTTATCTGTGCCATGCCTGGTGGGTGACTGTGGCTTGTGAAGGGACCAGGGACTGCTCTGCTCCTCCAGAATAGGCTCTGGGTGGACCAGCCTCACTCCTAGCAGCGATCTGTCCAGGCAGTGAGGTGTCATGGTGGGTTTTTTTGGTTTGTTTGTTTGCCAGGAGGAGGAAGAGGAGGAAGAAGATGATAACGTCTTTAAAACCTTATCTGGGTAAGTGGTGAGCTGCCGCTTGTGTTCAGGCATCTCACTGGTAAACCCTGTCTTGTTTCCTTCTCTGTGCCCGTGCAGGGGGAGCTTCTGGGGCCATGGGCATGGTGGGAGCATAGAGGAAATTGCATGGGGGCAATGGGGAGATCCTGCTGCTTTCTCTGTCAGCTGAACAGGGGGCTGGGATGTGGAGGGGCAGATCTTGCAGCTCAGCTTTTGCAGTGGAGCTGTGGGGGACAGATGCTGACCCTCAGGATGTACCCAGAGGTGTTACTTGTTCTGTTTCTGCCATTCTTTGCAGAGGCCAGCCTGTCCAGACATGCTTCTCTAGTGGGACTAGGAGGGGTGTCCCCCTCCTCCCATTGATTTCCCCTGGGGCTTGGTCCAGGATGGAGGCCTGGTCATGCTGACTTCTGTGTGGGCTAGGGCATGGAGCTGAGCTTGCTGGTGTCTGTCCCTTGTTTGGGAGGAGCCGGTGGTACCAGTCCAGCAGTGGAGGATTAACCTGTAGGTCTAAGCAACCCAATCTAGTCGAAGATGTCCCTGCTTATTGCAGGGGGGTTGGACTAGCTGAACTTTGAAGGTCCCTTCCAACCCAAACTATTCTGTGTGATTCTGTCTTTGCAGAAGTGCCTGTGGTGGTGGGTGCGAGAGGCCTCTTCCATTGTGGCTGTTCTCTGTGGCACCACAGGGCTGAGCTGGTGTCAGCCAGGAACCACTGTGTGCACAGACTAAGCTTTGTATGTGGCTGTGTGAAGTGGCAGCCCGTTATATGTGGGAGCTCCTGGTGGGAAGGAGATGTGGCTTTGCAGCCTCAGGACAGGCTGGCCTGGGGAAAGGGTTTGGTAGCAAGTGGGTGAGGACCTTTTTTGCTCCGAGTGCTTGGTACTGCTGCGCCATGCCTGTGTTGTCAGGGTCATGAGCATGCTGTGTCTCTCAGCAGGCCTTGCTTGGGGTATGATGGGTGCTCTCTTCTCTTCCAAAGCAGCATGGAGGAGCTGGGGAGGGGAGCTCACAGTCCAGCAGGTAAGTTCCTTCCTTCAGTGCTGCTTTGCCACATCCCCCAGCATGGCCTCTGCAGGGGTAGAGGGCTGATGGCTCACCTGGGAAGGCCTGCTTCCCCTCCCAGGCTGTGCTGGGTTCCCAACCACACACCTCATGGACCAGGTCTTCCTTTCTCTTGCTTTTCAGAGTCAGCACCTCTTGTGCCCAGAGTGAGCTCTCCTACTGCACAGCTACTGTGCTACCGTTTGGGGCAACCCCCAGACAGCTGGAAGGGGCTGGCAAGGGTTGGAGACCTCCCCACAGGTGACCCCAGGACTGCTGGCCCCAAAACTCCCCTGGGCTAAGCCAAATCTCTGCAACCATGGACCAGCCACTCAGGATTCACCCTGTGCCTGCTTCTGGGCCAGACAGTGCCTGCTCCTGCCACTGCCCACCAGGCGTGGGGTCTGCTGGCACCATTGCCATGCAGTGCACAGACTGTGACACCCGCTCCTTGTCCTGCTTTCTGCCTGCATGAACTGCCTCAAGCTGCAGCTGTTCCCAGCTCAGGCTGGTGGACCAATGCTTCTCGCTCTGCCTGCTCCCAGTGCATGCAGAGCCACCCCAAGTGCTCTGAGCCTGCAGGATGCAGCCAGTGTGCCTTGGATTGCACTGTGTCTGACCTGCCTTGCTTGTTTCTCCCACCTTGCTCCTCGTGGTGGCAGCTGGGGACCAGCTGAAGCTGAGCAGCCCCCCTGGAGGTGGTGGAGGATTTGCTCAGCATGCATGACCCTCAGGGAGCAATAGCTCTCTGCCTGGAGGAGTGAATGAGGAAGGCCTTGCCCCTGCCGTTCAGCCCCGCACCGTCTCACGAGTGAAATGAGCTGGTTTTTACCGGAAAGCTATGCCCTTATAGGGAATAAAATGAATTTTTTACTGTTGTCATTTGGGTTTGAGTGCTGGATGGGGTGCCACGCACAGGTGTGCCAAGGTACTATGTGTCTGCTGTGCTGCCTGTGCTGTTCCCTGGGCTCCTGGAGCCTGCAGCTGCCCTGGAGCTCCCCTGTCTTCCTGTCTTCCTCTGCTGCTGGTCCTAAGGGAGCAGGTTCCTCTGTGTGGAAGGCTGCTGGAGCCCAGGGTGTTCTTTGTTATCTTGGAGAGAGCTGGTCCAGGCTGTGCTGGACTGATCTGTCTTGAGAACCTGTGAATGTCGTCTGCACTGACAAGAGCTGACAGCTAATGATGCTGAGGTCAGGGAGTACACAAGCCCTCTTTGTGCCAGCAGGTCTCAACCTCTTCCCCCCATGTGCCTGCTCTGCTCTAGGGTGCCTTTGCTGCCCGCCTGGCTGTCGTCTGGTCACATGAGGAAGCCAAGCGCTTGGTTTCCTTCCTCAGATAGAGCAGGGGAGGCTGCAGCCAGCAACATATCTGGTTTCTCCAGCAAGTTAACGGTTTGTAGCTGCCTTCTGTCTGAGGAGCTTGCTGCTGGGTTCTTATCACATCGCAGCACATCTCCCCTTCTGAGGCTGGTGACACTGCCAGCCCAGCTGAGCAGTAGTCACTGTGTGCAGCCTGGGGTGGCAGAGCTAGTCTCCCAGTGACTGCAGTAGGCAGGTGCTTGGGAAAGGCTTTCTCTCTGGGATGCTTGGGTCCCTGCAGGTCAGGCAAGAGCTGCACAGTGGTGTTCTCACTGGTGGTTTTGCATGTTGAGTTGTGGGCTCATGCCTTTCCTCCCACAGCTGACTGCACAGAGCTCTTGTCCTGAGAATGATTGTTCACCATCTCCTTGCCACTGGAGAGGACAGTGGACTCTACCCTGGTTGCTGTCACATCTCCAGGTGGAAGCACTCCAAACAGTTTAACAGCTTCTCCCTGGGACTCGTGGTTGCTGAGGAGTGCTCTTTGCTGTGACTATGCTGAACAGCCCTGTATGGCTTCTTGCAGGACTTCATGGGTGCCAGTTCTGCAGTTATTCCTGGCTTTAACCAGCTGTTGCTGTAGTCAGTGAAGTGCTCCCTGAGATGCAGTCTTAGTCTTGTGTGTTGAAAGCCTTTGCGAAGTCTGTTTAGTTTTAGTGATGTTCCAAGCCAGCAAGCACCATCACCCACATGTGCTATCACTGTCCAACATCTCTTAAACTGGTGTGCCAGAATTGCTCCACTTGAGCCACACAGCCTTTTCCTTGTGCCACTGTGGTGCTGGTGTTGTAGGGCGGATGGGATGCGTGGCTGGATGTGTGTGCATGTCCTGCTCTGCCCTGGCACTGTTCTATGCTGGTGCTGCCAGACTCATCTGCAGGGTGTCTGCTTGTAGGTGCCCCAGAAAAACACCTTTGTCCAACACTGCCCTTCCTGGGCAGGACTCATCTCTGCAGTTCCCCGCTTCCTGCACTGCCATGGTCTGAGAAAGGACTGGTGGCTTGGGTTTTTTTTTTTTTCTCTGTGTGTGTGTCTTTTTTGCCTCAACACTGCATCCAAATTTACATTTACTGTAACAGACTTTTTTTATTTGCCCATAATGACTGCACTTTGACGTACATGTTTTTGGTGCCTCCCCCAGCTCCTTGACTCTGCTGCAGTCGTGCTCCTTTGTTTCTTTGTGCGTGCTCCTGGTCTGGTTGAAGATCTCAGGATAGTAAGCACTTCCCTGACCCTGACCCTGATAGTAAGCACCTCTGAACATTTTCCAGGGCACCACAGCTTTTTAAAAACTCTGGTGACTCCATACAGCCCTATTTTTGTTTTTAATGTACTTCCCTAAACCCAAATGTTAGCTGGCTAAACAAGGCGGTTTGTCTCGAGCTATGGCCATGCTCCTAGCAGCCTAAGTTACAGCACAGAAACACTTGCACCCCACCACCATGGTGCCTTTGCTCCTCAGGTACCCCACTCCTCACCGGACCAGGGAGCAGCACAGCCCCTTCCAGCCAGCAGCCTGCTGGGATCTGGCCTTATCCGTCCTCCTGGCCCTGCTGCCAGGGTGTCTCTGCTCTCTGCAGCCTGTTGGTGCAGAGAAAGCAGCTGTGATGTTATCCTCAGTGGGACAGGCTGTAACTGCAGCTTGTTGGGCAGCATGACATGGCCCAGCCTGCAGCACTGCCACACCACAGAGAGGTGTGCAAGATGACCTTAGAGGACCTGCAGCTCTTGCACAGCACGCATGAACAGGTCTCCTCCTAAAAACCATACACACATGTTCAAGAAGTGCTGGTACGTGTACCCGTGCGTGCACACACACAAACCTGTAACTCAACAGGAACGATGCTGCCTTTAAGCCAGGATGCTTTTATTGAAACGACCCTGCCACAGGGAGTCGCTTATCCTGCCCCATTCCCACCTGCAGCAGGAGCTGAGCAGCACCTGGAAGGAAGAGTCCTGAAAGTGCTTTACTGGGAGATTTATTCCTGGAAGACAATGGATCCTGTGATGTTTGAGTCCGGGGCTGCAGAGCCAGCACCCCAGCTCAGTGACAGCCTGCAGAGCAGAGCACAGAGGGAGAGCAGCAGCCAGGGCACTAGTTGCCATCTCTGCAGCAAAGAACTTCCTGGTATCACACTGCTCCCTTCTACCACCAGCAACACCTGGCCTCAGCCATGGACAGAGCAGTGCAGATACCCAGCGAGAGACTTCTGCCTGCGGGCTCTGGGGAGCAAATAAGCACAGTCCAGATATCACCTCTTCACCAGCCCCAGTGTGGTTGGTGGCTCATGTTGTCCTCTCATGAGCAGACTGGGCACATGACAGTGAGCCAGCAGTCCACCAGCTCTGGGCATTTAGGGGCAGCTCTTTCCAACAGGACTGTGTCACATCAGCCAACCTGGTGCCAGCCACTGGGCCAGCTCCAGGAGCAGAAGCATCAGCAGTGACCATACCATACCCCCATGAGTCAGAAGGAGCCATGAGTGGGATATGACACCGCTGAAGCTAGGGTTGTCTCCGGAGCAGCGATGAGCTCTGCAGCACACATCCCGCTGAGACCTTGCTTGGCTTAACTACATTATCTCCTCCAGGCAGCACAGGCATTGCACTGCTCCAAGGGTGCTCAGCAGCTCCCCGACAAACAACTTGAATGTGTCAGGACTGAGCCCTAGCCCTAGCTGGGAAATGGCAAAGCCACAGCCATGCCCTGGCACTGCCTGCTCCCATAGCTCTATGGCGCTCACACCACTGCACAGAATGGCTCCTACCAGCATTCCTTGCCCTTGGCTGCACACTCCGCAGGCCAGCCAGGCACTGTGGCAACACTAGCTCCTCATGCTTGTTTGTGTCTTTATCCCCTGCAGCAGGGAGAGGCCTTGAAACCCCTGCATGGCAATGATGGGGTGCAGCAGAGCCCCACTCTCCAGCAGGGATCCATTCTTCAGCTGTACTCATTGGGCCCAGCCCCACAGATAACCCTTCCACCTCCTGGCCATGACTCCCCTGGCAGCACTGGGGCAAATGCCCGCATTTCCCCAGCCCCTCACTCTTAGGGCCAAAAGGGCAGCCCTTCGAGCCCAGACACAGCAGCCAAGAGCATGTTCTGCTCCATGCTGCCTGCATGGAGGGTGTCCAGTGCCACATGGCTGCATCCACGCCTTTGGCCAAGCCAGCGCGCAGGGACGTTGCCTCCCCTTAAGCCGATGCCTCAGGCCCTCTGCTCCCCTCTGCTCACCTCCCAAGGCTGGTGGTGCGGCCCACAACCCTTATTCCACTCAGCGCTCTGCAGCGGCAGGGCAGCGGGGCCAGGCGTGCGGGATGGGCATGGCCACACACTGCATGCACGGCTGGGAGCCGGCTCCATGCGCATCCCTGGACGGGCGCCCTCGGGAAAGCGTAAGTTCTGATACGCGGATCTTCTTCGCATGCAGAGTTCCAGGCTGGGCGCCTGGTGCTGCCTTTTCTTCCAAGGCCTGCTTTGGCTCTGGCAGGATGCCCAGGACCCCAGACGCAGAGCTGGTGCTGCACCTACACCTCGATTATATTGACCGAGGGAGACTTCTTCTATGAGAGAAAAATCTGCTTTAAGGCTCCACTTTGCTAAGCCCCCAGGATGCAGACCCCGTGGCAGAGCCCCCAGCTCCCACGGCAGGCACACCTCCTCTACAAAAGGGTTGCGAGCTGCTGCTGAGCCCTCTGCCCTAAGCTTCCCATGCATAACCTGTGTGCTGATGTTCTGGAGCAGGCCCCAGTGAAGGCAGAAAGCGAGCAGTGATAGACCAGTGCAGGAACCAAACAACAGCTGCCCAGCTTGTCTGCCTCCTGCCTATGGGATGCAGAAAAGGTGCAGCCCTGCAAATGTGGAAGCCATCCCAGCTGACATATCCTGCCATCTCTTCTAGTGTTTCGCCATGGAGCACACACACACTACCCTAGAGAAACCAGGGCTCACTGCACTCTAAAACCCCTCAGTTTTTATGGTGAGAGCATGAGCTGGGGTGTCTCTGGAGAGAGCCAGAACCTGTCCAGGCAGCAAACCACAGCAGACACCATACGCCATCCCTCCTGCCAGCCCTCCCCTCACCTTGCTCCGCAGCAGCCCTCCGCTTGGTCGCTCCGGTGTGCTGTGCTCCGAGGATGGCTTTGTCTTTTCCTTGTTGTTGTTGGAGTCATTGTCCTTGATGATATCGTACTGTCTGCAGAAGAGGGCGATCACCGCTGCCAAAAGACAGGGGATGAAGGCCTCCCTCACACCAGCTGCCCCCTGCCTCCTGTCCCCACAGCATCCCACCTGGAAATCAGTCAGACCCAGGGTACCCTGGGGTGCTGGTTATATAAAATCATAGTCATAGAATGGTTGGAGTTGGAAAGGACCTTAAGATCATCCAGTTCCAACCCCCTGCCATGGGCAGGGATGCCTCGCATTAGACCAGGTTGCTCCAAGCCCCGTCCAACCTGGCCTTGAACACTGCCAGGGATGGGGCAGCCACAGCTTCTCTGGGCAACCTGTGCCAGGGCCTCAGCACCCTCACAGGGAAGAACTTCCTTATATCTAACCTGAACTTACCCTGTTTAAGTTTAAACCAATTAGCCCTTACCTGTGACAGCCTGGACCACCCTAGGCACCTCTGCATCTGTGGCCAGGCCAGTCTCGTCGGGCAGACAAGGCATGGATGCTGCTAAAGCCATCAGAGCACATGTGAGGTGCTTGGTACCCACAAGCTCTGGGCTCTGAGGCCAAAGGCAAATGCTGAGGCACTCTGAGAGGAACAGCCTTTGGGGCCAGTGAGCAGCTGAGTGGGTTTCTGAGTGCCTCAGCAAGGCACTAAAGTTATTGGTCCAGTGCTTGTGACCCTCACAAAAGCCAGCCCTGGGCTTTGTCCTGTCTTGCAAACTGACTATGGGGTTAGTCACTCTGTCATTGGTTTACACCACCCATCTCATGCAGCACATCCCACACTTTGGGACCCAGGACACAGGACTCTGGAGCAATGCTCTGAACTGTAATCATTAGATGTGTTGGACCCATTCAAACCACAGTGCGTTACCACAGCCACCCGCAGCCTGGACCTGATTTCTCCCTGCTGGCACTCTGACACAGAGGTGTAAGCTAGCAGCAGGCATCTTGTGTTTTCTTTCAGTGCACTAGAAAAGTGTTGAAGGCCAGGACAAGGACAGATTCCTGCAAGACACCACTAGAAAATCCACGTTTACTGGGAAGGGAGTTGGGAACAAATGACTTCCCATTGACAGCAGCTGCATATGCGCAGTCCGGTGCTGACATATCTTCCAGGCTTCCTTACTCCCAGGGCAGCCTGCTGTTTGCTACAGCACTGGCTGTAATCAGGTGCTGTATAGGAGGAAATCACCCATTTTACAGTTTTAGCAGACTGAGGCACGAGCTCCTACAGTGATTCAATGGACTCATTGGAAAGGTTGCCAGACCCCTACCAATATGACTCTGCACCATCTTGAACCCCATCCTCTTCATGGACCCCGGATTGCACCTCTGCACCAGCTTGCTGGAATGTTGCTTGTGGCACTCACCTGCCCACATGAGCAGCACAGCCACGATGATGATAATCTCGCCTGTCTGGAGCTGCCTGTCTTTGTCCAGCCCTTCCATGGTGATGTCACCTGCAGAGAAGAGAACCCAGGCAGGGCTGGCAGCAGATACCCTCCCACCAGAACCTACTTCAGGACAGCAACACTCGAGGATCTGAGATCTAGAGAAAGGAGGCCCAACCTCCCCCTAACAAGCATGGGTATGGGATGACATCTTGGCTGGAGAGAGGACATGCAGCCTGTGGCTTTCCTCTGTCAGATAAACTGCACTCAATACCAAAGGCATTCTAACAATACCAAAGGGATTCTAACAGCTTGTTTGGGTTCAAGTAGGGACTGCACAATGCATGGGAGTAATCACTGAGGTTACTCAGTGACAGACCAGGGCAGGTTAAGAAGGCCCTGAGTCCAATACAAAATTACTGAGGGGAGTAAGTAATCTGCTTGCCCTGTTATAATGTCCAAATCCCTTTCTTATGGCTAATGCTGGAGACACTGGACCCCTCTGGCATCATCTCTCTTGGATTCTTGGATTATCTATCATGGACCAGCATGTAGGCAACCCCAAGGCAAGAAGGCACTACGTGGATATGTGAAGGAAAGGAGACTGTGGGGCTCTGTCATTTGTCCTTTGGTAGCTTGCAGTTTGGGAGATCTGAGAGCCCATTCACTATTTGATTCCTACAGGCAGCAGCTGAGCAGGCCACAGCAGTTGTCCTGGCCATAACCTGCTTAGCTGAATACGGTGCCAACATCTGGGATAAGGAGGGCTGTAAACCAGGTCTTGGGGACATCATCATGGCCATAGCACAGTGCACTACAGCAGCCTGTACAACCCTGCTACCCATCATGACCCTGTGTGTCCCAAGCAGCCTGCTACTCAGGGCAGCACCTTCCTCGCTGCCCATGTGGAAACCTCCACGTGCGGTCCCACTGGCAACACCCGGGCAAGTTGGGAGGAGCTGCCTCACCTTGGTTGGAGCTGTTGGAAGGTAGGCGGTCGGTCTCCTTCAGGGTTCGGAAGTGGACACGCTTACTAGCCTGGCTTTCTCCATACAGGCCGATGCTCTGCACCTGGATGATGTAATCCGCATCCTCCGCCAAGTCCCACAGCACGCAGGCACGGTTGGTGGTGTTCACCTCCCGGATGAAGCGCTGCATCTGTCCGTCTTGCCGCTGCCAGAGTGGAGAGCTATCATCCCCAGGAGGCTGTTCCCGGCTGCACCAGCCTCAGACCCCTGTCTGCAGGGCTGTGCTGGGCGCGCTTCCCTTACTCCTCCCTTCCCAGGCAACCATCCACCCCTCAGGTGGGCCAGCACTTTGCTATGCAACATCCCTGTGTGGCCTGAGAGCCAGATGCCTCCCTGGAAAAGCCACCATTATCTGGGGCTGTGGAGGTGGAGCAAGGCAAGCAAAGAATGGTTATATGATGGCTGAAGCACCATCACCCAGAGAAATCACGGGGAAGCCACTAGTGCAACAGCTACCCCCAGTGCAGCCAGTCTGCTGCCTCCCACCAGGATGGGTGGGTCAGGCACGGTGCCTGGTGTCTCAGAGGTCTCCTCAGGCAGGTGCCAGAGGAGCTCCAAACTGTGGCAAACGGGCTGACATAGGAGCATGCTGGTAATCGGTGAGAGGGGTCCCCAAATCCCTGGGGATAGAGCCTGGGTACCTGCTGTAAGATGGCATAGCCGATGACCACATCTCCTTCTGGGACGTCCCAGGAAACTGTGGCAGAGTTTGCCTTCAGCTGCGTCACAGTCACATTGACAGGAGATGGTGGCCTGTCTGGGTGAGTCAGGAGAGACAAGGCACAGGAGAGAGGCAAAAGAAGAAGTCTCAGAACAGGCACTCACCCCTGCACACCACCATGGGGGGTCTCTCCATGGCAGCCCATTGTCCAGGGCTACAGGGAGCAGCTTCTCCAGTGAATCTATCCCCAGGAGAGGGGCGGCACAGCAGGTCCACAAGGCTGAGCCCCTGCCATCAGCAACACATACACAGCATGGTGCTTCCTGGGCTAGTGGGCAGCTAGTGGGGCTGGAGGGAGGTGTGCAGGCACAGAGCTACTCCTTGCCTGTGCACCTACCCTTCTGTGGCACCCGATGGCTTTGGCAGCCTTTGCTCGCTGGCCAGGGCTCCTCCCTGCCTGGCTGCTGTGAGAAATGTGCTCACGGCACACCTCACCCTCTGCAGTGTCCTACAGCAGGGAGGGAGGACAAGCTCATGAGGCATCTGACTGGCTCTTCTCTAAAGGGCTTGCTAGCAGTGGCAGATATAGCCCATTGCTCAGAATACGTGTTCCATGTAAAAGGGATTAGCAATGCTGACCACGTGCCCAGGCTGCCAGACCCAGCTAAAGACATGAAGGGCCCCCAGTAGGCTCCTTCCACTTTGCAGACATCAAAATGGGAATGCATGAAGGCCTGTCCTAAGAAAAGAAAGAATTAGAGTTTAAGAGACTGTTGTGACAATTTAACCAGTCCCTGCAGCTCAAAATAACATGAAAAGTGCCTGCAGCTTGTCTCAGAGCGCTGCAGAGACCCTGCTATCAGAGAGGAGAATGACATTCACATCAGTTCTTCACAAGGACATCTGGTTGCAGATCTGAAGTACCTTCACTGCTGCTCAAATGTTCATCTGTTGCTAAGTTTACTTCGTTCAGCTCCAGCACTAGCAGAAGCAGGCTGCCTGACATGACATGCTCCTGCATAGCCTGGGCACAGAGTAGATTCTTGGCAGTGAAGGCCCATGTTTCTGTAGGGTCCAGAAAATCCAAACAAATCCTACATTAACGCAATTCTTCAACTCAGACTGTGATGGTAAAATCAAGCTCCTCTAAGCTCTGGGGCTGCCCTGTGGATATGCACATCTCTGAATGCCTGGCATACCACCCAGAACTGCGTAGGAAGCAGCCCAAACACAGTATTTATATATCAACTGTGACAGAAAAATGGGGCAGCTTTGAATAAACACACTATGCAACTCAATCTGGCCATCTCATCTGCCTGGAATTACTCCTTGCTTTAGAGTGAGGAGGAAAACCCAGTGCAGGAGGCAGAGCTGACTTCCCCAGCAGTGCAATACCATTGGCTGCAAAGCTTGCAGCAACACTCAGCCATTGCTATCCTTCAGAAAGCTGGCCTGATTGACCCATTGTCTGCACCATCACCATTTCGAGGTTTCACAGCACTAAAAGCATGGCAGGATCCTACACAGGTACAAAGACCTGCATAAAGCCAAGTTTTGTCTGGAAATTACATACAGGAGCACGTGAAGAAAGAAATTGAGGCTGCTGTTCATGTATCTCGCTGTAAACAGGACAGTGTCCTTCTACAAGCTGCTTGTGTAGCACAAGTTCAATGCTGAGATTTATACAGATAGAAGAAGAGCCCCAGAGGGCACCTGAGAACAAGAAAAAGAGACAACCACAACACCACCAACTACCACATTTAGAGTGACTAGGAAAGGTAATTTCTGCAGGTCAGCTGTTTAAATTCACATCTGAATACACCCAGCTCCAGATCAAACCAGGAAAAGGCGGTGATTCCCACTCTGAGAGATGTAGAGTTGTGGGCAATTAAGACATATAGGCAGGTCACCCACAGAGCCCAGAAAACACGTTTGCAGAGAGACACTGGTGCTGAATGCATCCCCAGCAGAAGCCTGCTGCATCACCAGGAGACAGAGTCATTGGAGACAACACGAGCAAGGACATCACGAGATGCTGCGCCTTCTCTTTCAGAACAGGAGGCTGGAAAACTGGAAAGGATTTAAAGATAGACTCAAATGTCCTTTATCCCACGAAGAGTGTGTCTCCTTAGAGTTTTGCCAGTGGGAATCTGGTTCACAACTCTAACCTGTGAGAAGGACTCTCTGAGCCATGTCCTTATCTGCACATCCTTGTCTCCCACTAGCCATCAGCAAAACAGGCTGACTGGGGTGTGTGGATTCTGTGGACACAGGAGCTGAGCTCCCCACAGATGTGGTCTGGTTTTCCACTCCAGCCATGGCCAGTGTACAAGTTAGTTGTACAACTAATGACTGAGCTGTAGACAGCACCTTGTCAGCCAGCAGATAACCACTCCCCTGCACTGTCCCAAGCATAAGCATCTTAGGGGGGGCTGCAGTGTTTCTACTAGCCTTCAGGTTGTCCAACAGACAACTGTAGCAGAACAGTTGTCCAAGGCTACCACTCTGCTAGCAAATATAATGAGTTTAGAAACAGCCCAGGAATCCCATGGTGGAGGCCAGTCCTGGGAACTGCTTTGGTCCGAACCAGCCAGCATGTGCCCAAATTACCTAAGGCCTGGCTCAGGAGTTAGCACAAGCTATGAACCATTCCTACTAGGTAGCACTGATGTGCTCCCCTCTTTGGAACTCATGAGCTTAGTGCTACGGATGTGACCAGACCCTGCCAGCTGGCCTCACAAGAACAGGACAACAGGACACATCTATAGTAATAAATTAGGTAGCTTTTTACATCTAACAGATCAAGAAGAGGTCTGAACATGCTCAAAGAGGGCTGTTGGACTTCCCAACCTCTAAGTGTATCTGAGGAAATTAAAGGCAGGGTCTGGTACCTCAGGAATGCAAAAGGCTGTGGATGGAGCTTGTAGCACACTCTGGCTCCGCACAAGAATTTTCTAGGCTTTCACAGGGAGCCCAGCCTGGCCCAGGCCAGGTTTTCAGGCTGCGGATGCTGAGACGTGGCCCTAGGGCTGAGTCGCTCCATGATTTGAGAACACAGGCACTGCACTGATCCACGAGCCATGCTCCTGGGCCCACACGGTGCTGACAGTGTTGCTTGAACTGCACTTAGCCAGAGCTTGCAGAGGCTCTGTGTAGGGACCTTCACTCACCAGCAGCAGAAGGGCATCCTGGGGGAGACACCACCCTGATATCAAAGACAGTACACTCAAAGCCAGTACACTCAAAGCCAGCATGATCTGCTGCTACACCCAGAACCAATCCCCAGATGTACCACACGGAGAAAGGGGAGGGCGAGAGGACATGGGGACACAGCAGAGCCACAGCACACATGGCTAGTCAGTGCTTCAGACCTCATAGATTGTAAACACACTTTGTGCAAGCTCCAGGTAAGCAGATCTAAACCTGTGTGATGGTAAGACCTGAAGGTGTCCAGGCTGCAGTTCTTCATTGAAAAAAATGACTGTCCCTTCGTCAGTTTGTAATTCAGAAAACTGCAGAAAATACATTCCTGAGCACACAGGATTTGCACACCTACCAGGAAGAGACGTTTCAGAAGCTGAAACTACAGAAGTTCACCCTAGAAACACAGGGCAATGTTTAATCCCAAAGATATGCAAGATGAGACCTCACCAAAAGCTGTCATGACAAGACCTCCAAGGAACACCTCCGAGAGCTGCAAGCTTTGTGTATGATCCTCGCATTAAGCCTAACACTCTCCATCCTGCTCTGCAGCTGAGGTCAGAGCAGTTTCATGCCAGAGCTGTTGCCATAAAGATCTGTGACTGCAAAGGCTCCAAAAAAATGTACTCTTTTGAAGCCAACTATTAAAAATGTTCTGTAAAGCCAAGATGCTCCAGCAGCCTGCTGGGCTCTCTGCAAAAAGCATGCCACAGTTAAGCCCTGCCCAATGCATTAATTGCTAATGGTTCTGCATCATTTATAAGTTATCCAGCTTCACTTTTTATTAAAGGCATATTAAGAAAAAGGGCAGCACCACAGAAAGAGCAACCATTTACTTAAGGCCTGGCACACTCTTTTGTCCTGTCAGCACAGCAATGCGTTCCTTTCAGGCCTGCTGAAGAGGTGGAAAGAGTTGGTCCTGTGTGCTGGAGCCAGCACCACTGCAGCCTGAGGCTGGGCATGGGTGCGTGGGAAGGGCTAACCTGTGGGCAGCTGAGCACTGGACTAGATCTGCCACACGACCTGGCTTTGTAGGTTAGGGAAGGGGCCGGACAGATGCCCTTCAAGAGTGATGTTGGCAGATGTGGTGCTGCATAAGGATAGGATACAGCCCCACTGGTGTCCTCCCCATCCTGCTGTGGCTCCAGAGAGGGGACCTCACCTGTCCCTCAGCCCATGCCCTTGGGACTGCTGCTCAAGGGCACCCAGATGTTTGCCCAACTTATCCCTGCAGCAGGGAGGTAAGCATCAGACTGCACAGCTAAAAATAAGTGCCCCCTTTTTAACAACCCTAACTGCATCTCTTCCCTAATTTGTCAGGCCCTGGAGTACATATTTTGCAAGGAGACTGAAAACATGGCAGAACATATCAGGACATGTCTGATCCTGGCAATTCAATTTAATATCAAGGGGCAAATAGACAGCAGAAGACTGCCACTGACACAGGGTCATTCAGACAAGTCGAGGGAAGAAAGGACAGAGCTACCCCAGGGTGCCCCCAGTGTCTCAGCAAACACCAGCCCAGAGAAAGCACGGCAGGAAGGCGCAGGAACTGCCTGCCAGCCAGCAGCCCAGCCTACAGCACTGGAGCATCCCTGCCAAGGGGCATTAACTCTCTCAGGACTCGCTGGTGAGGGACAGGGATGCGACACAGGGAGACCCTCCTCCGCGGGGGCTCAAGGAGAACCCGCACTTCCCCACCGCCTCGCCTAGAAGAGGGAGGCTTCGGGAGCCAAAGCCACGGGCAGCAGCTCCAGGTGCCCCCGGCAGAGCCTGCTGCCCTCCAAGGCGGGCAGCACGCCCGCACCATCTCACCCTGTGCCACGGGGAAGGAGCGGGACGCGGCACGGCCGAAGGCACAGCCAGCTCGGACACCACGGCGTCCCGCGGGGGCTGCCCGGGGGCCGGAGGGGCAAGGCCAGGCCCCACGGCCAAGGCCATACCAGGGACAAGGGGAAGCCCGCGGGGGAGTCCGGCGGGGCCCCAGCGGACAGCAGCGCCCGGAGAGCGGCGGACGGCGCCCGGCACGGTCCCTCGCCCGGGGAGCGACAACCCCGCGTCCCCGCCGGGCCCCGCCGCAGGCGGCAGTGTGGGCCCCGCGGCAGCGAACGGGGGGACACGCATCCCCTTGTCTTGTCCCGTCCCGCCGCACTTACTGGCTCTCACGAGGCAGAGATCGCAGCTGAAGAGCACCAGGACGGGGTTGAGGAACGCCGAGAAGCGGGCCATAGCGGCGGGCCGGACTGCGGCCCCGGCCCGGGCGGCAGCCCTGGCACCGGCCCGGCTCCCTGCGCCGCGGGACGGAGCGGGGCCGAGCCCCGGCCGCAGCGCGGGGAGGGCGGAACGACCGCCCGAACCTCCCCCGGTCCGCTCCGCCCAGCGCCGCCCCCCCGAGCGGCACCGCAGCGGCTCCGGCACCGCCTCCCAGTCGTACCCCCACGATCAGCAGCGCCGCGCCCCTAGCTGAGCTCCCCACAGCGCCAGTGCCAACCCCGAGGACTGCCGGTGTGTGTGTGTCCAGTGCCGTACCCCCGTCCCCAGCAGCGCTGCTCCCCGCGAACACCAGTGCCCGCCGCATGCTGTACCCCCACGAACCAGCAGTGCCGACTGTCCCCATGCAGTCTTCCCTCATGCAGCGTGTTCACGCGCCTTTTGTTACACAACCACCCTCCCGGCTTGCAGTGTCCTGGTGTGGGCACTGCTCATGCACCCACGCACGGCTTCTCAAGCCCATGGCTCCTGCCCTGCGGGTTTGTCCCATGGCAGCATGCCTTCTCCATGTCTGGCAGAGGCTGGCTGCACGCTCTATCCTGCTGCGATAGCACCGATGTGTGGAGGGTGGCCAGGCACTGTACAAAAGGATGCAGGACCCTGGAGGGCTTCTGTGATGAGCCAGCCTCACAGACCCACAGAGCTGCAGATGGAGAGTGGTCACCCATTAGCCTGTCCTTTCAGTGCAGCTCTGATGGTCCTTGCTCATGTGTGCTGTCATCAGTTAACAAGTTTGCAAGTTTGTCCTTGCAAAATTCACCTGACCATGGCCACCCCAGGGGCTTGTCTGAGCCTTTGGCAAGAGCTGGCCAGAGCAGAGCTATGCTTGCTCCGCAGGGGTTATGCCTGGGGTCAGGGTTCTTGTCAGGCACATGTGGAAGAGAGCTGCAGCTGGAGATGCTCCTGAATTATGGCACCTGAATGTTTGGTAATGGGGACAGCCTTCCTTCTGCCCCATTGTGCTGTAGACCTATCTCCAACCATGAGCTCTTGCTCACCTGCTAGAGAAGTCTGAATGGAGACGCTGAAGTATTGCTGAGAGCAATCGTTGTTAATCTGTGGGATGCTGGCTATCCCTGAAGTAACCCCATTCTCATTGTTGTCTAGGTTGTTGCTCCCTTGGGTTTAGGGGCAATGCTTTCTGCAGGGCCAGCTGAGCTGCACTGCAGTCCACAGGCAGTGATTAAATGTAAATGCTGATGTTTGGGTGCCCCTTCTTGCCTTCCATCTGAAAAACAGATGTTCATCGAATCTTAGAATCACAGCATGGTTTGTGTCAGAAGGAACCTTAAAGCTCATCTAGTTCCAACCACTGTATCTGCGTGCTGGGAAGGGAACTTCAAGGAAAGCCAAGGGTAGAGCTGGCAACTGCAAGAATGTGACTGCAGGGGTGTTTAGTGGAACACGTCTCTTCTCTGCAAGACCCGTTCTCACTCGGTCACTGTAGTTGTGGCCTGATCGACACTTGGTTATTACAGAGCTGTTAACCTGGTGGGTGGTGTTAATATTGACTACTCCATAGCCTGTCTTTGCCACCAGCCATGGATTCAGGCTCTTTGTCACCGTTATATAGCATTGGTTCCTCTATTCAGGCAGCCCAGCAAGCAGCAAGCACTGTGTGTACTGGTGTCAAACAGCTCCTAGTCATACTGCAGCTCTAACCTGAATAACCCAAGTCAGGTTCTTCCTCCATACACTGAATCACTGGCATAACTTCATACCATGCTTTATTCTATTGGCAATTGACTTCTATAATTTGGTTGGTTTGTATTTTAGTGGATTTGTTATTGTACCTACATACTGAGCTTTTACTTCAGCTCCAATTGTTATCAGCACAATGACTTTGTTTCCTGATATACGTATGTTTGCATAAGTAGAATTTTATACCTGACCACCCTTGGCCACCATTTTTGGCTGAAAAGCATTCCCAGCCTTCATACACCCACCAGATCAGTTGTCCTGGATGTGGGGAAGGACATGATGTGCTATTCAGGGTAATCCTGGCTATCTCTCTCCAGTACCACACCATCCCCTTATGTGCTGCAGTGGAGAAGAACCCTGTGACTGTGTACAGGGAGAAGTATGGTGTGCTTTGGGAGCAGAGCAGGGCATTTGTATCTATGGGTTCAGTCTATAAATAATAAATACTGAGAGTGCAAACTCTCCACACATATTTTATTATCATTTGGGAGTTTGGGGTTCTGGCCAGGCAAAATTCAATTTGCAATCACAAATCAGAAACTAATACCTCTAAATTGCATCACATCACCCTGCTGTCATCTTTCTCTGCCCAATACTGAATACACTGGCAAGGGTTCCCAGTGCAGTAGGAATTTACTTCTGTGTCTATGCCCATAACCATTGGGAGCTGGGAAAGTTTTAGATTTATGCTGTTGTCATACCATACTTTTTAGCATATAAATGTTATTGATTAAATGAAATCTACAACATATGTGTGTATTTTGTGCCCCCAATTTAAGCCTTAGTCAGCTTTTAACTAGCGTGAGGTGGGTGTTCACAGATTTATGAAAAGAATTAACATGACGTGACCTGCAATAGCTGAGTCCTGACCTCTGTGCCTGAGCTGTGACTGTTCCCTTCCTGGAACACCACACTCGTGCAATTATTTCCCCAAGAAACACCAAGTTTATGAATGTCTGTGTGAGTGTCCGTGTCCTCCATCCTCTCTCTGGCAGAGCAAGTCACAGTGGGTCCTGTTCAGCCTGTGTTTGCCTCCAGAGAGTGGCAGAATATTGCTGCCAAGGTTGAAATCCTGGCTGCTCCAGCTCCCTGCTGTAGAACCTCCCATGGCCAGCTGCAACGTGATTATGCCCATGGAAACATCCAGCAGCTTCTGCTGTGACTAGGGGTGGCCTTTTCCAGGTGAGCATCATCCTTCAAACAGCTGCAGGCTGCCCTAGAGGAGGGTGCAAATGCCAGATCTGCCTCTGCACCCCCAGACCCTGTCTTCTGACTGTCCCATGACTGCCTACCATGTGTTCTTACCAGTGTTGCTGTGGCTGCTATTCTGCATGTGCTGTTGTCTTGCCTCATGCCTGGAAGATAATGCCCAAGGTGTGTTGTGAGGGTTCATTCACATCAATTCAGCCATGTCCTTGTGCTGCCTGCTGTATCTTATTTCTCTCCCATGGAGGTGATATTGACTCATTGATCCCTTGTGATGATAATAATGGGGGGCAAAGTTACAGCAAATCACAGATATTTTCTATAAAGCTGATACAGGCAATTCCCCCATTGTCTTCAGCCAAGGAATGGGCTCAGATCCATCACGAGGTTGTAGATATCAACCCTTGGAGACTTCATGAACTTCATGAAATGCAGAAAGTCCCTCTGCTAATCATTAATAATTCCCAATCCTCCTTATTTTGTTCATTTGGTGATGGTGTTTTTTACCATCTGCTGCATAATTGTTTTGGAGAATTCAGTGCTGCCCAAGAACAGACGTGTATACTTTTGATTATCACAGGGTATTGTGAAGTCAAGAATTCTGCTATGTAATTATGTGCAATGTGAAAAGTAATTTATTCTGTTGGGTTTAGACCAGCTGTCGAATTATTTCTTCTGGTGCTTCCTGGCTTCTATTGTAAGAAGTAGTTAATAATTGTTTGCTATGTATATGCACTGCATCATTTGTGACACTGCAGATCCTTGTCAGCTTTCTCAGCTGATAATTTCTTTTCTCCCCTTTTAAGATGGGACAGCTAGACAGCATATGGTGTTTGGGATGTGGGTGTCCTGTGTATTGATACACTGATTATAATGTTACCACTCAGCCCTTTCTCAGATCATTTACACCACATGAAAGCATTCAAGCCAAGAGCCTGGTAAAGCTAAAAAGAGATCTGACAGGTGTGTTGATAGCAAAAGCATCCGGTATTATCATGGTCATCGAGCACACAAATGATGGCAGTTACTGAGCTGCTTTGCTTGGGAACTAAAATCAGCCTCTATTGAAGCAGATGCTTTGTGAGGCCACTCCAAAAGGGAGATGTGCCTGAGGACTGGAGGAAAGCAAATACCACATGAGCCACCACCGTGCTGTGTCTCTTGTCTGGGCTCTATCCCTGAGCGCTGATCCTGCAGCCCAGCAGTAAAAGCAGCACTAATCACCTTCTTCCCCTCTTCTCTCTGGCCCAGTGGAGGGCACTCTGCACCAGGAGCCTAGAGAGGCTGATGGAGTGCCAGGCAGAGGTGAGGATGCTGCTGCTCATCCACCTCTGGCTGTGCCAGGGATGTGTGGCCAGTGGGGTGAGCTTGTGCAGAAGGGAGGGCCCTGGGTGCCACTTGGAGAGCAGAGAGGGTTGGGGAGCCATGACCAATGCCGGCACATCCTCGCTGGTGGTGCTGAGAGGAAACGGGCTGTGCAGGGCAGAGAGCCTGGGAGGGCAGAGGGTCCAACCCTGCTGTGCTCAGGCTGCTGGTGCTAGGTGGCAGCTCGCCAGTGGCCCTTTCTGCTGTGGGGCTGCTCTCTAAGCACAGACTGGTTCTTGCAGGCTGATGCCAAGCAAGGTCCTATGCCAGCCCCATCTGGCAATGGAGGGAGATTTTGCTGCTCATCAGGTGAGTTTTGGAGAGAAAGGCAGGGAGGACCTTCACAGGCAAAGCAGATACAACCTGGAGAAATTAGTTTAATTTATTACCAGAGTAGGATAATTAGAAATAAACCCTAAATCTTAATACACCTTCCTCCCACCCCTCCCTTCTTCCTGGGCTCAACTTCTCTCCCAAATTCTCTACCTCTTCCCTCCCAGTGGTGCAGGGGGATGTGGAAAGGGGGTTGTGGTCAGTTTGTCACATACTGCCTCTGCTGCTCCTTCCTCCTCACAGGAGGAGGCCTTACACTTTTTCCCTGCTCCAGCATGGAGTCCCTCCCACTGGAGACAGTCCTCCATGAGCTTCTCCAATGTGAGCCCTTCCCACAAGCTGCAGTTCTTCATGGCCTGAGCCAGTATGGGTCCTTTCCACGTGGTGCAGCCCTTCAGGAACAGACTGCTCCAGCGTGGGTCCCCTGCAGGATCACAAGTCCTGCAGCAAACCTGCTCCAGTGTGGGCTCCTCTCTCTACAGGGTTGTAGTCCTGCTGAGAGCCTGCTCCAGCATGGGCTTCCCACAGGGTCACAGCCTCCTTCGGGCATCCTCCTGCTCCAGCATGGGGTCCTCTATGTGCTGCAGATGAGTATCTGCTCCACCATGGACCTCCATGGGCTGCAGGGCACAGCCTACCTCACCATGGGCTGCACTATGGGCTGTAGGGGAGTCTCTGCTCCAATGCCTGGAGCACCTCCTGCCTCCTTCTGCACTGACGTCGATGTCTGCAGGGCTGCTGCTCTCACATATTCTCACTCCTCTCTCAGGCTGCTGTTGCACAGAGGTTTTTTTTTCCCTTCTTAAATTTGTTGTCACAGAGGTGCTACCACCATTGCTGATGGGCTCAGCTTTGGCCAGTGGCAGGTCTGTCTTGGAATCAGCTGTCATCAGCTCTACTGAACACAGAGGAAGCTTCTATCAGCTTCTCACAAAAACCACCTCTATAGCCCTCCTGCTACCAAAACGTTGGCTCGCAAACCCAATACAGAGTCCTTAAGAGGGAGGTTTGGGCAAAGCATCTTATGGTGAAAGCCTAAATTAGCCTTGGTTGTTTAGCCTAGAAACTATGAAACTGAGGGGGATGTGCTGACAGCTTCTTTTTATATGCCTGACAGCTGCTAGGTATATTCAAAGCTGCTGCAGAGACTGGAATGGTCTGTTCTGTGTCCAGGGGTAGGACTTGAGCCGATGTTGGCCTGGCCAGCATGGAGCCCAGGGCTAGTTGCTCCTCTCAGTGTGAGACTGGGGATGCTGATCTGGTTTCCAGCTTCCCATCCCATCCCAAGGGCTGTCTTTCCTCTGACACCTCCTCCCTGGTGTTTATTCTGATGATAGGACCACAATAATTTGCCATCTGCATCACTGACACTGGGACCTACTCACTGTGCTATTGCTCCCATTATCTGGGAGCAGAGCTGAAGTTCCTGGGTGGAGAGAAAACACGCTTGCTGCCAGCTAACCTGGCTCCTCCTCATGCTTCTGTTCAGCGCAGGTAGCACATAAAGCTGCAGTGCTCCACAAAGCCAGGTGAAGACCCAGGGTTGCTCTCTAATGGGGAGGAGGGCAGACCTATGCAAAGCCTGCATGTCACTGGCTATGGGGCAGGCAGCTGCCAGGGATATGGCACAGCAAGACAAGGCATTGACTGGGCAGCCCACGTGGTGGAGAGCCCTGTGCAACTGGGCAATTACATGCACTAAGCATGTTAGTGGTGTGGTGGCATGGAACCTCCCTCTCCAGCACAGGGACTGCCCTGGGGTAGCCCTTGCATGGAAGTGGCTGGTGACCAGGGGTGGTCAGGGATGTCAGAGACCAGACTGCCTTGTGCCAGTGGCATGGCCTGTCCCTACAGCAGGAGGCTGGGCTCCAACACAGTGCCTGGAGCTGCAAGTGTCCTCCCTGCTTCAACCCTGCTACGCATAGCAGCGTTTCTGAGGCAGAGGCCAGGGCCATGCCTGTCCTCATCTGCTCCTGTGCTGGCCCCACCACCCTCAGCTTGCCTGGGCTACACTGCGCAGTGAATAGTGTGAATAGTCACAGCCTAACTGCTCGGTGCACTCTGTTTATGTCCCACAGCATCACGGAGCTGTTGTGTTGCACTAGGCCCGGATACTTATCTGGCAGTGGGAACATCCCTGTAGGCTGAGACAAAGGCACAGGGGATCCCTACCAGCCCCCTCCATCTGATACTCTCTGATCCAGTCTCTTTGTTGTGTCCCACTCCCGGGAGTCAATGCCACATCTATCCCAGCCTGTGCTGGGATTAGGATCATGTCCCCCTCCTTGTGTGGGAGCTGTGGATGTTGTGGAAGTTGTGAGTGCCCCATCCCTGGCAGTGTTCAAGGCCAGGTTGGACAGGGCTTTGAGCAACCTGGTCTAGTGGAAGGTGTCCCTGCCTGTGGCAGGGGGTTGGAACTAGATGATTTTAAGGTGCTTTCCAACCCAAACCATCCTGTGATTCAATGATTCTACCTGGAGATCCCTCTGCCTGTTCAGAGACCTGCTGTTGGCAAGGTCTATAACTCAGCCCCCCAGCACTGAGCACCTGCTGGCTTTGCTGTGCTTGCCTCCAATAAACTGTGTTGAAATTACTGCAGATGCTTTCTGTCAGTACAGCCACAGGTTCAGGTTATGGTTCCTTATGACCGGGATGAAGTGTTTTTGTTCTTCACCAAACCCACAGGGTACTGAACCCTGCTGCCTGTGCTCTCTGCTCACTCCAAGTGGGATGCCTATGAGCATCAGTTATTGCTGAGGTCTCAGCAGCCAGCATTGCAGTGCTCACACCTCCTCAGTTCCAGGGGAGCTCCATTGAGACAGGAACCCCAGGAAAAGCTGCAGAAGGAAAAAATGCACTCTTACAGACATATTCAGACAGAAGCATTGGTTCTTGGAGTTCTCTCCAGTGTACAAATGTGTTACAGACTTGCCAGGAAGCTCAGACATACAAGAAATCATACTGTTGTATTATTAATACATATTATGCTGCATGATATATAGATTGATTATTGTAGATTTGAAAGTTTTAAGACTGTTTATTAATCTGCCTGGGCAGGAGGAGTGGGTTGGAGACAAACACAAAATGTTGCAGTGAAGGGAAGACAAAAGAAAAATTGTTTTAGCCAAGAAATTATCAGCATTGGTATTAATATTAGTGATAATAATTTCCCATATAAGTCTTCCATTTTCTTAGCAAGCATCATACCATGAAGCTTGTTGAATATAATTTAGAAGTGAAGCCCAAGAAATTCCCACCAAAGATGTCCTCAGGGACTAAGGCATCCTCAGAAAACCTGTCTTGACGGTGGCCAAATATACGTATTTCAGACAACATACTGCAGGTGGCATGTACCAGAGACTGTCCTGTCAAGTCATTGTATTTTACTTTAAATTCTTGTTAGATATTTAACTGTTTAAATATTTAAACTTTGGGGAAAAATATTCCCCCTTCCCCTCCCCAATCAAACCCCCAAACAAAAAACCCACAACAAACCTTTAGCTTGTTTTTACTACAAAGCCCACCTTGTTGTGCACAGGAGGACCAGTATCAGTACCGCAGCCGTGAACTTTTCAGTGGCTTGCCCTCCAGAGGCACTGAAGTAATGAAGACATGTAATGCAGATTCTGCATCTCTGCAGCACAGGATGGAAAATGGCCCCTGTGGGGGAGCTTTGCCTTGGTGGCTCTGGCAACATGAGGTGCAGACGGGGGCATTTCTTGAGCATCTTTTACCTAGCCTATCCCGATGGCATTCCTAGGTCACAGCAAGGCTTGCCTGGCCCCTCTCAACTCTGGCCTTTGACTGTACAAGTCTGGAAACCTGGTTGCATACATGCAACAGCTTGCCATTTAACTGTCTGGATTAATGATACAATGAAGGGCTGGCGAGGTAGAATGAAGTGAGCTGCAGTGATTGGTGGAGTGCCCAGCCCTTGTTGGACCTGGACCCAGCCAAACTGCAGCAGTACCTGGCTCTAGGCCTTGCAGACTGCCTGAGCTGCTGTGTCCTTTTGGGGCCTGAACCATGGAAGGGATGAAGAAATACAGGCATGTCACTGATCCTGGATCCTGGCAGGTGGGAGGTGAGGGTTCTGCATGGTGTGGGTCAATGTGCTTCACCCGGGGAGGGATGGAGCGAGGGGGAACTAGAAAATGTCTTTGCCAGGAGCTGGTGCCAGGAGCATCCAGGAGATCTTTTCCGCTTGCTGCTGCTCCATGCCAAACTGGCCTTGCCAGCCACTCTTCCCCTGGCATTGCCACCCTCCTTTTCCACTTGAGATAGGAACAATGAGGACAGATCCTTCTGAGCAGCTGCACATGGTGCCAAGACATGTCCTCTATGCACCCCGTGTCTGGCTTAGAACACAGATTCATGCGTTATCACAGAATGGTTGGGGTTGGAAGGGACCTCTGGAGATCATCCACTCCTATAGCAGGTTGCACAGGATCTTGTCCAGGAAGGTTTGGAGTATCTCCAGAGAAGGAGACTCCACACCTCCCTGGGAAGCCTGTTCCAGTGGAAACCCCAGACAGCACATAATGAACACATTTTTTCTTTCTAGAACATTTTATTTCACAGAATTACTCCAGCAGAGATCTTAAAAACTGTATTTTTTGTTGATCAAAGTTTTTTTCCAGAAAACTTTGTTGTATAATCAGTCTTTTCATTGCTTTAATTTGTAGTCAGCTTTTTTAATCTACAGATTTTCTTTGTGATTGCTCTATAACTTCATTAACATTCTTGATAAAGATGCCAAATAGCTGCAGGCTCTGGATTCTCTAGGAAAAATCTTTGTTTACTAATTAGCATTTAATATGCTCTACCAATATTTGTATAACATGTGGGGCCAAGCTCAATGCCTTACAGGAGTTTATGATGTCAGTAGCTACATTTACCAACCTGGACTTGTAATCGATTAAAAAAATGCTTACAGAAAACTGTTCTCTGTGAAACCACATTGGTTGGTTTTTACTTGTGATGTCCTTTAATGTCAACTGTTCTGTTGGTTTGGCTAGATCTCAGACTGATCAGCTGCACTTACACAGACCACGCAGCTTGTTGGTTTTTAAATACTAGCACAACTCTAGAGTTCTGTTTCATTTTTTCTTGGAAAAGTAGCAAGAATATCTCACTGATTCGGGGGTTCTTTTGTTTTCTTCTTAATCCTCAAGGATTTCTCCATTGTTCCAAAAATTGTTAAAAGCTATTAATAATTCAGAACTTTTCAGGAGATTTCTTACCATCCTTCCCTGCAAGTTATCCAGTGTTGTAGCTTTAGAGATGTTTAAGCTGTTTTAATGATGACAGAATGACCAAAGAAATGGAGCTGTTCTGTGGGGGTTTGCAGGAACTGTGAAACAAGGGATGTATCTTATGCAGAGAAAACAGCAGCAATTTGTCATTCCCGCCTTCATGAAACAGCCTGACTGCTGTGTGTGGCACATGGGAGTGAAATCATTGCAGCATATATCATACACTTGGCAATATAGCCATATGGAGTACATCTAATTTGGTTATTTAAATCTCTGTTGGTGAGGACACCACACCATTGCAGGCAAGTTCTTCCACTGCTTCGTTTTCCTTGCACTAGTATTATCTGTAACTTGGATGTTGCCCTGTGCAGCTGCACTGTGCTTGGGAGCTGAGCCGGGGCCTGGGACCAGAGCAATGTGGTCCGGTGACCTGAGCTGGCAATGTCACCGTGGGACACTGCTTGATGGTGGTGCTAGTGATGAAACCAACACCAAGCATGACACTACTTCTCCGAGCATTGCTTGACTCTGAAGGCCAGCTGCCTTCGACATTAAGTAGGTCAGTCTCATAATTAAAATACAGCAGGATTAACACTGAGATTGGGGGTGGTTCTCTTGGGCAGCTCCGCTGAGACATTAACTAGTGCAGTGTCCCTCTTTATGCATGTTGTATCAGGTCCAAAAATCCATCTGCATTATGCTCAAAGGTCTTTTAAGTCAGAAGCATGTAACCAAAGCCAGTTAGTTATTCAAATAAAGCCTTTATTTTATCATAGACTAACCATGAACAGAGAAACAATCCTAGTGATTCCTGGGTGAGACAGAACCATATAAAAGGTTATGAAAATCATGGCCTCATGACCAGGGAGGGCTCTTCGCCCCCTGCATGCTGCAGGTCATGCTTATCCCTGGGTGTGATGTGGTGGACAGAAAGGCCTGTACTTCACCTGCCCTTGGATGGCTGTGCTCTTTCTGGGCATCCACAGTCAGCATTGCAGCCAGGCTGTCAGTGCTCCTGCTGCTCTGTATGCGGACAGATGGTCAACGTGGTGCTGTGTCTGTGGGCAGCTGCTTCACCTCAAGGAAACCAGAGACCAGTCCGTGTGGCAATAAGGGTTATAGTGAAGAGAAGGACTAATGTGCAAAGGAATGATGGAGTATGAGGGAGGCACCAGGATATCCATAAAAGGAAGACAGACTTCACACATCTCTTAAGTATTTTGAAAACAGGTAAACCTCACAAGAAGACTTTTCCACGTATCTTTAACTATTTCTTGCTGCATCTATTTGAATTTCCAAAAGATTCTGATGAAGTCCCTCACCCATACTTTTTTAAAAAGTGAAACTGCCATGCATTAAACAGGATGGTTTTCTTGGTTGGAGGTTAGAGGAAGCATTTGGAGGAGACATTTGGCATTTTCAGGGGAGTGAGGCCACTCTGGATGTCCCATAGGGATCCACATTAACACCGAGCTGCTCTCCCCTTGATCTAGAAAGTGGGCAGGGATTAAGACCAGGTTTGAGGATTATACAGAGCAATAAAAACCGAATGGTAACCACAAAGAAATGCTAAAGCATTTTAGAATACTAAGTGGTTAGGAGGTGGAAGAGCAGGTGAAATTCAGTATTACAAACTGAAATTCAGTATTACATCCACTAACCTCTGTACATTGCACTTGCATCCCTCAGGCTCCTCCAAAGATGCAGCTGGAAAGATATGGGTTTAATGGATGGACTATTCGGTGTGTAAGAAATTGGCTGGAAGGCCACATCCAAAGAGTTGCAGTCAACAAACATCTCAATGTCCAAATAGAGATCGGCAACAAGCGGTGTCCCTCAGGGGTCCGTGTTGGCACTGATAGTATTTAAATCTTCATCAGTGATGTAGGCAGAAGGATTGAGTGCAGGTATGCACATAACACTGAGCTGTGTGGCACAGTTGACACACTGGAGAGAAGGAATGCCATCCAGAGGGACCTGGACAGTCTTGAGGAGTGAGTGCACGTGAACCTTGTTAAGGTCAACAAAGCCAAGTGCAAGATCCTGCACATGTGTTAGACCAATCCCCAATGTCAATACACACTGGGGGGATCCATGGATGGAGAGCAGCCCTGCAGAGAAGGACTTGGGAGATACCAAAAAAAGATGGACATGAGATAATGTGTGCCTGCAGCCCAGAAAGCCAAACATTTCCTGGGCTGCACCACCAGCAGGTTGAGGGAGGTGATTCTCTACTCTGCTCTAGTGAGACCCTGCCTGGACCACTGCATCCAGTTCTGGGGCCCACAGTACAAAAGACATGGACCTGTCAGAGCAGGGCTATGAAAACAAAGGGCTTGAATGCCTCTCCTATGAAGAAAGGCTGAGGGAGTTGGGTTGTTCAGTCTGGAAAAGAGAAGGCTTCAGGGAGACCCTATTGCAGCCTTAAGCATATAATGGGGCTTATAAGAGATGGAGAGACTTTTCAAAAAGGCTTGCAGTGACAGGGCGAGGAACACTGGTTTTAAACCGAAAGAGGGTAAAGCTAGATTGGACATAAGGAAGACTTTTTATGATGAGGGTGGTGAGATACTAGCCCAGAGAAGCTGTGGATACCCCACCATTGGAAGTGTTCAAAATCAAGTTTTGCTCAAGGGGTTTTGAGCAACCTGATCTAGTGAAGTGTCCCTGCCTATGGCAAGAGAGGTAGACTAGACTGCCTTTAAAGGTCCCTTCCAACCCAAACCATTCTGATTCTCTATTCTATACCTGGATTTGCAAGATGTTAGGCTAACTGAACTCAACAATGGATTGGACAGTACACTCATAGGTGCTTGAACAGTGGTAAGCATAGTACAATTAACAGTTTTTTTAATGTTAATTTATAGCCCTGGATACATGTGATGTTGTGGATTCCCTGATTAAAATACCTTCCTCAAGGCTAAATTTTCCAATGCCCTCAGAGCAGCAGAGCACAGCTGCAGTCATATTGGTAACCTGCCTCACTGCATCTACAGCAAGGTGCTCCTGCACAGATCACACTCCTCAGCAGCAGTGGACTATGCTGGTGCAGCAGTGCTACCACCTCTTACCAGCTTGAGCCAATCCAGCAAATAATCTGCTGTAACACTGACGGAGCATGAATGGACTATGGAATAATAATTCCTTTCCACATGCCATGTTATGTGGGGGAATATGTTGTTGATGTAACTACAAAATCCAGGTGGTCACGAAGTATCCACCTGGAAGTGGAATCTAGAAAGCGGGTCTGGTTAGTAACTCAAAAATGTCAGTAAAAAGGACTCTAGACTGAAATTCACTAAGAAAAACCTCCTTTAATTCATTGGTTTATCTTGTCCATCTATTGGGTGGGAAAGTAGTAAACATGTGTGGTCAAAGTACAGCTGTGTAGAGTACTGAGGAGAAATGGTGCAGACAACTGAACAGGACCAAAGCATGCAGGACAACCAAGTGGGCAGGCTGGGATGTGTTGTGCAAATGGGGATGGAACCAAAAACAGTATAGACCAAACAGACAAGAAACCACATTCTCGCACTGGTGACATTTTATTTTGTTGTCTTCTGACCTTGCCCACCTTCCTGCACACCTTCCACACCCTGCACACAATTTATACTTTCAGCACAGCACTGCAACCACAGTGACAGCTGGTTCCAAAAGGCAGCGTAACCACTGCATGTAGATCACAATGGAGCACTACATACTGTCTCACTACCATACACGTGTTAATCCCCATGAGACAGACCATGCTCAGCTGGGGTCTGCTTTGCTTACTATATGGGAGAGGCAGTTATTGAGAACACCCTTGGCCATACAGCCCTTCCCACTGTCGGTGCCAGTGTGATTATGCTGGTAATGACGCATATTCAGGTTAGATATAAGGAAGTTTTTTACTGTGCGGGTGGTGAGGCACTGGAACAGGGTGCCCAAAGAAGCGGTAAATGCTCCATCCCTGGCAGTATTCAAGGCCAGGCTGGACAGAGCCTTGGGCGACATGGTCTAGGGTGAGGGTGAAGCATCCCTACCCACAGCAGGGGGGTTAGAACTGGATCATTTTAAGGTCCTTTCCAGCCCAAACCATTCTATGATTTTATATATATAAGCTCACCCGTTCATCAGGCACTGCAATGGCTTCCCTGTGAATTTCAGAACCAACAAGTCTGTTAGACAATGAAAATTCACAGGGAGATAACGTGGAGCCAGTTGCCTATTTTCTTGCCTGGAAAACTTCAAGAAAAAGGCCAAATTTTGCAACTTCCTGGTACAGTGAGTCTTTGGATAACAGGAATTCTGGAGAACCCATTCTCTGAAAGACAGAGTATGACTGCCTGTGGTGCTGCTTCCTACCAGCTTCTGCTGCATTTATGGAGCACAGGAGATACTCCCTATGATGCAGAGTTCATGCCAACATGTGGCTTAAAATAATGAACCCTCTTCTCTTAACCTTTTCCACACAGGGAAGCCACTGCTCATGTACGTCATTCACACAAAGGAAGCAGCATTGGAAAGAAGCAGGTGATATAACACAATGAAGGTGCCATCTATAGCATAGAAAAAAAGAACACTATAGGAGCATGGGCATGATAAAGACCACCACTGGCAAGGCAGTTCAATGGAACCTGGGTTTTAGCATCAGCAAGACTGCTATTGTAGATATGCACCGTCTTGCAGCAAGTTTGTTTCCCAAGTGAGTCTGAAACAAGTGGTATTCAGAGGGCCCAAGAAGACCACCTCACTACAGTAGTTACTGGGGGTTTGTAGGGCCAGTGAATCTCCAAAAGGCTGGAGAGTATTTACTCCTCACTGGACTGGAAGACCCTTTACATACATTTAATGCCCAGTGCTACAGAAGACAGATGCCAGGGGAAAATTGGGTTCCTGACGAAGGTAATAATGATGTACCATCACTTATGAGCAGACCAGAGCTCACATGCTACTGTCTGGTGCTGAGCCTAAGCATCAGTGTATGAAGTAGAGACAGTGCCTTGTGCGACAGAGACTGGAGTACACACTAGAGTTGCATTTCCTGCCTGTTGGCATCCTTGCTGACAACAGACAGTACAGTAACAGGGCAAGCTAAAACCTCTGTATTCTGCACAGCACTGTTTAGTTTGTGTGCATACTGTGCAAGACAGGATTCCCCCTTTAAAGAGACCTAAACACTGTGCTAGTCAGTCCCTTAGAGGAAGAACTGCTAAAAAAGAACCCTGATCTCACCCATCAGAGAAAGATGACATAACAGACAGCTGCTGTACTGGAAACCACTAAACAAGCAACTAATGTGACCCAAACTGAGACTGTAACCAGAGCAGTAACTATACTGGGTACACTGCTAGTGCCACTGTCCAAGGGTACTACACCAGGAGAGGCATCCTCTGTACCACAGCTTTGGTTTGAAGTCTCTCACAACTGACCAGAGGCGACAGTTTCAAAATCAAGGTCACTGAGTAGAATGGAGTCACAGTCCCAAAGACACTCAGTTGCTTATATTAGCGCTGTGGGTTATGAGCCTGACAGAAGTGGGGCTTGTAACTGAAAAGCTTTAGGATTATCCCTTCTCTTCTTCTAGGGACTTACTTCCGGCCTCGCTTGCGGCTGGTTTTTGGAAATTCGGCTCTCTGTGCAACTTGAGGCTCCCCCTCCTCACTACTCGCACTCTCATTGTCCACCCGCTTTGGACGACCTCTCTTACTTCTTCTCATTTTCTCAACTCCAGCAGTGGGGAGTTTCTTGGCAGCCAGGGTTGCAGTTCTCTTCTTTTTGCCCCTGGTCAAAGGACGTTTCTTCCGCTGCTTCCTCTGCTCTTCTCTTTGGCGGATTTTCATTAGCTTCTCAAAGCTTTTGGTGGTAGTTGTATTCACATCAAACCAGTCCTGCAGGGTTGAGAGGGCAACAGGTTGGTATTGATGATGGAAACACTATAAAAAGCCTATCGGGGCTTATAATAAAGCTGCTTTGTGGGACAAGGGTTTCCTGAAATGTGAGATCCGGAAAGGCAGCTGCCTAACAAAGCTCTGTTCTTTGATGATCCTCCTCAGGTGCCACTGTCTCAGAGATTTGATCTGGCCATTGCTAAAGGCATGGGAAATGCTGAAGAGCTAAACTGAGCAGCAGCAACTGGGGACATGTGACATGACACAGTACTTGCTCCCCAGACCAATGCGTAAGACCAGCTATGTTTAAACAAATCGAAAGCCACTTGACTCTAGGATCCTGTTCCCAACAGTGAGTGAGGAAAAAATAAAACAGGGCAAGCATCCAGCATTTCCTTCCCTCCTCCAACAACGTGGGGTGTGAAGACTTCCATTCTGCCTGCCTTACCTCAGCATGCACAGAGTTGATGTGATACTTGACTCCACTCTCTGAAATGAACTCCTTCTCACACAGAAGACACTTGTATTTACCAGCCACAAAGTCTCCCTGGCAACGAAACAAGAAAACACCATCACCAATTGCTGCCTAGAAGGCTGATACACCTATATATTGCATTTGAATTTGGCTCAGATATAACCCAGCAGTAAGAACTAGAAACTTTTACTCATACCAGACGACGATTTAGCTACAGGAGCACTGACATTATTAACCAGTTATGCCCACAAAGCATAGGACAGCTCTGTGAGATGTTAAAAGGTCTCCAGTACTGTACCTGAAAAAAATGTTCTTGTAGCTGTGAATCCACAGGTAGGACTGCAGTTTCACTAAAATGCATGCCATTAAGATGTTTCCTCCTTGCCTCAAGCAGCATTTGCAACGGCAACCCCATTAGCACATAGGGAAGCACTCAAGACTGAGGAACTCAGATTAGCAGATGGCAAGACAACAGCTTGAACTAGGAGATATGTGAGGGATAGGGACAGTAAGGCTATTGGTACAAAAGACAGTGAGTAGACGAAGGTTACCAACCAAAGTACATGTGCCAAGGTGAGATTTGAGTCCTGAGACACTGCCGTATACAGATTCACAACCCTGGAACAGTAAAAAAAGTTCATGTCAGCAAAACTCTCGTAAGAAATCACTTCTTCCTGCACAAGAAAGTCTTATGCTCTGGAATTCAATTCCAAAAGGGATGAGAGAGGCAGTAAAGGGAGATAACAGAGTCCTACAAGCCAGAAAGGGTAAAAGGATTGTTAAGAGACTTAAGCTTTCAGTAAGTTAAATACTTCCAGTTTCTGAGCAAACTTAGACATAATAATCCCATCACTGTTACGTTCACCCTCGATCAAAAGCTTGACAGAGTTTGCATTTTGCCTGAAGAGCAGCAGAGGTTAATTTCAAACAAAGCACAGGGCAAGTACAAGACACTTCTATCTCTCCTGCCCTGCTCTTGTATTTAGTAGCACACAAGTACTGCATCCAATGTCAATGGTCTCAGTTAAAGGGCAGCTTTACAGTCCCCATGTGGAGCTTTAGGCATCAGCCTCAGGATATCAGATCATGCATCAACAGCCCAGACCCTGAAACAGGAGGTAGGTGCAAGACATTCTTCTGGGTTACCAGTTACTGCAATAGGACACTTGCTTTCTGGAGACAGCTCCATATACAATGTTACATTGCAATTCTTTTACTTGAAAATGACACAAGCCTGAAAACTGGGGACAAAGTGCTGGGGATGGGGTAGGGCATGAGGAAGAGAGACAAACTGCAGTTTCATGGTTGTGGACAGCTGTCCTGAAATCTGTCCCCTTTGAAGCTTCAGAAACAAGTACTTAAAGATTACCTGATTTGGGCAGTGGACTCTTCGGTACATCTTTATCTCAGTTTTCCATTTGCACAGCACATCTTGACTAAATGTGGGCAGTCCAGGACGAGTATATTTAAGCTGAGATAAAGAGATGGAATTGGAAGCTGGAAGCAATGTTGGCTACACTTAGTGCCAAGTACATCCCTTTCTCTCCCAGAGACAAAAGTGCTGTTTCTTCTCCTGCTCTAACAGCCAAAATCTAAATAACCAATCTTTTCCTGTCTACTCTCTTCAAACATAACTGAATCTATAAAACCCCCACAATACCAGAATCCAAAACTTCCCTTACCTTTGACTACAACAGTTCCTCTAAATGTACTTATCCCATTAAAATCATAAATCATCCTTTCCCTTGGGTTTCCTTTACAGCCTAAAAGATACTCCGGGAGCCTCTGAAGCCTGAAAAACTATAAGATGTCATTGCATGGCAGGAGCGATCTGTAGTCTATGGCTTGTGAGCAACATACTGCCTGTAACTGCCTTTGTTACTTGTGCCCACTGAAAATTACAACTCCTATTAGCAAGAGGACTTGAAAGTCATTATAGCCTGGATAAAATACTTCTACCACAGCAATTGCTACCATAGCAATACCATAATCTAAGACCAGAGAGAGCAAAACCTGATCCCTCCCACAAGACATTACTTCTTCAATATTACCTTGCATGGGCCACTAAGCACTGGCAACGTTGGGTAGATGCCAGTAAAGACCCATCTGTTATGAAGAAAGACTCAAACCCTATATAGCATTTTCAAGGCCTTGTACCTTGCGATCATCTGGAATCAAGTCCTGCAAAACTTTCCTCTTGGGCCACTCTTTGGCCAGCTCTTCTCCAGCTAGCTCATGGAGATAGTAGATTGCCACCTTTGCAGATCTCCTCTGAACTCTGCCCGTGCTGTTTGGCTCCCGTTTTGTTTCCTTCAGGCTCTCTGTTCTTCTCTCTTCATGGAGGAAAGTGACCTGCAATGAAGGTCAAAAAAGGTGAGCCTCCTTCACTGGTTCCTATTTCAGTTACACTAAATACTGTGAATAAATATTCTGCCAAATCCCTCACAAAAATGCTGCTGCAGGTGTGGTTCACTGTCACAGACAGAGGACAGAAGTGCATCTCACTAGTGAGACAGACTCCCACACCTACTCAGGGGGCCACAGCAGTAAGGCTCAAGCAGAGAGTTTCATGCAGCCACTGGTCTTGAAAGGATATCACATCATTTACTGTAAAACCCTCATGGACAACAAGCATAGCACTGCCTGTTTTGCTCCAATGTTGTCTCTTTTAAGAGCAAAAAAAACGTGTCTCCCAAGTCATACATGTTAGCATCATTGTTCCATGGAGCAAAAGTCAGACCAGGAAAAGTTTACTGCTGCCATGGTGATTTACTATTAAAAACCTCTTCCTAGTCACAGAACAGCAACAGGTGCAGCTAGAAGGAAACTATCAAGGACAGAACACTCTATTTGCTATCCTTCATTACCCACCCAAGTAGCAGACAAAAGCCTACGTGTGTCTCAACTCTGAGCAGCTGAAGTACGACCACAGTATCCTGATAACTACGGCAATTTGCACTTACCGGCCCATGCTTAGATCGGAGATGGTAGACAAGTCCTGCCTTTGATCTGTATGCTTTTCCACAGTGATGGCACTTCATAGCCATTTTCTCCAGCTCAGAAGCTGCCTTCCCACATTTTTTAACATGATACAGGTATCCCATTATGCTAGTGAAGCTGCCTGTGCAGCCCTATCAATGCAAAAGAAAAATGCATGGAAGAAAAGCATTCTCCAAGTAATCACAAGACCACGTGTATAGAATCCACGGTTTGCTGACCAAAGTACTATCACTTTTCCTGCCAGACCAGAGACGATCAGGTAGTAAACTTCAATGTTAGCATATTAAGACAAGATAAAATCTAGGACAAAGAATTGGCTGCAATGGGGAGAAACTGTGTCTTAGAACTTCTTTGTAGGTAGTGGGCAACAGAAAATTACAACATATGGAATAAAGAAGCAAGATGTTCAATGTGGATGCACAAAACAAAGATTTTCAGATACAGATGGAGGAATTAGGCAGAAAAGGAGGAAGGTTTTACACTTGGTTGGCTAGTCAGACTGTCTAGAACACAGCTATATTAGGGTGATGGTAAATAAAACTTTCAGCTATTCCTAAGATACAGCTACTGTCTCATGCTGCAGCAGAGGACAACAAAACCTCAACGGTTTCTGCGACTGCCACTTAGTAGAGTATCCCCTAACCCGGAATCCAGTGATCAGCTTGGCACTGAGCTTGGAAATAGGACAAATCAAATGTGCATAAGCAAGTGTTTAATGTTCTTAGATGTAGCCATCTGCCGTCGATCCCCTACTCTTGCTGTGGTCAATCTCAGTATTTTCAAAAACCACAGACACACACTTAATTATGCATAAAACCATCTTCCCAGCTATCACAAACAACTCAAGAGCAGAAGTACACACTAATAAAATATTTTTGGTGCATAAATGAAACAATCCAGTGTCCTCCTGATCCCCCTTGAAGACATCAACACATCAAATACTCAAAGAGCTCTAGCTCACCCTGCCTGAACACAGAGGTTGAACTAGATGACCTCAGAAGTTCCCTTCCAGCCTTACAACTGTGTAATTCTGAGAGCAGTTTATAATGCTATTTGGAGTACTGCATTCAGCTCTGGAGTCCTCAGTACAGGAAAGACATGGACCTGTTCAAGTGGGTCCAGAGGAGGGTCACAAACTTTTGACCAGAGGGCTGGAGCACCTCTCCTATAGACAGGCTGAGAGAGTTGGAGTTGTTTAACCTGGAGAAGGGAAGGCTCCAGAGAGTGCTTAGTGCAGCCTTTTCATAATACAAGAAAGATGGGAACAAACTTTTTAGTAGGGCCTGTTGTGACAGAATGAGGGGCAATGGTTTTAAACTAAAAGAGGATAGTTTCAGGCTAGATATAAAGAATTTTTTTTACAATGAGTGTGGTGAAACACTGGAAAGGGTTTGCCCAGAGACGTGGTGAATGCCCCATCCCTGGAAACATTCAAGGTCAGGCTGGACAGGGCTTTGAGCAACCTGATCTAGCTGAAGATGTCCCTACTCATGGCAGGGAAGGGGTGGACTAGATGACCTTTAAAGGTCCCTTCCAACCCAAACAATTCTATAATTCTATGATATTCTGTCTTAAAAGCATAGCTAGGATCACGAAACAAATCCAGCTGTGGCCAGCACTAAAGCATACCAAGCAGAACTCTCAACGTTTTATGTTTGTGTATCTGCTGCTGTTTAATTCAGGATACTCAGCACAATGCAGCTTACCTCCCTCGTACACTTTAGTTTTCCCATACGCTTCAAAACCTTCCGAAGGCGGTCTCGCTCAAGCTGCTCATCCAATTCTCCTCCCTCCTTCACAACCGGCTAAAGCACAGCAGAAAAAATAAAGAAAACCACAGAATGCTCAGCATTTACAGTTCTTCTCATAGGGAATTGCCTACTCAACACACTACTGAAGGACAGCTCCCAAAATAATTAAGACTGTTTATCTTATGATTTTACAGAAGTGTATCTAATACAGTGATCACTGTCTATATCCCAGAACAACTGAGTTATCTTTAAAAGGGGTAAACTGCCTGAAAACCAGTTTGCAAATAAAGAGTTTTAACATTTAGATATCTATGAACAAAACCTTTATAAAATACAGCTCAAGTTCTTCTCTATTCTCAGACAGTTACTGTATGTTATTTCCTACACTTCCTTATAATAATATTACACCTAGACTGAAGAAAAAGTTAAAACTGGGTGACAGACCTATTTCTCGGGGCCAGAACATTATTGTTCTGACCTATTTCATTTACTAGTACAGCTGTAGGTTCAGAAACCACCGTACTGAGAACTATGCAAAAAATAACAGTAACGAATTACGTAAACCTTACCCAAACTTCTGAATGACCTTTTTAAAAGTTTTAATTCTTCACAACAGGAAACATTGCCTTCTTTAAAGAAATAGCAAAGAGGAAAAGCAGACTGTATTAGTATCTTTATGTTAAGATACTAACATAGAGAAGAATTAAACTGCTGCTTCTGCTTTTTGACCTTCGAACTAAAATCTAGTCTGCTCTGGATGTAGAAAAACTACTTTCTAGCAAAGGACTGAAAATTGCAGCCTAATGAGCAATCATTTCTTTCCTTTTTTTTTTTTTTTGATTGAAAATGCCTTTTATGAGTGACCAGCCTGAACAGAAATCCATCTCTTCTTTCTAAGACATAGCATGCCTACCATCTCTAACATTCTACTGTTTTTTCAGATGTCAAATCTCAAAGGTAAACAAGATTTGAACAGCTACAACCTTTGAAAAAAAACACCATGTTCTGTTTCTATGTGCATCAGGGAAGGAACTGTCTTGCCTGTACGATTTTTAGATGCACAGCAGTTGTGTTACCTGATTGTTATGGTCTGCCATGACATGGTATTTCATCCCTCCTAAAGACTTCAGCTGCTTCCCACAGTGATGACATGTGAACATTTCCTAGAAACAAACAAGGACAGTGTGTGTGTAACTAAGTTAACTAAAGCACTGGAAAACTCTTTGGGAGAAAGGAGCAGGAGAGCAGAACATTTTATTACGGCCTGGTAAATGCCCATTAAGAACAGAAGAGATTCTATGGAGTCTTATATTTAGGGGAACAATGAAATAGTGAACCTTTGTTCACTACCCCAAATCTCCAGCAAAAGGCTGAGTAAGGAGCACCAAGCACAGCCTCTTACATATAAAGAACTCTTGCTTAGAGCCATGATAATGAGATGAAACTGGTTTCAAGTGCAACACAAACACACAGAACAGTGTGCAGGCATTCCTTTCTATAAGCTGAAGAGTAAAGAAAACATTGCTCATCTCTCGTGTTCTTACCTGCCTGCAATTTACCATATGTTTCTTCAGTCCTTCTACAGTCTTTCTCACCACAGCCCGACATGTTGGACAGGTAACTCGGCCTTTGTCCTGAATTTCCAAAGACCACTGCTCTTCCATACTACCTGTCAAAACAAAAGGTTTGGAATAGAACTGCAGATACAGTGTCTCTTTTTTTCCTTCCACATGCACTATGAATCCTAGAAGGAAACAAGTCACATGCTACTAAACTCAAGTTCAGCTACACTTCAATAGGTTTAGCTCACTTGCAGCTTTAAATATGTCATGTAGCAAGGCACACATCACTCTTTTTGGGAGATCATTTTATAAAAAATCTTTAATCCTACCATTCCCTTGCAAGGAGTGTTCTTCCACCTGTTCAGCACAGATTTTTGGTTTATTCATTTTTATTACACAATTACTTTAGCATGCAGGGTTTTCACAGTAAAAGCAGTCACAGGTGTGACTGAACAGGTTCAGACAAAGTCCCATGTTTCACTTCTACTAACCAAAGAACTCCATTTATATTGGTCAGCAGTTTTGGCACTGAAAGTGAACAAAACACCACCACCAGACCAAGTTATTAAACAGCCAGGGAAAAGTACCCTGTGTGGAATGGTTTCCAGCTCCTGGCCTCTTTTTGAAACACCAAGCAAAAGCTTGGCATAATCCATAAGAACGATAAATTACTGAAATGGGTTCTGGGTCATGGCTTAGCAGCCATCTGCCTGAATTCTTATCATAACAAGATCTAAAGGATTTCCTCTTTATAATATAATAACACTAATAACAGGGAGGGGTTTTTTCTCCCCTGGTGTCTGGGGGAAGTCTGTGAATCAAATAGCACTTGGCAGAAAACTGGGGTATTTAATGAGTGCTGTGAGGTACACCTACCAAGTCATTCCACTTCCTGAGTCAAGGCTAATGTTATTTTTCTAGGATTGACTGCTTGGGTCTCTGGCTACCAGGTTACCAGAAGAGGTGATCTGGCAGTAACAGCTACAAAGTGTTTCCTGCAAACATATTTTGCTGACTAAAAAAGTATGAATATTTTTATGAGTTTTATAGTGCAACTATTTTAGCAGGCTTTTGCTCAGTTCAAAAGTGATTCCCCCTTCACTATTCCATTACACAGTGGTAAAACCACATGGAACTACACTATCCCTCCACTCTTGCTCTGCAATACTGACACAGTGCCAAAAGGAGAGCGGCCAGTTCTTTCTTGTCAATAACAATAACAATAAAGTGAACGAAAATACCAGAAACACAGCACTGGCACATATACAAATCCTAGAATCACATTTATCTTTTAGCTGCTTTATAAACAATTCTGATCAACTGCTGCTGCTTCTTACCTGTGCCATAGGTTTCTGGTTCTTTCTGAACACAGTGGCCTTTCGTTTTGGAGTTTTGTTGTGTTCCAGCTTGCTGTTTTTTTCCTGTTATAACACAAACAAGAAAGACCACAAGACTTAATTCTGTGAGCTTTGTTATGAAAACCAGAGATTTTTTTGCTAGGAGGATGCTATTTAGTCTGCTGTCTCAAAGCTACTCATTCAGAAATGCTCAACTTTTTTTCTTTTTTAAAGGAATTTCAAGATTATGTTCTCTACTCCCTTTCAAAATCCATAGCTTTTTACAGCTGCAGGCATTAGTCCCATTCAGATACGGGTAATCTGTGTATTTGTTCATATACAAAGCTCAGCTCTTCACACTGGATCATCCTCTATTCACGCTATGGTTGAGCCAATCTAATGACTTGTTGACAACCAAATGGACAGTCCCATTCCTCTACTCATTCCAGTCTTCTTTAGACTAAACCACTCTTATTGTTTCAGTGTTTTCTCATGGGTTATGATTTTTGCTCTCTTCATCCTGTTCTCTTCAGTTGGTCTACTCATTTCTTGAACTGCAATGCCCACTGCTACAAACAGCACTCAAAGTGTGACCCTGCATTACAGCAACAACCGAAAATATCTGAAAATCTACATTTCTGCTCAAACACCTCAGTCTAACATCTGCCTTCTTAAAAACAAGTATGACATTGTTGATCCCTAGTCAGCTTTTGATCTGTTACAAATCCCAAATCCTCTTCTGAAGAACTGACACCTAGGAGGTGGTTCTTTGTCTTACAGCTATGCTAGTATTTCTTCCTAACTGTACTATCTTTAATTTTACACACTGTATTCCATTCTAAAACTGTTTCTCTAATGTCAAGACCACTTTCAATTTTAGTCTTTTCTCCTACACACTTCCCATCTCTTGCAGCTTTGTGCTATCTACATCTTTTCAAATCCTTGGTGACAAAAACAAGTTCAACCTAGTCCAACCCCTGTGTTCAAGGAGGGTCAGCCAGACTAGGCTGCTGAGGAATGTGTCCAGTCAAGTTTTGAGTATCTCCACTGATGGAGACTCCACAACCTCTCTGGGCCAGGGTTTGACCACCCACACAGCAAAAAAAGTGTATTCTTATTTTTAGATAGAATTTTGTGTGGTTTAATTTGTGCCCATTGACTCTTGTCCTGTCAAGAAGCACTACAGAGAAGAGCCTGGCACACTTTTCTTCATTCCCCTCCATCAAGTATGTATACATACTGATCAGATTCCCCCAAGCCGTCTCTTCTCCCGACTGAAAAGTCGCACCTCTCTCAGCCTGTTCTCATAGGAAACATATTCCAGTCCCTTCATCATCTTTGCAGCCTTACACTAGACTCTCCCCAGTTTGCCCATGTCTCTTTTCTGGTGGGGAACCCAGAACTGGACATGGGACTCCAATGTGGCCTCACCAGTGCTGACCAGCAAGGAAGGATCCCCTTCCTTGACCTGATGGCAGTGCTTTTCCTAATGTTGCTCAGAATGCTGTTGGCTGCCTTTGCCACAAAAGCAAGCTGGTGGTTCATGTTCAGCTTGCTGTCCTCCAGGACACCAAGATCCCTGTCCGCAGAGCTGGTTTCCAGAAAGTTAGCCCCCAGCATATGTTGGTACATGGGGTTATCCCTGCCCAGCTACAGGACTTCACATTTCTCCTTGATGAACTGAAAGAGATTCCTCTCTGCTTAATTCTCCTGCCTGTCTATGTCCCTGCAAATAGCAGCACACCCATCAGGTGTACCACTACTTCTCCCAGCTTTGTATCATCTGTGTACTTGCTGAGGGTACACGCTGTCCAGGTCATTAATGAAAATTGTAAACAGTACTGGCTCCAGTTTTTACCTCTGGGGTACACCATTAGTGATGTGCCTCCAACTGGACTTTGTGCTGCTGATCACAACTCTCTGGGCCTTTATGTTCAAACTGGTTGGTTTTCAACCCACTGCACTGTTCATTTATCCAACCTCTACTTTGTCACCTCATCTGTGAGGATGTTGTGGGAAAGAGCAGCAAAAGCCTTACTAAAGAGGTTCGGTTGGGCAGAGAGGAAGTCTGAAGTACCTGGAGGCTTTTAACTAGGAATTACAAGTTATTTGTATTACCTGAAATCTTCTGCTTCTTCTTTGGAGAGTCTTTAAGATCATCGCTTTCCACTTGCTCAGATTTCCTCTTGCCTTTCAATAATACTTCTGCTAATGAGTAAGAACAGAAATGCTTCAGTCTCATTATGCAGTCTGGATAGCAGCTTTGAGTCTGCTGCTGCCTCAGCTTATCCTTATATTCAATAGTTTAAGAAAAAAAGTATTTTTTTGTAAGGCACCTGGACACCAGTGGGCTAGACATAGCTTTTGGACTCAGTAATATTTAAGTCACTTCACACCCCGCAATTCCACACAGAAGATATGGAAGAAACAGTGCCACAGCATGGTCTGGAAAAATAATACTCCTCAGGAAGAGAGCCACAAGGTCCTAAGTTATGTCACAAAAAGCTTATCTGCACACACATACAAGGGAGCATGGAGAAACAACAGCAGGTGGGGAAATCCAAATAATATTCTGACTCCTCTTAGTACTTCCAGGCCTATCAAAGCTTATCTCCACGAACACAGAGAAGTACAGAAGCAGAATGGCAGGCAGGGGAACACAAATTATGGACTCCAAGAAACAGACACCTTCCTCCCAGGTCTGTACCAGGAGACACCTCAGAATGAGTCAATGTGAGCTGCTCTCTGGAGCACCCTTTAGAAGGGGTAAGGAGGGGAGTGGTGAGAAGGGAGAGCGTCGTGTCAATACCTAGAGTTATATGACATATTGTATACTAGTGAAGAGCAATTCACAATTACACAAGACTGGGATGTTTAGAAGTGGTATCAAAGGAAGGGAAAGGAAGAGAAATAGCTTATTTGAGGAGCATCAAGTCTGGGAAAACAGAGGTGTAAGAGGATAAAAACGGCCACCTGCTTGTAAACACGTCAGTATACAGGTCTGGTCATGCCTGACACCACATCAGAGGTATCAGTGAAGAGCAGTTTCTGTGAGTGTGAGCCTGTCTGAAAGGAGGTGCATACCGCAAACTGGCATGGCTCTGTGGGCCTCAGGGGATAGTACATCCATGCACCAGCAATTGAGGAGACCAGGATCCAAAGGCCAGGTACTGAGTAAATTAAGTCCAGCTACAGGACAGAGTCACATTGCACATATGCGTGCACACACAAATGTACATATACATATATGTATGTCCTTCTTTTACATACACTTTTTATATAGGCTTATCTTCTCTCACCAACACATATTCATCCTGATCAGCAGGGGAGGGAAACAGGATGGAGGCCTTTGGTGCTGTCTGTGTGGGTGCTGAGCACGCCTCTTCGTGTTGATCTGTGTGGCTGACTGTGAGTACACGTTATGTATGTGTATTTATAGCTACAGGAACACATGCCTAGTCTTGCTACTGGTTGGACCTGGGGGTGTGGAGCTGCAGAAACTTCACTTCTATGAAGGACCAGATTCAGCTCTCCCGACAACAGGATGGAATACAGATTCTGACTTAAGAAGAAGGTGCATTAAAGAAGAGTGAAGTTTTGGCTCTCTGACACACAAGCAAGTTTGGAAAACAGCTCCTAGGACAGGAAATCTGAATATTCCCACAACAACCTAAGACCCAATCCACTCGAAATCAGAAAATCATAAGTGACAGGAGTAAGAAAATTAAAGAAATCCTTAAAAAAGAAAAAAAAAATAAATCTACCACCAACAAAAGCTGCGTCTAATCCAGAATACTGCTGACTGGTCCCCTTTTTTGTTTGTCCTATTTTTAAAGCTCTCAAAGCATATTTCTGACACGATTGGCAGAACTCTTATACATATCTCTTCTACAGATAAAACTGAGTTCAGCTACAGAATCATTAATTTTAATAGACAAGTCACTCAAAAGGAACTGTGTAACATTAGAGAGTTATACCTCTGTTTCTGCAGTGGAGGAAGTTTTTCCCCTAATACATGACCAGCATTACCAAGCTTGTAATTTGTGGTTGAACTGCAGCATGTCTTTCAGAAGTCATCTAATCTCTCATAAAAGAACCACAAACAGTTTTGCATCAAGCCAAGAGTGATGGGTACCTTTTTTTTCTGAAGACTTGTTAGTGCTGTTTTTGATTCCTCTCATTTCCAGCCAGTAAGCAGGCCTGCGAATGGTCCGCTTGCTTCTGGACTCTGAGCTGCCATTCACTCGGCCCTTTGGTGCAGCAGAAGAAATGTTGCTGACTGTCTCATCATAGTTACTGTTCAGTTCTAGGACAGTAGTTTCCACCTCCTCAAATTGCTTAGACCTGGAAAACATCAACTTGAAATTGTATGTATATTTATGCATACACACACACAAAACCACAATAACTTGACAGACAACATCCCTTTCATCTTCCCGAGTACTCTAAAAATTCATCTCACAGTTCATTGAATCTCCCAAGTTTGGTGAACTGAAAAGTGCCAGCAAGATAAAACATCCTAAATGTTATTTCTCAGTACGTCTTTTAGAGAATGACATTAGAAAGCTCTTGAGAGGAACAGAAAAAAATATTCATCCTACCTCAAACCTTTCACTTAAGAAGCAGGCACAAGTTAATCTCAATGTAAAAATATATGTTTATCCTTAAGCAACCATATTCTACTGCAGTCCATCATTTTAAAAGACACCTTTTCCATACCACAAAGGGCAAGATCTCCTTTGGTATGTATTCCTAGAGTCAGAGCTGACTACACAATTAAAAGACTTAACACTAGGAAGAATTTTAACCTGCAAGGTTTTCAACAATGAAGACAGCCTAATAGTACATCCTACAAATCACATTATGAGTACTTTAAACTAGCCAACAGCACTAATTTTTCTTCCTAGAAATCAAAGAGAACTTCGCTTCACTATTCTCATGTACTTCTCTCAGTCCTGCAATGCCTGGACATTTCCGCTACTGTACATGATAGTAAAATGACGAGGTATCAAAGAAACACAGAGTATCTATTCTCTGGGCAAATACTATTAATGTAAGAGCTGTGAAGCTCACATGAAACACATCAATCTAGAAATTAGGAAGTGGGGAACACTGATGGTACCAGGTCAGATCAGTATATACCATGTTTAAGGAAGTCCTGCAGAAGAACGGGCGGACGAATTCTCAGATTAAAGCCTTTCAGTTGCAATCACACTCAAAACATATAGATTTTAGAGTACCATTTTGTCTTGAACACAAAATATTTCCCAATCCTTTTCAAAACAATAAATGAATGCTAATACACCTTGAAGTGTTAGAAAAGCACTTTTCCTTCAAACTAGTAAGCAAAGTCTGTCAAGACTCTCATCAGACAAACCAAAATTGCTTGCAGCTCTTAAAATTCAGAGTACTATGTAAAGGCCAGATATGGTTTTCCAGTATGAATCTCTCAGGTTTTTTCTTGTCCTCAGTCAAACTAACAAGAAACATTCACATACTTTTTGCTTCCCAGAGACCTCTTGACCTTCTGTTGTCTGTGATGTCCAGGCCTAGTGTCCTATCAAAGTAGAACATTTCACATTAGCAACATAATTTTTCTTTTTTTTTTTTTTTTTTGCACGTTTTACTTTTCAGTTAAACACAGTCACCTGCACTTTGAGGATGTGCACACTGCCCTTTGAAAAGGAAACCGCTGCTTTCTGCAACAAGGAAGTGTTTAACCTTATCAACTCCAGCTGAATTAGAACTGGAATCAAAACGGGAATGAACCCATCTACACTCCCCATATGAATGACAATTATTCCCCTTGCAAGAGACATGATGGAGCATTCTTTGTCTCCAATTCACTTAGTGGTACCTGCTTTCTGCCTAGACTTTATCATACAATGACAAATATTTTAGATCCCAGCTTACTAGTTTTTACATAGTATCTTTTTTCCTTAATGAAATAATTCTTGCATTTACCATGCCAAGAATGTTGTCTCAAGTCTTTCTTTCACCCTTTTTTCATTTTCTATCTCAATTTTCGTGTCATACTCCATTAGCTGCCCAGACGTTCACTTTATCCACATCACAGAATCATTCTTATTTAACAAAGACTTTTTGTCACTTATCACTTGTTGCTTCTTTTGTTCCTATTAAGACATGTAATTTAACATATATCATTGATATTCCAAAGTCAGTATAAACAACTCATTTGTTGTATGTTGTTCCTGGCCTATGGACAAACGTTTATCACCTTCTTCCAAATATTAATAATGACTCAATGTTGCTCTTCCTTGAGAAATCCACGACAAAAATCCTGGTTATATAGACTAGAAAACAAAAATCACTGCCCAGCAGAAGATATGAAATACCAGAACTGCAACCTAAGAACAGAGACAGTATTTTGTATAGGAACTGGTTAAGAAACTGGGGTGGAAGAAAATGGATAAGTTATGCATCTTCTTTACAGAAAAATGCACTGCACGTATCAACTGGACCATGCTGTGAAATGTTTTTAGTTAGAAAATTATCTGGGGAAAACAGCAAACAGGGATATGACAGAATTTGAAGATCACAAAAAGATAACTTTTCAGGAGATGATGAGAAATTTCAGGTGTTGTATCAAAACTAGGAAATAGGATTCAGGGCAAATGAAAATCACTGCTAAAAAAAACACACTGGAAAAAATAACTTCAATCTGTTTTTAATGCTCTTGCCTTCTAATTCATGTATAGAAACAAGCAACAGTTCACTCTTCCCAGGACCACAGTCAGTGAGAATCACCCTAACCACCAGGTAGGAAATTCAGTAGCGGTGTGTCAGACTCTCCTTGGGAAAGGTTAGGGAAACAGCAGAAGAGAAATTCCCAACTGCTGGATCAATGACTTCACAATCATATCTTGTCTTCTTTGGAAGAAAATGTCAATTGAATGTTTGTGTAACTTTGATATGGTTTACACACATGTAGTAGTGCTTTACACACAGCAGTGTTTGGGAAACCCCTATATCAGAAATGTGGAGAAACATCATTGAGGAGCAGCTAGAAAAAAGTTAGGCCTGTGAAGTTGTAACAATAAAAATGAACAAGAAAGCAGATGCGGTCAGCTGCAATGAGCCAGCCTAAGCTACCGTTAGAAGAACCTCGATGATTGACAAACATGGCACATGTTTTAAGATTTTTTTTTTTTTTTTTTTTTAATAACTAACAAGTTTTGCATAAAAGTAAAGATTAGCATGAAAAATTTAGGCCACAGTTATGGATCTGCAATAAAACAAAGGAGAGTGCAAATGATCTGTTTAGCCTTCCTTTCTGAAAAGTTGATAGCAGAATTTGTGAAGGAAACTTCTAGAGAAACTGGTGTTTCAGTTTTGAATACTTTTTTATTTATACGGTGTACTTGCCACTTAAAACCAGAGACCTAACGTATGCAGGAACACCCGAGGGCTGGACATCTGGAACACAAAACAGCCAACTTCCTTGCACAGTTCAGAAAAAGAGGAACTGCAGTCTAGAGCCTGAAAAGATGAAGAAGCTTCGTTTCCAAGGGGCTATTTCAGCCTCCCTATGGACTGTGGGACACTTCTGCGACCTGGAATATGTCCTGCTGCTGGAGACAGGCTGCTCCACAACAACGCATGTGGAAAGGTGGTGTTTAAACAGAGTACAGGAACTCTCACTGAGGTCAGGAGACTGATGCAGTAACTGCCAGTGAGTCGGTCCTACAGCCACAGAGGTGTCCGTGGAAGCACCAAGTGTCCCGCACCGCCACGAGTGTCCCCACCCCCGAGGGAAAACAGCGGGGGGACAGGCCGGCGTGATGGCTCAGCACCCTTCGGGGAACTCCCCGTTCCAGCCCCACATTTCCATTTCTGCTGCATACTCCGCGGACAACCCTCTCCGGCAGTAAAAGCCTTTCGGACAAAGCGCACGGCCGGTGCTGGCAGCGCCTGCTCCGGGTCCCTCCCCGGCCCTCACCCGAGCAGAGCCGGGACCGCCTCTCCAGCGGGCCGTCCCGCCGCTCCCCAGTCTCGGTGGGAGACCAGGCCTCCGAATAGAAACCCGGCCACCGCTGGCCCCTCTCCAGGCAGCCCAGAGGGTCCCGCTCGCCGCCCGGGGACCGGCCCCAGCGGCGGAGGGCGGCAAACAGCCGGGGGTCGGTCACCGAGCCAAGGCCGCACCGCATGCCCAGACCAGCACCGGGCCGGGTGCCCTCTCCTTCCAGCCGTGAGCCCAGCAAGACCCGGCGGGGGGGGGGGAAGCACGAATCCACCCGCGGGTGTTCCGGTGGCGCCGGCCCGCTCCCGCCATCCCGACGGCGGAGCCCATCCCGCGGCGGCTTCCTGCCCCGTGCGTGGCGTCCCGCGTCCCTCCCTCACCCCCGGGCCAACCGCTTGGCCACGCCGCGCCCCGCCGCGGTCCGGTCCAGTCCGGCAGCGCCGGTAGCTGGAGGACCGCGGGCACTCACCGAGCCGCCACTGCCCCGCATGGTGCCGCCGCCGCCACGTCAGCAGGCGCCCCGCCCGCCCGCGCACGGCCGCGGGGTCCCGCCCACTGGCTTCCGGCCGCCTCCTGACGGTGGCCGCGGCCCTGAGCGCTGCGGGCGGTGGCGCGGGAGCCCCGCGGGGGGTGCGGGGAGCCCGCGGCGCGTACCCGGCCCGCGGCAGTACGGCCACAGCCGGGCTCCGCGCGCGTCATGGCGGGCAGCGGCGCGGCCGCCCCGCCGCCGGCCTCCCCGCGCCCCGGAAGGAGAAGAGGGTGCTGGGAAGATGGCGGCGGCGGGTGGAGGGGAGGCCCCGGCGGCCCCGGTGTGTGTGCTGGTCCTGGGCATGGCCGGCTCCGGGAAAACCACCTTCGTGCAGGTGAGCGGCGGCCGGGCGGCTGTGGGGAGCTGCTGGGTTCACCACCGGGGCCTGACGCCTCCTTGTGTCCCCTCAGCGACTCGCGGCGCACCTGCATGGGCAGCGCTGCCCTCCCTACGTGATCAACCTGGACCCCGCCGTGCACGACCTGCCCTTCCCCGCCAACATCGGTGAGTCCGGCCAGCCCTAGCCCGTGGTTTTGCCATGCACAATTAAAACTAGCTTTGGTGTACTGCTTTTCATGTGTGTCTTGGGGCGGCGGGGCGTGTGAGATATTTCGTTAGAGTCACAGAATAGTTTGGTTTGAAGGGACCTTAAAGCTCATCCAGTTCCAACCCCCTGCCACGGGCAGGGACACCTTCGACTACAGCAGGTTGCTCAAAGCCCATCCAACCTGGCCTTGAATGCTGCCAGGGATGGGGCAGCAGAGTTGCTTATATTGTTGCTAAGAGATTGTAAGTCCTAACACAAGAAGGACTTAAATATTATCTTTTTTTCTAATTATTATTTCAATTTAATTCCTTTCTTCTATCAACCTTTAATTTAGGACCAAAGACGTTCTTCCATTGCATATGTACAATTTTTTTTATGTCATCTGGTGTGATTTGATGTGTTTGGGTTCTTGTGGGTTTTTTCCCAGCAATGAACATAGTACTAGATTTAACCTGGTTCCCTACATCCAGAACGGTGTTAGAGGCATTGGAACAGGCTGCCCAAGGAAGTTGTGATGCTACATCCCTGGAAGTGTTTAAGGCCAGGTTGGACGGAGCTTTGAGCAACCTGGTCTAGTGTCAAGGGGGTTGGAACTAGATGAGCATAAGGTCCTTTCGAACCCAAACAATTCTAGGATTGTATGATGCCAAGTAACTTCTTGAAAGCACTTTAAAAGACATGGATTTTAGAGAAAACTCTGCAATAATAGAACAGACCTTATGTTTAGCTGTTCCAAAGCGCATAATAATAATTAGGTTTTTGAGAGTCATGTCTCTTAAACTTTATAAAGTTTGTCAGCTGCTCTCTCCAGAGGATAAGAAAGGCCATGTGGACACCAAAGGTGTTTTGTTGATGTCAGTTGAATAATTAGAGTATCTGTTCAGTGCTGGATGTCTAATAATACAGTTAAATACATGCATTTTGTTAACTGATGTTGATCAGCTGAGAATAAAATTCAACTGAAGCGGTTACAGCTAAATACCTAAATTGGTGGCATTTCACACGAATTACATTGGGTTTAATGTGTCTGATGAAAACATAGCTAATCTGTGAGATTTTTATATATTCTACTTGGGAGATTTTTCCTGATGGTGCTAGATCTGTTACTGAGACAAAAGGAGACTTGCTAGAAGAAGAAGGGCTTTCATCTATCAGCAAATTGATGAAGAAAGATATTTTAAAAGTAATGTCCTAACACTGTTTATATGTCTTTCTCTTCTAGATATCAGGGATACTGTGAAGTACAAAGAAGTCATGAAACAGTATCCTTTTTTGTCTAAATAGTGATATTTGAAATCTCAGATTTTGTGAATATAGTCTGTCACCTCTGCACACTATGATGAAGGATGCAGGAGGTGGTGTGGATTGCAGTAATACAGGAAGCGTTGTGTAAAGAGCAGTAGTTTTTGACCATGTATTTCTTCCATGTGAGGTTAGAAACATATGTTCCACAAGATTTGATGCTCCTATTTCCCGTTCTTCTTTTGAAGAGCTTGTATCTTTCTTTGTGGAAGCCAGCAGCCTTTTCCCCATGTTTTAACAACACATTGTTAACCATATACAACATATAACAATTTTCCACATTGTTTGACCATAATCAAGGTATTATTGTCTTTCTAAATCTCAAAGACATTGGACTGTTGGCTCTTGCTGCACAGTAGTTTGACAGTAACATTACAATAAAGTGACTGCACTTCACGGGGGTATGGAGGTCTTCTGTTTCCTAAGTAATAGGTTGTGCAGATGAAGATAACATACAGTGTTTGGATTTAATTTGCTAGTGTGACTCCTACGTTTAATATTTTAGATGGGGTAAAGATGGTGGGGGATACGATTCTTGATTTTTGGCTGTTGTGTGATTTAGAGTTACCAGCAAAGCATCCATGTAAAAGTTTCAGTTTGGTATGTAGATGAATTATTTGCTTTACTGTGTCTGCTTTCCTAAATGAAGTGTCCAGATATGGGCTAGGCCCAAATGGTGGAATAGTGACCTCTCTCAATCTTTTTGCTACAAGATTTGATCAGGTACGAGGTTGTTCGTTTGTGATACTGTGCTACAGATACTGTGCTGGGAGACTCTGTGGGTGTTTTGTGTATTTGGAGCCTGAGAGTATTTGGAGTTAGGATATTCTCCATACGGAACGTTGTATTTTACAGTGCAGCAAAACTGCATTAGCTTTCATTTGAGATATTTCAGTTTTTCAGCTTCTTTAAAAGTAAAATTTAGAAGCCATGTGTACAGAACATTCTTTAGTCTTCGTACATACCTGTTCTGTTGCACTATATTTTTTCATATGGATGCTCTGGTTGTGAATGAGGGAAGCTCAGTTCTAGAAACAGGTTAAGTTTTCCTCGCGTTGTTTGATAATTGCTCTCTTAAAACATAATACTAAATCAGCACTGAGGTGGGAACTTAGGTATGTTACTGAGGCAGTGCACTATCTCTTAGTAAAAAGGTAGGGAACAACTGCATTTGTTACACCACTTATTTAGCCAGGTACTAAAACACAGACAAAATCAGGATTGTCTTTGACCTATGCAGTCTTAGAGCATTTTCCACCCTTCCTTAGTAGGACATTTTCACACACTGAAAAGCTTTAAAAGACTTTGATCTTCTTGTGATACATGCATGCAGCTGCGCAAGTTAATGTAGTTTCTGTTAGGAAATTATTAGGAAAGTTTCCTGCTGTGAGCCTGAATACAAAGTATACTTCTTTTTCAATCAGGTGATGAAGTTTATTGAAAAAAGACAAAATGCATCCAAGTGAGTACATTCTACCAAGTTCAACTTTTCTGGGATCGGTGTAGGAAAAACATGTCGAACCCTGAAAATGTGCTCTGCGTGTTTTCTAGTTGTTTTTCAGCCTTGGCATGAATTTTATGTGGAAAAGGGCATAGAATTAGACCAGATAAATTAGACTTTCTTCAGATATGTTGAAGAAATGTCTGCTGATTCCAGTTCTGCTTTTCTTGTCTTCCATTTGACTGTAATTTTTTTCTCATGCAGTGTTCAAACAGGCAATAATTCTTCTTCTGAAGAGTTTGCAGTACTAAGTGTCTTGTCAAATTGATGCCTTTAATATTAATAGAATCTGAAGGTAGTATGTGCTGCTTAGTTACAAAATTCACACAGGAAATTTTCAAGCATGCCCGTAAGTCTTGTCACTGTTTGGGAGAAGCTTCTCTGATCTGTAACAGAATAATCATGTTATTTGCTGTTACGTTCTTGCGTTAATCTAGTCAGAATGGGACCTATCGCTTAACTAATTTTCCCTTTTGGGGGGGATGACTTCTTACCAGGTATGTTCTTATTGACACACCAGGGCAAATTGAGGTATTCACTTGGTCAGCATCAGGAACCATCATAACTGAGGCCTTGGTAAGTGCTTTCTAAATAACTTGGCAGTCATGTAGAGTCTGTCTAAAAGAAGTGGCTGTTGAACAGCATGTACTTCTAATTAAAATCTCTTTTACTTTGTGTTTCCAGGCTTCATCTTTTCCTTCAGTTGTTGTTTATGTGATGGACACCTCTCGCAGTACTAACCCTGTTACCTTTATGTCCAACATGCTGTATGCCTGCAGGTAAGAAAAGCTGGAAATGCAGTGTGTGTGCTCTGATTGCTGTGTCTCTTTGGAACTTACTTTGGAGGGGAATCACAGAATGGTTTGGATTGGAAGGGACCATTAAAGACCACCTAGTCCACACTCTTTGCAACAGGTAGGGACATCTTTCACTAGATCAGGTTGCTCAAAACCCTGTCCAACTTGACCTTGAACACTTCTAGCGATGGGGCATCCACAGCTTCTCTGGATAACCCGCTCCAGTGTCTCACCACCCTCATTGTAAAACATGTCTTCCTTATGTCCAATCTAACCCTACCCTCTTTCAGTTTAAAACCATTGTCCCTTGCTCTGGTCTGTGTCTGCATCTTTCTTATAAGCCCCTTTATATACTAAAAGGCTGCAATAAGGTCTCCTTGAAGCCTTTTCTTCCCCCGGCCGAACAACAAACCTGGCTTCATGTTGAACCAGGGACTAAATACTTACGTAAAGATCAACATATCTAGAGCTGTCATAATTCATCATAAATGTTGGCAAAAGGTTTTCAAAAAACCTATCAATCCTTGTCAAGGTCAAAAGCTGTATCACTAATAGAAGTATGCGTAAGGTGTCTTGTTATATGCTGCAATTTCCGACAGTGTTGAGCAAAAGATGCTAGAATATATACAGTGAAATGAATATTTAAGCTCGTGTTTCAATGTAGCTTTGCTTTATAGATGTTTTGAGTTATTTGAATTCATTGCTTGGTTCACAAATAGTATCTTGGAACCTAAAATTTGAGTTAAAATAATTAGAAAATGCAAAGAGGGTTAAAACCAGATCTGACAGTCATAGAAAATAGTAATCAAAATCAACTTGGTGTGTGAGAAATTTTATATCTTACAGATATGTGCTTACATCTGGGGAGCATACTTTGCTCAACTATGATAAGCAGGATCTGGGTAAAAACTACATTCTAATTGAATTGTAGGAAAATAATTATCTTTTGAAGTCAAATGTATTCAGTTTTGTACAAGTCTGGGCTGCCTTATGCTTGTTTGCTGTTCTAGTGAGATTTAAATTAATTTTTTTCTGTGTGTGTGTGTGTCCTGCAGTATCCTGTACAAGACGAAGCTGCCTTTCATTGTTGTCATGAACAAAGTAAGTTAAAGCTTTGGTTTCTGTGTCCTATTGGAACATTGTTCTGTTTAGCTTGCTTTGCTGTAGTGTCTTTGTTTTACTACAATAATAGATTTTCTAGAAAAGAGAGGCTGGGAGGGAGCTGCAGGCTGAAAACCAAATCTAAAAGGATCTTTCGTATGTAAATGCACAAGAAGAATCAGGAGTGGGCAGTTATATCCAAACATTCAAGTTTGAGATGATACTAACAATTTGAAAAATGTTTTGCACCTTAACCCGGGGCGATAAGGAAACTTAACTTTGTAACATAAGGGTAAGTTCATTACTGAATCCGCTCTTCCAGCCCCCCACTTTCTCATAACAATTGTCTTAATGATTAATTATTCAGCAGCAGACTTACAGTGAGAAATGTGTAACACCTGCCTGTTTCGAGGAAGGAGTCCCATGTATTGTAGCAGGCAAAACTTAAACAAAGGTGTTTGGTCCTGATCAGTGACACTAAAAATCTGTCAGTAGACTGAATACTAATCTATGCAAAATTATGGAACTATCTCACCTGTTTGTGTCCATCGTCTTGTACTGAGTTTAGATTATAACTTCTTCAGGTGAGAGCATGGCTCAGTTTTTATAAAGATCTTGTAGGCTGTTACCCAGTGTGGAAATGGCTCCCTCTCCCTCCCAACCCCCAAGCTAATCAAGAAAGCATGGGATCTTCACTGAGAACTGTTATTGCCTGGCCTCAATCACGCTATTTCTAATATTTACAATTTAAACTTTCTTGTACAGCATGAAATATTTGGTTGCCCCTTTCCAGTAAATCATAAAGCCTTTAGACTTACAATTGTTTCCTTAAACACGCCTTCTTAAAACTAGGATAGCGGTTGTTTATCTTCTCAGTTGGTTTGATATAAACAAAACTTGAAAAACTTCAGACCAGGGCTGAGTATTTTCAAAGATCAGTACTTTGAAAGTAAGTTTAAAATGGAAATTTTATTTGTCCACTTAACAACCTAAGACTAAGAATTCATCATTATTACTTCTGAATATTTTCTCTTCTACTTCTAGACTGACATAATTGACCACAGTTTTGCAGTGGAATGGATGCAGGACTTTGAGACATTTCAGGATGCCCTGAATCAAGAGACATCCTATGTCAGTAACCTGACTCGTTCTATGAGTTTAGTGTTGGATGAATTTTACAGTTCACTGAAGGTAAGAATCTTCCTTTTTTTCACTACCTCTTCTAAAAGCCTGGAGAATAGAAAGCTCAAGGATGTCACTGATGTGTATAAATACCTGATGGGAGAATGTAAGGAAGAGAGAGGCAGGCTCTTTTCAGTGGTGCCCAGCGAAAACAAGAAGCAATAGACATGAAGTGAAAGACAGGAAACTGTTTAAACAGAAGAGGAGAAAAGAATTACTGTAATTTTACTGATTGGGCACTGGAACAGAAGATCCAGAGAAATTGCAGAGTCTCCATCCTTGGAGATACTCAAAACATGCTCAGACAAGATCTTGTGCAACCTGTCCTAGTTAATCTTGCTTTCTGAGCAGGAGAGGTTGGACTAGATGATTGCCAGAGGTATTTTATAACCTCAGCCATTCCGTCCTTCTCTAAAACAGCTTTGCACCGCCCTTTTGAGCTGGAATCTGTTAATGATCCTTTTAGGGGCAAGGACTTGCTGATCTGAACATAAAGTAACTTTAGTTGCTTGTCCCACTGAGTGACAACCTGAATCATTTAGTACTGAATTGTGATCAATTATCTAAAGAAAGCTAAGATAGGCTGGTAAGAGGTAATGTTCTGTGTTCCAGTGTCTTCCATCTGAGACAATTTTCCTTGTTCTGAAAGTGTCAAGTACAGTTGGCAATTTACTATGTAGGAAGAAGGGAAAGAATCTCAGAAATAAATAAAATTTGCATATCTGTTGACTCAAGAAAAAGTGTTCTTTTTTTTACCCACTTACCAGGTTTTGAGAAGACAAATCCATTCAGTTTCTCTGAAAACACTATACAGGAGAGGGTGTTGATGATTCCGTAGTCTATGCTAGAAGGGTTCAGTTAATTGTGTTTTTCATCAGCTTTTACTTAAGAAAAAGCAAGCAGTTGGCTTCATGGCTATTACAAGAAAGGCAATGAAAATAAGTTATTCCATTCATACAGATAATGATAATTTAGCCAAAACAAAACTATTATAAGTGCCCTATATGGAACAATATACAATATTTCAAAACAGATTGTAGTGGTGCCGTATAGGACTAAAGTACTTCTTAGTCCTTATTTGCTGATCAGCTTTTTGTCTGCGTGTCAAGTCTATTAGAATAGTAGACTGGAGAGCAGGACATATGCAGAGGATTATAGGGCAGAAGGCAGCTTGTACTTAAGTGCAATGAAAGTATAAATATTTATATTGGCACAGTGCCTAGACTAATGCTTAAAAATCCTTTGCAATGCTTGATTGTCTGCATATTTACTGTACTACTGATAAGATGCAAGGCTGTGTTTGGAACAAAAGTCTTCCATTTAAAAGTGAGTAGTTCAGACTGTCTTGCTTATGAAAAAGAGGGAGAATTTTCATTAGAGGATGTAAGATTGTTAAGGGTGTCGTGGTTTAAGCTCAGCCGGCAACCAAGTACCACAATGAAACCAGGACAAAGGTCCCCAAGTACTGGCAGATAAAAGTCTTAATTAAAGGCATTTTTGGATAGAATCATAGAATCATAGAATCGTAAGGGTTGGAAAGGACCTTAAGATCATCTAGTTCCAACCCCCCTGCCATGGGCAGGGACACCTTGCCCTAAACCATGTGGCTCAAGGCTCTGTCCAACCTGGCCTTGAACACCGCCAGGGATGGAGCATCCACAACCTCCCTGGGCAACCCATTCCAGTGCTTCACCACCCTCACTGTAAAGAACTTCTTCCTTATATCTAATCTAAACTTCCTCTGTTTAAGTTTGAACCCATTACCCCTTGTCCTACCACTACAGTCCCTAAGGAAGAGTCCCTCCCCAGCATCCTTGTAGACCCCCTTCAGATACTGGAAGGCTGCTATGAGGTCACCACGCAGCCTTCTCTTCTCCAGGCTGAACAGCCCCAACTTTCTCAGCCTGTCTTCATATGGGAGGTGCTCCAGCCCTCTTATCATCCTCGTGGCCCTCCTCTGGACTCGCTCCAACAGCTCCATGTCCTTTTTATGTTGAGGACACCAGAACTGTACGCAGTACTCCAAGTGGGGTCTCACAAGAGCAGAGTAGAGGGGCAGGATCACCTCCTTCGACCTGCTGGTCACGCTTCTTTTGATGCAGCCCAGGATACGGTTGGCTTTCTGGGCTGCAAGTGCACACTGCCGGCTCATGTTAAGCTTCTCGTCAACCAACACCCCCAAGTCCTTTTCTGCAGGGCTGCTCTGAATCTCTTCTCTGCCCAGCCTGTAGCAGTGCCTGGGGTTGCCCCGACCCAGGTGTAGGACCTTGCACTTGGCTTGGTTAAACTTCATAAGGTTGGCATCGGCCCACCTCACAAGCGTGTCAAGGTCCCTCTGGATGGCATCCCTTCCCTCCAGCGTATCAACCGAACCACACAGCTTGGTGTCATCAGCAAACTTGCTGAGGGCGCACTCAATCCCACTGTCCATGTCACCGACAAAGATGTTGAACAGGACCGGTCCCAACACCGATCCCTGAGGGACACCACTCGTTACAGGTTTCCAACTGGACATCGAGCCATTTACCACAACTCTTTGCGTGCGGCCATCGAGCCAGTTTTTTATCCACCGAGTGGTCCATCTATCAAATTGATGTCTCTCCAATTTAGAGACAAGGATGTCATGTGGGACAGTGTCGAATGCTTTGCACAAGTCCAGGTAGATGACATCAACTGCTCTGCCGCTGTCCATCAGTTCCGTGGCTCCATCATAGAAGGCCACCAAATTGGTCAGGCAGGATTTCCCCTTAGTGAAGCCATGTTGGCTGTCACCAACCACCTCATTGTTTTTCATGTGCCTTAGCATGTTTTCCAGGAGAAACTGTTCCAAGATTTTGCCAGGCACAGAGGTGAGGCTGACTGGTCTGTAGTTCCCCGGGTCTTCCACCTTCCCCTTCTTGAAAATGGGGGTTATATTACCCTTCTTCCAGTCATCGGGAACTTCACCTGACTGCCAGGATTTTTCGAATATGATGGACAGTGGCTTAGCAACTTCATTCGCCAGCTCCTTCAGGACCCGTGGATGGATTTCATCAGGTCCCATGGACTTGTGCACGTTCAGGTTCTTAAGATGGTCTCGAACCTGATCCTCTCCTACAGTGGGCCTAAGGTCTTCGTTCTCACAGTCCCTGCATTTGCTTTCCAAGACTTGGGTTGTGTGGTCAGAGCATTTGCTGGTGAAGACTGAGGCAAAGAAGTCATTAAGAACCTCAGCCTTCTCCAAATCCATGGTAGCCAGTTCTCCTGATAGCTTCTGGAGAGGGCCTACATTGTCCCTAGCCTGTCTTTTATTTGCTACGTATCTATAGAATCCTTTCCTGTTATCTTTTACATCCCTTGCCAAACTTAATTCTAGCTGGGCCTTAGCTTTCCTAACCTGGTCCCTAGCTTCTCGGGCAATGCTCCTGTATTCTTCCCAGGCCGCCTGTCCTTGCTTCCACCTTCTATAAGCTTCTTTTTTCCCTCTAAGTTTCCTCAGCAGCTCCTTGTCCATCCATGGAGGTCTCCTGGCCCTCCTGCTGCACTTTCTTCTAGTCGGGATGCAACACTCTTGAGCACGTAGCAGGTGATCCTTGAATATCAGCCAGCAGTCTTGGGCCCCCCTGCCCTCTAGGACTGTATCCCATGAAACCTTACTAAGGAGGTTCCTGAAGAGGCCAAAGTCTGCTTTCTTGAAGTCCAGGGCAGTGAGCTTGCTGCACGCTCTTCTCACCGTCCTGAGGATCTCGAACTCAACCATCTCATGATCACTAGAGCCAAGGCTGCCCTGGAGCGTTACATTTCCGACCAGTCCCTCCCTGTTGGTGAGCACAAGGTCCAGCATGGCACCTCTCCTCGTCGGCTCCTCTACTGCTTGAAAGAGGAAGTTGTCTTCCACACAATTAAGGAACCTCCTGGATTGCTTGTGCCGGGCCGTACCGTCCCTCCAACAGATGTCAGGATGGTTGAAGTCCCCCATGAGGACCAGGGCCTGCGAGCGTGAGGCTGCTCCTATCTGTCTGTAGAGCGCTTCATCCACAGAGTCCTCTTGATCAGGCGGCCTGTAACAGATCCCCACCGTAATGTCCCCCATTGCTGTTTTCCCTTTGATCCTGACCCACAAACACTCTGTTACCTCATCACCCATCCCCAGACAGAGTTCCATACTCTCTAGCCTATCACTGACATAGATAGCAACGCCCCCTCCCCGTCTGCCTGGCCTGTCTTTTCTAAACAGCCTGTAACCTTCCATTCCGACATTCCAGTCATAGGAGCCATCCCACCATGTTTCTGTGGATAATTGATTTAATAAAAGCAGAACAAGTGTCCAGAACTGTAATGACAGACAAGTTCAAATTAGAAAGCAGATGTGCAATTTGAATGTATTGGCATAATTCTGATTAAATTCTCCACCTCTCACTGTTCTGGGCGTTGGATTGGGTACCTCTTAAAATTTGCTTCAGCTAAATGCAAAGTATTGGACAGAATTTCAAAGACAAAAAGCCAGTTCTTGTGATCTATTTTACTCTTTAATTCTAGTACACTGATATTGCAGCGTTCATACTAAGCACTTATAATATGGTTCAGAATGAGAACTTGGATTATTAAAAATAATCAAGTAAACAGAAGAAAGACTTGATCATTCTTTTGAATTGCCCTATCTTGTTCATTATGTTTAGGCATTATATTGTCTTAACTATGTTTTTTGGGGGGTACTGAGATTGGAGCTATAAGGATGGGTGCAGAGTCAGTTGTGGTTTTTATTTTAACTGTTGCTTCCCTCCCCATGGTAAAATTAGTAAAACAGACCAGAAAACCCAGGTTCTTGAATTAAATAGAGGGAAAGAAAGGAAAAAAAACAAACCACACCCCTCCATAACAAAACAAAAAACCCAACCAACTAAAAAATTGAGCTAGCAAGCATTAACGTCAGGTGGAGAAAGAGGGCAAAAGTAGGAAAGACAGAAGTGGAAGTGTTACTGCATACTCTTATGCCACTCTGATGATTAAATGGGTATCTTTAGTTTCCCCTGGGGTTTTTTAGTGAGGTGGGTTTTGGGGGGGCATCTTATCAGTAGTACTTACTTTTTTTTAAGATGCTTAATCTTTCCAGCTCTGATCATCCATCGGTTACTTAAAAACTTGGTTCAATTCTCTTCAGTTCTGGTGTATGGTTTTCTTTTATAGGTGGTTGGTGTTTCTTCTGTGGTTGGCACGGGACTGGATGATTTTTTTATTCAGCTGTCTAAAGCTGTAGATGAATATGAAAGGTAAGGTGATAACCTTTCGTCCCTGACCCAATGAAGACTTGCTGAAGTTACTGATTCATGAGCCTACTTCTTTGATTTGGAGGGCTATACACTTTTCACAGCCAGTGTAGTTCAGAGTTTCTAACAAACTTAAGTGCAAGAGTCAGCATGAAAAGCAGCGTTCAAAAGGAACTATTCGGTTGTGAATTTTTGTGCTAACTCTTCAGAGAAGATTAAAAGACCCTTTTATTCCCTTATCCTTCAATTTCCCACATTTGTTACTCCCCAAATGTGCTCTTTCCCTGCATCCCATAATATGTCTCACAGCCATAGGCAGCCACCTCTCTGTCCTCACAAGGTGATCCAGAGAGCTCCTGATGAGGCATGGTGATGGCTCTCATGCTGAGACCATGGGCCTGACTGGGAGGAGCTGGGATAGGGTATCCATTCCCCCGAGTCCTTAATTTGGGTTCCTTGCCTGCAACTGTGTCCCCGTGTTCCTCTAGGCTTGTTGAGATGGATCTTTAATGGTCTGATGGCTCTTGTGTGATGGGCCTGGAAGTATCTGAGCAGGGTGTTCTTTGTGCTTCTTCCCCCACTCCCCAAATGTCTCTTTTGAGGTGTTGAGGAGTTTTACTCCATAACCTAAAAATTATTCGGGGATACACTGCCTACATAATGAAACCCTAGTTAAGGGTTTCGTATAAGCTGCCAGTGTGCGCTTGCAGCCCAGAAAGACGATTGTATCCTGGGCCACATCAAAAGATGTGTGGCCAGAGGTTGAGGGAGGTGATTTTCCCTCTACTCCACTCTTCCGACACCCTGCCTGGTGCACTCTGACCAGCATGGCAGCTCACGGTATGAGAAAGGTATGGACCTGTTAGACTGGTCCAGAGGAGGACCATGAAAACAGTCAGAGGGCTGGAGCACCTCTCCTGTGAAGAAAGGCTGAGAGTTGGGTTGTTCAGCCTGGAGAGGGGAAGGCTCTGGGGAGACCTTATTGTGATCTTTCAGCATATAAAGGGGGCGTACAAGACAGACAGACTTTTTACAAAGGCCTGTAGTGACAGGACAAGGGACAACTGTTCTAAGCAGAAAGAGGGTAGGGTTAGATTGGACATAAGAAAGAAATCTTTTGCAATGCGGGTGGTGAGGCCCTGGCACAGGTTGCCCAGAGAGGCTGTGGGTGTCCCATCCCTGGCAGTGTTCAAGGCCAGGTTGGACGGGGCTTGGAGCAACCTGCTCTAGTGGAAGGTGTCCCTGCCCATCGCAAGGCAGGTTAGACCAGATGACCTTTAAAGGTCCCTTCCAACCCAAATCATTCCGTGATTCTAAGAAGAGAGTATCCACATCCACTTTATCCTTCCTTCATTAGAGAAATATTTCAGAGGTCCCATAGTAGTACAATAGTTTGGAGGTCTGTGAACAGTCTTGCTATATGAGCTCCCATTGAACTGTCTTAGGGAGCACAAGTCTTGGCAGAGAAAGTCATGTCTGTGATTAGAGTGATAAATCTACTGATTAGATACAGCAGTAAAATTACTATCTCAGTTGAGGTGGTTTCATTTCTTACAAGGTGGTATGAGAAAGGTTTGCTATTTTGGTGAAGTATGTTCACTTATTTTGCAACCATTGGTTTCAGAATCCAAATGTGGGTAAAAAGTACCATTAGTCTTTCTGAAACGTCTCTCAAACATGAAGAGAAGACTTCTAGAGAAAACTTTTTTTGGGGTAGAAACAAGATAATCCTTACTTAATATAAGTCATGTGTTAGTTCACACTGAATGCACTCTATTTATATTTTCAGAGAATATCGTCCAGAATATGAACGCCTGAGAAAAACACTGGTAGGTATTTCTAGATTTTATATACCTGGGCAGTGTATCTTGGGGTCACTTTTATGCTCACAATTGCTTCTTTGTTGGGAGGATCTAACATTTCATTTACTAATCATACTCATTGTGGAAAAACTCCTGTTCTGAAGCTCACCATCTATGTTTCCTAGATATGGTGGAGCATATCTTCACAAAAATAAAGATGTTTTTTAAATCAGATGTTGCTCAGTGTTTTAGTGCTAATTATTTGGGCAAATTGTGAGAAAATCATTGGGAAAGATTTTTATATCTTCCATTCAGAATGATAGAGACTTTTTTAAAAATAACTTGGCAAAGTGATTTGTTGAGAATATCACAGTATATCTTTGCACCAGTGAAAGGTACTGTTTTGAGTTAGACAATTAATAATGAAGGCTGAATTGCACTACCAAAGTCATTAGCTCTGCTCATCTTGAGCTCTGGCTGTCCAAAGGACAGTTCTCTGCAGGCACAACTTCATTTGAATTTGGCTTACTGATGCTGCTGAAAATGTTATAGAAGTCCATCATGCTGGAGGTTACTTTCCATGTTTATCCAGAAGTTCTGTGTAACCTTAGTTGTAATGTAAGATCTGCTTATTGACTTCTGCTTTCTGGCTGGGGGACAGACTGCTCTTCTTGCGTGAGATGACTCTTCTACTGATGTTTTAAGAGTACTCAGAATCCATATGTAACTTTGTACCTACAGGAGAAAGCTCAAAATGAACAAAAGAAAGAGCAGCTGGAACACTTACGGAAGGACATGGGCAGCGTATGTGCGCAGGGCAAAACACTTGCAGGTATGTTAGTAGGAAGATACAAGTTTACTGCAAAAGTTGTCTGAAGAGTCTGCCTTGAGAAGTCACATAGTGCTTTTCTGTCTTCACAGCGAAAGTGTGAAAGCAGCTTCATATTAGGAAAGAAGAGTGGGGCTTTAGTTTGTGTGGGGTCAGACATAGCTCTTCTTTATGTCAGTCACACACATGAGAAGAAACCCTGCTGTGTAGATAAAGTGGGTGAAACTGTCAAATTAGAAACGAGAAAACACTGCTGTTGGTTGAACTGTTGCCTTATATGAGGTTGAGTATGGTGCTGATGCAGGCTGTCCTGTATCTTTGGAATCCACAAGCAGCTTTCTGTCCCTTTGAAGAGGCATTTACTGCTGTGTTTATGTACAAATAGAAGTTGTTGAAGCACGAACTTACTTGTTAGCCTGCTGTTTTGTATATAGCTATTTCTGTTCACTTCAAGGGTCTGATGATGCTTCTGCAATGGGTCCCTCTGAGCTGATCCTAACACGAGGAACTCTTGATGAAGAAGAAGAAGAGAGGGAGAGTGATACTGATGATATTGACCATGAAGGTAAGGGAGTAAGGGATCTGATCTGCTCTAAAAACTGCCTGTCTAGTCAGGAAATAACTCTCTGTATTTCATTAACTGGATTGACTGAATTGAGAGCCTAGAAAATAAGCAAACATTGTCACCTAAATATAGGTGTCTGAATCTGTAGCAGAAGCCCAGCTGCAATGCTTAGTCCAGTGATATCACTTTCTAATGTTTGTGAAAGTTCAGTTGTAAATTTTTGATACAGATAATTATTTTTAATAGGTGCATAACATGCATAAACCAGACAAACTTGTTATGCTTGAAGCACACAGTGACCTCTGAATCTAATTAACACACAATATGTTTCATCATCTTTTTGGCTTTACAATTTCTGCCCCTGGCTTTCTTCCCTTTTCCTGTGACTCCTGATCTTGAAGCAATCTTATAAGTTCTTACAGTGTGTGATTTTTCTCTTACACAGCTCGCAGACTTAATCCTCATTCTTTCCCTATTCCGTTGGTTTTTAGGATAACTTATTTTTTTTGACATGTAATGAAGTTGAAGATCAAATAGACTTCATGTGTTGCTATAGCTAGCCTTACTCTAGCTTTCTTCAGTAACAGTAGAACAAGTGCTGAAATAGTGCTGAACTGTGGATTTTTTCCCCCCAGTTACTGAGGAGAGTCATGAAGAACCAGCCTTCAGAAACTTTATGCAGGAGACGCGGATGAAATACCAGAGAAGCAGCAACCCAAATGAATGAGACCTTCAGAAAGAGATGGTTTGGAATCCCTTATAATGGAGTTAAAAGTAAAGGAACAGCATAAACTTGCAAGGAACCATGCATGAAGTCTTCTATCTGTGAACAGCTTCATCTGATATATTTCTGTCTTTCTCCCTGCAGTAACTTTTGGTCATACAAGTTGAAGGTCTTGTAAGCAACTGACTGTGCGTTTGGCCATCTGCCACTAGGACTTCTTGAAGCTGAAGGAAGCAGATAACACTTTCATTTGCTCCAGATTCTTTAGATGTGCCTGTTGAGAGCATCTAGAGTACTTTCTGGTCTCCAAAAATGCGTTTTGTTCACCTTGGGCAGACAGGTGTCTGCTGCAGCCAGGACGCAAGTGAAATCTCTGCTGCGTGAAATTTCATCAATCTAGTGTTTGATGTTTTGGTTTTAATTAAATATATTTTATGTACTAACAAATGTGTGATAGTTAAAGGAAGGAGATTTCATTTCACATGCAAGGCTATTCCTGTGCTTACAGCCCATCCATATGGATGCATAGCAAATGCATCTTAATTACATTATGTAGACACAATACAAATGTGTACAGAAAATCCTGAGTAAAGATTAAGTTCCCAGGAGGGAAAGTAATAGAAAGAATCTGGCTTGATTTGGCAGAGAGCCAGTGAACAAGCCCAGCATTCTCAGCCTGTCTGTAGGAGAGGTGCTCCAGCCCACTGATCAATGATTTGTAGCCCTTCTCTGGATCCACTTCAACGGGTCCATGTATTTCCTGTGCTGAATACTCCAGAGCTGAACATAATACTCCTGGTGGGGTCTTACAAAAGCAGAGTAGAGGGGCAGAATCACCTCCCTTGACCTGCTGGACACACTTCTCTTGATGCAGCCCCGTATACAGTTGGCTTTCTGGGCAGCGGGTGCACGCTGCCAGCTCATGTACAGGTTTTCATCCACCAGTACACCAAGTCTTTCTCCGCAGGGCTGCTGCCAATCCCTTCATCTCCAGGCCCTTTGGCCTTTGTTCATTCAGTCATTTCCGACCGAAAACCAGACACTTTTTCTAAACCTTGTCACGTATTTACATAGTTTCTTCACCGCGAAAGCGGTAGCAGCGGTACTCCCGGCTGCCAGTAACCGCGATGTGGTGCCATGCTCGATGCTCTCCCAATAAGGCATTGACCAGGTGCTTGCGGGCGCATTTGCTCGGCGGTGTTTTCGTCCCTCTGCCGCGCTGCCGGCGGCTTGCCCATACACAGTGCCCGAGAGCAGCATGGCGGTATGCAGGGAGCGGCTCCAGGCACGGGCAGGCGAGGGACCAGGCCGAGGGAGAGGAGGAGGAGAGAGAAAAGAGGAGGAGAAGGGGAGGGAGAGGGTGAGGAGAAGTTGGGGGAAAGGGAAAGGAGAGGGAGCCCCTTCAGTGGGTGCAGGGGTATCTCCTGCCTGTTGGCTCCCGGGGGTGGGGGGACGGGAAGCTCAAACCGGCCACTGCTGCAGCTCCTGCTCAGCTGGGCAGCCCCAGGGAGTTCCCTGGGAGCTGGCAGGAAGGAAGAGGGGAATGAGGCGGACAATCCCTGGGATGCAGACATGGGCGCCTCCCTGGCTTGCCAGAGCTCCCCCTGAGCCTGCCCTGGCCCTGCTTACCCCGTGCAGCAGCTCCCAGTTCCATCGGCTCCCCTGAAGCTTTTCCTATCTTCCCAGGCTTCCCCCTAGTCCTCAGGTGACCTCAAATGTGTTTCCAGAAACCTCAGCAGAAGGAGGGTCTCCGGCCAGGGTCACTGATACTTTTTTCCCTCTCCTAGAGGCCCTGCTGAGGATGTGGTTGTCTGTTCCTGCCCGGGGGATGCCACTGACTGCACCTGCCTTACACTTGCAAGGGCTGTCTCTGCCTGGCCTCGCTGTCCTTGCATCATGGGGGTGAAAAGGGACAACTTTTCACCCTCATGTGGAGCACTTAGTGGCTGTGGATGGGAGCTGCCACAGCTGAAGCTGGAGAAGCCAGAGAAAGCTGAAGAAGAAGAAATAGAAGGCCAGCCAGCTGGCAGCTATCTCCCACTGCAGGCAAGAGAAGACCCCACCTCTCCAGATGAGGAAGGGACCCTTGTCCTAGCCTGTGGCAGGCCATCAGCATGCGCTACAGGGTCTGTATGTGTCACTGGCTGCATAGTGCATGAGTGAGCAAGGCTACATGTCGAGGAAGCTTTGTCTCAAAAGAGCTGCAGTCATCTACGTAGTCTCTTTAGGTGGAGAACAGCCAAGCAACCGGAGTTACAGAAGAGGAAGGGAGGAGAGAGGAACAAAGAAGCATCTGAACTGTCAAATTCTCCCAGCAGCAGCGAGAGCTGCTATGAGTCTCGGGCCCTTGGGGCCCAGTTGTCTGTCATGTGTGTTGGGCCTTTCCCAACATGTCTTTCCTCCATATATACGATACTGCTGGAAGCTGCCAAAGAGTGGCCCATAAGTAGCACAGTGGCAACAGGCAGGATCTTTGCAAGATGGCTTGTAGTTGCATCACAGAAAATCAGTATTTGCAGTTATACCAAAGTTCATTACTGGAAAGCTGGAACCAAACTGATCTTTCCAGATGGTTGTTAAGTGTTTTAGTACAAATGTTCCTCCGCAGGAATGTAAAACCAAGTCCTACATACATAGCAGGCAGGTCCTAGGAGCCCTAGATTTATACTGCAGGGTTTGTGTGAGCCAACCATGGACAACTAAAACTGCATAGACTTATCCTGGGAACAGAGGTGTCAATGGGACAGTACAGTCAGCAGCAGTGTGGCTGGCTGTAGCTAGTTGGGGCCTTGCTATTAGGACATAGCCTCAACATTTCTGTAAGTTACAAGTGCCTTGAGCAGAAAAGAACATGCAAGAAGTGTAGATAGCACATACTTCCCCTATTCCTCTGTCCTTTTGGTCTTTGTCATGGTAGTATATCTCCCAGCAAGCGGTTTGTCTTGGAGCTGTACAACAAGGCGGTTCTGAGAAGGGATTATATAATAAATACACCTGTTTGTCAACAACATGACTTTTCTCTTTTTCTCTGATCAGGAAGCCTGTTACTGGGGTGCTGATGTAAGTGATTCACAGTTAGAGGGTGCAGATGTGAATATTAGGACTGCTGGCCTGATGGATAAGATTGAGTTACTTAAAGGTTCTGTGAAAGGTATGTCTGTTGTATGTGAAAGGCTTTCCAAGTGAGACATATTTGAAATGGTTTTTGAGGTTCTGGAGTTATACAGGTAATGGAGATTCTCTTGAGGTGATGTGAAGTAGAGCTAACACTCAACAAAGAGAGTAGTGACCCCATGGTGCTAGTGAATGGATAATTATTTGTTCCCCCCTCCTATCCCCCAGGAACTTTGGCAAGAATAAACTGAACAGAAGACATTGAAAATAGTAATTGCCAGACATGGGCAGTAATTGCCTGTCTTAATGGTAAACTTGTGAATACCACAGAGACTACATACAATGTGAGAGGGTTTTTTTTTTGTCTGATGGGAACACAGCAAGGACAAATCCAAATAACATGTGGCTTGTAACTTAAATTTACCCGACGAATAATAGTGGGGACTCATTAAGCTCAGTGTTGAATTGTTGATGTTTTGCAGTAGGAGTATTTTAAATGACAATGCCTTTCTTCTGGAATTGGGAATCTGTTTGCTCTCAGTTCATGTGCTAGTCTGAGGAGAAGGCAATGACCTTGTTCTGGACCTCAAAGTCCAAGTGTAGATTAGTCCTATTTGTGACAGACAAATCTCTGTTTTTCCCTGTGCAGGGGTGATGAAGTATGCATATTTTTTTTTAGCTTGCAATATTCATTTCTTACCAGAATGGTAAGAAATATTATTTATTATTGATAAGAATATATATAACTTTCTTACTTGCTTAAAAGCTCTGATTTGCCTTGGCTTCTAGGATAATGGAAGGTACTTTGATGTTGAACTTTTCTAATACTGAATAAATAATTGGTATCTTTGTCACTGGTCAGAAGCTGTTATTTCTGCATGTTTTGAGAAGCACTATAGATGCCTTGTCCTTCTGTTTGTAGGTAAAATTGCTATAAAATCGTTGTGCTGCAAGTGTTGATCCAAGGATGGTCCAAGAAACGTCTTCAGGCAGTTCTGGGAAGGCTGCCATGGAATCACAGCAAGGTTTAGGTGGGAATGGACAGTTGGAGGTCCTGTCATCTGCTCAGAGCGGGGTTAACCCCAAAACTGGGTCGGGTTGCTCAGGGACTTGTCTAGTTGAGTTTTGAACATCCTGAGGGATGGAGACCCCACAGCCTCATCCTTTCACACGCAGGCGTTCTGGCCAGCACAGCCTGGTATGTGGTTGGCCTTCATCACCACAAGGGTGCAGTGCTGCATCATGGTCAAGAGAACTGACTGTTACCAGGATGCAGAAACTCTGGGGAGATACTTCAAAGACCCTAGGTCAAACAGAATCCAAGTGATTCTGGCTGTAACCGGATTGTTGTTGGAGGGACTGTTATATTGCTGCTGAGCCACGATCTCCACAAGCGCATGGATGGCATTACCAAGTGTGCTGACCATGACTCTCCTGATGCCATTTCTGATGGCACAAGTGAAACCACCACTGCAAAAGCCCTGCATGCTGATCGAAATTCTTCCTCCTTGGTGAATGGTGTTGAAGAATTCTTTCTCAGCAGCAAGCATGTCTTGGATCTCTGGTTCCAGATGGCATCTATGGGGTTAGTCTTGGAAAGACGGATGCTTTCATATACAAATACAAGATCTCTACTGCTGGTAGTCAGTAGCTTTCTTGCACTGTGCCTAGGTGAACTTGACCCCTGGTACACTTGAAAAGCAGCATGGCAGTGATCTGGGCTTCTTGGCCCAGGCAGGAGAAGTTTTCTGGGGCTCTAGCTCCAGCACGCTGCACTGCAGGGTGCTTGGTGCAAGCACTATCCAGGCTACAACCCTTCGGGTTTATGAAATTTCTCTGCCTTGCAGGAGACACTATTTCCAAGCCTTAAAATGGCAGTTGACACAAACACTTTAGACAGAGGCAGGTGTTTTACTACAGACACTGTATCTTAAGAAATGCCTGATAACCAAGAGAACATCCAGGAATGGACATGAGTAATTTAATTCTTCTCACAGTGTAGCTTGGGTGATCAGAATGGAAATCTTGGTTATTTACAAATTGCATGGGAACTTCATGTGCAAGGGATACACAAATAGACACAGGTACATGCTGATTGTCCTGGTTTCAAGTGGGATAGAGTTAATTTTTTTCTAGTAGCTGGTGCAGTGCTGTGATTTGGCTTTAGTCTGAGAACAATGCTGATAAATTGATGTTTTAGTTGTTGCTTAGTAGTGCTTACCCTAAGTCAAGGACTATTCAGTCTCTCATGCTCTGCCAGTGAGGGGGGACACAAGAAGCTGGGAGGAAGCAGGGACAAGACACCTGACCCAAACTAGCCAAAGGGGTATTCCATACCAGAGCACATCATGCCCAGTATAGAAACCGGGGGGAGTTGGGCAGAAGGAGCTGATTGCTGCTCAGGGACAAGCATCAGTCAATGGGTGGTGAGCAATTGTATTGTGCATCACTGTTGTGCTGTGTTTTGTTTTTCCCTTGGGGAGGGGGGCAGGGTTTATTCCTTCTCTCTCTATTATTGTATGATTATATTTTACTTTTATTTCAATTATTAAACAGTTCTTCTCTCAGCCCATGGGTATTTATGTTTTTTCTGATTCTCCTCCCCATCCCAGTGGGGCATGGGTCAGGGAATTGAGCAAGCAGATGTGTGGTATTTAGTTGCTGGCTGGGCTTAAACCATGACAGTTCTTTTTTGGTGCCCCACATAGGGCACGAAGAGTTGAGATAACAACGGATCTGACCAGAGCGTGTTAAACCAAATTTGTTATAAGCATTCATTGTATTGCTTTAATAGTCACTGGTCACAATGTTGACTTATTTGCTCTCAGAGTTGTTGTAATTATTGCCAGGGTTGCATTATATGCTGTCTTACCCACAGTATATGTTTCCTGTGGTGACATTTGTTATCCTTGGGGCCTGGGCTAAGATTATCATTCTGTTGTACTTTGTAACACTGGTTTATGATATAAGGAATCTCTGGGTGTGAAACTAATCTGGTGTGTGTACTCAGCATTGGTGTCGCCTCTGTACTTAAGGAATCATCTATTGGGAACTATTAATAATTACACCTTTTGCCTTTTCTCCTTGGAGAGTCAGCTTATGGGGGAAATATCTTCCTTCCCTCCTTCCCTCCTTCCCCTCCAGGCTGATTACAGTAGCATTTGAGAATTTTAAAGATTTTTAATATCCTTTGAGCACCCTTGAAACCAACCTGGTCCTTTTGCTTGGAACCAGCATGTTGGTGCATATGGTTCAGGTTTTATTTAAGGTTAAACAGTTATTAAAAAATATCACCCAGAGATCTTCCCTGAGGCTGAACAGTTATGAGTGGCAGGGTGTGTGGGATAGTATGGTCAAGTACCTACTGCAGTGGGCACCTCCAGAGTTTTGGAACTTCACCCCTGAACAAGTGCAGAATCAAGAAGAACTAGTAAAATATTTGGAAAAAGTATGCTGTTATCCTGCAATTCCAGAGAGGCACAAATCACTGCAGCGTGCTGGGGCCTGGCCCATGCCTACTGAGCCCTGCTCAACAGTGCAGTACCCTCAAGGGGAAAAGAAGGTCTCTGATGACAATCTGACAGGCACTGCAGCTTCTCCAATCCCAGTCACTGCATTGTGGCAAGATATTGCTGCGCAGGTGCAGAACCTGGTGGTGAAGGTATGCCACGTAGATGCTCATGTACACAAGAGTCAGGCCACTGAGGAACAACCAACAGGTGGATAAAGCTGCTAAGATTGAAGTGGCTCAGATGGATTTAGATTGGCAACATAAGGGTGAATTATTTTTAGCCCGGTGGGCCCATGACACCTCAGGCCATCAAGGCAGAGATGCAACATATGGATAGGCTTGTGATCGAGGGGTGGGCTTACCAATGGACACTATTGCCCAGATTATTCATGAATGTGAAACATGTGCTGCAATTAAGCAAGCCAAGCGGTTAAAGCCTCTCTGGTATGGAGGACGATGGCTGAAGTACAAGTATGGGGAGGCCTGGCAGATTGACTATATCACACACCGACCCGCCAAGGCAAGCGCCATGTGCTTACCATGGTGGAAGCAACCACCGGATGGCTGGAAACATACGCTGTGTCCCACGCCACTGCCCGGAACACTATCCTTGGCCTTGAGAAACAAGTCTTGTGGCAACACGGCACCCCAGAGAGAATTGAGTCAGATAATGGGACTCATTTCTGAAACAACTTCATAGATCCCTAGGCTAAAGAGCATGGCATCAAGTGAGCATATCACATCCCCTATCATGCACCAGCCTCTGGGAAAATCAGTACAATGGACTGCTAAAGACTACACTGAGAGCAATGGGTGGTGAGACCTTCAAGCATTGGGATACACATTTAGCAAAAGCCGCCTCGTTACTCAGCACTATGGGATCTGCCAACAGGGCTGGCCCAGCCCAATCAGAACTTTTATATACTGTAGAAGGGGATAAAGTGCCTGTGGTGCACATAAAAAATAATGTGGGAGGATGGGGAATTCTGGTGTGTGCCTCAAGGGAGTTTGATTTTGGGTGAGAATAGCCAATGAATTAAATGTATGATGTTTACTGCTGCATAACACTGGTATTATCATTTCCATGGCACAGAGATAGGGCAAAACATTCCTATAAGTGAAATAATTGCGGTGTTATTTTGAGATGTAGCATAGTGTGAATAACAAAATAAATGTTAGGCCTTACTCATGAAACCACTTGCACCCAGCTTTATTGGTATAAGTTATCTTGGGTGGCACACAGGTGATAATTACCATCATTCATAAAGTTTTCATGTATTATCAGTTATGCAAGGCTAATCCCTAGATCTGTGGTTGTGAATTGCATCCAGCAAACTTCTTGGTCACTACTTTTAAGAATAAGAGAATCTCTTCTCAGCCATGCCTGTCCTTCAAACAGAGCAAGGTAGCCAGAGCCTCCATCTGTGGTCAGATCTGACTCACAGGACACAATTACATCGCACAAGCTGGCGTTGCAGTGCCAAATTCCCTGCATGGGAGCAGGACCTGCTGCGTACCTCAGAGCAGCCAGGGGAAGTTGTTTTGCCTGTGCTTGTGCAATCTGATGTGGAGTTTAACGCGCAGGTAATCCACCTCCATGGTGGCCCTCCGCATACCTCTGCTGAGGAACCTTTCAGGCTAAACCCCTCCCCAGCTCCCTGCTTGACACCCTTCTCTCCCAGCCTAGGGTTTCTGTTGGGTTACTTTTCCCTAAGTGTTTTTCATTAGTCTGTGTTTTTCATTAAGCAGCTAAATTAGCCATGTGCAATTTAGCTTCTTCAGGCCTGTGCTTTCCAAAGATATTAAAAAATATGTATCAGTGCTACAGTAAGTTACAGCTGCTCAAATCAAAATATTTTCTCTGGCACAAGAGAAGATCTTGTGCTTAGCCCTGTGAGTTTGGATGGTTCAAACTCACGCTGGCTTCATGTTCACAGATTTTACTTTTCCTCCCACTCTAAACAACCTCTAATTTTATGACTATGACACTTTTTTAAAGCACTCCCCTCTCATACTTCTTTATTAAAAGGAATATTTAGTCCATCCTGAAGGATTGTGGAGAAGACATCACTTTGTATGTTAAGAGGAGGGAGCAGTTGGTTTAGCCCCATGGTCCTTTCTTGCTGCTGCATGAGGCCTAAAGCATTTTTCACAGGTGTTTTGTTTCTAATTATTGGTTATTCCAATTTTTTGGAAATTACTTGTATGAGTAAGCAACTCACTTCATGCATGGCACAGTACCTGGAGATCAGAAGGAAAGGCGTGCTCCACATACTGGTAGCACATGCTACCTACCCAAAGGGAAACCTGGTGAAGCCTTCGCCTGCAATTAGCATGCTGGAATGACGTTATCTGTCTTCAGGAATAGCAGACCTGCGATGTGCTGGGTGCACCTTTCCTCCCAAAAGAAGCTGACTGCTGCCACGATGCACCAACAGAGAATAGCTACAGACATGCCCAGGAAGGCCATGATCCTTCTCAAGTTCATTTCCACCAAACTCAAGAAATTAAGAGTTGGTGTTAACGTAGACAAGCCTTCCACTGCAGGAGGAAGTGAGGGACACCTAGAAATAGCCATGGGTGCAGCTGGCCCATGCCAGGCACACACCCACAGTGGGAGCAATGCCAGACCTGGGAGTGAGTACCTGGAAGTAGAAAGTGATGCTGTGGCAAGGCTGCTACAAACCAGTGGTTTTGTAATTGAGCTATGAACTTCCCATCATCATTTCAACCATATAATCATATGGCTTCAGCCATATGACCTCCAGGATGTGGGTGCATCATGGTTTTATACAGACACACCGTGATACACTCTTTGTTCTCTTATTTCCTTCTAGGGTTTAAATTTAAAGCAACTTGGATGGACAGAAATGCTCCAGTTTCTAAATGCTGGGGAGTTTCCAGGCAGACAGGTTCTGCCATAATTGTTTAGCACATGGCTTCTGGTGTCTCCTGCTGGACCTTTTCCAGTGACACATTTTCAAGCTGGTGCCTGTGGAGAGTGGAGGTGAGAGCTGATCTACCGGTGAAAGATGCCTAAGAGCAGGTTACATTCAACAAGCTTAAAAACCCTTGTGTGTGGTGTTTGTGCTTTCTTGGACTGACCATAGTGGCCTGCAAGTCAAAATGAGGGTGAAAATCACTGATGGCTGGGCCCTGGTGGGATCCTGCCTCCTCAGCCCTCTCCTCTGCAAACTAATGTCTCATTGTTGTGGTTTTGGTATGAAAGGGAGAGCACGAGCCATGGGCCTTGCCAGGGAGGCGTGGGCTGTGCTGAATACATACAGAGCAGATGCCATTTGTGCTGGTGGATCATATTTGTCATGCTGAAGGGGACCTTGTACAAGCATACCAGCTGGGAGAAGTGGTACCTGATAGCAGTGCATCTCTGAGTGATGCCTGCTGGAGAGGAAGACAAGGCATTCCCATACCAGGTAACCAGCATCGGTCTCCCCTCCCAGTGCTGCGAATTGCCCCCCTTTCTTGCAGCTAGTCCTTATTACCTGCTGTCCTCCTCCCCGTCCTTTTATCATCGGCTCGGCTTTTGCTCACCCCTTTTCCTCTGAGTAATCAGCTCTGCCCAGCTTCTCCCAGAAGCAGGACCTGGATCCTGTATCCTCCAGAGACCACCGATGGCCAGCAGCACTCATAAAACACTATCTATTACATGGGAGCCTGACTTCTTCCCTCCCCTTTTCCCCTTCCAAAAGGATACTGCTACTGTCTTAAAGGCACAGATGAGTACTTCCAAAAAGACATGTAGAAACATGAGGAAACGCTTACTACTGGGCTGCTGAGCACAGCAATCAATGTTTTTCCTCTCATGCCACACTTGTGCCTCTCCTGGCAAAGACAAAACCTTCCCCAGAAAAGGCCTGCACTGCAGCAGGAGAAATGGTGCTCTGAGTAATGCAAAATCATGGGCAGGAACCCTGCCTGCCGGGAACTGGCTCCCAAACAGCCCATGCTGGATGGTGGCAGCACTGGCTGAGCCATGGAACTTGCAGGGGAGAGGGAGGGAGACAGAGAGACAGGCATCTGGCTGGATTCCAGTTGTCACATGCTGCACCACTGATTGATATCCCCAAAGGACAAACACCACAGAGAAGTGCCCTAACTCACCCTGCAGCCATTGCTGCCCTGGGGCACCATTTCCCTACAAAAAGGCATTTTTGCCTTCCGTGTTCTTTGCAGAGCAAATGCCAGCATGAGCAGTCACTGCTGGCACCTTGCTCCTCAGCGTGACACCACAGAGGTGGCTGCTCCAAACGGCAGTCTCAGGTTGTGCAGTCACTTAATGATGAACCAGGCACACAGTGCAAAGGGTCTCATCCTGTGTGGGTGCCTCTTCTTGAGCCAGGGTGCTGGGTGCTTGGGAGGGTGGAGCTGGGCTTGCTCAGCTAAACAGGGAGCAACCAGCAAAAGGCAGCCCAGAACAGGTGGGAATCAACGTGGGATGCCACAAGGAATTGGTACCTAAGAGATGCTGGCTGTGGTCAGGAGGAGTTGAGGGGCAGACAGCAGCTCTGGGGAGGTTTTAAAGAGGAAGAGAGCACAGAAGAAGCCAAGTCTTTGGACTGTTGACGTAATGCTGGAAAGACTCTTTTTGTTTGTTTTGTGAAGCAGAGTGTAAAAGCCTCATGTTTGAGGAGAGGGGGAAAATGTCCAGGCTGCACTGCTGCTTTTTTACACTCTTGGAGTCATCCCTAAATGTGTGAGACTTCGCTCATTTCCCTGGAAATCAGGAGTGGCTGCAGGAGGAGCGTACCAGTATGGGACTTCGCCAGTATGTACATGGGCCTCCCACATCTGGAGCCAACTGGGCCTTCTAAATTGAAACTTCCCTTCATACACTTTCTTTGAGGCACTATTTACAACCACAACCAACCTGCCCTGGGACTGACATGAACCACAGCTCTTCCACTGACCAAGGCAGCCTTCAGCATTCCAGAAAACACTTGCCTGCCTCCGTGTCTGATCCAACTGGGCTCAAGAAGGTGCTTTGTGGCTCCTGTAAGGACACCCTCCCTGTCATAGCAGCTCTTCCCATAAGCAAAAGGGACAGGCTGGCCCCAGGCTACACCATCCCTCCATAGCACCTTGTCCTTTCCTCTGGCATGGAAATATGCCAGAGGGCTGAGAAGAGATCTCCAGCTGTGGCAAACTGCACTGGTACAATCTGAATGGAGGCAGGTGGATCCTGCCACTGCACGCTGGCCAAGGAGCCAGTGCTCCTGCTTCAAGCAGTGGCCACAATTTAGGGCTTTAAAGCATGAAGTGGCATTTTGGACCTAAGCAGCAGTGGCAGGATGGATGGGTTGAGAGTGCAGCTGGAAATAACAAGACATCCAGCCCCAGAGATATATTTTCTGTACCTGTGGAGTGCCACTGGCTACAGCTGGGGCTCATAATCCCTGGAAACACAGCAGTCAAATGTCCCAGCAAATCCCCTGCCATCACCAGAACAACTCTTAAAGCAAGAGCATTGGCTGAACAAAAATGTTTAACACCCAAATGCAGTTTTTATTAATTCATTTGACTTTCCTAAGCAATGCTGAAGAGGAGCCCAGCCTGCCTCCCTGCAGCATACGGCTCAACTGTCCCTCCATAGCCACATCTAAGCAATAGGAGGAAAAAGGAAAAGCAGGAAAAGTTGCCCCAGAGCTTGGAGAAGCAAATGATGCCTGGTACCCATTTGATCTGACCTGTTTCTGAAGGCAGCAGAGGGCACATCTCTCAGCTCCATCTGTCTCTCTTACCAAGGACAAGGGACATAGACACTCCTGAAGAAACTCATGGGTGTTTTTGTAAGAACAGAGGAAGCGCAGGCAGCTGCCGTGGGTAGAAAGCAGGATTTAAGGGGAAAAATAACTCTTCATTCATAACCATTTCTATCCAAGCAGAACTTGGCAAGTACATAGCATGGGAATAACTATAACCCATTTCCTCTTTAATGAGATAAAAATGATGACTGAGAAGCAAGAGCAGGTGGGTGACGAGGTTATCGGTGTTCCCCAGCAGGATGTCTGTCAGCCTTTCCGGACAGAGCTCAAACTCCCTGTCGTTTCCTTCCATAACTCATCCAGAGCTATTGCTACTCCTGAACTTGTCACAGAGCCTAGTCCCCTTGGATTGGCTCTTGGAGCATTTGTGGCAGGCCTGTCCAGCTAACTATACCTGCTGCCTGTCCCAGCTCTTCCATAGCAGAAAGCAGCACAGCACGTCCCAAAAACCTCAATCACGTGCCAGGAAAAATCACAGCGGCCTGAATCCGAGTTTGGCAGGTTTGAGACCGTTTTACTTGTGAGAACAAAGGTTGTAAAAATGAAGCCAAGGACAGGGATGCATGGCCCAGGGTGACTAGAGGGATAAATGCGCTGACAGACACTACACAATTCCACAGCCATCACTGCTACGCTTGCCAGAGCTCAACCCCCTCAGCTCATTCTCTGCTCTGATAATCACACACTGAAATGAGGCCATGCCCAGCTCCTCATCCCCACACACCCTCTCAGTGGAGAGGAGTGTCCCCAGTGCCAACACCCTTGTCAAGGCAGACAGGGCGGCAAGCAGACGGTGCATCTTTGAGCCCAAAGTCACCCCTCGTCCCACTGTTTTTATTTCACCCATCAGTCATGGGCAGCAGGAGTGTGGTGCAAAAAGCTGTGCCTTGTTCACCAGCACAGAGCCCAAGAATGGTTTGGGTTGGAAGGGACCTTAAAGCTCATATAGTTCCAACCCCCTGCCATGGGCAGGGACACCTTCCACTAGAGCAGGTTGCTCCAAGCTCCGTCCAACCTGGCCTGGGGAGAAGGGTTCCCACAGCCATCTGGTGCTTGTTCCCTGAACAGAGAAGAGGGTGGGGGGCACGGCTGGGGATGGAGGCCAGCACCCCACATGCCTCCTCCATGCTGGAAACCCATGTGCAAATGGGAGTGGGACTGGCAGCACCGGTATAAGAGTGGGGAGGGTGCACACTTCATCTGGGGGGGATGCACAACGCTCCAAAAGTCACAGAATAAGGAGAAACAGTCCCGTAGATGAGGGGAAGAGGTTTCCCAGCCTGAGTGTGTTGGATGGGTGCACATAGATGCTGTGCCATTGGTGGTGGGAGACTGGCAGGTACACAGCATGGTGCAGATGTGGGGACATCCATAGCATGTGGTTCCCCTACAAGAGCTGGCAAAGGCCCCAGGAACTCCCACAGAAGCTGGCAAAGCTGGGATCCCACTGAGTTCCCAGTTTTGTGCACTGGGGTAGGGAGCGCTGGATTCCCATCACTGAGGTGTGGGGAGCACCCTGTCCCAAGCCAGAGACCAGGGGCTGGGCAGCAGGGGAGGTGGGACAGCATGGAGGGGCTGTCCTTGGGCTCTGGGCACTGCAGGGGCCCCCAGATGCATGCAGAGGGGCTGGTGAATTTTGTGGGTGCATGCATGGGCTCCGGGGATGGATGGATGGATGGATGGATGGATGGACGGATGGCAGTTCCTGTGCCAAGGGGCTGGCTCTGGGGTCTGCCCGCTGCAGGCTCGGGCGCTGTCTTTTGAGGGGAGATTCCAGTGAACGTGCACCGATTAGGTTTTTTGGATCACCGGCTGCACGCACAGGGGCTGTACCGGGCCGTCCCCGAGCCGGCAACGCCGCTCACCCCCGAGGACGAGGCTGTCGAGGCAGGAGTACGTCCGTGACGAAGACCAGCCGGAGGAGAACTGGGGAAGTGGCAGGGGCGGCCGCTGGGCGCCCTCGGAAGCGCTGCCGGTGCTGCCGCGGGTCGGTTACATACCAGTAGTCGGTAGCGAGTGCTGGCCCCGAGACGTGCCACAGCCCCGCACGGCCGCGGGAACCCCTGAGCGGGCCGGGGCGGAGCATCGTGCCGGGGGGCGGAGCATCATGCATGGGGGCGGAGCATCGTGCTGGGGGGCGGGGCATCCTGCCAGGGGGCGGAGCATCGTGCCGGGGGCGGGGCAAACCGTGCGGGACCCCCCGCGCCGCCGGACCCCGCGCGGAGCAGAGCGGCCAGCGGCGCATGCGCACTGGAGCCCGCCCCGCCTGGTGCCGGCCTGCGCATGCGTAAGGGTGGTGGCGGGGGAGCGGGGCGGGGAGGAGCGCTGTGCGCTTGCGCAGTGCGGCGGCGCGGCGCCATGTTGCCGGAGCGGGCCGGGGGGAGGCGGTGAGCGCTCCGGTGTCGCGTTCCCTCCTCCCCGCTCTCCTCCCCCGGCCCCGGGGGGCCGCGGCCGAGCGGGGCCTCCCCCGGCACCATGAGTGGAGGCGGCGGGCGGGTGTGTGACCTGTCCCGGCGCAACCCTCAGGAGGACTTCGAGCTCATCCAGCGCATCGGCAGCGGCACCTACGGCGACGTCTACAAGGTAGGCGCAGCACCGCGGGCCGGCGCGGCGGTGCCGCCTCTCCCCCCGCTCCCACCCCGGTGGGTCCCGTTGCCAGCAACCGGGTCGGCCTCCCCCTCCAAAATCTGAGAGGGGCTCCTGTTGCCAATCGACGTTTCCCCTTTCCCACCCCCCCGTTCTCTTGCCGTTGCGGGCAGCGCGGTCGTCGCTCGTCCCCCCGGTTCTAGCGGAGTCTGCCCTGTCACACCCGTCCCAGTCCTGCTGGCGCCCGATCTGGCCGCCCCCGGTGCCCTTCTGGAGGGGCCCCGCTCCCCGCGCCTCTCCCTGCGCTGGCCTGGCCGACCCGTGCGAGGGGCCGACCCTCGGGCCCCGCTGGCGGTGCGGGACCGCGACGCTCTCCGGTTCCTGCGGCCGTGCAGCCGCCCCGGGAGTCGGTTCTTGCCGCTGTTGGGTGCAGGTTCGGGCGTCCGCTTCACGGGCGGGGCCTTGGGGTCGGCTCGTCTCCAGACCGACCTTTAGGGGTGCGGGAGTCGCACGCTTGCTCGCTCGTTTCCAGCCCAAATGTCACTTGAAATCGTGTGCCTGAAAGCAAGCAGGGGTGTTGATCCCGGCTACTGCCCCCGTCGCTGTCTTGGGTGAAAATACCAACATTTTGTGTCTCTGTAAAACGTGAGGCTGACCAGGCAAACTAGGGAGTCAGGAAAGATATCTTTAAGATAAGAGTCTTTCATCATCCTGCCCTAACTTCAGAAATGTAGCAAAAGCAAAACTAAAGCATCAGCAGCTGAATGTAAGTTTGGCTTTTTGGGCTCTGTAGCATATTCTGGCATTTTTCTCTGCTCTGCAGGATATGTTGCTATTTGTGTTTCCATCCAGGTGAACTCTTGCCTGATGGGATGTGACAGCCTGTCCCTTAGGTACCCACAAGTATTTGGTGACAGAGCAGAGGGGAGATCGGAAGTTCATTGCATGCAGCCTGTTGGAAGCATCACTTTAACCTTGTGCTTTCCAAGTGTCTTCTGGTCTGGTTTTGTCATCACAGAATGGGCGTGTGTGTGTGTTTAAGAAAACTTGTGTTGTAGGCAGGACTGTAGGGAAACATTTAGAGTCATTCCACAGTTTGAGGCACACAGAACTTGCGCTGATGCTGTCTTCGACTAGGTGAGTGTGCCTAGAATGAAGTCTTGTTTGGGTTGGGGTGATTTTGTTTTAATCTTGGCTCACTTAAATGTTATGAAAGTTTCAGGACCTAAATCCTCTTGTTACTGTGTTCTTAGTGTTCTTAACTCCCTGCATTATTAATAGTTTAATTGAAAGGGGGCTTTGTGCTGGTTTCACATTGCCAGCTTTCTCTGATTATTTGTGTGCTGTGTTGATTTTAATTATCCGACTCTACTTGCCTTATGCTCTGGTTTTTTGGGTTTTGTTTCCTGCAAGCTGTTCTCTTAATGTGCTCAGCTCTATTTCCGTTGCAGTTTTTAACTGGCATATTGACTCTGCGATATCTCATCAATCAGATTTTTTTCAGTGCTCTCTGCATTATTTTGATGGATATGAATCAGCCAAGTAATCTGTGTTTACAGTTTAATTTTGAGGATGTTACCTCTGACCATAGAATGAATATTTACATTTGCAATTCCACTAGGCATATGAAACTTGTTAAGTTTCATTGGATTTGTCAAGGTTTTCTTGATGATTATGGAACTTATATTGCAGTAGCCTTCAATTCGGTGCTCTGTGAGTAGCCAGTGTTTGGCACTGCTTGTGCCTTTTGTTTGAGGCACAGAAGTTCTCTCCTCTCGACAGCTGGGTTAGAAGGGGATATATCAGGACCAGGATACACTAGGCTGGTATTGTAATTACTTACTTCTAAATAAGAGAGAAGTAAGTGCTTTCTGATCAGGTCATGGACAATGTATGGAAAATAAGATGTGCTTTTCTCCTGGGTTGATTATTGTCTGTTTCATATTGAGTGAGCAAAGGCCTTGCCCAAGAAGCCTTCAAAGTGGAGCATGAAAGTAGCCCAAAAGTAATAATGAAAGCTATTTACTTTTAATGTGACAAAGAGGAAGTAATATAGTCCTAAGTGTCATCCATACGTGAGCTTACTAAGGCTTTATCTTAAATTTGTGAGGGGTTTCCTAAAGCCTCTTTCATTTGCTCCATCCTGTCATCTGTAGGTGAACTTTGTGGTTGATGAAAAAGTAGTGTGAGGTTGAGATTAACCGTGTGGTGATGGTGCTCATCAGTGACGGGATTTCAGCAGAGCGGATCCAGGCACTGGATGTACCAGGGCAGCTTCAAACTATTCTTTGCAAATCGTAATTTCCCCCCCTTAGCAGGGAGAGCCATTTTCGGAGGTGTTTCTGCTGTTAGTAGGGATTATTACCTTAATAAGATGACAGTCTTGTTATGTTGACATTCTTGCTAAATTCTGACCTTCCTGTAACCTGCTTTCCTGGCAAAGCGTTGAAGAGCTGAAAGCCAAGCAGGCTGGCATCTTCCTCCTTGCTCTGTTTTAGTTGAACTACAACAGGACACATGTTTGATTAATTTGAAAAAAAATGAATTATATAAAAATAAGTAAAAGAGGCAGAGTCTTCACTGAAGATTTTTTGGTTTGAAGTAAGAGCCCATGGTGTGGACTGAACCGGAGAGACTCAAAGGGAAGAGGATATGGGTCAGATGCATAGAGCCCTGCTGCTGTGAGTCCTGCTGTTTGCTGGTACCTGGAAATGTGCTAGAGCACTGCAAGTATGGATTTTTGGCTTGAGCTAACACTTTATAAATATCTGCCTTTCCACCCAAATTTGGCTTTCAAAGAGGCCTTGGAGAAGACGATAATGAATTCATCACAAGAAAGGTAATGGGTAACTTGTTCATGCCATTAGCTCTCTATTGAATATGCACAGTCAATAATAATGTGTCTATTCTAACTAGCACCAGTGCAAACTGGTTGTAGGAGATGAAGTGTTATCTGAGTTATTTAGTTCTTGATGTATCCCAGAGACATGATCAGTGGACATAATGCTATTTCCAGTGAGGATATGAAAGAGAGATAGTGTTTGGGTTTTTAAATTACTTTTTTTTTCCAGTGAATCTGTGTTACAAAGTTCTTATTGGAAGTTTAAGTAAAACACAGGACTTAAAATCTGTTCCTATGTCCAGAGATGTCTCCTCTGAATGCTGCTTAAGTGAATGGGGAGATGGAGTTACTATTTGTCAGATGGTTGGTGCATCTGTAACAAAACACAGACAATTTACTAATAGTGTTTTCTTTTGAGTTGAGTACTCTTGAGTGTTGCATATTGTGTTTTCATTTGTATGGGTTTGTCTTCTGTCTCAGTAAATTTACTTGTCAAGTAATTTAGCTTCATCTGAAGTCTAGTTTAGAGACTAATACCAAAAGTGCAGTGACATGTCAGGAAAATTCTTGAATTTCACCTACTGTTTCTGTCAAATATTTTTTCCGAAAGAACACTCACTAGAAAGGGTGAAAACTAGTTCTGCTGTAGTACAAGTCACTTCTGCCTTTGTGTTTCTGTATTTCACTGTTGTAAAGAATTTAATTGTGTAGGGTGGTCAGCAAAGTGTAGAAGAGTTATGTTTGTTTGTTTGTGAAAGAGAGACACTGCCCTGTCCTGTTCAGTTTCAGGAAATGCTCCTAGAGTTAAATGAGGTGGTTGCTTAATGTAGTTTGCTCTGTGTTTACTCCATCTCTCATTTAGAAGGACTTTTGTGTTTCTTGGTGTGAAATTGCCATTCTAATCATCCCCAGTGCCAGGCCGTCTGTGATTTATGCTGTTCTTTTAGGGTTTGGGTTACAAGTGCTGCATGCAGTATTCTGACAGAGACAATATAATGCTATAATTTTCCTGTTTGGTCCCATCCAAATACCTTTGGTTTTGGCGGTAGCTGCACATAGATTTGAAGTGTAGTCTGAGGTGATTGTAGGTCCATTTCTCTTGTTCATATAATTAATTTATATCACAGCATATCTTGGGGGGGTGGTGGTGGAAAGCATTGCTTTGGTTTAACAAAGGTTGAACTTCCTTGACCATCTCACAGGTCATTCATCTAGTGTAGGTTGACCCCTTAGAAGTTTTTCAGCATCTCTCTAAAAGAAAGGCCTCCTTTTCCTTTCTCCTTTACTGAAGTTAAAATAGTTGTGATAATTAGTGAGATAATCAGTTCCTGCAAAGATCTGTTGCACCACGTCTGCCTTATTTCAGGTCTTTTTGTCATTTATGGTTTCAGACAGTTGACAAATGAACACGCAGGATTCTGTAGGGGGCACTTTGCTTGAGGTCTCATTTTTAAAAAGAAAAAGCTTGATTTTTCTGCTCCCCAGCCCTTTGGCTTGTGAGTTGGTTTTGGTGAGGGAAGTCATGTACCCACCAGCTCAACTGCTTCACTGAAGCTCTCAGATTCTGTGGGCATCTTTGGGGAGCATGTGGTGACTGCTACTGCTGTCATCCTTGTTCCAGTGTCTGGTTTCTGATAGTGCTTCTGTGTGTTGCTGGAAGAGGATGTGTCCAGAACAGATGAACCTGAATTTTGATGAACTCCCATTTTGCAGAGTCCTCAGCACAAATCTCTCCTCTCCGTGTCAGTGTCCTTGCTCTCCTCTTTCCTGGGGTGATCCAGTAAGGCATCAGTTCTTCTACAGCTTTGCTGCTTCTGAAATACTGAAACTGTGCCTTTTAGTTTTGTGCTTTTTCATAGGCATTTTAGTCATCCTTTCTACTTGATTGACCTTACAGCTGTTGAAGCTCCATTTGACTTTTCTAGGAATAAATGTCTATGTTTTGAAGGCTGTAATTTGAGCTTTAATTGTCTTTTGAAGCTTGTCAGGCAGGCAGAGAGGGGTGGTTGTTTTGCGATCCCATTTTTTCTGTGCCGAGTAAGTACTATAGGGCGTAGTTTCTGTGACTGTGGTTTCCTTAACCAATAATCCATGCCTTGTGTAGAGAGTTTTGTTTGCCTTCGTTTCAGATCTTTTGTTTGACATCACCTTTATCAAAGCATTGCTTTCTAAAATTGTAGCTCTGTTGGGTTTTGGTATCGTGCCTCCTACCAGAATGTGGAACCTTATTGTTTTTAGCATAATTCTTAGTAGTTCAATTCCTGTTAAGTACAGCCTTGACTTTGTAGGATGAGCTGAACTGGTGTAAGAGCTCACTGTTGCCAGAGAGGGATGATTTCCTACGCTGCTCCTGGCTCCATTTCTGCTTACCTGGTGTTAGCTCTCAGTGTGGTGCCTGGGCAGGTGTGGCTGGTTCTCCTGGCAGAAAACTAAGCTAAAAAAAGGAGGCAGGTGGGTTTCTGCTGGCTTGAGGAGTTGAATCTGCTCCTGGGGCAGTTGTGTGGGTTTGAGAGAGGCTGAAGGGGAGGACTGTAGGGCTGGAAGCAAAGGAATTGGGAAGCCATTTGGGTGCATTTTTCCTGAAGAATGGAGTTCAGGAAGCCTATCTGTGCCCTGGGACCAGTTATCCCATGAGTAGCAACTTGTTTAGAAATTGGTGCTCCACATTTTGTTCAACAATTCACATAGAAAGTAGTCAAAACCAGAAGTGCCCTGTTGTTACTGTCTTAGATTTGCTTTTTGGCCTGGTTTTTGTTGCAGCATTGTATGCTTTATATTACTAGTTTCCATTTGAAAGACAAATATAAACTTGGCAAGAGATTTACCTTCTTGGATTTTATGTCTGTACTGGTTCAACAGCACAGAGCTCTCCTCATGAATCTGCTGTTGTGGGCATACATTAATGTGCAGTACTGAATACCAGCCTTCATCCTCCCTTTATTCTTTCCTCTCCTTTTCAGAGACATACCATGCACATCTCTTGCTTTGCCGCTGGTGTTTCCTAGTAGAGCCCATCCAAGTACTGCCCTACCCATTGCTCTTTCCTTCTCTGTTTCTGAGTAATAAGATCTTTCCAATTGTGAGGCATTTTGGTTAATGGATTTTTGTATAAGAGTAAGAACAAAACCTGGATTTTTTTTTTTTTTTTAGCTCTTATTTCTAGTGGGCGGCAGGTTTTTATATAGTGTTTTGATCTGATCTCCTTCTGCTGTCACAGAGACACTAATAATTACTTCCTGTTGAATTAGGCAGTGCTTCTCCAGCTTGACTTTGCAGTTGGTGGATTTTCTTTTTAAACTCCTCCCCAGATATGGCAATCTGGATCTCTGGAAGAGCATTGTTCCTTTAGCTGCTGGTAGAATGAGGATTCTTATATGGTTTTCCAGAGCAGACATCGTATGAATGACAAACATCGTATAAATGCTGTACATATTTAATAAAGTGACCATGTGTAGATGCAGGTGTTGTAGGCTGATCTTTGCTTCTGGAAGACCTGTGTAATGCGTTCCCATTGACGTAGTGAAATCTGCATTTGAAGGAATTGGTTGCAAGCTCCTGCTCATGGAAACAGGGATGGGAGGAAAAACTCTTGGTTCTTGCAAGGTGCAAAAGGAAACCAAAAATGAATGTGCATTTTCCTACATAACACTTTGAAATTTTTGGTTGCATTTGCCAACTCAAAAATACTTGCTTGAAATTGTTCTTCAGCCACCTACTCTTTATTGATGCTCCAATCTCAAAACCCATAAGTAATTGGCAACTTTAGTGTAATTATGCTAAATGAAAGCATAAGGCAGTGTCCTCAAGATACTGAGCTATTGTAATGCATGTACACAAGCACCCTCAAATTCAGAGTCAGAGCTGGCTCCAGCACATGTTGAAAAGCATACAGTACTTCAGTCTTTCTCAGTCTCTCATTCATGTGGGCTTGTTTCGTAACTGATGATTTCAAAGGTATTGGATGAGAACTTGTAAAACCTGTCAGGGGTACCCAGTCCCCATCATTATCCTTTGCAAGGAACCCTTGTGTCACTGTAATTGGAATAATCTCTTTTTTTTGTATACTTAGATGAACAAAGGCAGTTCATATTCTTATTTGTGACACCTTCAATGCTGATAACCCACATGGAATAGGATGCAAAGTGATAGCTTACTCTGGTTGTCAACTTCAAGTCATGTTTTCTTAAGTAACAATTCATGCCCTTAAGCAGTTGGTAGCCTGCTGTTCCTGGAGGTGTTGATGACCTGCATTAAATCAGGTTTTGTTCCTCCTTTCTGGCTTTCATGAGCCCAGGCAGGTACTGATACGGAAAATGGCCAGCTGCCCAAAGAGTTCCACTACTGCTATTGTTGAAGAAAAGAAGAAATGCCTAAGCTGGAGGTGAAAAGACGCAATGTTTGTTCTTCCCTGCCCACAATTTTGAACAGTTCTTTTGACTTGACATTGAAGATGAAATCCCTTTGTGGTGGGAGGGGCCTGAATCAGCTGCGAGGTGTGAAGAGCACACGTTTGGCAAGGCTGCCTGCTGCTTGGACTCTATTCCTTTGGCTAGGATCTTGTATGTCCTGCTCCAGATGTATCTTTAGAGTTGTCTGTCTACTATTGTTAGTTTCTTGGCATCACCACCACATAAGACTTTGTGGTGAGTATTCTCACGTCTTTTAATGAGACTTACTCCAAAATCGTCACTACTTCCTACCCATCTTCTATCTTGCTTTAGTTGCCATAGCACTGCAGAGCGCAGTGACCTATAGAGCCGGAGTCAGAGAAACAAGTTCCTGACAGCTGGGCACAGTATTGTTAAAAATAATAAAAAAATTACCAAACATTTTTTGCTAGACTAGCAATGTCCCTGAAGCCTGTCAGATGTTTCCAGCTTGGCTTGCACATCCCAGCTCCATGCAGGATGAGGAACCTCAGGATGTCCTCACGTATATCCACTGCAGTCGTGTCTCATTGATTATCTTACTAGGACAGATTGACCCAAATCATGTCTATAAGTATCAACAAGACTCTCTGATGATCTCAGGTCTTCATTAAAGCTTCAGTAATTTTTCTTATTAGTCTTGGAGGTTAAAAAATACTGACCTTTGATTAATGAACATCTTCTCCGTATTTTTGTTTCTCACTATGGGAAGAATGTGCTAGAAAAAGAAATAAGGAATAAAAATCCTAATTTGTGCTTCAGTGGTGCCACTTTCTCATGTGTTGCCTTCATTCTCTGGTACAGATAAAAGGAACTCCTATTTTTGCTGTTCTTTGTGTCTTTCTTCTACCATACAGTGACGAGTGGAGACACTGCTGCTGTCACTGGGGTGGGCAAATAATGACTTACAGGGAAAGCTGCCAGAGAAAATTTAAGTTTTTAACTGTTCTTTCCACAGTTTGTCAAGTTTGGATGACTCCTTGACTTTTACAGGATTCCCACTGGTCTCAGGATCTGTCCGTAGGATTATGACTTTTATAGGATTGCCACTAGTCTCAGGGTCTATCCATAGCCATTTGCAAAAATTGTTTGCAAATGCCAGTACTCCCAGCACTGCAGAGGAGCACTGCCACACCAAGGAACAGTGAGAGGTTTGAAATAGGCTGTGCTAGGAGTGACCTGGGTAGATCTCTAAGCACAGGAATACACATTGTATTTATTTCCAGACTGTATTGCTGGCTATTTTTTGTAGTCTTAGGAGGTTTTTTCCCTCCACTCGGGGTTTCATAAGCAGCTACTATGTTAAGAATCAGTACCTTACAGTATTTGGTGAGTCTCAGGCCAGTCAACAAAAGGTGTGAGCCTAGAGCTCCTAAAGTGACTTAAGTGACACCATTAGCAGCATAAAGGGTGGGCACCTATCTGTATCTTTTAAGTTCTGTAATTCTGGCCTTTTTTGATTTGAAAGTGGATGAGGGAAAAAGCGAATGCAGGACTGGTCTCGCCTTATGTGGCCTGTGCAGGGGGCAGAGTGGGCATAGCATTCAGTGCAGTGGTGGTCCAGCACAGTGCAGTGGATACCAAGACTCCCCTGGGAGAGGAGAGGCTGTAGCAGATCCTTCAGGAGCTGCTGCTTTGGTGCTGGGGAGCATCTTTGCTGCTCTCTCTCCATAGCTGGGTGCAGAGGCACAGAAGTATCCTGAAAGCACTGGGCAAATGGCTTCCTGGTTTTCAGTCAGTAGTCAAATGCAGCGGTTCTAGAAGAGGAATCATTATATCATAATTTATATTGCTTTTTAATGGCTTGTTAAAAATTTAGCTTCCTTGGTTGCTCAGTAGAATGTAGGCTTTTGCATGACAGAGCCCCATACAAAATGCAGTTAAGCTGCTGAGTAATTGCTGCTGAAGTTGGCCACAGAGCTGCTGCACATGCCAGGGAAACGCTTTCTAACTCCTTTGTTGCTGGCTTGTTTTCTTTGCCCCCTTGCAGCAAGAGGAGGATGCTGTGTCTGGTGGAGAGCAAGGACCAAGGGGCATGTAGTGACATCAGCAGGAAGCATTGCATTGCTCTCATGGGAGTCTTGGAAGCAGTCGTGTACGCTGCAGGGTGCAGCACTTGATGCACCCTGGGCATTGCTTCTCTGCTGTGAGATCTGTGTATGTTATAACTGCTTTGCAGTCAGTATCTCTGTGGTTGGTTTGTTTATGGGTTTTAGTATGGAAGTACAACGTGGCTGAGGACTTGCATAATTTTGGACTGTTGTGTGGCAGCGTAGGGTTTCCTGAGCATGCCTAAAGCTTCAGATCTCTGAAAAAATTAGCTGCCTAGTGTTTTTGTGGTGGTTGGGTTTTTTTAGTTTGTGGTTTTGGTTTGGTTTTTTGTTATTGTTGCTGGGGTTTTTTGAGACGACTTGCTTTGTTGTTAGAAAATAAATCCAGGTTTTGTTGGAAGAATGCTTCCTACAAACGTGTGTTGGAGAAGAGCATGCTAGCTACAGAATTCTTGCTGTTTGGTTTGTTGTCATTAAGCACAGATGTGGATTATTTTAAATAAGCATTTTGGATATAATAGTACTCAATAGTGGTGCTTATCTAATGAAAATATAAGCTGTAAGCCCAATAAAAAAACAAATGTGTGGTGTATTTGGGGGGGAAAAATCCTAAGGTAGTTTATGCTTAAAAAAACCCCAAACAAACCCGAACAACCAAGAAACCCCCCAAACCAACAAGCAGTTTCCCTATTTTAGACCCTCGTGTATCTCGGTTGCTCTTGGACTCCGTGTTGTCAGAGAAGGTTGAGAATGCAGAGCTGGTTGCTCTGTTCTGCTCTCTAAATTTAATTTGTTTTAATTTTTTTTCTTTGTAGGCTCGAAATGTGAACACGGGTGAGCTGGCAGCAATTAAAGTAATAAAACTAGAACCAGGTAAGTGTTTCTTAACTGTAATAGGCCACAGAAATGAAATATTTTCATGCATAAAATACAGTTGTACAAAATCGAGTCCACTTATTGAAAGAAGGGATAATTTTTGCCTTTTAGAATGGGACAAAATACACTGTTCTAAAAAAAAACCCCTAATCATGACAAGCAAGATGTGAGGGGAAAAAAATGCAATTGGAAAACAGTTAAAGCTGATTAAAATTTCAGAGAGTTGGGAATTTTGGTCTTAAGTACTGTGTTTTCATTTGATGTGATACAAAACCCTGTATAGAGCAAAAGAAATGAGGAAGGCAGCAAGGCAGAAAAGAACCTACCTGGAGGGAGTGTAGAGAGAGAAGTAAGAAGGAAGAGTGAAATAATGAGAGTGAGCACTAGTATCTGGGAGTTGAGTACATTTCCTGAAATTCTCTTGGAGTCTTTGGTTAAGACTCACTGTATGCTAGATGTACACTGGAGCTGTGCTGATGTGATTTCACAAAATACATGTGCCCTATAGATATCACCTGCAGTTGCTGTTCTATTGCTATGTCTAGCCTTGGTGAATTACAATGCAGTCATTTGGGAAGTAAAATGTCCAGACTTCTTGCTTAACTTGTAACTGTTGGTGTTCCAGTTCAAGATGTAATGGGGGGAGGATGTGAGAGGGCTAATGCAGGAAAGAAACTAGTGTGTTACATAGGTTGTGCTCAGAGAATTGTGCTGTGTGATTTAGCTGAGCTGTGAACAGAGCCTGGGGATGCGCTGCAGCTGGGATAACTTGCCCTCAAGCTGTGCTGACGGGGATGACAACTGGCATCTTGCAGTTAAATATTTTTGGCAGCCTTTGAATGCCAAAGAAAGTGCACAGAGAATGCACTTCAGTTACCCTCTGCTTGCTCAACGAGCTTAGTTTCTCTCTGTAGTTGCTTCCAGTTGCAGTAGAGGTGGTTTGACTCAGCCTTAGACAGGCAGTGTCCACATGCCACAACTGTGGCACTGGCTTTCTTGGCAAGTTTTGCAGATTGGGGAAGAGTGTGAAGATTAAGGTTTAATAATGTTTAGGCACTTCCTCTAAAGTTGATGCTAATTTAATATTAATATTATGATAATTTAATAATACCCTGGTCAAATAATGGAGAAACCCTGTCCTTTCTCAAAGGTATCTGTCCGTCTGTGAAAATGATTTCTAGTTTGCTCTTCAGCGTTTGCATGTTTACAGGTCTGGCCAGGATACAGTAAGCCATCAACAAAATACCACGGATAGCAGCCAGCCTGGTGCGATGTTAATTTGCAGCTTGTGGTTTGAAATTTGCTATCAGTTAAAAAAACACATGTGAATATCGGATTTCTGGTTTAAAAGGTACCACATGGATAGGTCACCAATATGTTGATGCCTTGGGAGAAACATAAAATGTGTTTTCTTAGGTAATAGCTTGGCCAGTTCTGTTGGAAGTTGTTGTGTTACATTTGAAATTAACAGCCGTATTTGAGAAGTGATTTTTGGGTTGCAACAACTGATAAATATGAGCTTAGTGTCTATATTCAACTTTCAAGACAATAGCTTTGGCTTCTGGTTTAAAAGCTCCTTTGAATTATGCTAAAGTGCTACAGCAGTACATCTAAAGGAATTTTGACATATGTTGAAATTTCTTGGTTTTTTTCAACTTGTTTAAAGAGTCTCTGAAGTTATTCATGAAGTAAAATGGTTATTTTAGGCCTTCAGACTTATTTAACCTATGAAGTCCTTGAGATTAGTAGGAATGACTTGGTTTTTGTGAACCTTGTTTGTCTAGTAACTAAACAAACATCAGAAGAACTTTGTAAATAATATACCTAACTTGCTACTACGTGCCCTTATGGCCTAAGACATTTTTCAGAGGAGTCCCTGTGTTAAGATACTGAACTGCAAAAGAATACTTGACATGTGTTTCCTAATTAAAAAGGCTGTCAAATATCTGTTTCCATCATTCTCTTCTATTTGATATTTCTTGCCTTCTCTCTTCAACTTTCCTATAAAACCTTTGCATGACACTCTCATACCAAAAATGGGATGATTTTCTTAGTGTACACATTTGGTAAGAATCTTTTATAGAAGGACAGGAACAATGGAGGTACTAAACAGTAAACGTGGTAAATGCCACATCTGTGTTAGTGTTTTATCTGGGCATATGCACAGTGCATATATTCATGTGCTTACCAAGTTTACTGAGGAGTTGCAGCAGAAGCCTACTATTGAATGAGGTTTTTTGCTCAGGAAGATAATCTAATGGGTGTTGGACATGTGGCCAAAAATAGCGAAGTTTTGTCATCTTTTTAAGAACCTGGGCTATTGACAGGACAGATGGACACAGTGGGGTCGCGGGGGGGGAAATAAATCCCCCCAAGATTCAGAAAGAGCTATGACCAGAATGAAACTTCTTAAGAATATAGGTACTTATGATTAAGGCCTTGCTAATAAATATTGATTTACAGCTGCTTTTTATGCCTGTGAAACATGCAGATAATTAATTTTAATTTCTCAAAATGTTTCTTTTATAAACTTGTACTGAAAGTCTAATCGAGATGTGGGTATGAACCAGGCCAATGAAAATATTCATTCTTCTGCTTTTCAGGAGAAGATTTTGCTGTTGTGCAGCAGGAAATCATTATGATGAAAGACTGTAAACATCCAAACATTGTTGCTTATTTTGGCAGCTATCTCAGGTACAGTTTGTTTCTTTTGCTTGCTTGGAAATGTCATTCTATCTGCTTGTAAAGGATGGGTCTATAAGGTGACTTAGGCAAAAGTTAATTTGCCAAATAAGTATTATCCACTTGTATATAATTTTTTTTTTTTTTCCTTAAAATCTGTTCTGTTTACTACAGCGTCTCTCTAGAAATGATGTTTCTCTTCGCACAGTCCTTCAGTGGCCATGTGGTCCTGTGTCCTTGGAAATGAGTTGTCATTTAAAAGCTTTGAATTTAATACATAAATGGAAAATTAAGCACAAGTATGACAAGTATGAAGAAAGAGTCTGTATGTATAGTATCTTTTAAATCTGTTTCAATAAAATGTCTCAAATTTGCAAAACTTACATGCAGTATAAAGACTGCATAATACAGGTAGAGTTCTCAGAAATATTCTAACTCTTGTCATGTAAAGTGAAGAACTCAAAATTGAATGTTATGGGCAAATAAGGAGAGAAGAAATTCTTGGGTTTTTTCCTTGCTTAAGAGTAGTAATGCTATGTTAAGCTCTAAGGACAGTTTCGCATTGAAATACCTTAGAGTGTGAACTGTGCAGCCTTTCGAAAGCCTGCTGGTGATTTGTGTTTTGGATTTGTTTTGAAATCTAGAAATGATTGATATTTCAACTCTTCTATCTTTTTTTCTCTTGAGCTGCAGAGTTGTTTAGTATATGTATATAGTATATGTAGATTGGTCCATCTCGTTCTTTTGTGTAATTCCTTTTGTAAGATATTGTGCTTAACTTTGTAACAAGTAAACTCATACTCCATACAAAGTCTCATGATTGAGAAAGTTGATAGCTAGTTTCTAATAACATTTGATATTACAGTTCTTTTTAATACATCCTGACAAATGTTTTATGCTAGATCTAGCAATTGCTTAATAGTCAAGGACTAGAATTTTAATGCTGGATTTTGTGAACCTAATGACATAATTTTAGGTATATCATGTAATGTAATACAAAGCTCTTAAAAGATTCTGAAAAGTCATGATGCTCTTGATGGCAGAGGCTTCTTGTTCCAGCCAGGCATTTGCATATCTTCTGTGTGCATGGGACAGTATAGGTGGGACATGGTAGCTCTGTGGATGCCCCATCCCTAGCAGTGCTCAAGGCCAGGTTGGATGGGGCTTTGAGCAACCTGGTCTGGTGGAAGGTGTCCCTGCCTGTGGCAGGAGGTTGGAACTAGATGAGCTTTTAAGGTCCCTTCCAACCCAAAGCATTCTACAATTCTATGGGTCTGTGTGTGTTGTGAAGATTGCTAGACCCTGTTCATAATGGGAAGATACCAAGTACTAGACTTCAGCAACTCCAGATGAAACTCTCCATGATGGCTGGCTGCTCCAGCCAAAAGCTTTTCAGCAATATAGGCCAAGTGCATTTGGTTTGGGGGTGGAACAATATAGGAGGTATTTTCACGTGAAAAATCTTGGTACATTAAAGCCTTTCAATGAAAAAATTACCATCTTTGAAGCAGGAATATAGGACAGAATTTGGCTCTTGTATTTGGAGTGCATCTTTTATGTTTAAAAATCCTGTCAAATTTGACCAAGTTATCTTCTGAAATACTGCATTTCTTTTACATTCATTCTAAATCAGCTAGAGCTTAGGAAAGCTCAGTTACTGTTTCTTTTCTAGCCAGCAGTGTCTGGTTTGGTGCATGTTTGTAGAGCTAGAGAAGAGCTAACGTGCTCCCTGGCTTGCTTAGGGAGCTGTGTTCCTTGTTTTGCTCTGGGATGAGCTGGGACAGGATGTTGAAATGGTGAGTGTGGAGCACTTTGTCGTGCTCTTGGTGACCTCAATGCTGAAAGCCTGCATAGTTGGAGCAAACTGAAATTGGACAAGTTGAGTGCGCCAGAACTTGGAGGCAGTGTTGGGGGAGAGAGAAAGTCCTGGAAATAAATGCTAGAGAAGCTGAGGTTTTGTGCGGAAGCTTAGCTGACTAATGCTGACTTGAGGAGTTTCATCCTCCTGCCTCTTGAGTTCAGTGTTCTCAGTAGCTCTGGATGCTCACCGAAATAATGTTTTATCACTGATGGGGTTCACTGGATCTTTCTTGGTAATTGTTAGCTTTTGTCTGATGAGCGAAAGTATTGCATACTGACAGTTGTGATTCAGGTCAGTAGAATCTGTGTTTTGAATTCACTTTATAGTCATTTAGAAATCTGTGTTCCACTATAGTCTCTAGTGGAAAAGCTGGTCATTAGTCCTTCACAGGCATAGCTTAGTGTGGAGCATGAAGGAAGTTTCCGAGAGTAAATATATTTTCAGAATAAGATTAAGTAGAAATGCACTGAAAGTATGAGAATGAAGAGGAAAGCAAGCCATTGACTAGCCCTTTAGAGGAACACCATCTGCATGCTATGCTGAGTGAGGCCAGGAGTGTGTGATTGTGTACTGCTCACATTATTGTGTATACATGTGCAGGAAGGGATCAAAGTCTGAACATAAAACCAACAAGCCATGCTGTTCTGGCATCCCATACTTTGAAGGATGCTTGTCTAGGCAGCTTGAATGCTTTTTATTAACACTGAGCTAGCCTGTGAGCTGCATTATGTGCAAGTTTGTGTGGGTGTGCATACAGATAGAGCATATGTGTATGTAGGGTCTTGGTATTCTGAACTAGGCGTGTCTGTACTTCACCTTTGAATGTTTAAGGTTAATCTGAAGGTTAACATAAACTGTGTATTGCTTCCGTTCTGTGCAGTACTGGCAGGCTTCTTGTGCATGAGCAGTCAGTTCTTAATACCACTGCATACCTTAAAGTCATATTAAATTTTTTTGAGAATTTGTGGAGTTACTAGTCTGTTTGACAGCTGGGTGCAGGTTGTCAAGTGGTAAAGTTCGCAAGGGACTTAATGATCCAATAGCTAAAGTGGGCCTACAAGAAAGCTTTTGACAAGGGCATGTGGGGACAGGACAAGGGGGAATGGCTTTAAAGTGACAGAAGGGAGATTGAGATGAGATCTTAGGCAGAAGTTCTTCCCTGTGAGGGTGCTGAGGTCCTGGCACAGGGTGCCCAGAGAAGCTGTGGCTGCCCCATCCCTGGCAGTGTCCATGGCCAGGTTGAACGGGGCTTGGAGCAACCTGGTCTAATGGAAGGTGTCCCTGCCCATGGCAAGGGGTTGGAACTGGATTTGCTTTAAGATCCCTTCCAACCCAAACCATTCTATTATCTCCTAAAGCAGTATTTGGAAGCTCCCGTGTTGTAGTGATTAAGCTTCTTAAATGGATGCTACATATCTGAAAGTTGTATGGCTGGGGTCACATGGTGATCTCACCTTCCTATTGCACCTCCTTAGTCTTTCTCCCAACCTCAAAGCCTGCCTTTCTCTGGGAAGAGAGCATCTTTTTGTATGTTAAGATGTGATGACTTTATTTGTACCTGTCTGCAGTAGTGGGAAGGAAGTTGTGTCACCATTTTTCTTGATGTGGGACATTGTCTGGCGTGTTCCACAAAACTGAAAGTCATTGTTATAAACCTTTTCAGAAGACAAATTTAGAAGAAAGTAGTAAGCGAGGAATGGCAGAGGGGGAGGGTTGGGGCCCTGCAGTGCTGTTGAAATTACCCTGAGCTGTTTTTCTAACATATGAACTTCTGACCAGAATGTGATGGTTCCATTTGTGTTTGTTTCTGGAGGTGAGATTATTTGCATTGTAGAAGCACTGTCTTACCAGCTGCTTTTTTAGACTAGTCATAGGGGGAACAGGTTGCTTAGTATTAACTAATAAAAAGCTGTTTCTGATGACTTTAAGATTTCATGTGCAAAAAAAAATTGTGAACAAATACTTTTGTATTCAGCTTTCTTTAAATTTTTTAGATTGAAATAGTGCCTCTTCTCACAGTGCTGTGTTCAGGCGGGGGGTCCTTTCTCTTTAGAAAGAGTTTGCCTCCTGTCTCAGGGTATCAAAATATACCTTTGTAGACCCAGAATTAATTTTTTGGAAAATAAAGTATATATTCAGGCATTCTTTTGTGCTCTTCCTTGGTCCCCTCCTTTTTCTTTTGTGTAGTGCTTCTCTTTTGTCTGGGCAACTGAATGGCTGTCTTTGAGGCCTCTGTTGTCTGACCTCTTGTTTTCTAAGTATCTTTCAATGCTAAGAACAGTAAAAAGAATGTCATCATCCCATACTTGGCACTTATCAGCATACTGTGCCCCACTCTTTGCTTTTATTTACATAGGGGTTTTTCAGACAGTCGGATTTCTGCCTTGCTGTTAAGTTGCAGACACTAACTAGTACTGTTGATCCTGTCTCTGTTTTGTTTGCTGTGCTTGCCATATGGTCTGCAGACAGAGACAACTGTATACACTTACTGCTGATTACATAGATCTTCACCTGTCTCAAAGCACTTAGACGCAGTAATAAAAGGCTAGATAGAGAATTAGAAATGCAGTCTTTTTTTTTCCTTTTCTGTAGAGCTTTTCCACACTGGGAGGTTAATGCCCAGTAAGCGAAGGTGTGAATTTACAACACTTACCCACTTCCTGTCTCTTTGTGGGTGCTCTGTTGCTGTCCCAAGGCTGCTGGGGTGCTCCTGGCTTTTTCCCCACTTCTACACTGTGCTGCTGTTGGCATCAAACAGGATGCAGCCGCATGGAAAAGAGTGGCTTTCATGAGCCCAGTGCCCCCAAAAGTGTCCCTGAGTCCTCATAATTGTGGATGATAAACAAGGGGCTTGTGGATGTCTGTCTCTTCAGTGCTTCTTTCTCACTCATGTTCCCCTGTTGCCGTTGTTAATTCTGTTTTCTTTCGCAGGTGGCCATACTGCCTCTGTGTCTGACTTTGATCAGTTATTTCAGTGGAAAGCCTTCATATTATTTCAAGCAATGGTTTAATGAACGTCTAGAAATGTATGGCGTTAACAGCCAGGGACCCCCATTGCTTAAAACCTCTGTAATGCCTGGACAATATCTTTGCCATCACTAGAGGAAGCAGTCAGAGTATAGTTTTGAGGACCATGTGGACTATGGACATAAAAAGGGAGGAGATCCAAGAAAGACAGTTCTTCCTTATAACAGCAGCTATTCTAGCTGTTATCTTCTGGTTAGAAATATTTGCAATTTGCAGCTCAGGGGATAAGCTCAGCACTTACACCACTGCCTTGCAAAGCACTTCCATGGATGTTGGCATTGCCCACAAGGGTGTCTCAGTTATTCTAACAGAACCTAATGAATGCAAGAAATCCAACACCAGGGCTCATGGGCAAGCTGCAGAATAGTCACCAGTCTTTCCTTTGGTTGTTCTGTGTCCCAATCTGGCCTAAGGTGATTGTATGTGATTTTTCTTTCCTGCATGTTTTGATGGCCAGGAATGTTTAGGTAAGTCCCAGATTTCCTGCTCTCCAAAATACTTTTCTGCAGCCACATGTGGTACATCTGGCTTACCAGTGAAAAATACTAAGCAAAAATAGAATGCTTAGGTCCAAAATAGATACCTTTGAATCCTTCAGCCCGTTGTCTATTCTTGGAGAGCACTTTTTATGGAGGTATGGTGAGTCAAACTGATCACCTTAGTAAGAGGAATCTAAAGAACTTCCCTCTGACCCCTGCCACCAAAAATATCCATAGCTATTTTTAAGGGAAAAGTCTTCATCTGAGAAGTCACTTGGCTACACCATGGGCTCCATTCTGCCTGGCTTTGACTAGAGCACTAGAGTTTCACTCCATTTGTTGAGAGATATCCCTATGGCTTTTTGTTTGGGGGTTGTTTGTTTTTTTGTTTTGTTTTAATTCCTCTGCTCTGAAAAAAGTGGAAGAGAAGTGAAAATGAGGAAGAAATATAACCCCACATCTGTTTTCTTTCTCCTCAGTAAAAATATATTTCACTTTCATAGTAGATCTTGGACAAAAATCATTGTGCACATTTCACTAATACTGTTCCTATTACTCCAATAAACCCTGGAATATTTTGGGTATTTCATTAGCTACCATTTTGACAATGAATTATCATGTCAAGATTAAGTCGTACTCATTATTTGACTTTGTGTAATACAAAGCTTGCTATGTTGTGATTTATAATATTTGAGTCTTCTGAATTTACAGGTGCTGTTTTCAAATCTGACAGCTAATGAATGGTTTTGTTCCCTTTTTAGACGAGACAAGCTATGGATTTGCATGGAGTTTTGTGGAGGTGGCTCTCTACAGGATATTTATCATGGTACGTCAAGACTTAATTCCTTAAAATCTAAGTAAAGCTTACTTTCAAAAAAAATGGAGATGATTACAGTGTTTTGTAATTGGAGAGGAGGAATCCTAAAGGTGGTATCCATAATACTTCATCGAAGGTCAATTTTAGCTTATGTATTTACATAATGGATCAGGTTTGGTTTTTAAAACAAAATTAGCTGTAGTGGGTTTTTTGGGTGTTGGTTTTTTTTTTTGAGCAGCAGAAGTTACTCCATGCAGTAACCATCACTACTATATACCCATCACTACTTTTCAACAGCTGTAAAATCAGATTATTTCGTTGTAAAAATAAACATTATATCCTGATGTGCTTTCTTACTTCATAGCCATTTTATTTCTGAGCTTTTGAACTTTGCTTTAATATAATTTATACCACTGTCTATAGGTGCCTAGGTAGGTGGATTGGTTAGCACAGATGCTTTTGTCCTTGGTAAGCAGTGATCTTTGGTATATTTGTATAGCAGTAGTGCCTCAAGGGCCTTTTTTTTTCTTTGGTTTTTTTTTTTTGGTATTTTTTTTTTTTTAGTGCTGCATGCATGATATGTGAGAAGCAAAGGTGGAATCTGTTTTTGCTTTAGGTTTAGGTGCAATGAGTCGTCAAAGAAACAAGGGCTGTGTGTTAATCTGTAGTATAAAGAGAGGATCAGTTGATTGCTAGTTTTCAAGGGACAAAATCAGTTTTGAGGGATTTTATTGCCCTGGAATTAAGACTTGCTTAGGAAAGGAGTATGCTGTGAGTAATGACCGTGTAGTTCTCAGGTGATGTTTTTCAGACTGGCAATCTGTCCATATTCTGAATTGTAAAGATTTTATATGTTAGTATCTTCATTCTTCTCTTATGTGCAAATGGTTTGTATACCTTATATTTTTATTTAACTTGGGTGCAATTAAAACAAGGCACCCATTCGCAAGTTCACACCATGCTTACAGTGTAGTCGCTTGAGTGTGGCCCTGTTGACCCTTTACATCTTCGCTAGTGTTGATAGAAGCATCGTGTTTAATAGGCTTTGTTATGTGGAACACCTGTAGAGTGGGAAATGAGCTCATGCCTCGTAAATGCCTCAACAGATGTCATACAGGAGCAGTTTCCTGTTGCAGCTGATTTTTGTCTTCACTGCCAATAGGGTGGAAGGTTCTTTCCTGATTTTAATTACATTCCAAAAGATCTTATTCTGGTTAACCTAAAGGCCTCTGTAATCTTAAGTCATTTAAATTAATCAGAATTAATTTTCTCAAACATGTGTACTTAGAAATAGGTTCTCTGGCTGCTAATACGTTTAGTTTTATGTGCATTTGGAGCTTTACTTTCAGAAAAAGGAAGGTGGATCTAGACCTATTTCGAAGATGTGTGTTGCATGATAGTAATTTATATTATGGTTGTGGGTTTTGTAGGAGCTGAGCAGTTAGGTACTTAAATCTTGTTTAACACCCTACTCCTTCAGTTTCCTTTGAGAAACCCCATCCAACTATTCTGTTTGTTTTCTCTGCAAAACCTGAGAAGCTTGCAGTGAGAAATGCATTTCCTGGTCTTAAAATCCTTTAGTTTCAGGATCAAAGTCCAGTGACTGGGGACAAGTCATAGGCCATTCCTTGCTTGTTATTCAGTGTTTAGTTTATGGAGTTGTTCAGTATTTAATTGTTTTCCTTTTAAATGACTCGAGTAAGTGTGACCCTGGAGGTAGAGGAAGACTCCTTTCGTTAGGAAGCTGCTGAGCCTGCTCAGGGGGAAAGTCTGAGAAGGTGCATAGTGTTGTAGACGCAGGAGCAGCAGCTTGGTAGCTCATGCAGGAAAGAGTTGAAAAGCTTGAGAGCAGGTCGCATGGCAGTGGGAAGGATGGAAGGAGAGAGCAGGTCACAAATGGTGAAAGGAACTTCTTGGGGCTCAAAAGGGGCTGGGCAGAGTTTGCTGCAGCTCTGAGTCACTGGGTTGGTTGTCCAGCCCAGCACAGCAGCACACATGGGTTCGTGCAGGGGAAAGAGCTGTGATTAAATCACTGCTTCTGTTTCTTTTTCCTCTTAATTAGAGATTTGTGTATGGAGGGAGTTAGGAGTTTCCATTCCAATGGGACTACACATTTTTGATTTTAATAAATGTTTGGTGGTGCTCAATCTGGGGGAAAGTCTAAGCACATTTATTTCAAGACTTCTAGTGTAAGATCCTATCAGTGTGAATGGAAGTAATTGCATTATGGCTTTGGAATGTGCAGTATCTTAACTGATTTTGAGAGAATTTTTTTTCCCCTTCCATTTCAGTGACTGGACCACTTTCAGAACAGCAGATTGCCTATGTTAGCAGAGAAACACTACAGGTAGTATGTTTGCAGGTTTTTATGGTTGACTTTTACATTAAAAGTATTAAAACCTAAAAATAAATGTTACAGAAGTGTGAGATGCCATGGAAGTGCAGTGTTTGGGTGGCTTAGCGTTTTTCTCAGACTTTAAACGAGGTTTGTATAATAGCCTAGAACTGGTTTGCATAATTGCATAACCTTAAATTACCCTGGATCATTTAAAGAAAACTGTCATCATTCTGCTGTGGGTTTTTTGTTTTATTGTTTTAAGAGGGGAAGCAGCATATTTATTATTCCATTTTTTTTGGTACCAATTAGTTATTGCAAGTTTGAAGGAAGATTTGAAGACTGTTTTGCATCTCTGATAAGAAGAGAAAAATTGCCTGTGTACTTAAGACGTTCAAGTTAGTCACCAGCCTCTCATTGAGTATGCTAGCTTTCATTTCTTCTTTCCTAAATTAAAGGCTCAGTTCACCAGTAAGACTTAATCAGAAACGGCTTTTTTGGTGGATGTCTTCTTTCCACATGTGAGCAGTTCTTGGCTTCTAGTGAATGCAAATCTGTTGAATGCCATCAGTTTAGAGCTGCTGCCTCTCTCAAACACCCTCAAGACAGCTCTGTCCCTGAGCCAGCTCCCTTGTATGCCACTTGCCATCACCCTGTGTTATGCCAGAGATCGCCAACATCTGATTTACAGGACATGGCTTTTGTCCTTACAGTGAAGATGTGACATCTGAGAGTGTTTTGAGTTTTGAACCTTTAAATCCTTTTTGTTGTTATAGAATCACAGACTGGTTTGGGTTGGAAGGGACCTTAAAGCTCATCCAGTTCCAACCCCTGCCACGGGCAGGGACACCTTCCACTAGAGCAGGTTGCTCCAAGCCCCTGTGTCCAACCTGGCCTTGAACACTGCCAGGGATGGGGCAGCCACAGCGTCTCTGGGTACCCTGTGCCAGTGCCTCAGCACCCTCACAGGGAATAGCTTCCTAATATCTCATCTAAATCTTTTCTCTGTCAGGTTAAAGCCATTCCCCTTTGTCCTGTCACTACAGGTCCTTGTAAAAAGTCCTTCTCCAGATTTTTTGTAGGCCCCTTTTAGGTATTGGAAGCTAAAAAGCTTGTCCCCATCTTTCTTGTAAGCCCCCTTTAAGTATTGAAAGGCTGCAATGAGGTCTCCCCATAGCCTTCTCTTCTCCAGGCTGAACAATACAACTCTCTCAGCCTTACTTCATAGGAGAGGTGCTCCAGCCCTTTGGTCGTAGTCTAGAATGGAATTTATGAAATCATAAAGAAGATTTTCTAGTGTGTGTGTGAAGATTTTTTTGTTAATGTGTAAATTCCTTCTGAGAAGAAAATTGGCTATTTTGTATTTTTTAAGTGTTATCCATTTTTGTGTATATAGTTTGTGATACCTTGTAGCTTATAATGCAGCAGTCACTTTTCCTAGTTAGACGTCTGAGAATATAGGCCATATGTCCATCCATAATGGTAATTTGTGCAGTGTTAATTTTGCCATCAGTTTCCATCAATCAGGAGTTTCACTTGAATGCCTAAAGCTAGTGTTTGATCCTGATATTTAGAAACCTATTAAATGGTTTGTTTTCAAAAAAACCCGCTTGCTATCAGTTCTGGTTGGAATCAGTGAGGCTGATTCTCAAAATATAGGTCCTTTCAAATATGACCTTTAAAGTACCTGCCTCCAGGCATTCATTTTTGAAAATGATGACCTCATTCTTAGAGGGCAGTGGTAAAAATGAGTTGTTTGGGTCTCTGTGCCAGTAGCATCCAGAGATTTAAATGTGAGAAGTGTACATGGGACTCTTCCAACTAACGCCAGTTGCAATGGTCTGGTGGATGCTTTGATTCATTACACTCTGTACCAAAACCAAATCTAGTCCAATTTTTTGGTCTGCACGCATGCCTGCAGTGAGGACTATGAAAAAACATTGGACCAGCTGGCTATTGTTAGTCATTTCCTTCAGAGAAACAGGTTAAAACAACAGTGAGTGGGGTGTTTTTCTCTCTTAGTTTATTTAAGGAGTTAAATTTCATAACTGATAAGCAGTTCAGCTACATTGCATTCTGTTTTTCATGAACTGACAAAAATATACTCCAAAAATGTATCTTCAGTGGTACTGTTGTCTACTTGTACAATTTTGTTCACTTGAAAATCTCAAGTACCAAGTCATGTAAGTAATTGTTTACTCATTTTTTCTTTTGATATATTTAGGACCATCCATGAAAAGGCTGACAGTTGAAAACAATCCTATTTATTTTTGCAGACAATTCCATGATGTCTTGCATAAGCTGGCAAAAAACCAATAAATCTTATCTTGACATGGGTATCTAGCATGAAAATGTAGTGTTTATGTTCATGACCTCAGAGCGAGGAAGATGTTTATGTGTTGTTTTACCCTGGAAGAGAATTTTAGAGATAAGCTTGAAGTGTCAGAAGTGGCATGCTCTGTGATTTGTCATGCAGGAATTCGGTTTCATAGAATTCTTCCAGAATTTAAACTTAGAGTTTCTAATTTGAGTCCTAAAATGCTTTGGTACTGTCATCGAGACCCAGAAAGACCTCTTAATGCTTCTGCAGAAATCCATGAGTTGGAGTTGAACTCCTGTGTTAGACCTTAAGTGCTGCCTGCTAGCATGCTTCTAGACTTAATTGAAATGTGTAATGATATAGGAGATAACTGCAGTTATGATAGCTGCACTTACTTATACTAGCACTAGGTATCCAGGGATCTGACTGCTGAATAGAAGACTGTTAGGCAATTTAAAAGTAATTAAATTGATATAAAAAGGGGAGGGTTACCATGTCCAGAGGAAAACTTTGTCAGGGAATGCTTTTCTTACAAAATATGTGGTGACTGGTGTTCTTCCCATCTATCTTGTGTTTTAGAAATTATGCTACTACATATATTGAATTTGCACATACAGTTTGAATATGCTGAAATGTAATAATGTTCTTCAGTGAGTCATTAAGATAATTGAATTGGATCCTAAATGTGTCTGGTAATTAAGAAATGTTTATGATGAAAAATACGGGACTAAATTATTATCTAAATATTTTATGCAGGGACTATATTATCTTCACAGTAAAGGAAAAATGCACAGAGATATAAAGGTAAGTAAAAAGGGAATTTTCATGTTTCTAAAATAGGCTATATCACCTCTAATGGGTCTTTACTGTTTCTTTATCAATTTTAGGGATATTTAAAAAAATTGTAGTTTTTTCTATCTATTAGAATAAAAGAGACTTTTCTGCCCAAGGGAAGGGTGGGGGGGGGAACCTTTCTTTAAATGCCTGCATTGGGAAAGTTTGTTCTTTTAATTGGAGGCAAACATACTATTAATTTAGACCAGTGCTGTAAAATGTAGGCATTAGCCTGTGTCCACAGCAGTGTGTGTTCACGTGGCTGTAAGGGTGTGCTCTATGCAAGAGGAAAGGTTTGATCTTTCCCACACCTTTCCAAGAAGCTTGATGGAGCTTTCAAGCTTCTCTTCTAAAGCTTCTCTTGGAGCCAACTGGTGAGCAGAGATATTGCTCTGGTTTCTTGTTGCTTTTCTTGGTGAGCAGATTGCAGTCCAATCTGCAGGCTGCAGTTCTGGATGGTTCCTTCAGGCTACTTCTGTCTCCTCCTTTGCATGCTAAAATTAGACAAGGTACTGCAAATCAGGCTCTTAACACTGACTTACTTAAACCTTCATCTTAACAAAGCTGAATCAAAGCTATCCTTTTCTGACACAGAGTTTCATTCTAGAGCTTCTTGTTGACTTTTTTCCCTGAAATTTTACTACCTACTCTTTGCCTTTCCAAACTCTTCCTTGCTCACACTGCAGCTTAAACTTGGCATGCTTTCTCCTGGAAATCTAACAGTAAATTATCATATTCTTTTGTGTTGTGTGGGGGGTTGGTTTTGTTTGTTTTGTTCTGTTTTCAGACTAGGGATGCAGTGTACATAGTAGCTCCAACTGCAGAAGCCTTAATGCAGCCTGATTCCAAGTTGTTCCCATTGACTGCAGAAGGATATTTGGGGTTTTGAAAAATCATAAAAAATAATTTCTGAATGAAAGACTACTTTGGCACAAAAATTAAACATTATAGTATGCAAAATGGTGCTTGTAAGGATACAGTGCATAGATACTGATTTAGAAACGGATCTGCTGCTAAAAAATGCTTACAGTGGTTACATGGAGAATTTTTTTATATTAAAAAGAAAAAAAGGCATTTCTCATTAGTATGGAAAAATACAATCTTCATCAAGAGATCTCCTGACTGTTGAATTATGTTTGCTTTCATTGGTAGCTAAGTTATGTATTTAGGGTATCTGTTCTGTTAGTTTTGAAAGGTGAAAAAAGTTAAGAGCATGCTAACTGGACTGTCACACTATTTACAAAGCTCCATTTATAAGGCTCATTAACTATACTTGTGCAACATTTGCCAAAATAAGGTGCATTTTACTGCAGGCCTGACTTCCTTCTTCCTGAAAAGCCATAATCTGTAAAAACATAGGTTTTTGGAGGACTATCCATGCTGCCTTTCTGTCTAATTTATGGGGCAGAGCTGTCATTTGGAGCCAGCTCCAGCCTCCACACAACTCAACCTGTACCTGGTTTCAGTTGTGAAACCAGGTTTGTTCTCAGTCCTTTTATGTCATAATGTTTTAGTACCAACTACCTCTTTGGGTTAGTTTTGATTATTAAGCTGAAGTGAGTGGTCCATAGAGCCACACAACAGCTAACTCTTCAGATCTAGCACTAACAGTCTGTTGCATAAGGACGGAAATAGTTTTTCTAAGCACTTGAATATCAAGGCAGGTCCTTAAGGCTGTAGTTATAATTATCATGGCTCTCAAACAAGACAAAACCAGCTCCTACATATGAAAAGAAAATCACTTCCTCTTTGACCTTTAGAGTTCCTATTTCCTTTCAGTCAGTGTAAATAGAAGAAAGTAAGAATTCATCAGCATAGGCAAATAATCATATTCTGCTTTTTGAAAGAGGTTTTGTGTGCAACGGATACTGTGTTGTACCATAGGCTAAAGAGTACTAACTAAAAATGAATGAGAAACCCTGTATATCCCAGTTTCTTTATATAATAGAATGGCAACTTGCTAATTTCACAACTATTTCCTTGGTAAAGCTGCAGATTTCTTGAACATGTGTTCCTTTGTTTGTCTTTGGGCAAGATCTCACGTAATTACTTTTTAATACAGTATCGGAGAAATCTGCGTGTTTTAATTCAAGTGTGCTTACTTTTTTCTTTTAAGGGAGCAAACATCCTTTTAACAGATAATGGACATGTAAAATTAGGTGAGTTAATACAGTTTAGTGTTAATAACAGATTTTTATGTGCTGTAAGAAGCAGTCTCCTGTATTTTGTTTAATGATGTAGTCGTTCATGTAAAGAATTAGTGGGCATCAGAATTCTTCTTCCCTTGCTGGTAACATCTTAACTGCACCATCCAATTAGTATCTGAGGAGTAATTGGAGTAGTTTTAGAATACTGAGGTAAAACACTTTCTAATGTATAGGGCAGGTAAAAATCAAATCACAGGTTTTTAGAAATCTTTAATGTACCATTAGAAATTTTTATTGAAATGTACTTTGAAAGGTTATCTGAAAGAATCTTTTGGATAATAATAAATTATCTATTTTATCATATTAAAACACTGCATGTAACTCTTAGGACTTTTATGCAAGCCTGGTCTTTCTTGATTGGGCTTGCACAGAAGAAACATGCCTCTCTATTGATGAGGGGCATGTTTGTGTGCAGCCTGCATACTTGGCAGGTGACTGAGAGGAGCTGGCCAATGGTATCTGAGATAGACCAACTTTCCATTATTTGCTTCTGTTATTTATTTTTTGTTAAATATTTCCAGTATATTTAAGAAACTCACAGTGAGGAAAGCAAACTTATGGTCATTAACAATTAATTAGCCACACAGTCGTTATTAACTGTCATTTTGGTTTTGTTTTTGTTTCCTGAATAGCTGATTTTGGAGTATCTGCACAGATAACAGCTACAATTGCCAAAAGGAAATCATTCATTGGCACCCCATATTGGTAACTCTGTTTTACTTGGCCATTAATATAATAGTAACATATATAGTAATGTTGAAAAATTGTGATAAAAGCATGCTATGTCACTTTCTGGGTAGACTAATCACTAAAGCCTGTGTCCGTTTTTCTAGTGATTGCGTCTGTATTACTTATGCTAAATCCTCAATTAGCTGAGTATCAGAGAAAATGCTCTCATGCTTTGAAAAATTGAAAGGCTGTCTGTGTGTTGCCATCACTATTGACTAATGTATCTCAGTTTAGTCCAACTTAAAAACTATCAACAATTTTGCTTGTTTTTAACTCTGATCTTAAATTGTTTTCTTTTTTTCCCTGATTTTCCATTTCGGTGTTTTATGTTTCATCCCTTCCACCATAGCTACATCTTTTCTGCAACTCTTCAGTTAATAATGAGTTTCATTTTTCATCTCCACATATTCTTTAGGCCACTTGTGAAATGTTTCCTCTGAGCAGTTTTCTTGCCTCCCTCCCCCTCCTCCTTATTTGCCTAAACTGATTGAATTCAAATGTACATTTCTAGTCTATTTGTACTGCATCTTTATTTTTCCCTCAGTAAACTAGTTTGCCTAATTTATCTTTTCTAAAGTTCAGCATTTTATTTTCCTCTTCTTTATACTGGAAGGGGTTGTTCCCTTGAAGTAAATGACACACGTTCTGCACTATAAAATAGCACTTTTGTGGTTAGTTTCCCAGAATGATATTTAAAATTCTGTTGTCTGACAGTATGGTAGGTACAAGATAAAAGATATAAGACAACCCCCTCCTTCAAGTATTCGGGCTTGAAATGGTCAAGCACAGCATTTTTAGCATTCTTCTGCAGTGTAAGTAATGCCAAGGCATGGATTCACTTCCCTTTCAGAATAACATAAACACCCATAAGTCATGATTGTGTAATTGGTTTGTGTCTCTCTTTCTTAAGATGTCTGGGTAACTTTAGTCCTGGCCTCTATCACTGTTTAACTTCCAAATCATGCCAGGCTTCTCAGATGACGTGCCATAACCCTGAACAATAACCTTGAAAGCATTACATAGGTTAAATGCTGATGGAAAGCATCAGTTTTAGTTTGCAAATCTTCTCAGAGATTTGAGAGGAGAAGCAAGGAAGCAAAATTGTTCAAATCAGAGAGAAGAAAATTTAGTTGGCAACAGGCAGTGTGACTGTTTTAATGATTCTGAGAGGTGTTTGTGCAGGTAAGGCTTTGGTTCTTGGATGGGAGGGAAATGAAGGTCAAAACTGCTGTGTAGTGTCTTTAGTTCTAGTAACCGTGCTATTTACCCTTGTGCTCCTCTTCATGTCTTGCTAAAGTTAACCCTTGTTCCCCTCTGCTTTGGTAACTCTTTCCTTTTTGATTTAGAGTTTTTCTATAAACTCTTGAAGAGACTTAGTAATTTTAGTTTAACTATGCAAACGTGCAATAAGCTGTACCACTAAACTTGATGGATGTTTTCAGATCTACAGATAAGGATGTCTGTGTTTAACTAATGCATCATGTTAGAAAAAATTGCTTCACCGAAAGGGTAGTCAGGCACTGGAACAAGCTGCCCAGGGAAGTGGTTGAGTCACCATCCCTGGAGGTATATAAAAGATGCACAGATACTGACATGGTTTAGTGGTGGACTTGGTAGTGTTAGGTCTACTGCTGGACTTGATTTTAAAGGTCTTTTCCAACCTAAATGATTCTATGATTTGAGATGCCACTCGCTGCTTTACTGGAGCACGCATTAAGTGACGTTCGTCTGTCTTGCCTGTATTCACTTACATCTCCAGTTCCACTGCTGCTTTTCAGGTGATCTGGACTAATAAAGTTCAAAGCTACAAAATATTAACGTTTGCTGTTTGATCTGGCTGTATAGGAGAATTAAATCCATAATTCACTTTGGCCATTCAAAATGTGTGATAATGCCCAGTGAATAATTTTCTTTAGGTGTTTCTATTTATGTGTCAGTTATGTTTGTTAATTTTTGCTGCCTGAGGCTGTGAAACTACTTTGTTAATTTAAATGAAGTCTTCTGACATTAGAGAGGCAGACCTTAAAACCAAGAAGTGCTCTGTGCAGAGGTACCAATGAGTTCTCATGCTTTCAGAAAAGCTGACATTTTGTTAATTTCGTTTCTTTGTTAGAATTCTTCAAAGTCAGTTGATCACTTTCTGCGGCAATGCGTGTATTTGGATATTATTTGGAATAATTATACCTTAGGCCCTTTGGTGTTTGAGTAGTAGTTCATTGTGTGCCTGCAATGAAGTCTGAAACTGGTTTCATCTACTTACTGCTAAATAGCTGTTTTGGAAACTGCCTATTAGTTACTAGAAGATCATAGAGGAAAACTTTGTGTATATGTAAATTTTACACACACACACACGTATATATCCATTGTATAAATGTATATGTGAGCTTATAGATTGAGAGCTTTAGGGGAAAAGAGTAGTAAGCTGCTTACAGTACTGTATGATTTCTGTATTGCGTACAGAAGGATGTTTTGTTTGTGGCAAGAAGTTTACCTAAAAATGTCTTTTACCCTTTAGGATGGCACCAGAAGTTGCAGCAGTAGAAAGAAAAGGTGGCTATAACCAACTCTGTGATCTGTGGGCAGTTGGAATAACTGCTATAGAGCTTGCTGAACTTCAACCTCCAATGTTTGACCTACATCCAATGAGGTTAGTAAGGGGTTAAGGCTTAGTGTGTAGATATATCTTTGTAACTAATCCACTTGGAGTAGTGGCTGTGTGTGCTTGTGGTGTTTGGATGTATTGCAAGGGCATTGGGTTGTAAGCATTCTGAATGTTTGTGGTAGAAATTGTAACAACTCTTTCTGGTGCATAAATGTGTAATGTTGGGAGCATCTCTTAGACTGATGGACTTCTTCCTGCCAACTAAATAATGTATTTAATAATTCATCTTGTATATGTATTGCAGTGTAAACCACAGAAATACTGTTGTGTTTTTTTCCAGAGCACTTTTTCTAATGACAAAAAGCAACTTCCAGCCTCCTAAATTAAAGGACAAAATGAAATGGTAAGTACTTTTCTGTTTCAGTAGATAATGATCGTATATTTCACTCGGCATCTGATTCTAATGCTTACCGCTTCATTTTACAGGTCCAATAGTTTCCATCATTTTGTGAAAATGGCACTTACAAAAAATCCTAAAAAAAGACCTACAGCTGAAAAGTTACTACAGGTATAAATTTATGAATGGGATTGTTTTTTTTTAAGCTATAAGATTACAATATGCTTAATATGAGTGGTTGTAATTTTAATGTGTTTTTCTTTGTCTTTCAGCATCCTTTTGTTACCCAGCCATTAAATCGGAGTCTTGCTATTGAACTTTTGGATAAAATGAATAATCCTGATCATTCCACTTACCACGATTTTGATGATGATGATCCTGAGGTAGGAATATGTTTAATCATTAAATCATAGAATCATAGAATTAGGTTTTCATTTGCTGATAAAAGTAAATGATTATGATATGTTGAGCCACTGAATATTTTGTGATCTAGGAATAGTTTCAAGGGTTGCTTTTACTTTTGATTGTGCTGCTCAGTTGCACGTACAGGCACTTACCAAAATTCATTATATTTGGGGGAGAGAAGCTCAAAAAGAAAGAGATGTAAACACTTTAAATGTTGTTTACTGGTGTCCTTCAACAATTTTCCAACAGTAAATATGGACGACTCCTCCAGTCCTGGGTTCTGTCGTGCATTCTGTTTTCTGTTTCTTTGTGGAATTGTTTCCATCTGCAAATGGTTTTTCATCTGCAAAGAAAGCATTTATAAAAATAATTTTGTACATCTGTAAAACTTGTTCTTTTGGTCCTAATTTACTTATGAGAAGAGGAGAATGATCCTGTAGTTCTTCTTGTCAAATGGTTTGCTGTGTGCTTCTTGCAGATTCTTTTCTATCTTGAAATACTCTGAAACTTGATTTCTCTTGGTGGTGTTAAAGGGAGATTTTCTGATTCTTCTGCTTTAACAGCTAAGAAAAAATAGCATGCTTATGTAAGATGATAAACAGTGCAGGACTGAACTGTTTCATAAATAAGAGAAGACAGATAGATACTCTGTTACTGCATCCTGTCTTTGTACTGAACCGTATGTTAATGAAGACTTTTCCAAATGTTTACAGTTCCCTAACTGATAATGTCTTTTTTGGAGGAAAAAATAATCCTTTTGACACAAATGCCGTTGATTCATTAATTGCATATTGTGTTTTACTTTTTGTATGGATAAACTAGTCTAAAAATGCCTTCAAGCGAAAATAAGCTTAAAAGAAGCAGCTACTGTAAGATACTAATTTTAAGATTTTTACAAGTTAAATGAGCTTATATCCTCTGGAACAGCAGCAAGAAGTTGACATGCATCAATGCCTTTGAAAGGCGTTGAAATGAGGGTGGTGAGGCACTGGCACAGGTTGCCCAGAGAAGCTGTGGCTGCCCCACCCCTGGCAGTGTTCAAGGCCAGGTTGGACGGGGCTTGGAGCAACCTGGTCTAGTGGACGGTGTCCCTGCCTGTGGCAGGGGATTGGAACTGGATGAGCTTTAAGGTCCTTTCCAACCCAAACCATCCTGTGATTCTGTTCTTCCTTAGAAGTTGAAATAAATGAATGTGGAAAGAAGCCCAAGTGAAATAGATCTTTTTTGTATTGTGAAGTGCAGTGGTTACGTACTTCCTGAATGGGCGAGAGGGAGAGGAAGGCATAAAGATTGAATGCATGAATAATGATTGAATGAATAAGGATTTTAAAAGCAATTGGAAATAGTGGAACACACTTCATAAATTTTCTGTTAAAATATTTAGGGAAGTTAAACACACAAGAAAACGCTTAATGTGGTTGATTTTCATGTTGGTGTTAAGAGAAAGGTGTCTGATGCCCGACAGCACTGAAGAGCTTGGATCTTCTCATCATAAGCTGCAAGGATCAGGTGTCATTCAGTTCTCTCTTCTGTAGTGATAGAAAGCTCAAGGCCGGTTAAAGTGATGTTTCTGTAGAAACCAGAAAGCCAAAGCTTTCATGAGCTGTCATAAAAAGAAGGGTAGCTGTTTTCAGCGTGCTTCGTGTGAATGAGCTGCTCGGATCAGAGTAGCTTGCTCTGCGAGTCTTCCATGCTTTCCTGGAAATTGTACTGCAACCTTGTGTGGCATTCCTCCCATCACTGGTAGATCTTTCCAGTAAGAATCTTGATCTTCATTTTGAGCCACTGAGGTGGAGAATCTCCGTTCTCTTCCTGTATAGAGTTCATTTCAGTACACATTTTATTGACATGTTATTTCTGGGGAGAAAATGAAAACAACCCCACAGCAGTGATCAGAGAATGCATATTTCCATCATTTATCAGGGAGCTAGACTGGCGAAGTGCAGAGGACAAGCAAGCTATTTGCATGTCTCTGATATGTGTTTTTCACATGTTAGTTCATTTGTTCTTTATGTTGCTGAGGGGTTTCTTGCTGCATTCGTGAGCTTCTGTACTAGGCATAATGATACTTCATCATTGTTCATCACACATTCTTGAGCTCACCAGTGAGCTTTGAACATGGTTACCTGCCATGCTGGGTCATTTTCATTGGATAGACAACTCTTCTATGTCTCTTCTCATTTCTCCTCTAACCATGTGGCCAGACAATTTTCCATTGAGGCATTTAATCCACCTGAAAAATGAGATTGATAGTGACACTTAAGAAAACATTTTATTTGTAACAAGCAAGTCTAGAACCCACCTCTGCGAATAAAGCGGGTGATAATGAATTATCTGATGCATCTTGAGCAAGGTCTATATTTCAGATGAAGAATCCTGCCACGGGCAGAGCAGTTTTTGGCGTTTTAGTGTTTCCTATAAGAAACTTAAAGGAAGGAATAAGAAGTGTGGGTGCTCCATTTATAAATATATATATATATATATTTTTATATATATATATATACACGTGCTCCAATCAGAGAGGTAGCTGGAGCCATTAATCTGAACTTGAGGACTGGTCACTCCTATGCTTGTGGCAATCACCTGAATGCGTTTATCAAAGATTGAAAGCAACAAATCATGGTACAACATAACATGTTACAAACAACACTGTGAGAATCTTGAGCTTCAGACCTGCTTGCCAGTTTCTTTGGAGTTTTGGTTATTTGGGGTGGTGGGTTAGTTGTTTTTGGGGGGTTTTTTTAGAGGCTGTACAGCTTTTCTGGCTATTGGTGGTCTTTGAAGGCAAGTCTACTGCCCACTGTGATGACAGTTCTCCACCTGCCTGTGCTGCCTTTATGGGGATGCTATCTGTTACTGCTTGGATAGTCTGCAAAGTCATGTGGGCGAGGGACAGATTAAAATGTGCATTTGGCACCTCTTTGAGGAGTGCCATACTACATCTTTAAATCATTTAAACTTGGAAACATGTGGATTTTTTTTTTTTTTTTTTTTTTTTTTTTGTGAAAACAAAGCTAAAAACATGCAATCAGGTTATTTGGGTGTCATCAGAAAGGTCTCCCCTAGATACAGTCATTGTTCATTTGGTAGCAATATCTGTAACAGACATTTTGGATATTTTTCTCTACGCCAACTCATGGAGGACCTCACTTGGTTTCCCATTTAGTCAAAGGCAGGATATCCATTTGAGACTCTGCTTTCACTTCCTTAATAATAAATCTTTGGATGTTGACAACTGACTGTTCACATTTCTGTGACAGTGACTCTCATGATGGATGTGACGTTAGCTGAAAAGCTTGCAAAGAGGAAAGTGCACATGTTTTATCCTTAGCATGTTTTGGGGATAAGATGTTCCCGAGATATGTATCATGATGTATATGCCATTTGGGCACAATTTTAGCATCAGGAAGTTATCCTACATTCCTTTGTCCTCCTGCACAGCTCAGATGTCAGCTGTTTGTATCAGTTTGTTGTCAGTGTAGGCCTTTTAAGGTGACTTGAGGACTCTGTTCTCATGACTGAGAGATGAGGATGTGACTCCTTTCAGTAATTCTGTGGGCAAGAAGAAGATGGTGAGAGAGCAGGCTCTCCCTGTTGTGTAGTACAAGCATCTATGGCAGGATGCAAGGAGCTCTCATATTGCTGCAAAGGCAAAAATACCTCCTACCGCCACTGCAGTCAGGCTCCTGGTGCTGGTGTTACAGATGCCCATGCATCATGTGCAAGGGTGCAATGCCTCTTAACAGAAGATTGTATCTTTTAACACTTAAGAGTATTTGAAATACTGAAGTAGAAAACAGATCAAGCCTTGAACACATCGAGAGCTATAGTAAACCATTTTTAAAGCTCAAAAGAACATACAACACAAACCAGAACTGAGGAAGGGGAGGATTGCCATAAGTTACAAGAAATTAAAAACTGCCCTTCAGAGATACGTAAATACATAGAGAGAAAATACCCGCAATTTGTAAGTCTCTCTTCTTTCAAATAAGACCAGAGTAAACAAATGAGAGATGAAACACTCTGTGCATATGTGTTGGATTGTAATATAAAGAAAAGAAGTAGTGTGTGATGAAAGGGGAGAAGGGAAATAATGCTTTCAGATAATATTTCAGGGATAAACAGAGTTGCTAAGCTATTTGTGACTCTTTGTGATAGTACTGCAGTTGAAGTTCTCCAACTCTGTCATCACTTTGTAGTCAGAATTTGCCATGTGAAGATTATAATTAGTATATACAAAAGCAAAGCTAACATACCAGCTCAGCAAATTTCTGGCACTATTGTGTCAGATTGCTTTAATTAAAAGTTGTTTTGCTGCCACATACTCAACACAAACATAGTGAACATGTGGTTTTCAGAGATTACTTGGTTTAACATGATGGAGAATGAACTTTTCTCTAAAGAGTAAGATTTTTGTTGTAGAGGACATACTGAAAGCACACTGTTAGGATTTATATTGCTAATTTTGGGATCTGATTGTATACAGAAGTCAGCTGGTCTTGTACTGTCATTAAGAAACCTTAAGTTAGAGTTTCTAAGAGAACCTGCAGTAGTGGATGTGGAAAGAAGAGAGAAAATTCAACAGGGGCAAATAAATGAAAGCCAAGTCTTTAAATTCATGCTACTTTGTTCTGTAGAGAAGTAAATGGAAATCCAGGGGTAAAAATAGAAGTGGAACATAAATATGAAGGTGAATTTGTAAAAATGATGATATTGCTCTTGCCACACAGCACAAGAATACCAGGAATCCTCCCTTCTATTCAACTCTGAAAACCTCAGGATAACTTATCATCTACTTAAACTGATGACTTCTTAGGAATCAGTTTAGGTTAGAAGCTGGGAAAACGATTGGGGTATATAAATGAATTAAACACTTCCAGTAAGTCAGATTTAGTCTTACTGCTTATTTTGGAAACTACCAATATCCTTAAAGTGAATGGGGCAAAAAGGAAATGTTATCAGAGCAAAGACCAGTGCTGGCCAATATTGTCTTTATTTACTCAAATCCAGTGTTTTAAAACCCCTTACCTTGGAGTTGAAGATACTCTACAGATAAAACGTCTCCAAATAATTCTAACTTTAATGTAAAAACACGTGCATGCAGTCTTTAGCTTCTGCTTGATTTCTTTCTTTTTTTCTGGTATTATGCTAAAGAAACCTGCTGAAAACTATGTACACGATACTGGGTTTCAAGTGAGTATATTTTGGTATTGAAGTGTTTTGTTTTTCTCTTCTAGCCTCTTGTAGTGCCTCATAGAATTCATTCAACGAGTAGAAATGTGAGAGAAGAAAAGACACGCTCTGAAATCAACTGTAAGCATATTTGACAACATTAAAGATAATCCTTGATATTCAGTTACTTCAATTTGTATTCTGGGTATTTGACACACATAGGAACATTTTTAGTGATATATAGGAAAACAAAACCTTATGCTGTTTCACTTATGGATATAGGTTCTAAATACTATGCAAAAGAAATTTTAGTGTATAATATTTGAACACACGCTTTATCAGCACTTCAGCAAATCTCACTGTTGCTTCATCTTAATTGAAGAAGATGCAGCCTGAGTTCTGCTGACTGATATAGCTTCATATGCCGCTCCAGCAAGGATTTTCAGAGTGATGCCAGCTTCTGCTGGATAACAGAATGGCAGAGGAGATTTTATTTCCATAATTTAATATTTTATTGTAGTTTTTGCTTTTTGGGTTGAAACAGGCATGTAGAAATTGGGAAGGGAGGAGGTTGATCACTGACCATTAAAAGCAGACTCCACACCTCAAATTGTGGTCATTCTTTTGCTTGAATTAAATCGAAGTAATACTTGGAGCTTTAGTTACCTTTTCTTAAGCTAAAATTTAGGGGAGGAGTGATAAAGAACTGTTCTACAAGATGTGATTAGCTCTCTCCAAACTTTATTCAAGGCTCTTTAGTGCTTGGATATTTACCCAGAAGCACTGGGAATTCACTCCTGGATATGTGCTCTGGGTGAATCTCCCAGAAGAACATATCCAGGAGTGAATTCACACAAAGGATGTATTTTTTTCTATAATTTACAGCTGTACTGCTCCTCTAAAGCGGGCACTTCACTGCTCTGCTTGCTGAATGTTTTTTTTCTGATCCTGCTAATGAGTAGGTTTTGCCTAATTACAGTCCAACTTAAATTCTTGTTTTCCTTTTCTCCTCTTTAGTTGGTCAAGTAAAATTTGATCCACCCTTGAGGAAAGAGACAGAGCCACATCATGAATTTGTGAGTAACAAGAAACATGGGCTATGCTTTGCACATTATTTCCTCCAAATATATGTGGCGGAGAACTCCAATATAGGTAGCATAGTTCCTTAGTGCTACTAAAATTCGTAGCAATATGTCATAACATATGGGTCTTAATTTTTTTGGTGCCATTACACTATATGCAGCAAGACTCTTTATTTGAGGGCTCTGACAGGTGTGATTTATGTGGTAAGCAACAGCTCTTTGTCTTGTGGGTTTCGTCTATGCTTTATACCCCATTGTCAAGTATATCATTCCCTTTATTTATGGAGTTACTTTAATTGTAGAATTGCTGTGTGTACTCAAAATGTTTCTCTCCCTTGTGCTTATATTGACAATGATTGATAATGGAAATGATAAAATTGAGGGCCTGGGAAAGATATGCATAATGCATTTTAAAAAATTGGATTTTGTGGAGTTCTTATTTTCCCCACGCAAACAACCTTTTTGTGCCCCTGCATCACACCTGAGCCACGCTGAGCCTGGCAGTTGTTGTATTCTGTTTTTGTGTATTGCCAATGTTTTCTTCCTATGCACCCATCAGTACAAGGGGTATGAGAACTTGAGCAGAGAAGGAAAAGGTGTCTGTGCTGTCTCACACACAGTAAGCTTCCACTCTTCTATGGTGCCTGTTGCTTTTCACATTTGTGCACGTTGGCAGCTTCTTCACGTTCCTGAGTAAAAAGGACGCTCCTTTGCTTGCTTCCTTCAGACTTCTGTGTTCTCTTTGTTTTCCTAAGGCAGGTGTTAAATTGGCTTAGTACACGGGTGGGAGGGACATTGGCTTTGCTCTGAGTTGGTTTTGGGAAGGGTGTGTACCTAGGAATGTACTTCCTTTTTTGTAGTCTACAAACTATGCGTGAGTGGGGCTTCTGACGCAGATTTCCTTGTATTGATCTGTAGTTGTACTGAAATCTCCTTCCCGGTGCCTAGTCTTTTGGTAGTGGGTCAGCTGGCTCTGGTGTGTGAGGTTGTATATAGTCTTGCTCTGCCTCAGCAACCAACTGACTGGACAGATAGTCTGCAGTTTCTGGTGCTTGTTTGAGATGGAGAAGAATAGCTTACCAAATCACATGTAGGGCTTAGGCAATTATTTCAGATATGTTATTTAGACCTTGACATAACTGCATAACAACGTTTATGAGCCCTGGTTATACAAGTGTTTATTAAATATGGTAATGAAGTCAGTGTTTTTACCATAAACTCATCAGTTAATTCAGAATGGTTTTTGAACTGATTCCAAGTTATTCTGGCTTTGCTTCCCTGTTGCATTGTCTGGATTATGAAGAAAGTACTATCTTAGCATTGTATAGTTCAAATTATTTATGCTTTTGCTCCTTAAGAACTTTATTTATACTTATCCATAATCACAGTTGCAACAAGATGATAATGGAGAAGCTGAAGTTTTAAAAATACTTTTTCCATTTCTTATCAGTCACTGATTATACAAACCAGTTAGGGGACAATTTCACAGGGCAGAGAGGTGTTTTCATTGCACCTTAGGAACCTGAGTTCTCAATTTGGGAGGGAGATTTTCGTCACAACTTTCGAGAGCACTTCTTTGGCAGGTGTTGGAAGGGAGGAATGGAGCCTTTTCCTACCTGTGCGTTAGTAATCAGAACCTTTGCACTTTGGAATCTCAGAAACTCTTGAATGGTCCAGATTAATGCAGCTGATAAGGAAGTCTTTTAGTATTGTCTATTCTTGTCAGAGCTTGCATACTTGAAAGCTGTCCAGAGAACTTGCCTCATCTCCCTGCCTATAAGGAAGATCTATAACTGCTTGTTTGGATCTTGTTGAAGAGGGAAATTAACTGCTCCACCGCTCATATTAGAATGGAGGATGCAGACCTGATACGTCCTTTCCAGATAAAACAGAACTCTAATTTTTAAAATGATAAATGTTGGTTCTGTAGAGCAAAGAAAAAAACATATTTTGTCATTAGATGTAGAACCAATGGACAATTTAAATTGGCATGTCTAATGCAGACAAGATCTATTCAGAGAATGGGTGCTCTAGCAAAGAGCCTTAGTACAAACCGAGCTGAGGGGGATTTTGTTACGCTACATGCTCTGGGAGAGAAAGTCTTTGAAATGGAAGCAGGAACAAGAGATGCACGTCTCTTCCTCTAGCAGTAACAGTGCAGATCCCTTTTCATTAAAGCAGTTCTGACCCTTTTCCTTTTGTCTTGCTAAAGCGTGCTTAAACTTTATGCTTATTTACCCATGTGTATGAGTTCAAAACCAAAGGACTGAGGCAGTGCAGCCTGATGAGTTATTGTTGGTAGTGCACTGAGACGTTGAACTGGTACATATACTTGCATTTTACTGAGGCAGCTTGTCACTCATTACCACAGCCCACGTGATGAACAGTAAATTCATTGTTTTGGTGTGATTTGGTAGTGTTTGGTAGTGTGCCCATACTTGTAGCTGTGTTTTACCCCCATTTGCAGAACTATGTTAAACATGGTTTGAGTTTCAACTAATAACTTTTTAGCAAGAAAATTTCCCTTTATGTATACATGGCTTTCAGTCACAATATAAATAACTTGAGTTTCTTGATCTCTATCTAACGAACAGCCTGACAGTAGCGATTTTTTCGACAATTCAGAAGAAGTATACTACACTGCAAGATCTAAACTGGTATTTTTCAATTTATGCCTTACTTTGTCAGTGTTAGTTTTGTCTTTGATTTCCTTTTTCAAAGCTCATGTTTTGTCGTGTTGTTGTATTGGTGTTTTCATCTGTGTAAAAGCCATTCAATGTAAGGATTAGTCTATATATGTATTTCTGTAACATGGGAAGGAATTCTTAGTATGTGCAGTATTGAAAGTTCTTAACTTGTATTTATGTTCAGTTGAATCACTTACAAAAGGGGCTCAGTATTATGCACTCATTCTAATTTCTTTAACTGCCTTACAATGTTTAACTTGTAAATTTTTTGGAGGGTGATTAAAAATAGAAGAGACATTCTCTTTGTATTTTTGTCTGGTAATTCCTTTAAATAACCTCACGAAAGACTATAAAATTATATAAATGGCAGGGGGGTTGGAACTAGATGATCTTAAGGTCCTTTCCAACCCTAACTGTTCTATGATTTTATGATAAATGTGTCCAGTTTCTCCAGATGGTAATTATATTACAGAATTACAGAAGGAATATACACTTAATACAAATAAAGGGAAGTGGAGTCATAAGTGTTTTCAATGGCATTTGGCATCGTTTGTTGTCTGATACACTTCCCAAATTTTCTTGGACTGCACTGCTAAAAAATTTGGTTGTTACCACTGCAGTGTAGAAATTACTCTAGAAAGTGAGTTTTCTTATTTCTCTGCTCTTTAGGCATGGTGTAGTTAGAAAAGTAATGCTTTTAAATCTTGAACATCTTTGTATACTGTTGGGGGGGGGGGAACATTCTATGTGAGATCAAGGGCATTATTCTGCAAATTTTCTTTGATTTTTGAGATACTGTAATATAAGTTTACTGAGGGGAAAATGAAAAACTGGGATGCTTGGGAATGTCTTGTTTTGTTCGTGATCTGTTTTGTTTTGGAGTTTTCGTTTGTTTTGGCATCATTTGGCTTGGTGTGAGTTGAATCTGCCAATACCATAGTTACTGAGAGCTTACATTGTCTTCCCTGTTCTTGGAAGGAATTTCCTGTGTTGCTTGTTATAAAAATGTTTCACAAATTGTTTTGAGATCAGTAGCTTAGATTTCTCTGTATGCAATGGGATTGCCTCCATGCTGTGCAATTTCTCTGGCTTTGGGAGTGTGGTTTTGGTTACTCAGTTCAGTTTGCTTTTGGTTTTTTCTTCTGAGTTTAACACTTCTTATAATCTTTTTCAGGTTAATTTCAGTGTTGTCACATATCTTGCTAGCCTAGTATCTGTGGGTCCAGGAGATGAATGAGAACATGCTTCCTAACTGGACCGTCCTTTTCCATCTTTCTTTTGTCCTAGTACACTCTTGTGTACACTCTTTTGCCTTAGTGCATTCTACTGTTAAGTACACTCTTGAAAAATTATTACTTTGATAAAGCTTGTGAAGTACACAATCATGAGAGGATTTTTAAAGCCAACCGACAGCACTTTCTGTGTTTCAGTGCTTTCTTCACAACTGCAAGTGATCATTGTGAAGCAAAGAAGATAATTCTAATTTGGTGGTAATGCTTCACTGTGAGATTCTTCCAGTAAAACCTAATCCTTCTGGAAACTAGAAGAAACATTTAGTAGTTGATTCATTCTTCTGTTGTGGACCAGGATTATACTAAACAAACTTTCTCTCTTACATGTGGTTGGTCTGTCCTAGCTGCAGGACTTTTCACTTGGCTATGTTAAACCCTGTGGGGTTGTGTTGCCTGCTCCTTCAGCTTGTTGAGGTTCCTCTGACTATCAGGCCACTTTTTTCTTTTCAAATGTTAGAGAGTGGTATCATGAAAATATTGGCCAGCTACCTCAGCACCTTGGATGCATCCCACCTGGTTCTGGTCTGCATTACGCTCAATGATTTGAAGCGCTATAGCTAATGACTTTTTGTTTCTCTTTGTAGTAGGGGAAAAACTAAATCTTTCTGCATTGGATTTTATTTAATTTTAGCTTGGGAGTATTCAGCACACAGTGAAAATTGTTGAATTCTACGGTTTTGGAAAATGACAGAGGAGTTGAACAGAACTTGGATTTGACGTCTCAGGTTCCGACCTACAGTTGTCTTCAGTTAGGAACTTAGCATTCATTTTACCAGTAAGAGGTTTGCAGTTACTGTGCAATCTGCACTGTTGTATTTGTCAGATGTATTTATACATTTGGTCCTATTTAAATAATTTGGTTGTGGTTGGTTTTTGTTTTGGCTTTTAAATACATTCTGGGTTTAATAATATGTAATAGTTTTTGGTAACAATTAGTTTTAGGAATGCAAATATGTTTCAGCATAGCTATTCTGTGTTAATGAATTACTTGGGGCAGAAAAACTAAAACATTGGTAGGAAAAGATTCAGTTAGAGATTGACATAGATAATAGAGGACTTTGCCCAGTAGCCTTTTTCTTTAAGTAATTTTTTTTCTCACCACACATGCATACATATTTTCTTCCTTTGTTACAAGCCAGGAAGATTCCTGTCCTATTTAGTTGCAGTATGTTTCTAAAGTTAGGTTAGCCATCAACACTGAATTTCAGAGAGAATCTTCATACTTTGTTCAGATTTAGGTAATGAAGTGATGCGTGATCCTTATGATCGGAAGAAAATAATTGGAAATAGGGGGAAAAGTGCTTAAGGGCTGGGATATGGTTTTGCTTACTCTTTTCCTTCCCTGTATGTTTTGGGTATTTTCTGCCTTGTAAAAGTAATCGAGAAAACGAGATGTTCAATTTTATTGCTAGGAGGCAGTTTAAAAATGTTGTGTACAGTTGCCTATTACATTGAGGACTTACCATATCTAGTTATATAGCGTTTCAGTCTATGGGTATGAAATAGTTTGTGCCGAGTAGACATTGATAGACAAAATGGATAGAGAACTGAAATAATGAAAAACTGGAGGAAAAACCCCCCAAACCAAACCTGAAAGGAAGAGAGGAACATTGGTTGTGTAGCAGTAACACATAGTAAAACCTCAGTCAGTCACCAGGGAAGAATTATATTTAGCAAATATTATACTTAAAAAAACCAAACATGTAACTTGCTATTTCTGAGGTGTCAGGCTATCTAAAGAAAATCAAGAATGCACTTTTAATTGAAATGAAGGCATTAAAAGTATAGCATATACATTAGGTGATATTACTCTCTTTTTAAAATTAACATCTTTTATGAAGCAGTCTGATAGGAATGGTTTAATCATTTTACTGACAAATAGAGATGTGTATGTGCCTTCTTGTTTGATATGTTAGTAGTCCCAAGGTGATTTATATTCTTTGAAATTCAGAGTTACGTTCTCAGCAGTTTCTGGATTTAAAGTCTTAATTTTGTTACTTCAGATGATCTTGTTTCTCACTAGATTTCAGGAACAGCAAATGTAGGAAGTAGCTGTGAATTGCTGGTTCACTGTATACATTCAGCTTTGGTTTTTTTTTTAAGGACTGAATACCTAAAAATAGATTTCAAGTACAGCTCAGCCCTACAGAACAAATTAGGAGCATAAGACTGTCAAAAGTACAGTAACAATTCATCATGAAATTCTGCAAAAAATAGCAGGTTTTAAAATTTGAACTGCAGAAGGTATTGTAGATTTGATCATTCCTGGGGAATTTGTTTCATGGCATGGCCTTACCACCAAATTTGTCTTTGAGGAAGTCTTTATACTGGTTTTAGTCATTGATTACTTTGCACATATGATTTATCTGAAGGTGCGATTTGCCTTTCCACACGAGTTCTTCATTTAATGTTACCCAGGTTGTTGAGAAGAACTGGTAATTATTCCCTGTATTACCTTTTCTCCAAAGTGATCATTGCCAGCAAATAACGCTGTGTCTTGTACATACTTGTGCTGGTTCAGGAATAGGTCATTGATAACCTCAGGCTGAAACAGAATAATCTGGGATTGCATCTTCGATTTAACACCAAGATTTATTGACCTCTTTTCATTCCTACTGTCTGTAATCTTGAGATTCTCTTGGAAAATATCTGTCTAGTCACTCAGATTTGTTCTGTGTTGATGTTGTCTCATCTAAACAGTTTTAATTAACACATCAGCATTGTATGTATGTTAAATATGTTTGGCTTTAAAAAAATCTAGTTATACTGGTTGTTCTGATAAAGTATAACAGCACACTGGAGGCTTTGCAGGATGCATGCAGTATTTACTGATGGTTTTTGTATCAAATATGTAGCTAGAAGATTTATAAAATTATATGGATATATTTGGATTAGAAGGAATTAGGAATCCATTCCTTAGCAATGGATTACTTCACCACATTTGGAGTGAAAACCAGCAGTATTTAAAGAACTTAGAAGAACACTAACAAGCTACTTAAGGCAAAAAATATTCATATCCAATTAGAATCATAGTGAAATAAATGTTAATAGGCAGCACAGTAGCAAATTGAATCAAAACAAAGCTTTTGTCCTTTGAAAGCATTTAAAGATAAGTAATTCTGGCAGATGTCATTTTTCATAAAGAAAATTCCAGTAAGGCTTAAAAAGTCTGACAGATGAAGGCTTCTTATGTTTTGTGGAGGGTTTATTATTTTCTCCTGTTATTTTTTTGTCATTGTTGTACAATGTGTATAGATGTACATTGCATAGTGTGCAAATGAAAACGGACAGACATTTTAGGCTCTGTCCAGTATAAGATCTTGATTTCTCTTTGATTTCATTCACTTTGATTAATGGGATTTTGCAACATATAGAACATATAGACCTTGTCACTTCAAGGTGAAAATCTCAGATTTAGTTATTCTGATGGAGGGTAATTTTTCTCAACAGACTCCCAGTCTTTCTTTGGGTGTCCTCTTACTCACAACCTGTTTAACCTCTTTGTGAGTCTGGTGACATCTTACGATTTCAGTCTTCTCGTTTTCTGCTCTAGAGCCTGAATCCTCAAAATACCTGTGCTTGCATGTGAAAGTTTTTGAGATTGCATAGAAGTAATACAAGTACTTACAGTAAAGAAAGTTAAATTTGTGTTTCTTTGTGGTGGTGAGGATCTGCAGAAGGGAATTGACTGGCTAAGGTGGCGTATGTTGGGGGTGATAGAGACTGAAGTTGCAGATGGCCTAGGGTGGCCTTCTTGAGGGAAGGAGACTTGCTGAGCTTGTTTGGAGCAGGAGGAATAGAGATTGGGGTATAGAAGGAGGATGAACTGTGAAGAAGGGAAATAAGGGTAGCAGGAGGGATCAAAGATACCCATGACTGAGGGCTGACCCCTTTCACCTGCTGCCTCGCAGAGCCCTGGACACGTTCCTGGAAAGGAGTGAGCTTTCCGCCCTGCTTGCACATCACTTGCAAGCCCTTCTTCCCTGTCACCTAACTTTCTAGCTCCATTGGCAGATGTCTAGAGGGAAGGTCGGGTGGCCCTTGTGAGTCAGATCCATAGAAGAGGATGGGGGGGGGGGAGGGGTGTTTTATTCTGGAAAAAAGATGTTTAATAAAGTTGATACAAGGATTGAAAAGTCAGTCTCTCCATGGTTCAGGAAATGCCAGCATGGGGTTTGCCTTTGCAATTTTTATTCAACCCTCTGATCTATGTATTCTTTTACATCAAGTAATTATCAGTTACACACTGTTGTTTTCCACAATCTCAACTTGTCTTGGAAAAATACAGGAAGTCACTGAAGCAATGAAATGCTACTGACAGCTGCGGTAGAAACACCCATGTGGAAACTACTATTTAGGTTTACAGAGCAGAATTGAGGGTGCAATAAACAACCCGGAACTCCTTGCAGTGCAGAAAACAATACACATAGCTTTGTATTAAAGCGATTGCCCTTCAGTCTGGAACTGAAAGCTGCAATGATTTCTGCTTTGTCAACTTGGGGCACTGGCAAATCTGGTGTGAGACTTTTCCTCTGCTTTTAAAAAAATGCCCTTTTAAAAGGCTCCATGACTAGTTGTCATCTAATCCAAGCTTATTAGTCTTATAGCTTGGATATCTGGGCATCTTTTTGAAGTACGGCATGCTTTTGATACGGGCTGCAGCTGAAAGAGGCGTGTTCAACAGAAGATGTTGGAGACCTTTAAAAAGTTTCCTGGAAAGGAGCAGTGTTGCTCCATTTATCACTAACTTAGGTGATCAATAATTCATTTCTCCTGGTGAATGTACTCAGTATTTTGAGAGCAAATTTATGTCCATTTTTTTCCAGTTGTGATCTACCTGAACAAAAAAGTACTCTTTAATCATAGCAGTATCCTTCTGGCAGATGCAGATTTGATGGTGTTTCAGTATGGTCGCTGTATTTCCATTAATGCATTAAATTTGTATGCCATATTGAATTGCCACTTCTTTAAGTAGCACATGCTGCATGGTTGCTTGAGTGCTTGACTTTGCTGTTGGTACTGTATTTCTATTTTTGATACAAAAAGTGATCCTAAAGTATACACGAGAACATATGTAATTATCCTTAAAATATGTATTGCTGTAACTAGAGCTGTAAAAACCACTTTTACTGTCCTCTCTGCTTATTTGTTTAACGTCCCCATGTGGTAAAGGCATTTCAGGCTCCCTGCCAGAATGACTCCCCATCTGAAATGAATACTACAATGTGCCAGTGAGGAATGGCAGGGATCTCTACAGGGTCTGGTAGATCACAAAGTCCTTTCTGTTTGTTTTGGGGTTTGTCATGGGGTTTTTTCGTGTGGTTTTGTTGTTGTTGTGTTATTTTTGTTGTTGCTTTGTTTCCTTTTTTGCAACTGACTTTGAGCAGAGGATCTGTGTGTCCAACGAAGGGGCTAAGGTCAGAGTTTTAAAAAGAATTAGAGATGCAGCAAACTGGCAGAGAAGAGATTCTTTGGTGTGATGTGCATGAGAGTGGTGTTAGGGACCAGGAATGTCAAAGGAATGAGCTTGTTTGGTAGCTCAGGTGAGGCAGAGGGGATAACAGCAGCATGGTACAGGATGGGTGTTTGATGCTGTTCATCTTAAAGGATTCATTCTCTTGTATTTGTAGGATCTACAGCTAGAATATGGTCATGGTCCTCAGTGTGACTACTTCTTGGGTGGAAATAAGTGAGTAAGCAGAATCATTTTCTGTCTTCAATTCATTCAAGACTATTTTAATACAAAAATCACAAATGTGTTAAATACATTAGCTGAAATGGATGTAGTAGAATGTCAAGCTTGTTTATATCAATTACAATTCCAAAGATAAGTATTTATATCTAAAATAATAGTAATTCAAATGATACAGAATTACAGCACATTTTAATCTTTGAGGCTGTGTTGACCATATTGTCTCTATGGTGCCATAAGCTTCCTTTTAAGAGCCATTTGTTATCTTGGTCTGCTTGTTAACAAAATGTTCTGCATGGTAGGTCCCACAGAGCACAATTTTACCCATCTAGGAACTACCAGTGTTGCTCTTTGACATTGCTTTATGCTCTTCTTTGTGTTGTAGGACACTAGGAAGATTCAATTGTAGATGCTTTAAAAACTAAAACTTACCCGCCTCAGCAAAGTCCTTTAACTTTGTGTTGAGACATTTAATAATTTTGTTTTATTGATCATCTGAAGTAATTTTCCGTGTAATTTTTCTTTCCAACCCAACTTCGTAATTACATTTATGCATGTCAGAAGTAAGATGCCTAGCTTTGCTTTGTTACATTAAATCATATTTTAAAAATGTGATGGTGAACATGATGCTTGCATGCAATGTTTTAGTTGGGGAAAATATGAATACTGTTATCTTCCAAAATCCTGTTGTTTCTCATCCCTGTGTTTTGCCTGCTATTCCTCCCTGTCTGCATTTTCAAAGAGATAGAAATGAAGAGTTCAGAATGTTACAACAATAACTAGGAAAGAATTAATTTATACCAATAGCAGTTTAATCCTTTTGTCAGTCTGATTTTAAGATTATGATTTTCTTGGATAGTGCAGATTTGTTTTAAATTGGATCAACTTAAGACTGTCCTTGTTTTACAGTACAAGGAACTGCTGTTAATAGGAATACATTAATAAATGCATATGAATGTGTGTTGTGTAAAAACATAATAATTAAATTAAAAGTAGCTATGTTCATTTGTGTGTGGATGTTTGATGTATGTTCTGAAAGCCAGCTGAAATAACATGCTTTGGACTATTTGCTCATAGAATCATAGGGGCATTTGCCCTGACTTTCGATAATTAAGTTTCTATGCCACAATTAAACTGTGTTCTTATTCTTATTTAATGCTGAAGGAGTCTCTTAAAATCAGTTGAAGAAGAACTGCATCAGCGGTAATTCTATTCTTTTTTTCCCTCTTCTGTGTTTCAGAGTTATTTGTGTGTTGATTTCTTATGTCTGGCACAACTAGCTTGTGTTTGTCCCTGTACTTGCTGAGGGGATATGGGAGAAGCTTAGTTTTTTCAATTGCAGCTGTGCTTTAAAGAGTAATTGTAAAAAGCTAAAAGACAGTTAAATTCTGTAAAAGAGGTACTAGCCTTTGAGTTCAGAAATTTTCTCAGTAGCCAAGTAACTTTAATACAACTCAGCCATAGTACCTTGTTCATTTTCTTAGGGGTCATGTGGCACATTTAGAAGATGATGATGATGCAGATGATGATGCTAAACAGTAAGTCCTTTCTTCTTGTAAAAATTATATATATAAAAGCTGATTCTTGAATAGATGAATTTTTTTGTTGTTGTTGTTGTTGTTCAATTAAGTTCTATCCCAGGTAGCTCAGGATTCTTCATCTTCTACAGCATTTTTAAAGATAGGCATTTAATTTTGTTCCTAGATTACATCACTGAATGTTTTCTTATTCTGCTGGTAAACTTGTGATAAATTAGGGGGAAGCAATCTGTTCCTCACTTGATACAGTTGTCTTTTTATCATCTTATTATTGAACAAAAACTTGGTGTACATTGAGCTGCTTCCTCTGACCCTAGTGCCATAAAGTGTCATCTTTATAAGTAGTATGTTAAAATAAAGGTAATGAAAAATACATAAAATGGATACGTAACTGTCTTCTCTAGATGATTGAGTTTGTTCAGTCCACATTCTCAGCTAGGAAGATGCTTGTACAGGTGCTTGATTTTGGAATAGAGCTGGCTCCCTTACCACAGAGCAAGGTTTATGTGACTACAAAGGCAGTATCAATAGCCATGTGTTAAATTAATTATGCTCATACTAAAGTATAAGTATTGGGCTCATTTTGATTGACGGATGAGAGCTGAAACAATTTAAAATTCACAGCCAGTATGTAGAAATTTACATTCCTAAATACGTCTGATGTAAAGACCAAAAAGAAAGATGCTGTTGAGACAGAATTCTCGTTTACTTTTTGTTAATGGATAATTTTGAAAGCTGTTGCTTCATACCAGAAACCTGTAAAACATGCATTATCTGTTGCTGGCATCTGTCTCCTACAGAGAACCAAATAACTCTTTTTCGCTTGAGTTATTTTACTGCTGTTCTTTTATAACTAAGACAGTGGGGTTTTTGGCTGTACTGAGCATGAGGGACAGCCCCCTTCAAGAAAGGTAAAGCTACTGATAGTGTCTGATATCACCTAGGTGACAAGTATGTTAAACTTGCATTGTTTAATGGTCAACTTTTCAAAAAACAAGTATGTTTGCAGTTTGACACAAGTATATTTACAGAAGCAAAAATGATTTTTAGTCAGTTTCTAGCAGGCTTCATTCCCTTCCTAATTCCGTAAGAAATTCTTCATATTTCATTATGAAGCAGTTGTTTATAGGCATGATTGATTGTGCAGTTCGTCGATAATACGAAGCTCCCATGTCTTGTTTGTGAGATGAAGAGGTTGATGATGCTACTCATTGATTTGCTCCCCTGTATTTGGACCGAGCTGAGAACCCGCTTTGTTCATAGCTGGATAGACCTTGGTAGTGGTAACTCAGGCATTCTGCACTATAGGATGTAATGTCTCCTGTAGCTCCATACTACCAGCTCCACTTTGATAACCTTCAGTGATTATGCTCTGGATATCTGCACTGCTCCAAACCGTGTCAGCTTGGTTCCTCCATCCGTACTAATCTCTGGATGTACATCTCTGTGTCTGTTCATTTTTGCTTGATTTGCTCCTTCCCCCCTCTTTCCCCCCTGCTCTGTTTACAGCCAGTATCATCAACTTCAGTAATGTTCTAGGGCTTGGAACTTCTTGATCCTTGCTGTCTTCAAGTGCTTGCACTGATTTCATTGTCCAGTGCTTTGAGATCCTTGTTCGTTGCACAAGCTCCATCAGAATTTGAAACAGCATTGGCTTCTAGCTGTTTCTAGGTGTTTCTGTGGGTTTTCTTTTTCAGGTTAAGCAAGAAAGAACCTGATTGCTTCTGGAGAGGTTCTAACTCATCTGACCTTAAGGACAGTCACCAGTGGTCTTCCAAAAAGTCCTGGTGTTTTTTGCTTCTTCCTCTATTTCATCTTAGATACTCTTATCCTATGGAGAGGGCAGCACAATTTCCTGTAAGCACAGGGATAAGCCTTGAATGCCCCAACATTGGATCAGACAGATTCTGCATCTGTGCCTTTCCTCTTGGTATCTGCTTGACCCCAAAGCTCTGTTGCAATATGTTGGTTCATCAGCTTGGTCTTGGATATCTTTTTCTGGAGCCCACTGAAGATTCAAGGCTTTTGTTCAATTTATATTCTGTGAGGTGGAGCTGCAGTTGAAGACTACATGTGACATCGGTCAGGTCCAGAACAAAAACAATGAAGCTGCTGTATGCCCTCCAGTCCAAACTGATGCCACTGCATGACTCTTCACTGCGTAAAGCTGGGTGATTCATAGCAGAGAATCCACATGCTTCAGGGAACAATAAAATTCTTCTTTTAATAATTCTTACTGTTTTGATTCCCCCCCCCCCCCCCCCCCCCCCTTCTTTCATGTGCAGCAAAGCTGATGGTGCTTGAACTTCCTGCTTATGGAAGCTGGGAAAGCAGAAATTATTGGGGCAGTGCTCTGTGTGATCAGCGGTGCCAAACTGCACATAAACCTTGCTGTTGAAACCAGGGCATATGCCTTTGTACAAACATCTGTCACATTTATGCCAAATGGTTGGCTTTTTTCTTTTTTACACATTTAGCTGCCCCAAAACACTGTGATGACTGTCTGAGATGCAGGGAAGAATATGAGAGAAAATACAACTGGAGCTTAGACACACATGACTGAGGACCGAAGCTTGGTCCCAATGTTATGAAGAGAAGAATTTCCACCACCATAGCAGCTGAAGTGAATGACACAGGATAACCCATTCTCTGAAGTCTCCTTCCAGCTTCTCTGATAAGATGCCAGGACAGAAACTCCTGAAAAGAATTAAGCAAAGGAGACAAGTTGTCGATCTGTAAACAAGTAGATATCTTACTAGTTGGATATTTTCCCTACAGTTTGGAACATAATTTAAAAATAAGGAAAATATTGTGCAAGAATGTCAAGAAGAATGTTGAGTTTTCACAGCTGTATTCCTAATGTATTCAGTAATTTTCTGTTCCAAAAGATTAGGAAACAGGGCAGTGTAAGAGTTTTTGAAAACCCAACATTTAGGGATTTAGGAATTTTTCTTTAAATGAGACATATTCTTTAAAACACAGAACCAGCAGAGGAAGGGTGCTCCTGATGCTTCAGTTTTCCTGCTGATACCTTGTACTGTTGAGCCAAGCTGTTAAATTGTTCTTGCATTTAAAAAGTTGTCTTTTTTAAGATTTCTCTGAAAAAAGAAACTCATGGAAGAAGAAAACCCCCAAAGAACCCAGACAGTGGGATAGCCGTCCATTGCAGGTGGATTTTGCTTTCATGTATAAAGCTGTTCTGATGAAGTCGGGAATGTTATTCCTCAGTTTTGTTGTAACTCCCCTTTGCCCTATATACCTACAGATGGCCCTTTAGAAAAGCTCGCTGATACCCTAAGTCTTTCTTCTCTCAGCAGAGTAAATATCAGGTTTGCTCTGCACCTCCCTACTTTTTTTTCCACAAGTATGTGCATCTTCAGCAGATCAGTTCATGTCACTTCGTGCTCTCTAGGGAGGATCTGTGATAGTTTTATTTCAGATAGTATCTGTGGTATGCGTAGCAATAACAGAATGTTTGAAAGTATTTGTGATGCAGTTATTTGGATATAATAGTGCAGATGGCAAGTTAATGGTCTTTATTGTATGTCATTTATAAAATTCTGTATCTTGAGCACCACAGTACAAAGTTCAAGGAGTTACACCGGATAACAGTGTTTTGTTTCTTTTCTTTGTAGTGCTACCATGAAACCTAAAGTGCCACCTCCTTTACCACCAAAGGTAAGTGAAGGGGATTTTGTTGCCCAGGTAATAGGGCACTGTATATAAATGCAGAAGTGTCTAAATGACTGTATTGATGGTTCTCTCACTTGAGCCATGACTAAAGAGCTGCTGAATAAAGCATCTGCTTGCTAAGTTTTGCTGTCTGAATGGTGATCTTCAGGGGCATGCCTGGATCAGATAAGGTTTTGTATGCTGCCACTTGAAGAGTACATGAATCTTTTTACACTGAAGTTATCTTAATGTGAACAAAAATAAAAAGATATCCATTTTTTTTTTTTTTTTTTTGTCTGGCTGTCAGTTCCTCTGGCAAAAATTGCGGGTTTGATTACTTACCCTCCTGCACTATATTTGCATAACTGAGAAGGGTTTTGCAAGCAGCATTAGTGCAGCAAGTTTCTAAACAGTGTTGCCCTTTGTGGGTACATCCCGTTTGGGATTCTTTACACAAAGTTCTAGCTGTATCATTGAATGTTCCTCTAGTTTCTACTTAAATGTCTGGTTTGGTTATCTGTATTCATAAACAACGACATTTCCACATGGCTAGTAATTTTTTAATGCATGACTCGAATATAATGATTTTGAATTTGTCCTTTGTTGATAACAAGGTTTTCCTTATTGCTGTGCGTTTCCTTCTAGTTTGTTTTTTGAAACAGATTTGCATGGCAGAACATGTTGCTTTACTAGTTCACTTGTGAAAATTTGAGGATCCAAATATTGCATGTGACTTTTTTTGTCATTGAGAAGGAGCTTGGGTGCTTGAGTCTTTTTTTTTCCTTATGTTTTTATTATTACTATGTCTTTTTTAGCCTAAATCCATCTTTATCCCCCAAGAAACTCATTCTTCTGAAAACGATAACCAAGGAACAATCAAGAGATGCCCAACATCAGAGAGTCCAGCAAAATCTGCATCTCAGGTTCCACCCAGGCCGCCACCCCCTCGGTTACCTCCACAGAAATCTAATGTTTTAGGTAATAAGAGTGACACCAAGAAGTATACAAATATTTCTTAAATAATCTTACAGTATTTTTTTTCTACATCCTCACCTATGCAAAATTAGAGTAGTGTGGTAATTTTTCCATGGGGGGCAAGTAAAAGAAAATGCACAAAAGCCAACATGCACAAAGAAAGCATGCTTGAACTCTTGAGAGTCAAATGTACTTTCTAGTAAAGTCAGTGACACCATTCCTGCTGTCACCATTGGTGACACAATTGCTTTTCTAAGCAACAGGCTCATAATATAGAGTATTGGGGTTATCACAGGGAGTAAAAAAGTTTTCCTGTTTGTAGGTTTCAGATTCTGGCCCTGTGTGTCAACTATGGTTGTCATTTGACATCTCAATAATAGAGTTTTGCTTTCGAAGTTTGCTTTTGTTTATAATGAACTGGGTTGGCTAGGATAGCAGGAAATTGTGTTTACTTTTTGCTCAGGCTGTTTCTTTTATGCTTTTGTTAAAGTCTGATGCTTTGAGAGTTGTTACAAACTGTCTTGTTTTAAGCAAACTTAATGTTTGACTCTTTAATTATACCTTGCTAGCTCTTCCTTGCTATATATTTAGTACTGCAGTTGATGTGTTACAGATTTGACTGTAATGCTTAAGCATCTAGTGCTAAGAAATGTCTCAAGGCTCTTTATAAAGAATCAATAATTGAAGCTTTAGCTATAGCCAAGTTTTACTTTAGATATGTTAAATATACTTTTCCTCATAACTGTGACTGCATCCCTTTCTATGTCCATGTTAGAGTTGTTATATTAATTACCCAAAGCCATGAACTGAAATTGAATGTGCTCTATAGATGGTTCTATGTGCATGTAGACATATATGCTTCATAAATGAGTGTTCTGACATAAGTGGAAATTATGGCCATTCAGAATTGGTTTTAGGCTAGACAACTCTGAGTTGAAGGTAGAATGCATTTTTAAATATGAATCTTTCTAGGTAATGGAGTCAGTTACGTACAATTAAATGGTGAACGAGAGGGATCACCACATCAACAGAATGAAGGTAGAGACACTAATTTTTCAAGGAGAGAAAAGAAGGAAATACTGGTAGGTATTTAAGCTTCTAGGTCTTATTTAAAAGTCTCAACTGTTTTACATGTGCAATGAAAAGTAGTGGGCACACTTTTTAGTATAGAAATTATGGTGGATGGATGGCATCCTGTTTACTTTGAATCAAAGCAGTTGCTGATCTAGTTGTGATAGTCGTAAAATGAAGTTTTAATCAATATTTAATTTTCATTAGAAACTAACATCATCATGGATATATAAGATTTACTTGCTTGTATTCACATACTTGAGATGTAATGAGAGCAAGATCCTGTGAAAGAGATGTAATGTGTTGTACTGAGCAATAACTGTTTAAGCAAATGAGTAAATTAAGGAATATGCTGCCACCTGATGGCTTGCTGAAGGGTTTGGCTGCCCCTGGGAAAGGAACTGAATCAAATCCTCCTTCTATCCCAGGTGCAGGCATACAGGCTTTTTGGTGTCAGGGGAAAAAAGATGGAGTAATGTAGATTGAGGGTCCAGGTATGCAAGTTGTTGCCTGCTGGCCTCTGGAGCTCTGGGGTTTCAGGCTTCAGCAGCTTGGGTTCAGTCAGCCTTGAGCTACATACACTCATGTGAAGTTGCACTTGTGGAGAGAATGCAGTTTTACCCCACATGTAATCTGATCCAGCTGTGAGTGAAGGAAAGGGAATATTCCTGCATCTCTTTCTCCTCTTTGAAGTGAGATTTTCCATCAAAGCAGTGGATGGTTTCCATAGTGGCCACTCTATGATGCGAAAGTGGGAATGTAAGATGGGAGAGAGTGGGACATCTGGAGTTAGATCAGGTTAAATGTAACATGAAACTGCAGTCTTTGGAGGCTTCTTCTAAGGATGAGATTGGAAATGTTGCTCTTTTGAGAGAAGTGAAGAGGAACCAGAGCAGAAATATTGTGGGTGGTTTTGTTTTGGTTTAAGGAAGTGCCAGTAATGCTTAGCAGTACTTTGGAAAGCATTATTTCCTGAACTGCTTTGAACATGGCATTTGAAATGGTGCGTTTGAAGTTTCCTGTGTTAACCTGTAAAATATGTTTCTTTGGAAGCATGTTTCTACTAAGAGAAATAGATAGTGATACAGGATAGTGGGTCTAGTACTGATTGATAGAGTTTAACGCTGCTTGTAATGGTGAACAATTGAGCAATTGCTGCAATATTGCTTAAACATTGTATTGCCGGATATGGCATTCTTTCAGGTGTCATTGTAATGTGAAAGTGTTGCACAAGAGACTATCCAGGCGTTCAGTGAGGAGGTACTAGGGAATCGTAGTAGAGGTTTTAATGGAAGAAAATGATCTGGTAGTTGGTGGTGAGTGGTCACTAGAGAGATGTGGTTAGCAAACTCATACGGAATTATGGAAGTGTTTGTTGGAAGCAAGGTCTGTAGCCTAACCTAATGCTTAAAAATGAGACTGTTGCCAAAGGTCAGCCATGACTTTCAGATCTCATACATGTGGCACTGGACACAGTGGAGTGTCCCAGCAGATGCCTAGCGTCTTCCAGTTATCAAAGTCTAGAAGCATACAACACAACTCTATTTATTGTCTTAAAAATCTACAGGGAGGGTTTTGTATATGTTTTATGTAAATATAAGTATTGGCTTTTTATTTCCTCCTAATGTAATTATGCTCAATTATTTATCAAATGCTTTTAAGAGCATTCTGAAAAAACTTTCAGCTTGTATTTTGGTTATGCTGCAGTGTGGGAATGTGCATGTTCATGCATATGTGTGCGTGTAAGTGTAAACATGCTTTTTAACTTTTATTTTCTAGAAACCAATTAGTAATGGCCTTCCTCCCACACCTAAAGTACACGTGAGTATTACTGAGTCATACAAATGTATGTTGGAAGTGGGACATGTTTTCTTACTAAAGCTGAGAGAGTACATTTTTTGAATGTTTGTAGGAGGTTTTTTTTTAATTATAAAAGCCAGTATCTCTTAGAAATATTAAGTCACAGGCATGGTATTTCAGAAATCACCCTTGGTTTTGTGCTCTTGAAGTAAACTTTGGAAGGTTTTTTTTTGTTACCTTCTTCATTAAAAAGTGATGAATTAGAGTTCTGTGACTGATGTCACAGAAGTTCTTTCAGCGTATTGAAGGTACTTACTGATCTGAGGAGCTGATGCGTCTCGGGTACTACAAACTAGGCTTCAAAACTTCTGAAGATAGGATTCATACATGCCTTAGGGCTGGAAACTGTTACAGACATCTGTGTGCAACTTCATAACATAAAGCAAACTAGAATTTCATTGTAATACCTCTGTGGACTTATCACTGTGCTTTTAGCGAGCTCTGTGATGAGAAGGGCCAGTCTTTATTACAGGATTGTTCCAGATCTCTTAATTCTTGGTACGTTTAGCATTGTATGTAGGTAATGCATGGCCTAGGAATGTGTGCTTTAAACTAGTGGATGACAGAAATTTGGAAACACTCCTAATGTTGAAAGAACCAAATTATGGCGAGAGGGAGATAAGATAGATTTAGTGACTGGAATGAGAAAAAGGGTGCAAAATAAATAGCTCAAAGTAGTCGTGTGTTGAACTTATGCCACAAGCTTCAGTGACAGGCCATCAGAAAATGTCCATGAGTTGCTAATATAATGAAGCTGTAAGAAGAGACTGGCTAAAATAGGAAAACTTCTGAAGCTGATCAAATGAGTCTTCAGGCATTTCTTCAGGCATTGGTCTGCTCTCTGCACATTTATGCATCTTTGTAGTGCGTCCATTCTCTGTTTCTGCTGGTCCTCAGGTTAGAGACTCTTCGCCTTCTCTTCCTTTTCCGTCATCACACCCCACCTCTTATGTATAACAGACTTTCTAATCTTCCCGTTAAGTATTGATTTGGCACTGCCTGCTGTCTCCATCAGCTGCCAAATAATGAAAATTTGGGTAAGGAAGGGGTTTTTCTCCCAGGCCATTGGGATTACTGGACTTTTACTTTTCTCTGTATGTACCAGCTCCCTGCCTTGGTAGTCAGACTTCTGCAGTGGTACTGGCAGTGCTGAAGTCTTCTGCATTGTCTTTGTGCAGTGGGGTCTTCCACGTTTTGCTGATCACCTTAATGAATTTGATTCTTCTCTCATTTAAATATATATAGACGAACTCATGGACTTCATTGTAGTGGTGCAAGAGTGAGACATGTCTGAAGGGTTTAATTGCTGCTGCTTTTCATTTTAAAGGGTTAATTATGAAGTTCTCTTTTCCTCTTTCCTCTTCATAATACAGTATGTTAAAAAGTAACTGAAGTGTGTGCAGACTTTCTTATTCAGCAACTGGTTATTGACTTTTTTTTTAGTTATTGTTAACATGAAAGCTATTGGTTAATCCAGTTTACAGATTGATAATAATTAACAAATTATTAATATAGAAAACATTGCCATTCTGTAGCTGCAGAGTATGTAGCTTTGCATAGGGGTGATGCCTGCTTATATTCAGGGTGGCAACCCTTACCTATGACTGGGTCTTATGTTTGATCATCATTTAGTAAGTGATAATATTTCACTTTACTAATTCTTTGTACTACTGCATCGTTCTTTTTTCATCAACAGTACTGCGGATCAGCTCTTTTTTTTTTTACCAAAATAGGACTGGTAATTGTTATGTTGATGTTTGAGGGGAAAGAAGGAAGCTGTGGCTTTTGCTTTTCTGTCATCTTGAAGCAAATTTACTAAGTATTCTTATAAATGCCTACAAATAAATGCTTGTGCTTCACTAGGAAAAAGATGGAGCGATTGATTATATTACACCATGCAAGACACTTAATAGGCAAACTGAGTTTATTAGGGTTATGCTGAACAAAGAGTGGGATCATCTACCAGAGCTTTCCCTTTGGAAAGTGATCAGTGTTGAAAGTAAGTTAACTTGAAACAAGTTAATTTCTGATGCTTTTCATTTTAAATTTCATCCATTTTGTGACTTTCTAAAGTCACAAAATTCAGGAACCTTTTTCAGGTTTGTCAACTGTACTTAAGCACGTACTTAAGCACGTACTTAAGCACGTACTTAAGCACGTACTTAAGCACGTACTTAAGCACATACTTAAGCACATACTTAAGCACATACTTAAGCACATACTATTTAATGTAAAAATAATCCTATTGGGAATGTCACTTTTCTGTTTTTCATAAGTATATTTTTAATTGTTTTTACTTCTACAGATGGGTGCTTGCTTTTCAAAGGTTTTCAATGGCTGTCCATTAAAAATACATTGTGCAACCTCATGGATAAATCCAGATACAAGAGGTAATATATTACGTATATTTTATCCATTTTGTCCTCCCCTCGGATTTCTAGAGTGCTTAGATGAGTAAGACTATTCCTTTTAAAATAGACATATTGTAAATAAGGTTTCTTCATATAAGCGGAAGTTCTTTAATTATGCCACTGCTCTCTGAAGTTCAGTGTTGGTTTTTTAGTTATGTTAAGATATATGGGGCACAGATTTCAGCTTTGATTAAAGAGAATAAATTACATATAAAAGGTAAAAAACCATTTTTGTTTTGATTCAAGACTCTTCTCAACATTTTAGTCCAAAAGATGCCGATCCTAATCCATTTGGAAAAAAACTCTGACTTCTGGAGGCCCTGGTTGAGATTGAGTTCTTTATAATTCACTTCTTTCTTTCTTTCACTTTTTTTTTTCTTCGTAAATCTTTCTGGTCTGCAGATTTCTGCAGGTCTCTTTATGCACATGTTTTAGTGCTTTATTATATAGCTTGATGAAAGGGATAATTGGTAACATTGTACTTGCTTTGCCTGCAAATTCAGCTGTTGATTATAGGCTATATAGACATGCTACTGAACCAGTAAGCAAGAAAACACTTAGATTTTATCAGACATTGAAATTATGGAAGTCCATCTTTTGCAGTTGATATCTTCTTAATACAAGATGCCTCTCTTGTTCACATGCCTAAATGCAATCCAGGGTATTAATTATGTTCAAAAAGTAAGGCACCCTCAAAGTACTGAGAAAATGTTCCAGTCAATACTCCTCTTAAAGTACTCCAAAAGAAGGCCATAAATAGGTCAGAAAATACATGGAAATGTCTAAGTAGGATAATTTATATATGAGGAAGTTTTTCTCATGAGTTCTTGCATATGTTGTATCACTGCTGTTTTTTATTCCAATAACAATGGGAATCACAAAAAAAGACTGAAGATTGATCTTTCATAATGCCTTAAAGCAACCCCATCCGCAAATCTAAGGTTCCTTAGGAAGATTAATTTTCCATGCTTTCAAACACTGTAACTATTACAGGTTGGTTTGTTTCAATCTGTGTAATTGTTCTAAGTCTTTTCTTGCTAAAGATCTGCATAATCTTATAAAGCACACCTTCCTTACGTCAGAATTTCTAGATTTTTTTGCTTGTTTGTGTTTGCAGATCAGTACTTGATATTTGGTGCAGAAGAAGGTATTTACACACTGAACCTCAATGAACTTCATGAAACATCAATGGAGCAGGTATATTTCTGGTTTAATATTTTGGGGGAAAAAATACATCTTTCTCACTTTTTTTAGCCACTCAGATTTATGTTGAATAATCCTTGTAAAAATTGTCTTTATTACAATTACATAGGCACTAGCTACACCTGAGATTTATCTTAAATGCTTACTACTGAGGATACCTTTAAGTCATGTTTAAGTTTTTTGTAGGCTGAACCATATTTAAGTAGGAGATCTGCATATATCAATGTGTTGACCATCATCAGAGTGCATTGTCCTGCAGTTAAATAATCTGTTAAATAGTATGGAATTTTCCTGGTATATTTTGGATGAAAGTTTCTATTTTCTTTAAAGCTTTGATACAAGATAGAATATGCGGAACAAACATTGTGTGTCATCTACAGGGAAGCAAGGAGATCCTTTGTACACTAGATTCCATTCTTTTGGTCTTAAAAGCAGCTTTGCTGATGAGACTCAGCTTACTGAATCCCAATTAAAACTCTGTCTTTGCAGAATCTTATAAATAGGAGGTTTTTTTGAGGGGATACTGGGGAGGGGGAAATGCCAATTGCAGGCTTTTCTGTATGGTGTCTTCTCCAGCTCTTCTGTTAATCTCTGAGACTTGTTTTCTTTCCTGCCTTCTCCCTAACTTAGGGAGCTATGCATCTGCCATCAAGATGGAGGAATTTGCAAGGACAGCCTTCACACTGTAAGCTGGAGGCACTGGTGTTTGTTCATCTTCCAGGGTCCAGACGTTGTAGATGTCTGTTGTGTTGAGAAAAAGGCCTAGCTAGCTTGCACTGAGCTCCATGTAACCCATAATCATACTGGTGCTTGAGTTACCTAGTTTAAACTTAGCTCAGGTACCTCTCTGCTGCTTCACTATGGTTGTAAAACCTACCCTGAGAAATATCACTAATACAATAATTCTTGTAGGCCAGGTAAACCAAGGAAAGTTTTGGTTGTTTCGGGGTCTTTTTCTTTGTTGTTTTTTCGGGGGTTTGGTTTGGGGTTTTTTTGGGGAGTGGGGTTGTTTTTAATTGGCAAGGAGAATAAGTGTAATGAAACTCATGCTCTCATATCCATCCTTGTTTTCTCAAAGCACCATGTTCTGTAGTACATTGCCTAGTGAGCTTTTAGGGACATGTTTTAATGAGCACTTGAGCACTGAATGATGAGAAGAGGTGCTTGTAAAAACAGTCATGTGTGGAACAGGAGGAATGGGTGACAGGTCAATTTCAATCAACCTGCAGATTTGAAGTATTGCTGCTATTCTCTAATCCTCAGATCCAATCCTGCTAAGTCACAATATGCTTATGTAGCTAGAGGAGATCAATCAAACTTGCACATTAAATTTGGATACAGCCAGGATGGTAGATTATTACTGTAGGTTTTTCTTACAGTGTATTTAGGTTACGAGAAGACTTCAGGAATACAACTGCACTCTCTGTGCTAACCATTTATTACATCTTTATTTATAATAACAGGCAATAGAGCTTTAGTAGCATTTTCAAGTTCTGTGTTTCACTTTGTTGTTTACTCTCTAGGTCTGACATAATTCAGTGTAAAAGCAGAAGTAGTATCCTTGGTTGTTTTTCACTACATTCCACTTCACTAATGGACAAAGCAGAAGTAGCTGATGTTTCCAGGAGTTAGGACAGCTTCAAGATGAATCTCTCGCTCTTAGGCAGAAAAATCTTTCAGTTAACTTACAAGATCTCTTCAGATCTTTCTAATAAACCAGCAGTGAGTGGTTTGTTTTGGGGTGGTTTTTTTTGTTTGGTAGAGGATTTTGTTTGTTTTTCTAAGAGCAAAGGAGATGGGTGGTCTGTCTGGCCCAATAATCTGTTTCCTAAAGTGGGAATAGGAAACAACCATGACAATGACCACTGTCTGCTGTCTATTCTCCTCAGACTCCACTACTGTCATTGAATTGGGGATGTTGGAGGATTTCGGCTTTTTGCTTGTTGTGTCCATTTATGGACCTGTTGGACATGAGTATGTCTAATCCCTTGTTTACACTGTTGATACTTTCCATCTCCATCACCTCTTGGGGCAACAAACTCCAGAAGTTATGTGAGGGGGGGAATAAAAGTACTATTTTTTTTATTCTTTCTTTTCTTTTTTGTTTTAAAAATATCTTGTGGGTTCAGCGCTATCTTTCTAGTAATTGTGGGATTTGACAACAATTCTGCCTTGACCATTTTTGCACTCCTTGATCACTTAAATGAAATATATAATCATACATGGATGGAGAGTCCCTTCAAGTGCCAGTCGTACTTGTTTCAAGAGATTTGGACTGTCGCAGGCTTTAGAAGGGCTATGGCTTGTTGACATGCTTTGTTTACTGAAGTTTACTATTGTTAAGGTCTTCTCCTTTTGAAGGAGAAAGTTTGGTGGGTTTAAAACTTTTTTTAAAAGGATTGATTGATCTTTATAATGATGTCTCATGGGCTAATTATAGTATTCTTGAAGACATGAATATAAAATGTGCTAATTGTCTCAATGTTAATGTGTATGTTAAATATAGTGTGTGTGCCTAAGATTTACTCTGAATTAACTCTGGAATCCAGGTAAACATTACTTGGCTTAAGCTAATTTCTGCTACAAAAAGCAAGTCAATATTAGTTTTGTCCTGTCGTCTATGCAGATATTAATCGATCAACTTAATGTGTCCACATTTAGTGTGTATCAAATTGAATGCTTTTCTTTCTTTGTTTTTCCTTTATCAGCTATTTCCTCGAAGGTGTACGTGGTTATATGTCATGAACAATTGCTTGTTATCAATATCTGGTAAGTTACTGTGCTATCTCTGACTAGTATTGGTGGTAAACATTTGGTTTTGTATTTGAAGTGTGGTTTTGTTTTCTAATTAACAGGTAAAGCTTCTCAGCTCTATTCCCATAATCTACCAGGACTCTTTGATTATGCAAGGCAAATGCAGAAGTTACCTGTTGCTATCCCAGCACATAAACTCCCTGACAGAATACTTCCCAGGTAAATACATGTCGTCAGATATATCAGAATATCTTAATTTGGGAGTTCAGAATATGCTTGTGAAACTGTGGAAATACCAAATAACATGGAGCTCTATTCACAGTTTGTCATGAATAACTCCTGAGGACATTAATCAGTGGGTGGACCTCTAAACTTACGTGAATCAAGATATGAATATACTCCTATTAGATAAATGGGGTTTGGTACATTTTAGCTTTTTGTCATGAAGCCTCTTGTTTCCGGGCATAGCTCTTTTCAGGTATAGTCTAGTATGGTTAGGCCTTGTTATTCTTGATGCTAAACAAGATCTAGAGTCTGTATTGTACCTCTGATATTTCAGGCAAGTATAAATGGTGATCTTATGTTAGTTACTTCTGGACCCTATCTTTCCATTCTACTTAAAAGTAAAAATTGGGGATGTGTAATCTCTTACTGCAGAGGGAATAGGCTCATGGGTTATTTTGTAGGCTGAAAAGAACAGAACTGGAGTGCAGATTTGACATTCTTCATTGGCTAGTCATTTTTCGCAGGCCAGTGTAGAAGATACTTTTTTGTCCTAGATGCCTACAGCACATTGTGCATGCAGTCCCTCCAGCCATATTTACTAACAAGTGCATACAAAATCCGAGAGACTGCAGTGCTGGCTGCCAAAGCAAGCCTTAAAAGCCCATTAAAATCCAAGAGGAATAGATAGTAACACTAATCTAGTTTGCAGAGACGCTTTTGATTCTTAAAATATATATGGAATCATTGGTTCTTCTTGTATAAGAGGCTTTCTGTTAGGAAATTGTATTATAGAAGACCTGATTTTTCTGCCATCTTTGGTTCTATTATCGGCCTATTAACATTTAATTCTTGGGTTCAGGAAAGGCTTCTTGTTCAGTCATCTGCAAACATAATGGTGCAGCACTCCTCTGAAAATTGTGTTCTTCCTAGAGGCTAAATGCTAATTAACTAAGAGATAATTTGTGCTTTGAATTGTTGTCTTCTGTGTGCCTGTGCCATTGTTCTGCTCCTGTCTATTCCAAACTGACTTTGGCATGAGGACTGCATCAGCAGTGGACTAATAACCATAATTATCATCAGGGATCATGTGAGGGAGACCTTCAGACTGCATTTAGCCTGGAATGACACCTCACCTAAGCTGTAGAGGGCTCAGAAAATTTCTTGTCCGGTCATGTTGCTTCCCTAGAAAAATGCAGCACAACCTGAATGTGTGAGCACCAAGCCAGTCCTTCAAAGACAGGAGAGATTCATTTAGATAATCCATTTTGCTGTTTTATCCCTTGCTGTAAGGCATCAGGGTAGTAAGATTTAGCCTGACAGAAGCACATTTGAAGCATGAAGAAGAGCATTATTATATCAGTGTAGAGATGTTAAAAGCAAAGTTTTCGGTAGAGAAAATGCAAAACAAAATAGAATTCAAAGTAATTCATGAGGTTCGTATATTCATGTGCAAAATGGTCTAAGCTCAATTTACAGTACTTGGTAGGCAAGCAAACATTCAGTAGCAGAAAATGTCTGTGGTAAGTCTACTTTCCAGCTTCTTTCCCTGGAGTGTCCTTGAACAGTTTCTTCCAAACCTTCCATGACTTCTTCCAAACAAAATCTGTGAGCAGTACTCGTTGCTCAGTCCTGCTGCATTATTGGTCATTTCTGGACAACTTCATTTGAAAGGCTGTGAAATAGCTTTGACTGCAACATTTATCTGTCACTCCAAGGAAGCTATCTAGTACAGTATCATTTCCCACACATTTTGGGTCCACATGTCTTGTCTTCAAACTGTAATAATGTGCTTGGGACAAGAGAGGCCTTTGTGTTGTCGGTGTAGTATCCAGCACAAGATGTAGTAAGTTACAGCATTACAAAGAAGAATGATTGTGGGAGTACCAATGGACTATCCCAGGCATATGTATAAATACATATAATAGCAAGAGATAGTGGTAAATGACATTTGAAGGTACTGAGGTATCTATTCCTTTCCATTCCTGACTTTTCACTGCATTTATAATGTTGCATAACTTAGCAGCATCTCAGTGCTACCAGTGGGACCACCATGTATGTTCTAGGCATGTCATTTTGAGAAGAAATACACAAATAAATATATACTTAGTTTTTCCGGGGAGCAAATATACTTTTCCACCAACAGCTCTCTAAAAAGCAAATTCATTCAATTGTTTTAAGTTGATCAATAATTCTGTATTTGTATCTTGTAGGAAGTTTGCAGTGTCTACAAAAATTCCTGATACTAAATGGTGTCAGAAGTGTTGCGTCGGTAAGTAAAGATCTGCAGAATAAATGCCAAGAAGCAGTACAAATGATGGCAGTATTAAGGTTATTGAGTCAGGTTTAGGAGGTGATGGAAGAAGAGACTTTCATCATTATTATGAAAAGATGCATCTGCAGACAGTGAACTCATTCAGGTTAGTCCTTGAGTTTAAGCAGTGAAAGCTTCCCGTTTTGCTTTTTATATTTAAGGACAATTCTTAGGAAATGCGGAGAAGCAGAATGCATGTCCTGTTTAAACCAGCTCTCAGGAAGAACCTGATCTCCATGGATGGAGTGACTTAAGGAGGTTGCCATCAGGCTTAAGTAGCCTAGGCTTAGGTAGCTTGACTTCCTAGCACAAGTTCCAGTTATCAATATTGGATGATAAAAAGCAAGGAGTATTTTCAGTTGAGGACAGTGTTGTCTCTGAAGCCTTTATAGTGTGTTCAAAGCACTGTGTTAAGACATGCTTTAAAAGGGGGCTGGGAGCAAATAGAGTAAAATAAAGTAGTATTAAAAAGAACCAGGAAAGTTAACTCTTGGGGTCAAGCTTTTGTCCCTGGAAGTGTTTCGCCTGGGTGTTCTGTAATCAAATGTTTGGTGTGAGGATTTGTATTACACAGGAGATTCAGAGGCTCAGTGGTAAGTGAGCATCTGTCATCTATCCTGACAAAAGTCTCCCCAGTATTGCTAAAACATCTGGTGTTTGTTATCACTTCTTTGTCCAGCTCACCTGTTAAAACTTGACTTTTTCTGGTACGCAGATTCTCTAGGGTGTGGTAGGGAATTAACAATATGGACTGTGTATGTTCAGGCCTTGCCCTAATTGAGGCATCTAGTCAAGCTGTAATGGATGCTGAAGGGAACACCTGAAGAGGTGGAGTGAGCAGGATGAGAGTAGGTAGGAATGCTGGTTTCTGACATGAAAATTAATTTGGAAGTCCATATGCTTTCAGGTCTCTGTTTATGAAATGAGAAACCTGGTGGTGTGCTCCTCTGCAATCTTAGGATTCTGCACTAACAGGCACAGAATTGAAGAAGAGTGCTATGGGACTTGGCATCACAAGAGGGGTCTGCTGTCTTGGCATGCAGAGATAGTTTAGCCTAATAAGCCTGGAATCCTCCTTCTATGATAGGAGTAAGTGGTAACTTGTGATGGCAACAGGGATGGCTGCAAAAGGCACGTCCAAGGGGAGAAATAATAGATTCCCCTTTCCTGCCCTACTTATTACCTGCAGCCTGAGCTGCAGCATTCCTGCTGGCAGCATAAGTATCCCTTTGGCCTGGGGGAAGCAGCAGTGCCACAGGAGGCAGAAAAAAACAAGAACTTCTGGTCTTGTTTCTCCACCTTACAGGTGGTGGTAATTGCATGGTTTGTGTTTGCTGCTGCTGAGTTCAGCCATACCAAGAGTCACACCAGGTGTTATGTGCTGCTGTTTGCAGTTAGTTTGACAGATGTTGAGTGAGAAGTTGGATTAATGAAATTAGACTTTGATGTCTAAGGTGCCAAGGGATTGCTAGTGGATTTTCTTGGCAGTAGGGTGGCATAAGCATGTTTTACTTATGTAGATAGTACTGACTGTAGAAGCTCATTATCTGAACTCTGTTGTTCATTGCCTGATGTCCTTTGAAATCTGGACTTTAGATGTAGTTGTACAAAGTGTGAAGTAACACTTGTTTGTCTTGATAAGCTGGCAGTGCTTAAGGAGTGGAATTTTGTCAATACTGTAGAATTAAAGTTGTGAAACTTCAGATTTCACAGCGCCCAATTTTGCAGCTTTATTGTTCTCTTCCAATTTTTAATTGGCTTCTGACAAACAATGAAAGAGCAGGAGTTGAGTGAAAATAGATGATGTCACTTTAAAAAAACACAAATTTCCTACTGATCTAGAAGTGTTCATCAGAAATACAGAACTCTTGGATTTCATACTCACTGTGACAGTGCTTGAAAGGCCGCTGAGCAGTTCTCAAGGGACAGTGATAGTTAAGTGCCTACTGGATAATTGTCTGTGTGTCATAGAAAAAGCCGTTCTTTAACTGCTTCTCATGATGATTGGGAGATAGCTTAGGCAAACCAACATGGTAGAGCAAGATACTTCAAATATATATGCACGCAACTTTTTTTTTTAAGGACTGTCTAAAATGGTACATTTCATCTGTCAGTCTAAAAAAGAAACCAAACCTAAACATAGAGTTGGAGAGATGAAACATAACATAGTGCTCTTTAGAGTAATGGCTTAATTTGGCAACAGCTACTAGCTGTTCATGCCCAGTGGAAGGACATACCATGCTCCAACATGCTTACTGTCACGATTTTCATAGTGTGGTTGTTGACTTTTCAGCAGCTTCCTTATATAAAAGATTGGACTGGTGGTGGTGGTGATTTGAAAAAAAAAACCCAAACAAACAAAAACAAAAACAAAACAAAAAAAAAAAAAAAAACCCAACAAAAAAAAAAAAAAATCAAAACAAACCAAAAACCAAAAAAACAAAAACAAAAAACCCAAAACACAAAAACAAATGTATGGACTGTAATTTATTTGGAAATTATTTATTATTTGTATTTGCTTGTATTGTACACTAATGTACTCTACCTCTCCTTTTTTGGCAGTGAGGAATCCCTACACAGGCCACAAGTACCTTTGTGGAGCACTACAGTCTAGCATTGTTTTGTTAGAATGGGTTGAACCAATGCAAAAATTTATGTTAATCAAGGTAATATGATAATAAGGTGAAATATTCTCATGTTCAGTTCTATTTATCTTTTAATGACTTGTTAAGTATCAACCATTTCTGGAGTTAATACACTTTTCTCTTGGTTTCTTTTAAATTACTTTGAAAATAGCTATTTAAATATGTAATATGTATTTAACTGACTCAAAATATTTATAGAAGTGCTCATGGTTTTGTGGTGCACTTCTCTCCATGAACATGGTGTTTTAGTTGCACAGTAAAAAACTGGCTGAGACATGGTGGAGTGATAACATGGGTTAACGTCCAGCTTGCTGCCATACCAGAGAGAAGGTGGCCACTTATTTTATGCTTCGTGGCACTGGAGGTGCCCAGAAATGCTTGTTATCTCCCCATCTGACACCATCTGAAGAGATGGAGCCAGGGTGGAGTCACATAGGGAGGCAGCCACTATAACTTGATCAGCCTGGGAAACAAGGCATAGAGACTCCATAGCCAGGGGGAGCAGTGATGGGTATACCACTCTTGTCATCTGTGGGCAGCTACACAGGACACATGTGATGGAAGATACCCTATTTTAGTTTAACTCAATTGGCATGAAGACTCTTTAACCCTGTTAACCCAGGCTTTTTGCATCTATCAGTTACTGTTATCTGAAGTAATAAATAAATTTAACTTTATAAAATGTATGGCATAAAATTTACCATACAGTTTAAATAGCTAATAGTGACTCAAGACTAAATTTGTTTTCCTTCTAATACCTCTTTTTGTTTCTTAATCTAGCACATAGATTTTCCTGTACCTTGTCCATTGAGATTGTTTGAAATGCTGGTAGTCCCTGAGCAAGAATTCCCTTTAGTTTGTGTTGGTGTCAGTAGAGGAAGAGACTTCAACCAGGTGGTGAAGTTTGAGACTGTCAACCCAAATTCTACCTCTTCGTGGTTTACAGAAACAGGTTTGTACACTGTTGTAATTGCATTCAGAAATGTTCCTCGCTCTTTTGTTACAGCTGAAGCACTGAAAAGGTAGTTTCCTCTGAGAAAACTAATGGTTAAATCATTAAGGCTAAGTGATCATTGTAAGTTCTGTTTAAATCTGGTTGTACTTGCTTGCATATACACTTTTTCTGGATGTTTCTACTTGTTGAACTGATTGGCTTTCTTGATTTTGAATACAGCAGAAGATGGAGCTGTGGTTTCTTGCATTTCCATAAATCAGAGTGTACTTTACTATTACGCACCGTGCTGTTCTGCGCTCTACCCTGGCAGCATGATGTCAGTTTATTTAATAGATTTTAATAGAATTGCACTCTGAACAATTTCTTTCAACATCTCTGTAGGTGTAGTTTGGCTCTCCTGCAATAAGCCAGTTTGATTAGAAATGGTGTTATCAGTCTCCTCCTGAGAGAGAGCAAATTCCTATTCTCCCCATGTTTATGGAAAGCAAAAGGGATTAGGACTGCTGGTAGCAGGGAGCCAGCTACCTGTCTGTGCACCATGAGTGAGGAGGCCATCATGTGAGCATCACTATAAATAATCTTAAAGAAGTGTTCTAAGAATTAATTTTTAGAGTTGCAAGGTTCCCCCCTAAACCTAGAAACAGCTGACCCCAGTCATAGCTTCCAGGTGTAGAAGCAGTAAATAGCTTTGTTATTACCAGGCATAGAGCCCTTGTTGATGCATGATGAATTTATATATAGCACTCTGCTGGCATATACATGTCTGGCTGATTGTGTGTCATGCAGTTCACTAAGAACAGTTTCCACTACAAAGATGCCTGCTGGCTTTCTTGCTGCTGAAAAGTGCATCAGATTTTGACATGCTTTAAAGCACAGTTACAAAAAACAAAGTGATCAGTGGATGGCCGATTAATGCACTTCAGAGTACACTTAACTATGCCAGACAGTGCATTTTCTTTTCACACTCATGTATCTGTTCATGTAACTCTGTAACTTGATTAGAGTTCATAAAAGTAGCACGCTGAAGAGAAATTTTGACCCCTAATGTTGTGTTGTCATTCTTCTGTTAGTATTGTCTGCATCAATGTGAAGATGTCCCTGTCCATTGCAGGGGGGGTTGGAACTAGGTGATCTTAAGGTCCTTTCCAACCCAGCCCATTCTATGAATAGTAATCCCTTCATGGTTCATGGTTTGGTTTTTTTGGGTTGGGTTTTTTGGGGGGTTTGGGGTTTTTTTTTATGTAGAAAATTTAACATTGCATTGTGTCTTCCAAATAGACACATTTCTCTAACTTTCTTGAGTCATTTGTGTGTTCTCGTGTTGCGTCTATGTTTTTATTTTCTCCTCTTTATTTGACTCTAATTTAAACCCTCACGTTGTATTGGCTTGTTCCTGTCCCCTGCTGGCAGGAGAGCGATAGTGCAATGAAATGGATTTTTTAGTGTTTTTTAAATGAGGAAAGTGTGTACAATATGGTGACAAATAGCTTCCATCACACAGCTTCCACAGTAATGTTTGTTGTTTGACATTTGACATTTTTTGTAAATGTCTGATAAAGATGTTTAAAAAAAAATTAGCTGGCAGAAACTCCACTGCAGGGGGTTTCTCCCTGTGCCATCCTTCTGATAGCTTCAGCAAGTGCAGTGCATGTTTCCACATCGCATAATGTGGTTGCACAGATGTATGTCCTCCAGTCCTTCTGTTGCATGCTTTCATCATGGCTATATCCACCTTTGGTTAAGACCGTGCATTAGAAATTGGTTAAGATCATAAACGTATACCTTCCAAGACAAATAGCAAAAAAGAGATGGAGGGACCATCTCAAGGAGCATGTTTCTGCCATCATCCTTGAGAAGCTTTTTGCTTCTCAACAGGACCATGGATTTTATTATTTAACTGAAAGCTGCTTTTGTATTTTAGGTAACATGCTCTCATTTCTCATCTCTAACAGATGTAATGAGTTTCTCTTTTCTGTATGAAAGAACACCTACAGAATTGCTGGCAGTAATGCTGAATTAGTAAGAGCTGCTTTTTGTGTAATGTCAACAAACAAATGGACCAAAACTATACTTCTCTTGAGCTGATGTGTCCGCTAATCACTGATGGGTCAGATCCCCTTGTTTACTGTGATGGAGACTGCTGCAGCTGTAATGCAGAAGAGAGGAGTGTAACCCTTCTTTTAAGAGTTTGGAGAAGGAAGAAATAATCCCCTATTTTTGGAAGATTAGGGATGGAAAACCTGAAAATAGCAGCAGGAATTAAGTACTAATATTAAAGTCCCTAGCAGCAGCAGCAAAACGGAATGAAACAGCATTCAGGTTTAGTATGGGCAGTTTCATATATCTGCCCTTTTTTGCCACAGCAATATCAAATTTCACCAACAGATAATATAGGGAGAACAATGTAGACTTGAGTTTGCTTTTGTGACTTGGCTCACAAAAGGCTGGATTAAGTCCATACTTTAATATTACAGCTTCAGTTTTCCTGTCACAGTCAACATGTTGGATAAGTGGACATGTCTCTCTAAGAGAAGATAAATGTAAGATGATTATTTTAAGTAGATGGAAACACACTAACCCATTAAATTTTCTCAATCTCTAGAACTTCCATTTCAGATTTCATGCTAATTTATGTTATGAACTAACACTGTCATTTTTTTATAGACACTACAGAGACAAGTGTTGTACATGTAACACAGCTGGAGAGAGATACCATTTTGGTGTGTTTGGATTGTAAGTTCTGGTATCAACTAAATACATACGTATGCATGTACATGCATACTGTCTGTCTTCAAATTAGGTCATTTATTGAAGATTGATTCTTGATTGACATGTCCTATTTATTGTCTAGGCTGCATAAAAATAGTGAGTCTGCAAGGCAAGTTAAAATCCAGCCGCAAACTGTCATCGGAGCTCACGTTTGACTTTCAGATTGAATCAATAGGTAAGTTGGATTTCATTATTAATATTGAATATCTGCATAAACTAGAGAGACATATGAAGTTTAACAAGAGCAAGTGCCAGATTCTGCATCTGGGACAAGGTAGTCCTGATTATATGTGTGAATTGGAGGATGAGAGGCTGGAGAGAAACCCTGCAGAAAGAGATCGGGGGGTTTGGGTTGATGGCAGGCTGAGCATGAGTAAGCACTGTACCCTGACAGGCAAAAGAGCCAGCCATGTCCTGGAGCGCATCAAGCACAGCATAGTTGGTCGGTCAATGGAGGTGGTCGTCCCACTCTACACTGCACTGATGCAGCCCCTGTGGCAGTCTTAGGTGTGTCAGTATAAGAAGGACATCAAAGTATTGGAGTGTGTCTGGAGGAGGGCAATCAAGATGGAGAAAGGTCTCAAGGGCAAGATTTACAATGAGCAGCTGAGGCCACCTGGTTTGTTCAGCTTAGAGAAGGCCGAGGGGTGACCTCATCACAATCTACAACTTCCTCAACCTCTGGACTTGCTGTAGTCTCCTCTCTTCTAGTCAAAAATAAGCTACCAGTGTCCTGTTCTGGCCTCCAAAGACCTCTGCTCTCTTCCCTGCATTACCTGCCCAGAGGCAGGATGCTGGATGCAGATTGGACAGATTCTTCCTGGGGACCTACACACTTGCTCTCTCTTTGAGGGAGGCCTTAGACCCATTTCCTATAACAGGGTTCAAATGCAGGTGTCTCTCACTCTGTGTGTGACAAGGGGAAGGGCTGGGAAGTAGAAGACACTAAAGCTTTGCGTTGCTGTTGCTGAAGGACTGTATTAGCCAATAGTTGCTGGGAAATGTTTTAGAAATCTTTCTGGTTGGGTGGGAATATTTTTTAACCCTGCACCTTAAACAAAAAAATGTATAAATGCAGCTACTTTTGAGGCAGGTTCAGTGATTCCTGTGAGACATTCTGCAGTCTGTGTGGGTGAACGTGATAGACTAAAACATACATGTACCGATTTCAGAATTGCAGTCATATACTTTTGGCCTTAAAAGCACGAGTTGACATTATGCCTCAAAACTGATTCCAATGTTCTTTGTTACCAGTCTGTCTACAAGACAGTGTGTTAGCCTTCTGGAAGCACGGTATGCAAGGAAGGAGTTTTAGATCAAATGAGGTAAGTACTACATTTTGCTTCAAATTCTAGCTTCTAATATAAGCCAGGTAGAGGACACAGTAACTTCCTAGGTTAGACCTGGAAGCTGCAGTCTCATTCTAAGCATGTTTCATAAGCTACAAACTAATTAGTGAAGCTATACAAGAGCCCCTGTCAAGTTTACGACGTACAAAGCAGAAAGCAACAAGAGACCAGGCCATGATGCCATTGAAAATATCCAAGCCTAAGTCTTGGTAACATTAATTCCTTCATCTCAAATTGCTTTGAAGACCAGTGTCAGTCCCTTAGCCTCTTACAAGTGGGTACCAGAATTTGGGCTTTGCTAGTGGTTGCACACTCCTCTGCTGAGTTTTAGCTTTTTTCTCAGTGTTGAATGAGTTGCCTGTTGTTTTTTAGTCTCTTCCATGTTCTCTTGGTGTACAAATACTTTGAAGATTTTAGTACCCAGCTTTCATAAGAAGTATTTTTCATTCTCAGAAGAGAAATGCCAGATTGACCTAAAGAGTTTTTTTTCTAAAATTTGTGTAGTCCTTTTTCAGCCAGTTTGATGGCATTTTTAGACATAGTTGAAGCATTATAATTACTTTCCCAACTCCCTTGTGTTTTTCTTGCTTCAGACCTTGTGCATCTCTGTTAGTAGAAATGCTTTGTAGTATTCTAATGAGTCTCTTAATTTTGTTATTAAAGAATGTTTACAAACTTCACCAGTTTTTCATCGGTGTCATGTTGGCTGAGAAGTTGAGCTCATTATAAATAATATATTTTAAGGTACACATACAGTCATACCATGCCAAGCTTAGATATTCTGCATTGTGATACAACTACATTTACGCGCACAAAGCCACAGTTGACCTCATCTGTGCTGACAGTAAGCTGCTTTTTGTGGTAAGTTGGACCAAAGATTAGAGTCAGACTACTTATTTCCAAGTCTGCAAATGGTTCTTGTGGCATCTGTGCATGTTTGCATGCATGATTGTCCTTCTCCCAAGAACTCTTAATGGTGAACTGCAGCACCCTGCTGTTAGCACAGACCGTGAGAAGGAGATGATGCCACTTGGCACTTCTCCAACTCCAGACTCCCTACAAGGCTCAGTGGATTACTCCACCCATTGGCACTCAGTAGCTCTGATCCAGTTGTTAGAGGACATGCCCCAGAGTGCTGCAGCACAAGTGAATGCTTTATATTGTTTATGTAAAGCAGAAGGAACTCTGTCTTCTTGCTTTGTTATTGTCAAGCCAAAGCCAGCACCTAGATGAAGAACAGAAGGCAGAACTGAGCTGTTGTCAGCAAGCCACACAAAACTTTTTCTTTGTAGAACATGTCTAGGGTAAGCTCTCAGGCCTTTTTTAATTCCTCATTTCTCCTGCTTGTCCTACAGCTAATAAGAAAAAAACCCCCAACCAACTAATTTTCATCTCTAGTATGATAAGCCTGCATTACCAGGCTCAGATCTTGACCATATTTGTTACTTTTAGGGGCATTTTATACGATTCAGTATGTAGGAAGTGATTATATGGGACAAAAACCTGACTAACCTAACTTTGCAGCATGCTTGTGTGATAAAAGTTATTAGTTCAGGTTCCCTAATCCAGTGTCAGTTGGTCTAATTTGGGATGATTGGAGCTGCTTGCAAAGTTATTTCCTTCTACAACCATGACCTTCCACAGTAGTTTGATTGAATGGGAAGAATGAAACAGGGAACTCTGTGAATGCTGAGACAAGATGCTCAAAATTTGGGCTAAGGTTGTGCAGACTCAACCCCACAACAGGGAGGAAGTAATTTTCTTAACCAAGCGGGGAACTTAATTGTTGTGAATTAATATTCTCTTGTGAGTTGTCTATACCAGAAATGAATTGACTTAGCTACTAGGATCTGGAAAGAAGAATCTCTTTTTTTTTTTTCCTGAAGAATGTGAAATGTGGCTGTGTGGAAAAGGAGCTTTGTAAACACCGCTGCTCATTCATGGTGTGACTCAATATGCTTTTGAGTATGCAGTGGGCTTCAGCTGACTTTATTGATTAGCATCATATTTTCTTTGGTGCTTTGGTATTCATTTGATCATAAAGATGTATCACAAGTACAATTCACCTGCAGTAAACAGCTCTATTGCACTACTCTGAAATGTCTGAATACTGTTTTCTTTTCATAGTGGGCAAAGTACTACAAGTCAGATTGTTTCTATTAAGGTTTTCAGAATATGAATGTACTGCATTCTTACTATGATTCAGAATTTCAATAAAATACATTTTATGTGTGATTTACCTGACCCTTTTTGGAGATCTACTCTAGAGTGAGACAAGTTGCACCCTACAGCTACCTATTTCAGTCATGGCTGTGAAGAGAATTGCACCAGGAGCTCAGATGCTGAGCTGAACCCTGCTGTCGTACTTGCAGTTGCTACCAGAGGAATTCACAGATGTGGCAGAAATTACAGGAAACTTTCAGATTCATTTAAAAGTGATAATTGCATTAAATTCTCTAGCTGATTTAAATCAGCAGTAAATTGGTAACATCAGTTGTAGTCAGTTCTTTTCTCTAGGTTGATTTTAAAAACAGTAAGAACACTTGTGAGCTTAACGTGTAAACCCTTGTCTTATTTTTGTCTAGATCACACAAGAAATTTCTGATAATACGAGGATATTCAGGCTTCTGGGATCTGACAGGTATGAAGAGAAGCAAACATGGCATGCTAGAATGAAGAGTCTGTGTTCCTCCTACCTTTTACAATTTCTTTTTTGCTTGTTTTCTTGTGATTCCTTTTATAGCCACCTTACTCATTTCTTTGTGCATGTCTACCTTTCTACTTCTTCCTTAAAAAATAATCTTCTAAAAGTGTTTGTGGGCTTCCAGAAGCACTCATCCATGCTGGGAAGTTCCTTTTTGGCTGCAGTTACAATCTCCAGGAGTGTCTTCCTTTTTCTGCTGGAACTCTTTTGTTTAACTTGGTGAAATCTTCACTTTCAGATGCTCTGCTGCAGGAGCTCATCAAGATCTTACATCTTGAGACAAATGCAAAAAATACTTAAATACCTCACTTTCACCCCCAGAAATGAACTCTACCAATTGTCCTCCCAGCATGACAGCTCAGGTTTTGTAAGAGCTCTTGGTAATTCCCAATTAGTAGCTGTTCTTTGGCGCCTGCTTTGCAAGACACTAACACCGTGTCTGACCCATCAGATACCAGCTTGGCGAGTCAGTAACTGCTATTTTAGGAGTGTCACAGACTTCCTCAACGTTCTCTGCCGTGCTGTCAAACTTTGTACTTCTACAACAGCCACAAAAACAGCAGAAGTTTTGTCTTCAGGGGAGTGCATGTTGACATGATGGTTTCACCAGTAATGGATTCACATGAAGTGCAACGATAGGCTTTAATTTTGCTTTTGAGAATTTCCTGTGTCTTGCGTGACTCGCAGTAAACTCACTTTCTTGTGGCATCTTAGAACTACCAAGAAAACTTCACATCAACCAAAGGCCTTCCCATTATTCTGCTTTTCCATGTTTGATGCACAGCCCTATAATTATCCATAACATCAACAGCAGTGAATGGTGCTGTGGCTTTATGGGCTAGCTACAAGCAGTTTTTGCTGGCTGGGGGTTGAGGATTCTGCCTTACATGCGATACCTGATAACTCCTTGGTAATGGGTAGTTGTAAGTAATACTCATCTGTGACCTGAGGGTTCTACTTTCTCTGCTCCAGTGAGGTGTGCATGGAGCTCAGCTTTATTATGTCATTTCTCTTAGTTGTCTCACAGCTTAATTTAAAAACGAGTCTGACTTCAGAATGGAGCATGACACCACATGGAAAAATAATGTCCTCTTCCCCAAATACAGTTCCATCTATTTCTGGCTTGCCGTAATAGTCTCCCAAGTCTGAGACAGTGTTTATTGCACTGCAATAAACATCCATTCCAATTTCTTCAGATACTATTTTGTATGCAGCTTTGTCATATTTCGTGCTTGAGCTGTGAAACCTTTTTCCAGTAACACATCATTTCCTAGGCAGTTCATAGGAACTGGGCTTCTGAGAAGCCAAAAAACTGACATCATTCTGATAAGAGCTTGTGTGTTGCTTTCTCCCAGTGAGCAGGAAACACCTCATGGCATGAGGTGTCATTCCCTTTGTGGAGCACATTGAGCAGAGGGTAGGTTTTCTGAGAGATCTGGTTTTGAAGCAAGCAACCTCTCCTTGTGTGAATGCACAATAGATGGATTTGAATTTCCCACAATCTACCTTCACTACAGGGTGTTTCTGGAGGAGAATTCAAACAGGAACATCATGGTCCATTTAGCAATTTTAGCAGTCCTTGCCTGATTAAAAAATCTCAAACAGTTTGTGAAACAGAATTGTGCTGCTGATTTCTCTCCTTTGATGACAAAGGTCTGATCTAGGACATCCCTTACAGTCTTTGCAGTTGCAGTGTAGGTCCAGCTAACCCAATCTCCTGTCTCTGATGCTGGTCAAAAGTGGGTGGCAAGAAAAGAGTGAGAGAGAGGATTCTGCAAATAGCAGTCCTTTCCTCGAGGACTCTCAGCCTGCAGGTCTTTGTCTCTGGGGCTTTCAGAGCTGGAGGAAGCTTCTGTTTTGTTGGATTTAGGTTACATGGGCTCAGGGAAAGACTGGAAATGCTCACAGAAGAATCAGCTTTGGTCATCTGTCCTGTCCAATGGCCAAGAGCAGACTAATGACTTCCAGAACCAGAGCAAAGCTCTGGGGAAGCACAAGCCCAGGCAGTAGGGGGGTGATAAACCCTCTTCAGAAGCTCCCAGGGAAAGGATGAGAGGGAACAGGCATACCTTGCAGCAAGGGAAGTTCCAGCTGGATAAAAGAGGAGAAAACATCACAGTGAGGATAGGTGAACACTGCAGTAAGAGCCCAGAGAGGCTGTGGACATCCTTGGAGACCTTATTTGGACGAGACCCTGATCTAGCTTTTGAGCTTGGCCTTGCTTTTAGAGGCTTTTGAACTAGAGGCCTCCAGGGAAAGAGAAATGACGACCAGTCAGATGGATCCTGGGAAAGAATATTTACAGTTATATCCAGGGATGTTTTAAAATGAAAGTTTATTTGACTATGTCTCTTCTATTATTTTCATTGTAGGGTTGTGGTGCTGGAGAGTAGGCCGACGGATAACCCAACAGCCAACAGCAATTTATATATCCTGGCAGGGCATGAGAACAGTTACTGAGAAAAGGGCACGGCAAGGCAGCTCACCATGATGAGAGAACACTCCGGCTGCAGCAGCATCCATGGCTGGCTGAAATTGCACAGAAGCTGCAGTAACCCCACTTCAGTTACTTCATAATTTATTGTGGCATGAGAGGAAGACAAGAATTGTTTGTGGTATGGACACATAGGCATTACAATACCACAGAAGTGCTTAATTTACTGTTATGTAATCTTTGTACATACGCAGTATTTTTCAGTGAAACTTATTGCTGAAGACCTACACTGACTTCTGTAGATAGCAGCCCCCCTGTTACGTACAAGTGTCTTACCTGTACAGATGTAAAAGTCACTGAGGATGCAAAAACAAAATCGGGGTACTATTTTAAGGACTTCTCCTGTGTTTATTATAAAGTGGGATGCTAGCAACAAATATAGTACATTTAACAACACTATTGTATTTTATTATATGTAATTTACTAATACAAATAAATCTTAACTTTTAGAAATTGTAACCAAGGCTGTAATCAGATTACAATCTTGTTTTAATTTTGATGCAACACACTGGTGTTCATGTTTGCACAATGTATTGAGATGTGATGTATTTAGTCACAAAGGTAAGCTGTGACTTTGTGGATATGACTTGGGCTTCAAAGTTCCTTTTTTTAGTTTACTTGGGTAGTTTTCTTTGTGAAACAAACCAGTTAAACACCTGTATTTTTATATTTAATTAAAACTCTCCTTATGATTATTGCTCTATGCTTGAAAACAATACTTTCTGGGTGGGTGTCAGTCCCAGACTAGTGGTACCTGGCTGTAACACTGCAATAGGTGTTTGAATTATTAGTGTATACAATGATAAAAATTAGTATTACTGTTCATCTTACTAAATAGATTCATATCATAATGAAAAGGAGCAACATTCCACATTGTGGAAATGGCTCAAAGATGTTGCCATTCTTGACTTTTTGGGTTTTTTTGGCCTTATAATCATTTTCACACTTCTTGATTTTTAGGATGTTAACACATGGCCAAAATAATTTAGTTACTACCTCATTGAAACAATACAATGGTTACTACGCATCACAGGAACTTAGTTTTGATCAGAAGTATTTTTGATTGCTGTTTTCCAATGGAGTATGTAAATGCCAAGTTTTAGCAAAATGCACACATTTGACTCCTTTTTTTGTATATGTTCTTTATATTTTATTGTGATAATATACACTAAAACCAAACTAAATTTAAAGTGATTTATGGCCTGCATTATTGTTGTGATTAGTAATTGAAATATGTTCCCTAATGTATATAATGTAAAATAAACTTTTTTTAACATGTTGTTGTACAATTAGATTATTACCTGCACTAATTTTCCACATAAGACTAAAATGGAACATACTGAGTTTTGAATTCTGCTATTAAATGTTTGTGCCAAACACAGAAGTTGGGCATTTCTGAATGTATGAATGGTCACTGTAGCTCAACTCAATTTAGGCTAGAACTTGAGCGTAGGCATTAATACCCTTTTAGCCTTTAGGCAATGGATGTATGTATTTGAGAGGAGTCTGTCCAAGTTCCAGTTTGCTTGATTCCTTCCCTTCATCACCTGCTTTTCCACCTCTGTTCATTGCAAAACTAATTATCTGTTTTTAGCAGGGCTATTTTCTGCCTGTGGGATTAAGCTCTGTGCCTCTGCTGGCCCCATCTCGTCTGTTCCCTTGCACTGAACCTCAGCTCTGCCCTGTGGGAGAGGTGGTAATGTAAGCCCTGCTGCCGAGAAGCTGAATTCCCAGAAAAGGCCAGGACTTGTGCATGTTGCACAGCATACTAGTGCTGCTGGCCAGGGGAGATTTCTCTCTTGCCTCCCATGGACTGCTCCTCACTCTGATGTGCTCGAAGTAGCTGAATTTTAACCAAGTACAGTATAGCTGATGTGCTGTAAACATGCTTCCTCTTGTGGGGTTTCTGCAGCAGCTGTGGCCAAGTGTCTTGCTGTTTTGGGGCTGTTGGGCCATTGCTGGGTTACAGGCAACAGGAGCTAAAGGATAGTGGGTTTTATCCCGGTTGAGCATTTTTGGTACAAGGATGCATGCTGGGATGCAGCTGGAAGAGCTAAAAATAAAGAGGATGGGGTAATGGCATGTGGGAAGGGAAGCGTTGTCCTAGGGCACACTTGTCTCAAATCTTTGCTTTCCTGCTTTTTGAGGAATTGTCCTGTTGCAGGATTTGGAGCCTGTGTCACAAAACTGCTTCTCCCCAATCCTGAGCTGCTTGGCTCCTCGGCTGGCAGCTGCCCTCTGCTAAGCCCTGAAATCTGGATGTCTGATCTCCTTTGCTAGATGGGCTATTGCCATGAACTGAAAATTTCCTTGAGCCACTTCAGTGGGAGCTTCCACCACCCCAATCCTGATGCAAGACCATGACCAGTGTGTGACTGACTGACGGGGGCAGTCAGAGCCAGGAAACCAAATCACAGGCATGATGAGGTTAGAGCAAGGCTTCTGCCTACAGCTAGTTGACACAGCTTTTCTAACAACCTGTGCAGCTTCCCCTTTCTTCTCTCTTCCCAGCCCCTTCCATGCTGCTTTCTGCCTTGGCTCCTTATGGGCAGAAGTGTGTTGTGATGTGGCCGCAAGATGTGGCATTTACCGACCTAGCAGCAAGGTTTGACCAGTGCAGGGGTTCAGTTGGGTCTCAGTCCAACTCAGCTTTCTTAAAGAGCATAAAGAAGTGAGGTTGGTTGGGTTTATTGCAAAAGTGCTCCTGGAAGCTGAGAGGACGTGGGAATGGGCACTGCTTTTGTCCTGTTCTTGCATCTCTCTCCATGCAGTGCTGCCTGCGCCTGTCAGAAACAGGATCTGATGACCTGAAAAAGAGGGTGGTCAGATTCAATATAGTACAGGTGGATTACTGTTGCTAGGGATCTTCCTTCCTTGGGCAGCACCTCCTTGGGTGCAGATTTTCCCTTTATAGCTCATTTAAATCCAACACATTCAAATTCAGGTCCCTGTTGCATTTCTCTGACAGGTGGCTGCTCCTAGCAGTGTTTTAGAGGCTGAATACAGACCATCGTCAGCTCCTGGCAGTGCCTCAAATTTCCCATGGCAGCTGCTGGTGTTTAAAGGGGTGTTGTAATGCTTGGTGAGCCCACATTGCTTAGCCAGTCCTCAGCACAGTCTGGTGAAGGGCTGCCATGACCCTTCACCTCCTCCTCGTCCCGCAGCACAGGGGGATCCTGAGTGTCCCCGTGCCACCTGCATACCACTGCACTGGCTGCGGCCTTTGGTTTCTGCTCCTGGCAGCAACATCAGCGAGTCTCATCCTCTTGACGTAAGAGCCGATCATCCCACTACCTCTCTCCTTGTACCTCTTCGTGCCACTGAGCTTCCTCTGTCTCCTCATGATTAAACTCCTCTCACCATATCCCTAAAGCCAGTGGCTCAGGACAGCATCCTATTGCCTTCAGTTGTGTTCTGCCCTTCAGTGGACCCACAAGACTTTTCCCATCCTGCTACATAGGCTGGTTTATTTGCCATGAGCAGTGAGGCAACCGCTCTTCAGACAGCCCTGGAGATAGTTATGTCTTGTTTAGTTGCTTTCCAAGCAAAGCTGCACCCTCCCTTGCAGCACATGAAATGAGTTTGTATGATCAGATGGAGGTGAGTGAGGAACCCAAACTGCCTGTCAGCACCAATAAACTCCAGTGCCAGGCAGGGGGCACTGAAAACCAGGAGACGAAGACTATCAGCTGGTGGCGCTGGTGACTCTGGGTAGAGGAAGAGCTCTGGCCTTGACTGTCCTGTGGTCTTAGTGAAAATTTGAACCAACCAACCACGGTGTTGGCAATTTCACGTTACCTGATGCTGGTTTGTTTGAAGGAAAGAGATGCTAAACCACTTCTAAACCATTCACTGGTGTTTAGAAGTCCTGGTACCTTCATCTCCAAATGGAGGGGCTGGAGAACAGAGCCCTGGTGCAGTTTTACACCGTGTTGCACATACTTGGAGCAGCTGAAGATTTAAACTTCAACAGACTGCTTTTTCATCATAAGGCAGTGAGCGCAGCAGCTCTGCAGTCTGTGAGATGCTGTGATGGTGTTCCTGAATGTGCAGGCAGGCTGCTAGACCAAGCAAATAGCTCTGAGACATGAATATTTCCACTTTGTCATCCTGTTCCTGCAAACTCCAAGCTGAAGTCTGACTCTTTCAGACAGCACTGTCTGGAGGAAAAACACCTGAGGCAGAGCTGCGTGGTGAAGACAGGTCTTTCTAAGAGGCTCCATCCATTACGTGCTAGAGTACTGCTCAAGAACATCCCCTGTCCTCAGAGCACTGCACAAACACCAATTAAGTGAGCCTCCCAACACACATACCATTCCTGACAGTTGTCTGCACAAACAGTCCTTGAGAAAGAGAGACTCCAAGTATTTTGCTCTCCTCCCAACTGAAAAGCTGGTCCTAAACCTTCCTTCCAGTGACCAGTGAAGGTTTTCATACATCTGTCCCTCTCTGTGCTCCCCAACAGCAGCTCACTTGTTTCCTCTCCCAGTCCCTGGGCTCTCCCTGACCCTTTGCCTTACAAAGCAGAGCACAATAACTTGCTTTTCATCTCCAGCATCACCCTCCTCCCTCTGCCCTGCCAGACTCTGCAGACCACCATGGACTTTGTCCTGTTTAAACCACTGGGGTTTATTTGTGTCCCAGCTTTGCTTTTTCTGCCCTTTTATCCAAAAAAAAGCTTACTACTCACCCTTGAGGCTGTTCTTGTGCTGCTTGAATGGGGTGTGTGTTTATCTCTGATCCTGGTCCCCAGGTGAGATGAGGTTGTCTTTCCAACAGCGAGTGACAGAGCTCTCCAGGGAAGAGTAACACCACCCCACTGCCTCCAGCTCTGAGCAGACTGTTGGTTGTCACAGGCAGATGCCATCTCCTTCTGCTGCAGGTCACCCTTGGCTAGGGAGGCTGTGGAGAATCATAGAATTTTATGATCTTAAGGTCATGGAAGTGACCTTAAAGCTCATCTAGATCCAACCCCTTTCCACGGGTAGGGACCAGGTTGCTCCAAGCACCATCCAACCTGGCCTTGAACACTGCCAGGGATGGGGCAGCCACAGCTTCTCTGGGCACCCTGTGCCAGCGCCTCAGCACCCTCACAGGGAAGAACTTCTTCCTTATATCTAGCCTGAACTTCCCCTGTTTAAGTTTGAACCCATTACCCCTTGTCCTATCACTACAGTCCCTAAGGAAGAGTCCCTCTCCAGCATCCTTGTAGCCCCCTTCAGATACTGGAAGGCTGTTATGAGGTCTCCACGCAGCTTCTCTTCTCCAGGCTGAACAGCCCCAACTCTCTCAGCCTGTCTTCATACGGGAGGTGCTCCAGCCCCCTTATCATCCTTGTGGCCCTCCTTTGGACTTGCTCCAACAGCTCCATGTCCTCTTTATGTTGAGGACACCAGAACTGTATGCAGTACTCCAAGTGGGGGCTCACAAGAGCAGAGCAGAGGGGCGGGATCACCTCCTTTGACCTGCTGGTCACGCTGCTTTTGATGCAGCCCAGGATACGCAGTAAGTATCAGCCGTGGTCTACAGGGAGCAAAGCCTTGGGGGCATCATTATCAGCATGCCCACAGTGGGACCAGCCAGGAGAAAGGTGCGGAGGGGCCTCACCTGCCCGAGCACAGCTCCACTGGGGGTTCTGACAGGGCTCCAAACCCCTCTCTCTTCCCCAGACCCTCCCAGCTCCTACCCGGGGGCCGCGCCTGGCCCCTGCTAACCCCGGGCCGGCAGCGCTGCAGTGGCGGGGGGCAGCCGCGGGGGGGCAGCACGGAGCTCGCTGGGCCCCCCGCACCTCCCACCCGCAGGGGGGCGCGGCCGCTGCCTCAAGTCACTTCCGCCGGAGAGGGGAGGAAGGCTCCAACCACGCGTCGCCGGTGCGCAGGCGCGGCCCTGCACTGGGGGCGCCGCTGCTCCGCGCCTGCGCCGCGGCCGCTCCACCGTGCGGGCGAGGACGGGAGCCTGGAGAGCGGGGAGGCGGCGGCGGCGGCGGCGGCGCTCGCGCTCCGGGCGCCCGACCCCGCCCCTCAGCGGCCCGCGCGCCGCGTGACCCGGCTCCCGCCGTCCCCTCCCGCCGCCCTGCCCCTTCCCCGCTGCCGGGGCGACCACCGAGAGCCGGGGGCGGGGAATGCGGCAGCCGCCGCCTCCTCCCGCCGCCGCCGCTGCGGGCCTGCCGCCGGTGCTGGCGGCGGCGGTGGGGGGCCGCCGGGCCTCCTGCTGAGGGGCACTGAGCCCTCCCGCGGCGGCCTTCTCCCTGCGCCCGGCCCGGCCTGCCCGGCCCGCCCCGCCCGCCTCCCCGAGCGGGCCGGGCCCGGCGGCATCATCATGCAGGCGCAGCCGCTGCTCTACGAGTTCTTCAGCGAGGAGAACGCGCCCAAGTGGCGGGGGCTGCTGGTGCCCGCCCTCAAGAAGGTGAGGTGGGGGTGGGAGCGGGGGGCTTCGGACCGCGGCCTCGGCGCAGGGTGGGCCGCCCCTCGGCCGAGCTGGGGCTATAGCGGGGCCGGCCGGCGCTCCCAGCGCGGCTTTAGGGCTCGGCGGGGCTCAGGCGGTGCCACCCCGGCGGCCTCAGCGGGCGCCGCCGAGGGGTCCTGGCGGCCCTGCGCGGGTTCCGGCGCTGGGGCGATGCTGTGACAGATGGAGCCGTGTAGATAAAATATGGTTAAAGGACAGGCGGGTCCCGGCCCCCCTTCGCCGAGAAGGAAGCAAGTAGTGCTGCTGCGGGTTTCTGCTGCGCTCCCAGAAGTGACACGGTTCGGGGGGGGTGTTCGTTATGAGGAACTGCTGAGAGAATTTTGGTTAATTAGTGTTTGGTATTAATGACTTTAAGTTAAGCTTCTCTTAGTTTAAATACCTTTCTGCTGAGAAGGCTTCATTAGGACAAGCTAGCACGTCTTGCTCCCTCGGGATGGTGAAGCTTGCGCCTGTGGTGTGGAAAGTATTTGGAAGAGAGAAAAAATGGTGAGGGCTCCTCTTCCACTTCTGCAGCCAGAGCCCAGCAAGTGGAAGGCTTAAGAAACAAGAGGTTTCTGACACCATTGCTTGAACTGGCTTCGGATTGCAGAACTTGATGCTTTTTAGTTGTACAGAGCGATGCTTTATGAGTCTGCCTAGTTACAGGGATTAACTGCAACTTTCGCTGCTAGGGCTAGTTGAGCTCTTGCATCCTCTATATGGATTGGAAGTCTCGAATGTTGCAGTTGTACTGGTTCAGTATTTCTTCCTAATTTCCTCTTACAATGTATTGCCTCGCTTTTCTGGGCATGCTCTTTGAGGTCTCCAACGCTGTGGTTTCAGCCAGTTCTTGGAAGTCTTCTTGCTTGTCTCATCTGTGGCATGTGCTATTAGTGTCTTATCCCTGATCAGTAGTCACTTCTTTGAAACTATACTTCTGAGCTAACTGTACAACTCGCTGCTTCTTGTGGTGCTTGTAAGCACTTGGACAGCCCTCCAGCTGAAACCTGCTTGGAAACTGGAGCTACCCAAGGTCTCAACCAGCAAGAGCTCATTCCTTTGGAGGATGGTTTATTCCATGGTGTAGCAGAGGTTTATTAAATTTGGAATGACCCTCACTGCTAATCACTGGAGGACAGAGACTGAGAATTGGAGGCAAGTATGAGCTAAGACTTTGGAATTACTTGCTGCATCTGAAGTGCAAGATTTCTTCCCAAGAAGACAAGCCATTTGTGGAGTTACCCTGCGTTGAAGATGCTTGCTGCTGGATAAATTCCTTGGGGGGAAAAAGAATTGTGGAGTCTGAAGTCAACAGTGAAGGCCAATGATGACAAGCTGCCACAGATGACAAACTGGTCCTGCAAGGTATAGTTGTCTTGGTTATGTTGTGCTGTGCTCTGTTTCTTACTATGGGTAGAGGGATAGCAGGAGTGAGGTGCAATTAGTTCTGAAGACTTCACACTCAAATTTGCAACTGTCTGGCAGGTGTTAACTCTTTTGACCTCAGTTTTTTGTGACATCACCACCTGTGTCTCAGGCTATTGCCCCCTGTGCTCCAGAAGTACAGTCTTCTGCTGCTTACTATTGCTGTCCCTCTAAAGGTAGAAATGGAAAATCTGTCCATATTGTCATCTGTTTTACCAAGCAGCCAAATACTTGAGTTACAGAAAAACTGTAAAAGAACAGATGAAAATATTAAATTATTATCTTAATGGCTGCTTCATTAATGGAGAAACATAACTGAGTATTTTACTAGGTACAAGTAGTGTTGGCTGGGGTGTTTAGCTGTGATAAAGACCCCATAAAGTAGTGAACCTGTCAGAGGTGGCAGGTAGAACCAGTAAGACTGCAGCATGCTTGCTCTGACAGTCGTCTGTCATTGTTCACAAGACAGGTGCAGAACTGCAGCTTTGCAGCCAGTGGGTTTGAGACACTGACCCCTTGCTCTGCTAGCCGAAAACCTGAGCTGTACCTGGAGACCAGCATGTGGGACTAGAGAGTGCGGCAGCGTATGCCAGTGAGGTCAAAGGGCAGAACTGCAGGGAAACTAGTACATGGTGGCTTTGTCTGCTGAATTGCCAGAGCATGCTATCTCAGTAGGACTCAGATAACCTGAAGCTCATGTACATCCTGTTCTTACTAGAGGAGAACCTTTCCTTCGTTCCCCCCATTAGCTGACCAGATGCTGACACTCAGGTGGTGACAGCAAGCTGCTTTCTGAACTCCACCTTGAAAGCAGGTAGATGCACAAACAGGGGTGTGATGATTTCCTGCATAGCTGGAAATGAGACCTAATACTGATAGTTTGGGAAGACCCATGTAAAATTAATATCTCTGATGAGGAGCATGGCATTTAATTTAACATTGTTAAAGTGTATATACCAGGATGGAGTGTTTGCAGCTATTGGAGGAAGCTGCCACACATGTACTGAATCATTAAAATGCCATTGCCCTTTTATAACTGTGAGCTGGCTTGTAATGGGGAATTCAAACTACAGCCTCAGAATCACTTGCTTAAAAAATAGGTATTGTTGAATCATTGCAAATAGCTTTTTTCTCCCCCCAATGCATTATTTTGATTCTGGTTTTTTATTAAGCAACAAAACCAAGAATATAAAGAATAAGTCTCTTCCTACATTAAAAAATTCTTAGGAGAGCATGCCTTGTATTTCATTAGATGTGAACCTTAACCGTAGAACTGTATTTGCATTGAAAAGCTGCATTTACAAAAGGCAGCTCTTGTACCATTCAGATCATAATGTCATCCCTCTTCTTCCAATTCTCCTTCAGATGCTGTCAAGATAGACTCCGCTGTACTCGGTTAAGAAGAAAAAGATGTGTGCTGAGATGCTTCTCTGCCTGGTCACTGTTATTTTGAAGCAGCAAAAGAAGAGTGTTGCAGAAATCCTTGGTTGCTGATGAAAGACAGTAATCGTGGTGATGAGGTACAAGAAAAGGAAGTAAGAATAACAGCTGGTGTTTGAAATCGTAGTTACGGAGATGGAAAGAAGGTGAGATGCTGGAGCTGAAGATGGGGGATTCAAGACACGTGAAACACCAGAGCTCTTGGGTGCTCAGACATAGAGACTTCTAACACACCTTGCAAAATGGACTCGGGACACCTGCAGAGTGATGCCTCTTCCAACATTGGTGTTCCTTTGCTAATGGATTATGACCAGAATAAAATGTATCTTTTTTTTCTTTTTCTTGATACTTCTTCCTAAACATCTTTCCTCGTGACTTCATCTTGCTTTTATAACGCTTGTTTATGCAGTCAAAATCTGCATACTTATTGACCTGCTTCTTCCCTGATATGTTGGTTTTTACAGTAGAGAGTGTATCATCCTTACTGAGTGATACCTTGAGCAATTCAATGACTGAGGAAAAAACAGAACTTTCTTGCCACACAGATATTACACTATTTGTGTACCTTGAGTTGTTTGGAATCAGTTGAGCAATTAACAAGCGGTGCTGCCCGAATTTGTTGTGGTCAAAATGATTGGACTGATGCGGCTTGACAGCTGAGGGGGATTTGCTTCCTCAGTTAAAAGAACTGTTCCAGACCGTGTGCTTTCAGGTACTCCATGTATGGTACAGTCTTCTGTATCTTTCATGGAGCAAAAGAGACAAGAAAAGCTGCTTCAGTGACTACAGAGTGCTCAGGGAGCTGTAGCTGACAAAGAGTTCTACCTGACTTGTAATGACCTAGTTCTTCAAATCAATGACAGTCCAGTTACCACTTGCTACTCAGAAGGGCATTTCTTATTCTTGGCACTGCGTCACTGCAGATGTAGAACATACTTAATTTCTGATTGCTTTGGGTACTGTGATCTGGTGGCCATGGAGGATAAAGTTAAGATTCTCCTATGGTTCAAGTCTTTGCTGTACGTTTTTCATGTGCCCACTGGTGCAGTCTAATACTGCTGCCTTGGTACATCAAGAGAAATGTTAGCAAAAATCTGAGTCTTGTGGCCTCTGAATTGTTGCTGAAGTGTAGATCCAAGATACTTGTATTTGGTTTAATTTACTGGATTTTTAATTGATCAGAATAATAAAACATGTGCAGGGTTGCCAAATGTCAGCAAAGATGTACAAGAATAGAAAATAAAACCCCTTTTTATGGAGTGCTTGCACTGTGAGAACACGCATCCATGCATGCTGTACATAAAATACTTAATCCTTGAGTGTTTTAGTGAGAAGTAGTTGCTTGTCAGTAGTTTTGTAGTCATTGAAGGAAAGTTAACAAAAGATATGTTGAGTAAAAATGAGGATTATAACGTTAGTGAAGACTTAAAAAGTTACTGAAGTAAAGAAAATATATCTCTCCTCTCATGCCCCTAAAATACTTACTCTGTGGCCAGGTAATTTCTACTAATAATCAGTTGAATAAACTGTGTCTGTGAAGGTTTAGAACATTTTGGGTTTAGGAAAAGTGTAGAAAAATGCTTATAATCAGTGAAGTTTCAGCCTCTCTGATAGTGCTTCGGAAAACAGCTTGGCTTGTTGTCTCGTTACAGCTTCTTCTGGTTTATTATCAAAATGGTGTGGTAAATATGCTTGGGTTTTTTCTTTTAGACACTTTCTTACAAGCACTTCAGCTACCACCAAGGAAGACTGGCAGCGCAGCAGTACCTGTGTGGTGGTCTTTAGCAGCATTAGATTTTGATTCATACTGTGACTTTATGCCAGAATCCCAGTAGATGGGTTGTCTTGCCCAGATCCGAAAAAAACCTATCCCTAACCAACAGTAGCAGATGCTTCATTTTCAGTTCAGTTTGTTAGGTAGCTTTAGAATGATTTTCTTGTTATGCCCTTTTCTGAAACTGCTGGAGCTTCTCCTGCTCCTCAGAGACTCAGTTCTCTCTGGAGCCTTTCACACCTATGATTTTTCTGGTGTGTTCTGTATTTAGCAGAACAACTACCTGATTGCATTGATTGTTAATGATGATTTGGGAGCATTAGGCTGGTGGTTTTTTGGAACACGTGAAGTTGCTTTAAGAAGTCTTTGGAGAGGTGTTTTCACCATAAGTTGAAATTTTTCAGCTTTACGATTGACATAAATTAGGCTTTTCCTCATGGCCGCTTGAGGAAGATGTAACCAAAAACTGTTGCTGAGGTAGTGTGGTTTAGTATCAATCAGGTTGTTAAATTCACTGTGCGAGTCTTTATGTGTTACCAAACACCTCTTTCTAGTGCAGAATGAGCTGCTGAGTGTCAGTCTAGACCCAGGTTTGGGTCATCTTGTGACCAGCCTAGGAGTTGTGTTGAACCAGAGACCAAGGCTCTGTGTAAGCTGAAACTGTTCGATCTTCAGTCCTTTAACTGAAACTTGTTTCTGGGTTCGGTCTAGGTGCTTACCACACGGCTTGTGGGTGGGTTTATATTCTCATTTCTTATGTGGAATTTGAAAGGGATGGTTTGAGAAAACTATATAAAATAGGTTGCTAAGAGTTCTAGAGTAAGATCAGATACATCTATCTTTGCATTATTCGTTAGGCACATTTTTTTAGTTGGTTTCATTGATTTTTTTTCTGGCAGTTTAGATTTATGGTTGCTTTAATTTTAAAGCTGTTGCCATTACTGATAGAAATTCCTTGCTTTTGTTGATTTTAAGGGAAGACAGAAAAAAAAAAAAGGCCAAGGATTTTTCTGAAGTGCTATGAATCTTTCTAAGCAGGCACTCCTTGTCTCTGCTCACGTTCTTAAACAGCATGCAAAGCTGTTCAAGAAATGATGGCTCAGCTTATCTTCAAATAAAGAGAATCCTGATCTTTCCCTTTTGAGAATTAAGGAAGACTGAGAAGATTGAACATTCAAAAAAGTGATCAGATGAATGAAAACAGACCTGTGGAGGTAGGGATTTGTAGCTGATGCAGATTGTATTTGCCCATTAGAATTTGTTGGGGTATTCCAAAGGATTGAAAGCTTTTGTGAAAAGATCTTAAGCTGCTCTTTTAGTAATTTCCCTTATAAGATAGACACTTTGGGGGGGTATGTAGGAGGGAAGGCATGGGTTCTGTCATTATTTAAGGGAGAGGTTAAATGTTTAGATAAGAATCTTATCTAAACATCACTACACTTCAGAAGTTGTTAGTCTATTTTTATCATGTGTATTCCTAACATAGGACTGTGAAGGATCTGGTGGGATTCAAGCCATGCTCCTCCTTTTCCAGGGTGATAAGGCAGGGTGGCCCAGCTTTTTTAATTTAAAATCTGAGCTGACTTTGAGAAAGATGGAAACCCCCTGGTAACTGGATCTTCTTTTTGAAACTGGCCACGTGATGCTGTATGCTAACCGATGTTCTCATTTCTTGTCTTCTCTTACTAAATCTTGCATCTTACCCAGTCTTGCATCATGCCTTAGATAATGGACTTCTTGGGACTGGCACTGAGTACCTTCAAATAACACTGTTTCACTCTCGGTCTGAGCCTTTAGGTACTACATTAGTGCAGATACTGAAATTACACGTTCCTGTGATAATTGTACACCAGCTATCCTGTAATTTTCCGTGTTAGTCTTGTTGTTTTCTTGCTTTTGCTTGTATAACTTTGAACTCTAAACGATATTAAATCTGACTTAAGTAGCAATGAAGCTTATTTACTACCTAATATAGATAAACTACACTAGCAAGCCAATGGCACCTCTTGATGTTTTCCTCTGCTGAGGTGCATAGTCTATTAAAGTAGAACTTGAAAGTGCCAGAAGATAGTGGCCTTTGAGGAGAATAATGTAATTGTCCCCCCAAACATAAATGCTTAGGAAAAATGTTTGGAACTTTATCTCCTGAACTAGGAGTAGGCTACTGTTGTTGACTCTGCTTTGGCTGACTACAGGTAATGTTTCAGGTCACAGCCTGATGTGGTATTTTTATTTGTTCCTATAGACTCTATATTACAGATTGAAAGAGTTGCAATGAAGCTATTTAAGTCTACAATCTGTTCTCTAAGTGAAAGAGAAACTAGAGCTGCTCTTCATCGCTCCGGTTTATCATGCTCTGTGTTTTTACTGTTGGATTGACTTGGTAATTTAACACTTCTCAAAATACAAAGTGCCAGAGTATACTGTAGGGAGAATGGGATAGAAATTTGTTCAGTTCTGCTTTAGAAAAAACCCAACAAAACATTAAAGGCAGCATTTTCCAGGCAGCTCAGATCAGCTCTGATCTTGAAGAGAATACTTCTGCAAGTCTGTAATTTTGGGTGTTAAGATGTTCCAAGCTGTTACAGTATTTCAGATGTCAGTGTTTGAATTGTAAATAATGCTTGGGACTGCTGGGCATGCTGTTACTTGGGCACCTCCACAAACACACTCTGTAGATGTGTACGGTGAAGTTCTTAGGAAAAATGAAACTGTTGGCATAATCAAAATAGTTGCGTTGGCTAGTCAAATGGAGAGAAGTTCTGTTCTATTTTTGTCAGAGTGCTTTTAAGTTTAAAAAGCAGTAACTTCTGGAGGTGTTGTTTTTTTTAAGACCTGCTGCATAAGGGTATGCAGTCTGCAGGAAACTAAGCGCATGATCTTGTGTATTTAAATCTCAACAGTGGTTAAATGAGCACCAGGACTATGCCCAGACATGAAGTTTTCAAACTAATGAGTGCCTTAGTAGGCAAGTAGATTTCTATTTGATGCTGTTGTGTTTGAACTTCATAACATTTAATTCTTGCTATAACTGCAAACAGGAATGAAATCTCCTGTGTGAAATTAAATAATTATGGTACCATTGTTTGAACATAGACATGGGTTTGATATTTGGATGAGATGGATTGTTGAGTTTTGGCTTAAGGTAGTTAAGCTCTTATGATAGTGATTGGGAGAACTGGAGGCATTTTGAATTGTGTAGAGTGGAATGCTAAAATGATGAAATTGGGGCTTGAAAGATGCATTGCGAAAGTCAGTAGTCAGCTTGCTCTGGCATAATATTTGCCATTGGTGTAGAATTGAGATTAAACTGCCTGCCTAAGATCTGAGGCACAGAGCTTTGTGTACCTGAAATTAAAACTGGTTAAAACTCTATTTTGTGAACTGCAGAAGCGCAAAGGAAAGCTATGCTGGAGGCTCGTTTCAGAAGTTGAAACACTTCTGAGCCAGCAGTGTGTGCTTGCAGCCCAGAAAGCCAACCATGTCCTGGGCTGCATCAAAAGCAGCGTGACCAGCAGGTCAAAGGAGGTGATCCTGCCCCTCTACTCTGCTCTTGTGAGACCTCACTTGGAGTACTGTGTACAGTTCTGGTGTCCTCAACATAAAAAAGACATGGAGCTGCTGGAGCAGGTCCAGAGGAGGCCATAAGGATGATCAGGGGGCTGGAGCGCCTCCCGCATGAAGACAGGCTGAGAAAGTTGGGGCTGTTCAGCCTGGAGAGGAGAAGCTGCGTGGAGACCTCATAGCAGCCTTCCAGCGTCTGAAGGGGGTCTATAAGGATGCTGGAGAGGGACACTTCGTTAGGGACTGTAGTGGTAGGACAAGGGGCAATGGGTTCAAACTTAAACAGGGGAAGTTCAGGCTAGATATAAGGAAGAAGTTCTTCCCTGTGAGGGTGGTGAGGCGCTGGAATGGGTTGCCCAAGCAAGCTGTGAATGCTCCATCCCTGGCAGTGTTCAAGGCCAGGTTGGACAGAGCCTTGGGTGACATGGTTTATGCGACATGTCCCTGCCCATGGCAGGGGGGTTGGAACTAGATGATCTTAAGGTCCTTTCCAACACTAACTATTCTATGATTCTAAGTTAAATCACTGTCTGGAAAAATGATGGGAAGAGCAAGGAGGATCTGCCTCAGTGGATTTACACAAATGAGAATTTACAGACGCTTATACAGTAAATGTATGGAGGCCAAATTTTCCAATCCTCTGATCTGCCGCTTAATGTTAGGACAACACTGTGGCCTTTTTAGAAGTGTTTTTCACTCTAGAGGCTGAAATATTAAAAATTGGTGTGGAAACAAACTTCTAAACCAGTTTTACTTTAGTGGGAGCTACCTAAGAATGGATTAAATAATTGGAAGACTAAATATTGCTGAAACCGTTGCTGTTTCTGTAAGTCCTGTGAAAAAGTTCTCCGTTTCATTATTATAGATTGAGCGATGATCAATGTGTTGTAAAAGGCAGAAACCCCCCATGTCTAAAATGTCTTGTACAAACAGTGGTTTAACATCTAGGGGACAAAGATAAATATATGCAGGGGTTTAAAGCAGTTTTCCTAATTTCACTGTTATTCATTAGCTTACCTTTTTTTTTTTTTTTTTTTTTGGCATTCGACATCACAGCATTTTGAATACATTTAACATTTGTATTTCTGTCAGGTATAGGTGAGTGTTTCACTCATGTTTGTCTGGGGTGCCTTGATAGAGCTACGTTTTGAGTTGGATTTTCCTGAGTTGTGTGGCTCATTAGTCATCTTTTTTTGCAAGTAAAGCATGTGGTTGGGGAAGAGCAAAACTCAAAGCTGGAATTCTTCTATTTCCTGTAGGTTCAGGTGCAAGTCCATCCTAAACTTTCCTCTACTGAAGATGCATTGCAGTATGTGGAGGAGTTAATTCTCCAGTTGTTAAATATGTTGTGCCAAGCCCAACCAAGGAGTTTCCTGGATGTAGAGGTATAGAGAATAACTATTATAAATCTGTAATAATTTGAACTGTTACATGAAAAGTTAATACATGAATCATTTCACAATGTAAAAAGGAAAGCAGTAATTGCGTCTTTCTGTAGCAGAACCTTCTGCATAAAGCCTGTTGAGTTACCTAATATCTGATTTTCTTACCAATTGAATTTGTTGTTCAATGCACAGTAAAACTGTCTCTGAACTGTGTCACTGTATAATAGATGGTGAGTGTAGCTTGTGTATGTAAATCTGACTGGTTCCTTTCAGAAGGCCTTTTTTTCCCCACTGAGTGCATGCAAACTATAGCTGCTTAATCTGAGGCTCTGTGCTGTTCTCTCAGCAGTGATTTAGAGTGATATACACTCTGCTGTCCTGGAAAGTTGAACAAAAATAGTTCAGTTACTTTCTCAGAATGGGTTGAGGAACACTTTCCTCTGTATAGGAACCTCTTCTCTTACAATTGCCTTTTCAAAGATCTACATCTGTTGCTTGGAAAAGCAGCTTGGTGCTTGAGAAGAGGGCTTGATCTGAGAAGAGTTTCTCCATCTGAGAAGCAAATTCGTTAAGCTAAATGACTTAAGCTTCTAAGCCTATGAATATCTTGGTAGCCCTTTATGCTGAAGCATGACTTGAAGACTTTGGTGCCAAGCTATTGACTTTGTGTGGTGTGCCTGGTGGGGCTGTGCCTGTGCTGGGTTAGGTAACAAAACCAGATGCAACTTCCTCACATTCTGAAGAAAGTGGGCTAATGGGAAAAACCAAAACAACCCAGCAACAAAAAATCAAAACCCAATTAAAAAATAAAGGTAGTTGTCTCTGAGCTTACAATTCATTAATTTCATGCTTCCTCTTCTCTTATGAGCACTGACACCTCTGATGGTGTTCCAGTGTCCCCTTTAATGGCTGGCCTGTTTTGCAACATCATTCTGGTCTGGGAGCTCAAGAGACAAGAAGTTTGTAGAAGATTGTTTAATGCTGTGTTTTAAATAATTTTTTTTTTTTTTTTTTTTTTTTTTTTAACAAAAAATGACACACAGCATTGCATGGCAAGTCTGTGACGTCAGGACGAGAAATGCAAGAATTGGAGATGACCAAGCAACCTCAATTTACCCCCTTTGTGTTTATGCATAATGATGCTGTCTTTAATTATAGGGTCATACGCATTTATTATTCCCCCAGGACACTTTCATTGTTCAGTCAGCAGGCTGGACTATGTTAGGGGAGTGAATTGGTATTAGATAGTGAATGAGGCTCTTTTTATAGGACCTCTGCTTTCCTCTTGCAGAATTGTTTTGATGAGGGGAGAAAAAGAAAAGCCTGTACTTTGCAAAGATGGGCACCACCTTTATAGAATTGTATTCTGTCCCAGTTTTTTTTGTTAGAAAGTTTTTGTGTACTTTGTCCTGTACCAGATCATTGTAAGAGGTCATTAACTTCATCTTCCTCATTTCATGGTTGCTCAAACAGGGGTCATATTTACGTAAGTGAGCACTTGCAACTGAAACAGTCAGTAGGAACTGTGGTCTGAAAAATAAAATATGAAGTTATCAGAGAAATTAGATTTCTGGTGTCTGTGAACACCAGGGCTACCAAAAACAGGGAAGCTTTTGAACCTCTGGAGACCTGTGTGTGAGTTCCAGCAGGAGAGGGTAGGTGCCCTCAGTCACCCTGGCTGCTGGGAGGAGTAAATAAACTGGAGCATATGTGGTCCAACTGTAGACTATGAAACTGTTTTAAAATATGTGTGTGCTGTTGGACATATTTTTACCTAGTATATTCATTGCCATCATCAGAGCAGTTTGCACGTATACAGTCTGGCCTACGTGCTGATGGTAAAGGTGAAACAGAAAACTCATCTTATTCAGTGACCATTCTGTACAGGGAATAAAGCACTAGGAGAAAAGATAGTCATGTATTTAAATGCTGAATTACCAGGCAAGTGCACAAGGGGAGCAAATTGTGCCTGCAGTGGCAACTTTATTCTGGCATTTCTCAGCTTTTGAGCACTAGATTATTCTATAATAATGGTATTCTGATACAGCCTTATGAATGTAGTGAGCAGCATGTACTAAAATGATCAAATTTGCATGTGTTGTATAAGCTTTTATAGTTGAAATGCTAACATTAGTAAACATTCCCTTGTTAAGTAATAGAAAGTGATTTGATAATGTAATATTGCTAAGCTCATGCAGATTGTGGATTTACCCTTTAGTTGTGTTTTTTTAAGGATCGTGTTCAAAAAAGTTTTCCCCATCCTATTGACAAGTGGGCAATAGCTGATGCCCAGTCTGCTATTGAGAAGAGGAAACGAAGAAATCCGTTATCTCTCCCAGTAGAAAAAATCCATCCCTTATTAAAGGTAAGCAGTGGTGCAATCCTGCTTTTAGAATGCAATTAGAAGTTGATGCCTTTGTTTCATGTAATGTCTGTATGCTGCCTGAGATGTAAAGTACGGTTTTTGGGACAGTCATTGGCTATTGTCACTTCCACAGAGCAACACCTACAATGACACTTTCTTCTCCAGGCCTACAGACCACTGTGTTTCTTTTTCTAAAATGGACCGTGGGTATGTGGTGAATGTTTATTAAGTAGGGTCTTAAACTTACCTGGGTTTAGTTGTAACCTATGGTGTTTGTGTCATCGACTGAGTAACAGTGGAACATGTTTTGGTTTTTTTTTTTCCTTTCAGGAAGTTCTAGGCTACAAAATTGACCACCAAGTGTCTGTTTACATAGTGGCAGTATTAGAATACATTTCTGCAGACATCTTAAAATTGGTTGGGAATTACGTGCGGAATATAAGACATTATGAGATTACAAAACAAGATATTAAAGTGGCAATGTGTGCTGATAAGGTAAGCCTAGCTCTTGTTTCTCATGTTAACAGGAAACTTTAATTAAGCTTTGAGTGGACAATGTCTATTCCTTATCGAGTACATCAAGTGTTGTACCTTTGAAAGAACAAATTACTGCCATAAAACATAGTTCCAGTAATAAAGCAAAGCTACCAAAAAGCTAATTGAGCTTACAGAGCTGTTGCTTGTGCTTATTAATAGTTAAGTTTCTCTTCCGTTTGATATCACTTGCCTAATCTCAGCAATGTCTGAATGCTTTAAAAGTTACGGTTAAGCAGCACTAACTTAAAAATGTAACATTCCTAAGCTGTAATAGTGGAGCCTTTTTTGTAGCTTCAAAAAAGAAAGCTGAAATTAAGCTTGGGTGCTCTCCCAAAATAAATAAAGGCTGTGTTGCATGTGAAAAGTAATGTTTTGATGGTCCAGCATTTAAAAAGAAGCCCACACCTGCGTTAGTGTATCAGCCTAATCCTCCTTAGCAGTCCATATTTTTATCTGCAGGTAGTCTTTCTTGTAGCTTCAAAAGATTGATTGGATTCAGACAGGAATCCCCTCTCTTTCCAGCAGTTAATAGAACAAAGTCCCCTGTCTGTCTTTCAGGTGCCTTTGCATCCTCCCTTCTGTGGCCACCTCATTAGCATCTCAAGTTTTCCATTGTTTACAAAACAAAGCTTGAAGTTAATCCTTTAAGGGATGAGATTTAAGAATCTCTTCAAGTCTAGGGATTTTCAGGTTGATCACCTCTTTTCAGTATTTTGTCCTGGTCTATGTCAATATCTTTGGTTGTTTCAGTTAATGCCTTTATCTCTTCTTACTTGCTTTTTTTTTCATCATACTTTCTTCACCTTTCTTTACTCTCTCTCTGAAGATATCTGATGAGGTCTTGAAGAGTCAAATACTTCTCAGTCAGGTCAGGAGTCTTGGTCATTCTTGCCTTTGGGCATATCTGCCTGGGTCATTAGGGCAGGGTTTGAAGGTGTATGTTTGAATGTTTGTCATAGAATAATAGGAATAAGTGCTGTTGCTGCATGCTGCTTTATATCCTAGGAAAGGTGCAATTTAGTTGATTTAGAAACTTCTGTTACATTACGTTGGACGAACTCTTTGATATGTACAGAGAAGAAACTTTTAAAAGGCTCTAAACTTGTTGGTTTACTGCCGCTACGGAGCTAGCCATTGAAAGGTGCTCCCAAGGTGTTTTCTTTCCAGTTGCATTGAGAAAGTTCATAGTATGTTGTTTTCATTCCCATAGCATGTATTCTGCTTGTTTTTGTTTTTTGAAACAAAACAACTAGAGCAGTTTCTTGGCTCTGTGTGCCTTTTTTTTTTTTTTTGTTTTAATCTCAAGCACTTTCACACCTGCTTTTGTGCCATTCATCCATCTGGAAAATTTTGCCTTGTCTGCAAAAAACAAACTGCAATAAAATGCAAGCTGGGTTTTTTTCTCTATTTGCTCATGCTTTGTGTGGATTTCATAGTAGTAGGATATACACCTTGTGAATACAGCTTGTAACTTCTAGCTCAAGTACTTGTTAGAATTGCATCTGCAAAGTAGTTACAAGTGTTGGAGCCTCCTTGAATACCTGCAGTATTTCATGTAATTTCCTACAGTAGTGACCCAGTAATGTCCCATTCCCCAGGATCAGTTAGGTTTCTCTTTATAACCTGAGTTCCATGTACTGGCTTTGAAAGATGAATCACCTTCTGTTCTTAGAGCTTCAGAAGAAGACAGTCTTAATGCAAAATGTCCATTGTTCTGCTTTCAGAGAAGCTTAAGACCAGGGTGTGTAGCAGGGACCTTTGACTCACTAGGAGAAAGAACCTGCTGTTTGCCATTTTCCCTCCTCGCTAGACCTGTATATTTGTGTTAGGACAAGACCCGTGTGAAGAATGACTGCTCTAGGTAGGTGTGTTTCTTCCAGTATTCAAGTCTGATGAAGCTACCAGACGATCTCTTGAACTTACAGGTTGCCAAGTATTCTCTTGCAGAATAGTTAATTTGCCTAATATCAGTAGTCACAGCTTGGTTAAATGACACATCTTCTGGAGAAGTGCCAGTAACATGCTATGAAGAATGAAGGATTACTGTAAATACCAGGGTAAATGCCATGTTTGTTGTGGCTCGTTCAGAAGTTTAATTCTTGGTCTCCAGTTCTATAATTACTTTGAAAAAGCACTTCTTATTCTGTTTTCTGTCATTTTAAAACTTCTAGTTCACGTTTAATGTGTTAGCCTTCCTTCCTACAGCTCTCAGAAGAGTATTTACAGCTTTGATCCTGCAGTCTTTTCCTCAGTCTTGTCAATGATTGACAGCAGTCATGTCAGTCTCTGCAGTAAGGCAGAGAGGTTCCAAAGGCATAGGTTTCCATGGCTTTGCCTCCATTTGTTTGGGAAGGAGGCTGGCAAGCAGTTCTTCAGTTCTCATGTGTTTTGAAGTTCACATGTATTGTTTGATACAATTCATGACTTTATGGAAGGGATGTAGCTCTGGGCAGCAGGTTTGCTTGTAAATACTGTCCCATCTATCCTAGGACAAAGTCATCTTGTATGTTGAACTACATCTTATACTGGCTGCTTGTTAAGATTTGCTACATCATCATAGATTGATTGTGGACCGTCTTTAGGTTTTCTTTCTGCTAAACGTACTTCAAATTAGGATGCATTTTAATAATTTGCAGTTTAGCTTTAAAATATTCTTTGAGTATCGTGGAAACAACCCAAAGCGTGATTTCTGTTTGCCACTTCCCTAAGTCTTTTTAATTCTGGCTCAGATACTGTGTTTGGAAGAAGTGTTCAGTGATCCACTTTTCTCAAAGTTCAAATTATTGATTGCTTGTGTTTGGTAAGCCTTGGCTTGGGTATGAACTGGGACCTCTGGTAGCTGAGGTCCTTTTATCTATGTAGTTCTGCAATGTGACTGCCACCTTTTCTGAGGCTGGTGCCCTTCCTTGAATGTCTCAACAAGAGAACTCAAGAGTTATTAAGGACAGAAACCAGGCCACACTGTATGTATGGGTAGGCCAGTGTTGTTCACAGATAGATTACAGGGTTTTGGGTATGATCATGTGTGACTTACTGTTAAAGCTAAAGCTGAAAAGCCAAAATGCATACACTTTCTGACTTCAGATACTATATTCTGATATATATATATACACATATGTATATATACTTCAGATCATGCATGGCTAATTCAGAGTAATAGAATACAGCTAAATGTGTCTGTATACTTCGCAGTCTTAAAATTGTAATTGATTTTAGGACCACATTCTTGGAGAGATGCCTGGATTGGTCTGACTGCAAATAATGACTTGCAAATTTGTAGCAATGAATATTGCTTTTGCAAATGCTCAAGCAAGTACAGAACGATAATATGTAAATCTTACTGCTGATCAGCCTGACTTCATGCGAAGAATAGATTTCATTAACTAGTAACTTACTGGTAGATCTTGAAAAGAAGTTGTTCTCACTTTGTGGATTTCCCTGTCTTTGCTACTTAGGTATTAATGGATATGTTCCATCAAGATGTAGAAGATTTAAGTGCACTAACTTTATCTGATGAGGAACCTTCCACCTCAGGGGAGCAAACCTATTATGACCTAGTGAAGTCGTTTATGGCAGAGGTTCGACAATATATAAGGGAACTAAATCTCATTATCAGAGTTTTTAGAGAGCCATATGCCTCCAACTCCAAATTATTTTCATCTCATGTAAGTATTGTACAAACCATAAACAAGAAACTCCCTATTACAGTATCTGTAAATCTAGATAAACATTTCTGAATGTTGAAACTTAACTGAACTTAAGTTGTTGTACAGTTTAACATATCACTAGTAAAAGAAGCACCTGTCTCAAGGTCCGAAATGGAAATAGTAAAGGAGCACTTGTGGGGAAGCATGGGTTTTGTAGAACTGTGGAAGAAACCACCCAATTTAGTGTATTCACTTTCAGGCCTGTAATTTTTGTTGTCTTTTTTTGCCATATTTGATTTGTTGTAACTTTTTATATATTTATAAATATGTGTAGTTGTTACTTTAAAAATAAATTATGTAGAAATTATATAATAAAATATATTATAAAATCTTGTTCTATAATTTTAAGGAAGTGCTTGACTTTCATATCATAACAGAGTAGCTTTGCACGTAACATTCTTCCTCTTAGAAATTGTGTCCAATTCCCTGTTGAATTTTGTCTGGTTCTGTTGCTTTTTGCAGGATGTGGAAAATATATTTAGTCGTATATCAGACATACATGAACTTAGTGTGAAGTTATTGGGCCATATAGAAGACACCGTTGAAATGACAGATGAAGGTAGTCCTCATCCCCTAGTAGGCAGCTGTTTTGAAGACATGGCCGAGGTAAGAAAATATTTTGTGGGGTTTTGGGTTTGTTTGGGGGGGTTTTTTGTTTTTTTGGGGTTTTTTTGGTTTTTTGCTATTTATGTATTTTAATGACTTGCACCGAGGTGCTAAGTGGGTCTCTGTTGTAGCTGCTTTTGTTTAGGTTAAGATTTCTTCTTCCAGCTCCACCATGATGAATAAGACTGCCCGTTTTTGAGAGTGCTTTTACATTTTAGTCTCTAAACTTCAGGTTTTATAGAGCTGTTTAAAATTTAGAGAGCATGGGGAGAAAAAATACCCCAAACACCAGAAACAGAGATATCCTGTAAATCAGCTGTAGACTAGGATTGCTGTGGAAAGAAGATGGGACAAGGGCTTCTTTGCCAACAGGCTTGCTGAGCTGGTGAGGAAGGTTTATGAACTGGGCTCAGTAGTGTATGGAGACCAAAGCTTGCAGATTGAAGAATTGAGAGGAGAAGGGGATGTACTTAATGGAAAGCATGACAACAAAGGCTCTTCCACCTTCTTCCTGAGAAGGTGGGATGGCCAAAGGCTAATCTGAAATCTCTGTTTCCCAAGGGTATGTGTTCATGTACAGATAATAGGATCTGGGAGTATGTGCACAGTTTCAGAGTTGTCATGTGGCTGGAATTAGTGATGTGGCAGGAAGGGTTGCATAATGGAGGGCTGTATGAACAAATACAGGTACTCAAGAAGGACAGGTGGGAAAGATGAGGCCAAGAGGCTTAACAGAACGTCGGCTCTAATACATGGAGCTCTGTTACAGAATGAATGGTGAGCTGGTTGAATACTTAAGGATCAGAATTGGAGAAGGCCACCAAAGGGCATGTTGTGGTCAAGCTTCTGCAAAGAATGTCCTACTTGCTTAGAAAGCCTTCTCTAAGCAAGCAGGAGTCATCTCTTTATTGCAGGCCCTGCTTCTCAGGGAGAATAACCTTCATGACATTTGGGTGGACAATTTGCTGTTGTTTGGGTAATCCAGAAGATTTCTGGAAGGCACTGTGGCACTTCTTGTGGCATATGCTGATGGGCCAACTAAGAAGAGTGCTATACTTGACCTCTTTCCCAAAAACAAGGAAGAACTGACAGGAACATCATAGCTAATGGCAGGTTTAGCAGAAAGGTAGGAGAGATAGAGTTTTAAGGTCCTGCGAAAAGTGCAGGAGATAAACAGACTGAAGACCCTGGTCTGTGGGAGAGTAGACTTATCTGGGAGGGCAGGATCACATTGGTGGCTACCAATGTGAGGGTAGAAGGGGCTCAGGAGAACTGGTTTATTTTCAAAGGCAGTGTGAGCAAATCACAGGGAATATGCCTTCCCAGTCCCTAAGGAAAAGGGTAGGTGTAGCAGGAGGCAAGGACAAGTGCAGTTTGGAGTTTCCTGTTTAACCAAACTCAGGCCTCTCACTACAAGAAAGACATTGAGGTGCTGGAGCGCATCCAAAGAAGATTAGCAAAGCTGGTGGAGGGTCTAGAGAGTAAGTCCTGTGAGGAGCGGCTGAGGGAACTGAGCTTGTTTATGCTGGAGAAAAGGAGGTTGAGGGGTCTTTATTGCTCTCTCCAACTACCTGAAGGGAGGTTGTAATGAGGCGGGTATTGGTCTCTTCTCCCAAGTAGCAAGTGATAAGACAAGAGGAAATAGCCTCAAGATGCATCAAGGGAGGTTTAGACCGGATATTAGGAAAAAAATTCTTCACCAGATGGGTTTTCAAACATTGGAACAGGCTGTCCCGGGAAGTGTTTGAGTCGCTATTCCTGGAGGTACTTAAAAGAATTGTAGACATGATGCTTAGGGATGTGGTTTAATTGTGAGGAATATGAAGCAAAGCAAGAAGGGTTTGTATAGGTAAAATAGCATGAAAAAGATGATGGTAGAAAGCATGGGTATCTTGCTCATGGGGTGAGAGGCTGTGCGCTGGAAGACATGGAATGGACTAAGGTACTCCAGTCTCCTTTGCCTGGCTTTTGCTGGCAAGATGTGCTTCTAGGGATCTGCAATGAGAACAACTAAACACTGGAACAGGCTGCACAGAGAGGTTTTGGTGCCTCTCTTCTTGGAGGTACCTGGAATTCAACTGGTTGAATCAATTGGTTGAGCAATCTCAGCTAGTTTTGATGCTGGATTTGGCTTTGACCCTGAGCAAACTGTGGACTTCCAGAGATCTCTTCAAGACTGAATTATTCTATGAGTCTGTGCACATAAAAGTGTTGAATCTTCTGTATAGGTATTTTGGAAAAAGTATGCAGGAAAGTCTCTCCTATGTAAAGTATGTATTTTCTTTAAGAAATACAAAGTTTAGATATGAAATCAGCTTTGTAAAATTAATTTGTATTTCTTCTTAGGAATTAGCATTTGATCCATATGAATCATATGCACAAGATATTTTGCGACCTGGTTTTCATGATCATTTTCTAAGTCAGTTATCAAAGCCAGGAGCAGCATTTTATTTACAGGTAACTCTCTTTTAAGTAAGCCATATTATTGATATTACTATTTTAATTACATTGTATAATGGTTTCAATGCATTTATTGTTTTAAGACTGAAACTTATTCTGTTTCTAGTCAATAGGTGAAGGCTTTAAAGAAGCTGTTCAGTATGTTCTACCCCGGCTGCTCCTTGCCCCTGTTTACCACTGTCTTCATTACTTTGAACTGCTAAAAGTAAGAACGTTGTGTCATCTGATGTTTTTTTGGGGTTTTTTTTCATAATTCCTACTGTTGGATACCAGAGTTTTGTGTGCTCAGTTGGGTGTAAAGCCTTTTACTAGACTATAAATAGTAAAACTGAATGGATGAAGGAAAAGCAGGTTGTATGCTCTGGTGTGTGCTATAACTAACTGAATATCAGCTTGTAATTTTATCGAAGTTTTAGAGCAGCTAATGATTTGTGTTGAATAAGAATAGGACTATTAATTTAGCAAGCAACGGAGATCTAGGTAGTCATACTTTTGGAATGATTGTTTCAACAGTGGTAAGAGATAATGGCAAATGGCTGTATTACAGAAAATGTCCAAGGCTTTCTCAAGCTGTTACTTTGTAAATTTACAATCATGGTAAGATTTCCATTCAGGCTCATTTTCATAAAAGCTTTGGTGTTCTTGCAGTGCACATCCCATGGTGGTTGTAAAGGTGATAGCCTTCCTTCAAAGGGAAGGCTTGATTGATATATATGCTGCTTGGGCTTTTTGTAATGAGAACTCTCATCAGTAGGGTAACAGTAAAAACTGTAATAGACATGTAAAGAAAATAGCTACAGAATGTTTTTCTGGGGCATTTATCAATTAGCATTGAATAATGATCTTTAAGGAGTGTAGAGCATTTTGAAGAAAAATTTCAACTAGAATCTTCATTTGGACTTAATGGAAATTCATAAAGGGATACATGTCCCAGACTTAACTACTTTGGGAGATTTGGATCAGAAGTAAAAAATATCTCTGCTCTTTTGAAGAAATCTGTTTCTCCTGATTGTTAGCTTGTCTTGGGATAACCAGTAGTTAGGTCATCTTTGAGTCTAAGCGTCTACAATCTTAACACTGTTTTTGCTGATTTAGATCTACATGCATAGCTTTGGCACGTAGCTCATCTTGTATAACGTGCTGCTTTTGAATTTTGAAACATGTGCTTGGTCTGTTTGTCTGGCTCATGGGTTTGGTCTCACTTTTCAGACATCTTTAACATATTAAGCATTTCCTTTGATGACAGTCCATTGGAAGGGAGGTACGATACAGCTTGTCTACATTTTGTATGATAAAGACCTGCACAGCCATGAGGTTTCTCTGCTCATGCTTTTATCGCCCAGTCTCAAAATGCAGTACCTAGTGGCTTTGCAGACTTCAATGTGAAAATGGTGGTTTCCTATGTAATAGACAAATCATGAAGGATTGATGTCGTCTGATACAGAGGCATTCTGCGTTGCTTCTTGCCATTGGTAATATTAGTGGGGGAAGGAGGGCATGTGTGCTTACAGAAATAGGGAGCAGCTGATGTTCCCCTTTTTTAGGGCAAACTGGTGTCTAAGCTAAGCCCACCTACAGAAGGTTGTCAATCTTTTTGCAACTCCTGACCTATGCCTTATGTAAAATTTTTGTCTTTTCACATTCGTGCTCTACACCCACCCACCTTCCACCCTGAGTTGAATAAATCTGATACTGTTGGGTCGTATTTTGTTCTGTATATGATAACCTTGCAGGTTTTCTTCACACTGTGTTGCTTATCTCACATTTTAGCAAGACACCCATCACCATTCTGTCAGATATGTGATATGTGTAGTAGACAGTAATGGATAATACCGCATGCAGAGAGGGAGAGAGTAGCTCTCATGGCAGTAGCTTCATCTGTCAATTAGTACATACACATGCACACAGCATCTGAATCCCTCCCTCAAGTAGTCTCTGTTGGCAATAACATTTTCTTTTTCTTTCCTATACCTGGAATCTTCAGACAGATTCCAGGTTGGATATACTTAGAGATGTCCTGATGAAAAGGTATGGGTGGAATTATTTAGTCATATAATCCTGACAATTTCACTAATGCAAGGTTGTATTGAATACTTCTGTGTGGTAAGAGACCTGATTAGTTATTGCAGGCGTATCTATTAATAACCAAGTTTAAAATGCTATGAAAATGGATCTCTTGGTATGAAGAAGCAAAATGTTGGCAAAGTACTATATGGAAAAACCCATTTTATTTCTCTTGAATATAGATAAACTTAAGGATAAACAGGTTAGCAGGTTTTTTTGAGCTATGTTGTGAAATCTTGCATACTTCGAAGTTACCTACTTAAAGTGCATCTCAGAGTTACCTTCTAATTATGCAGAGTACAAAAAAAAAGTTAATTTCTATCCAGTGATCGTTATCCTTTTTAGAAACTAAAGCCATCCTGAAGTTTGGCAGGGCATCAGGAATGTGCAAATACATACTCTATTTTTAGCTGAAGCTCCTTGCTGTAACTTTGTTGGAAAATTAGCATATGCTAAAGGGCAGTGTTTTCCTTCAACCAAACCTGAAAATCCCCAATCTTTTATGTAGGAAACTAACTATATAATATAGCTGCTTCATGTGAGATTGTGCTTTTCTGCAAACTGGCAGATAACGTGAATGGGCTTTTCTGAATCATAGAATTCTGTGAATAGAAATGTGGACTCTTAAGTGCAAGGTAGGGTGGTGTAAATAGTGCAGTTATTTATGACTGAGTAATTGAAGGAAGAAGTTTGTAAAACTTGAACTGAGCACTGTTTTGGATGCTGCAAATCTGTGTGCATGTGTGATACTCTTTATTTTCTTTGGGTAAATAGAAGATTATTTTAAAATTCCTTGTTTTCAAAGTAGGAATGGCCCAAATCATCTATAAACTCTGCTTAGATAAAATAATGTATTCCAGAAAACAGGAAAGCTAGATAGGTTTTTTGTTTGCTCATTTTTTTTAAACCCAAATGCGGACTTGGCTCCCGTGACTTCTGAATGGAAACTTCTTGTCTATTTACAAATACTTTTTAGTTGGATTTCTAGCTGCTATAATCTGTAATTGTCAGGACCCTTTCATTTCACAACAGCATCTACTGTGTTTTATTTACTTTTCCAAAATTTGGTCTTAGATGATAAATAACTTGCCAGTTTTTACTGACTGGCAGTTCAGCTCAAGTAGAAATACTCCTCAGTTAAACTTTTTTTTGTCTTTCCCTATGCTAATGTAACTTAAAATAAATAAAATCTGGTTTGGCAAGATCTTCCAAGACAAGAAACCACCCTTTTCCTGACCTGATGGTATTAAATTTATGTGTTGCTGGAGAAGGCACAGGGTGGTGAAATGTTAGTAGTTTAGGACTGGAGTATCTTTAGGTTGATCCTGTAAGTCTCTTGCTGTGAGCTGCGTTGGGCAACACATCCCAGACTATTTTGGGCTTTGACCTTGCTTTGATTCAGCCAGGCTTGTGATCCAGAGTATAACAAATTTAATGCAACTGGCTTGTGATACCCTCTGTCCAAGGTGGAGAATCACCAGGTTTTAATTAGTGAACTTTGGCACTCTGCAAAGTTTTTATGAGATGTTATAGATTGTCTCAAAACACTGTTTTTGTTCCTTGTGTTTAGTACAGGCACTGTAATTAACAGATTCTCTTGCTTCAGTCAATCCTTAGTCTCCTTCAATTAATATTAAAACCAGAAAATCACAGATTCAGACTAGCTATGAATTATTTTAAGAAAGTATTTGCTTAGTGTCAACAAAGGATTTTATTTGCTAAAATCACTGTCTGGTGTGCTTGTGCTTCTTTCCAAACAGTAACTTGCATGTACCATACTGTTCTGAAGTAAAAGCACAAGTATTATTGTTTTATATGGCTTGTACTTGTAACTGCAGATGAGGATGACTTTTTTTTTTTTTCTTTTACATCCACTAGAGATAATGTGCAATTTTATGCTTCTGTGACAGATGAAGGCCTATCTACTTGAGGAAATGTAGCTTGACCAAACTTTTGTTCATATGTGATAAGGACTGCTCAAGCGTGTTTGAGCGTTTCTTGGGAGAAAAGCTGTGATGGTGTAAAAATTGGTCTCAAGTTCAAGAAGAGGTTTCCTAGAATATGACAATAGGTGAAAAATTTAAACAACTTCTTCATATGGTTAAGCTATGAAGACTTATAGTACAACTGCAGCGTTGTAAAAGTACAGAAGTTGTGCCTTATGGTAGAAGTTGGAGGTGATACAGCCAGGTAAATGGGGTTCCGTATTTCCTTCTTGCTTGTGTGGTTTCATTGACAACATTTCTCTTGCTTTTCTCCTTTAATTGCTCATGGGTTTATGCTTTGTCAGCTGTGTCTTTGGCAGCCAAAGGGAAGGTGATAGGGGAAAACAAAACTTGCACACGTGTGTGTGCACTTCAACAAACTTGGTTATTGATAATCTGATTAATTGGGCTCTCTGAGGCAACTCTTGAAGTTGTTCAGAATGTATTTATTCTTTCTAGCTGTGGTACTCATGGATTTTGTATGTGTTTATGTCAGACATATGTGCATATGTATCATTTCATTTGTCAATGACTTACGTAATCTGTTATGGAATTGTGATGAGGCTGTTGTGTAGCTTTGTTTCTTTTTATACAGGATGTATCTGGGCTTTTGAGAAGCAGATGTCTCTTTCCAGGGACTTTTCTTATGAGAAGTAATTACCTTGGAGAATATTTTTTTCCATTACTCTGCTAAAATTGCTTTTCTGCAAAAGCTGGATAAAATAAAAGTACAATTAAAAATTTCTTCCTTCCACTTTGCTTATAGTCCTCAATGACACGTGAGCCGTGTTATTGTCAATCTGCTGCTGGACCAACAAATGCTGTACTTTGATCCTTTGGAGCAGGGAGTAGCATGGCAGAGGGCCAGACTGTTCTTAACTAGATGATACCCTCTTTGGAGAGTCAAATGAAACACTAACTTAACTCCGGCTTGACTTTTGACTTCACTGTGTAGCTGTAGGGTTTCAGAGTCCTGTTTCCTGATCCATTTTCTAGGGATACCTACAGGGCAAATTCTCTCCACTACTGTGGGAATTAGGAGAGATCTATTGGGAAGACTGTTCTCTGGGATTGGTGGTCTGTGGTCTGTTCCTGGTTTTCAGTGGCTGCTGCTAACAATGGTAGATAGTTCTTTTAGCTTACATGGCAGCAGTTCACACTGCACTGAACATCCAAGATCAAGCTCTCATGAAAATAGATGAGTGTTACAGGAACTTGGACAGATTTTGATCACTTCCTCCTCTCCCTCCCAAATAAAAGTTTTGACACAGTCCACGAAGGATTGAATGTTAAGAAGCTTTTACCGTAGCTGAGGTTTTCAGCTCCTATAGGATGACATTAGGTTTTGTGACTGGCAGTCATCATATAGACCCTGATATGCTTGTATTGCTGTATAGTCTTTTAATAGCAGTAGTATATTTCCCTATCCTCCTGCCTCTGTTCCTGTCATCTGTACAAAAGGGAGATCCTCAGAGAGTGCTATGGTTGAGACTTTCATATACTTGATTTTTTCAGTGGAAATGTTTCTGGACATGGAGCTGTCCAGAATTGGATTTAGTCCCACTGCCAGCATGCTTTCTCTGTTTGCTTTTATAGCAGTGGAGGTCTATGTTTTCTGTCAATACTTTAATATCTTCAGTGGAAACCAATGAAAAGATGTAGGAAATGACAAACACAAGTAAAATAACAAGCTGCATTTGTGGTTACTGTTGACCAAGTCTACAGATGGGATTCTGATTGACATCCCTAATTTTGTCTGCTGCCTTTTCCTTAATCAACAGGATTCCTCTTAAAATCAACAGGGTTCTACTGTTGCTTCCAAAAATGATGTCTGAAATTGTGAATCATCTTACATAGCATTCAAAAATGCATACATTTTTATCCAAACACAGAGGTGCTATCCAGTTGAGCTTATGGCCTTGCAAAGATCAGACTCAAATTGTGTTGGAGCAGTGAAAGTGGATTTAAATCCATTTTGGAATTACAAAAGAGGAAGGGAAGATGTTTTCAAATTGAATTGTCTTTACTATGATGGAAAATGTGGGGGAAGAAAATGGAAGACCTCAATTACAAGTGTTGGAAGCACATAGGTAAACATTTTGTGACATTTGAAATACTGATCTAACTAAATGTTACCAACTTAATTATGAATATAAAATTTCTAATGTATTCTGCAGGTCTGCTAATAATGATGAGACAAACCAAAGTGACAGTAAGAAAGAAGAGAATTTCAGAGCATGAAGGCTCTGGAAGGATCTGTGTGAACTTGTACGTTTGTTGCAGAAAGGTAATGAATCTGCTGTGGAAGAGACATCAGTATATGCAAAAAAACACCCAGATTTTTAAAGGTTGCAGAGCAATTGGATTTTTCAGAAGACAAGGCCTCCTGTAAACAAAGTGGCCATTCTGGTAGTAATGGAATCTGGGCATATAAAATGCATATATGGCAGCTAGTAGCCTAAAAAAGTCTGAATGCTTAGGAAATGGTTTCATGAGAAGATAAAGGAACTTACTTGAAAACAAGGCTTTGTTTTTGTATGTGTTCCTTGATGAAGGAAATTTTGATTGTGTAAGCTCAGTGAGAATTGCTCACATGCATGAATCCCTTCCTAGTTGTAGAAAAGCGCTTTTGAGAGCGCACTTTTTCCTGCTGAGCAGAAACCAGTTGAAATACCTAACAGGCCGCAGTAGCACTTGAGCAGACCTAATCCAGAATTTGGTCTCCTGACAGGCTATACCCATTCGTGGGAATGCTAGTGGCCACATAAGAAACCTGGTTTGGAAAACTTGAGCTGTTGAATTGTTGAATGTCAATTGACAGACTTCTGTGTGGTATATATTTCTGAATGGCTCATCCTGACTGTTCCTCGCTGTCCATCCTGTGCCATTTGAAAAATGACACTTACTTCAGAGTAGTGTAATCTATTTCCACAACAGATTTATTTTTATTTAATTTCTCCCTCTCCAAATAAGAGCATCTACATCAAGTTATCAAAGTAACAATTCCTTAAATTCACATGGTTTTAGTCCAGACAGTTTCACTTTTTTGGGCTCAGGTTTGTACTTAAATTTTGTACTTTAATTTTGCATATGTCTTTGAGATCTATTTTAAGTCACATAGTCAAGCTGTGAAAGAACTGGAAATCTTGTACTAAAAGGTGAAATGCTTCTTGTTTTCTTCTGCTTTAATGCTTTACTTGTACAGTATGCTTCCCGATAGGCTGACCGTATTTTACATTATGTGAGTTAAAACTTAATGTGAAATAAAAGATGAGGGCTTTTTATCTTCTGTCTTTCTCTAAAATGTATTTTCAAAACAATGCTGGAGCCTTTTTGTAACCAATTATCTGATACCTGAGGTTTGATATTTGACAAGCTTATGTAAATTATGTGATTTACTGTAACTTTTAAAATTAAGCTGAGACGGCACAGTTAAACTTTGAGTGAGAAAAGGTTTTTATGATTGGTTTCATTCTTAATGCAAATAACACTCCTCCTGTATCATGTCTCTAAATAAAGTTATATAAACATACACCTATTTTTACTGCACTGTGCTCAAAACTGAGTTTATATGAAAACAAAGTTGCTTGTAAAATTTCAGTGCATTAAAGCCATGTATGTATGTGCAGGAATGCACATGGAGTTTCCTTTACTCTTGAAGTATGAAGTCCCCTTTTAGACCGCTAGCATTTGCCAGAAGTGTATGGTGTTCCCTGAGTTGTCTGCATTTGCTGACATGCTTCCAGATGATTTCCTGTTGCTTTCTAACAGTTAAACTTTCTGAATAGTATATGAGAGCATTTTCTGCCCAGCATACTGCTTGCTTGGGCTGAGTTTTTTATTATTTTGAAGAATTGCAAAAAGTCAGAGCCTTCAGGCAGTTCAATGCTATTGAGCCTGCTTCCACGATTCTTTTACGGGGAGGTGCCAGCAGACCAGCCTGCCTGCATTTGTCAGAGGAGAAAACCCTGTTCATTGTTATTCTGGATAACAAAATAGCCTGTTTCAAGACTACCTTTGGGTAGGTACGCCATTCTCAGAAACATGTTGAAGAAAAGGGTGTGGCATTAGAACAGATGCTGGACTAGCTGGTGTCAGTGCACTTCATGTTCTCATGAACATTGCTTACTGATGTGGCATTTCCCCACAGAGCAGATAGGTAGGTCACACTACAGATCAAGCTTGCTTTGCCAGCTATGCAGTTGTTTTGTTGCCTTGCTGTGGGCTTCAGAGTGTCTGAAGAAATAGCATAGCGGGTTTTGAAGAGGTTTCTCTGAGGCAGCTAGTTTGAGCTTGTTGTTGAGTACTGTGGTGTGCAGCTCCCACTTGTAATGTGGGACCACCCACTTACACACTAAACAGATTAAAGTTTTGAGGGGCAGTAAGTTTTGTTAGCACCTGCGATCAAGTGATCTTGAGTTAAGCAAATTCAGTTATGGTTTCCCTGCCTCCCATATGCTGTTGTCTGTTGCGTTTAGAAGCTTATTTGTGACCTCTCCTCACAGTTAAATTGAGGAACCTGCAGTTCACAAATTTCAGTGGTTAGGCTTAGAATAAACTCCTACGAAGACAGAAGTCTAGGTTGTTATGTAAGCCCTAAAGTACATGGTTTTATATCCATCATGACACCCACTAGTATCGTTATACCTGCATATTCTCGTCATAAGTAGAAATCTATTTTCTGTCATTGTCTCTCTAGACACATGCTTCCTGACAGTGTAAAAGAAGGACTGTCATAGTCTATTTTTGCACTGCATGAGGAGGATTTCTTTTGTATCTGTTTGGAACTTCCCAGTTTTATAAACGTCTAATCCTTGTGTTATACAACAGGTAGAACAAAATACCTGTTCTTCCACTTGATACTTCTGCAGGGCTTGTGGCCTAGAATGTAGAGTACTTCTTTTAATTAGAAACTTCCCTTAGCAGTTAGTTTTCCAAGTTTGTTTCCATTGAATGGCCAGCATACTGTGCTTATAGTGTTGTGAATCATTACAATCGTTATAAACTAATATTTTTCTCATTAGGTTATTAAAACTGCAATGACTATAATACTACTGATAATCAGAAATCTCCTTCCCGTAATAATACAGTATTCCTCACAGGACACCTTCTGAAAAAAGATGCCAACACCGCACCACACTTGTGTTTAGCATCTACCCGGTTTGTTCATTAGGGGGCACTGCACAGCTATAGAAGAATCAGTGGGATTTGCAGAGAAACTTGGATGCGTTTCTGGTGATGCCATTTCACTTTACTTAACCTTCTCCTCCACACTGTTTGCGGGTAGTGTAAGGTGAAATTCTTTGCTGTAATTTAAGCTTAGGTCTGACTAAGACTGTTTCTGATAGCGGTTTATGGTAATTATACAATGATAGAATATATTCTTTCAAATTCCTTTTCTGTGTTCAGACAAGTGTCTTCATAGTTCACAGCATTGCCTGATTTGTCACATGTGTTGGTCTTACACTTAAGAAGGTGCATACTTCTACACGCTACTTTCTAAATGTTAAACCTGGAGCATAATTACACTAACTGGACTTTGATTTAGTTTGTATATACAGTTGAAAATATGGGTTATTTCTAATGGATCCTCATGGGGAGATTTTAGTCTTAAACAACTGCTTTCTCTCTAGCACTGTATCAAACATGTATTTTGCTTTTGGACATAGACTTTTCTGTGATGAATACCAAAATTTGTGCAAATAGAGAGAAATTGCTGTAAAAAGCATTTTATAAACTCAACATAGGAGCAGAATACTTCGCCGTTATGAACATTAATCCGTACCAGTATGTTTGTGAAGAGAACATACAGAATGCTGTAGGATCTAATAAGGCTTGGTTTTAAGGACACTAGGCTAAAACAATCTTGTCCATTACTGAAAGTAGCTACCGGGAGATGGTAGGAAATCCAGCCAAAAATCTTTTGATGGAAGTTGGCAAAGAGGCAGCATGCAAGGCAAAGAGCCTTCATTGAACTCTTTTACAGGAAAGATGCAAAATCTTAGTAGTTACATGTTTTCCCTAGCTTTCTGGACTTCTGCCAGCACTGCTGCACCTGTCTTATTTGTCTGAAGCCCTCTCTAAACCTATGTGATCTGCACAACTGAAGCAAAGGATGGTACCTCTGTTAAATCTAGCGAGCAGAGGAATATGATGAGGGTAGTCTCTTCTTCTTGGAATGATGTATTCAATTTCTGGATTGAGAGCAGCCCTCCCAGCAAGTACTTGGGAGTGTTGGTTGACAAAAAGCTCATCGTGACCTGGCGGCATGAACTTGCAACCCAGAAAGTCAACTGCATTCTGGGCTGCGTCAAAAGGAGCATGGCCAGCAGGTTGAAGGAGGTGATTCTCCCCCTGTACTCTGCTCTTGTAAGACCTCATTTCGAGTACTTACTGCGTTCAGCTCTGGGGCCCCCAACACAAGAAGGCTGCGAAACTTTGGAGCAAGTCCAGAAGAAAAGATGCTCTGAGGGCTGGAGCACCTCTGCTATAGAGACAGGCTGAGAGAGCTGGGCTTTTTCAGCCTGAAGAAGAGAAGGTTCCAGGGAGACTTTATATCAGTTTTCCAATACATAAAGGGGGCCTATAAGAAATCTGGAGAGGGATGTTTTACAGGCATATAGTGACAAGACAAGGGAGACTAGTTTTAAGCTGAAAGAGAGTAGGTTTAGATGACCCTCACCTTTACTGTGAGGATGGTGAGGCATTGGAACAGGCTGCCCAAGGAAGTTGTGAATGCTCCATCCCTGCAGTGTTCAAGGCCAGGTTGGACGGGACCTTGAGCCAACCTGGTCTAGTGGAAGGTGTCCCTGCCTGTGGCAGGGGGGTTAGAACTAGATGAGCTTTAAGGTCCTTCCCCGTGCAAAGCATTCTATGATTCTGTTCTCCCTTAGACCTTTTGGGAAGTACTATCTGTTGTGGTGCATTGTCAGCCGTATTTCAATGGTTGTCTCATGCCTAATGCTGCTTAGATGAAGTGTATAGCAGATTATGCTACATGAACTAAGGCTGCCTAGAATAAGCCTTGTGGTAATCCTTATGGCTGAAACAAATAAATTAGTCTTTGGCACTGACAGCTATTGTACTGAATGATTAACTCTGGTCAGGGAAAAAAATAATGCTATTCTATGACGCATTCAGATGTCAGACATGAGTATGTTGTGTTCAGTTGGACTTCGGAGGACAATACTTTCATTTTACACTGGAAGCAAACTGTGTGGTTGTACTGTTTCCAGGGGTGCCTTATTCTGGTCCATGCCAGCCCATCACTTCACTTATACCACCTCTGTCAAAACAAACCTTTCAGTACTCTGGAGCCAGTTCTTGGTGTGTGGTTGTCTGAAACACTTGTCTCTTAGTAGTCCTGTAAATAATTATCTCAGTTTTACATCTAAGCCACAGCTGTAGTCAACAAATCTTTTCACTAACCATTTTAATGGTTAAATGAAGATTTAAGACGAAAAGCTTAGGATGAAAACACAGCAGATCTTGTTTTATAAAACTTTTCTGTCACAGAGATAGGCACAAAAATATTAGTATTAACTGTTCTTGTCCACTTTTGGTTTATAAATTTATTACTTTTTTTTTTGTCCTTTAAGAGAAACTGAGTTAGTATATGGAGGCATTAACATAGCTGTTTACTCACATAGGGACATATGTACCCTCATTTTACAAGGTGGCCATGGCTAGATGCCCCTGTGTTTTCTTATGAACTGCCAAGCAACTGCTCCACGGAGGAAGAACATTTACCTCTCCTCAACGTCCTTCTGGTTATTTTTTTCCCCTTTGCTTTTTTTGTGCAGAAAAAAACAAAATCACAGTCCTGATGGATAATAAGCTTGAACACAAGCCTGCAGAACACCCTTAGAGCAATGAAGGCCTGTATTGCTGTATTAGCAAGTGTGTAGCCATCAGGTTGAGGGAAGTGGCAGTGCCTGCCTGTGTAGTATGGGTAAGGCTGCATCAGGGGAACGGCATCCAGCTTGCACTTTCAGTTGACATTGGTGTACTGAATCAAACCCACTGGAAGGGCCTGTCAAGATGACATGAGGAATGGAACATGTGATGAAGGAGAAACTGGAGGAGTGAGCTGATTCATTCTGGAGAAAAGGAGACTAAGGAAAAGGGGAAACCTTCCTGCTATCTTTGACTGTATGATGGGGTAGGGAAGACAGAGAAATACTTCTCAAAGCTGCATAGTGCTTCCATATATTCCACTATGAAAAGTCAATAAGGGAAATCCTGATAAGGTATTAGGAAAAATTATTTTGCCATGAGGGTTTCAGACATTGGAACAGATTGTCCAGAAAGGTTGTGGTCTCTCCATCCTGAGAGCAGTTCAAAACTCAGCATGGCCCTAGGCAACCTGATCTATGTTTGTTCTGCAGTGGAGCTGGAGGTTGGATAAGATAATCTCCAAAGTCCCTTCCAACTTGAATTATTGATTAGTCTGTTGTTAGTGAGGTGAGAGCCCTTGTAATCTTCTGTTTATCAATGTGTCGAAGGAGTTTTGCTTAGTTTTCAGTCCAGCTTGACTGTTACAGATGTGTTACAAACATACAGCCCCTGGATTTGATCTTGTGGTGTAGAATGGTATGTATGGGGATTTCCTTCTTCGCTGTTCCTCTTAAGATTTAACATCTCTAATGGGTTCTCTTTTGGAGATGTAAATCAAACTAGTATTGAGGTAAATAGCACATGCCTGAGTGTGTCTGTATCTGGAGGACTAGTGATTGCTGTTCTTATTTTACTGAGATTAAGCTCTTAGCAGATCTCTCTTGCCTGTGTCAGTAATGCAATTTCATTAATTTTAATAACAAGCAGGAGCATACAAAATTATCAGACGGTTGGATTTCTTCTTCCTAGGTCAAACTTGTGTATTTCAACATACCAAAATGCTTGTAACGCTTTTCGTATTTGACTTTCAATGTTTGCAGCAATTGGAAGAAAAAAGTGAGGATGAAGAGGATAAAGAGTGCTTAAAGCAAGCAATAACTGCCCTACTTAATCTTCAAAGCAGTATGGAACGGATATGCTCCAAAAGTCTTGCAAAACGAAGGCTTAGGTAAACACGTTTCCATTTTTCCTGCTTTCTGCTCTTAACGCTTTGCTATAAATCCAGGGCTCCCAGTTTCCTCTTTTAGTAAACAATGAACAAAATAGTTTGTGACAAGCCTGCTTTTTCAGAGGAAGTGACATCAAAGCCAAGATAATTTGTTATTGTTTTAAAACTGTTCTAATTTCTGTGTGTGTTTGCATACTGGTAGTTGAGACGTTCTGAGAATTCCCCGGTAAGTAGAAAGTTATGGCATTTGGGGGGTAATTATGCTCAGATAATAAACATTCACTTAAAAATGTTGTAAAAGTACCTTTCTGTGGGATTAGAAAGGAATGTTCTTGAATTTGAAACTACTTAATCTGAAGAGTGTTTTGTGCAATGCCGAGTTAAAAATACCACTGGATAATGGAAATAGATGCACAGATAGCTAGTGCTTAGATGCTCTGTTGTAGCAAATTCTTGGATTATACTCTCTGCTGTTTGATTTAATGCTAACATTTGTGCAGTTATTTCAACATGTGAAAACTTTGCTTTTGCTTTTAAAATTGTTTCAATATTTTCTTTACCAAACAAGTTCTGTGCTGCAAAGTGGAATCTTTAGGCTTGGACATGGATGATTTTAACAGCTTATTTTCTCTAAATGTGTTGCTTTCAAATTAGTGCAGTCTAAAATTATTTTATTGGCTATGGAAATGAGTGGTTTCTTAGGCTAAGAAGCACTAATGGCTTGCCTTACTTCTGGTTGTCCCTGTTTCTGTAAAGCATTTATTACATTGAAGATAAGTAGAAAAATTATCAGATTAGTTACTTAAGTGAAACATTAGTCAAGGCTTGCAATGGTGCTGATACTGGCTGCTGAAACTGCATTCTCAGTGGAATTCTCACCACTCAGGAAGATGATCTTGTGTTTTTGCTGTTAGTGGTGGTTGTGGTTTTTAAATACATGTATACTAATAGGCTGCCTTTTTCCCATCTTCACTGAAGTGAATCTGCATGCCGGTTCTATACTCAGCAGATGAAGGGGAAACAGCTAGCAATTAAGAAAATGAATGAAATCCAGAAAAATATTGATGGTTGGGAGGGTAAGGACATTGGACAATGCTGTAACGAGTTCATCATGGAAGGAACACTCACACGTGTAGGAGCAAAGCACGAGAGGCACATATTTCTATTTGATGGCTTAATGATTTGCTGTAAGTCAAATCATGGCCAACCAAGACTTCCTGGTGCTAGCAATGCAGAATATCGACTAAAAGAAAAGTTCTTCATGCGAAAGGTACAAATCAACGATAAGGACGACACTAACGAGTACAGACATGCTTTTGAAATAATCTTAAAAGATGAGAACAGTGTTATTTTCGCTGCTAAATCGGCTGAAGAGAAGAACAACTGGATGGCAGCATTGATATCTTTGCAATATAGAAGCACGCTGGAAAGGATGTTGGATGTAACAATGTTGCAGGAAGAAAAAGAGGAACAGATGAGATTTCCAAATCCTGAGCTTTACAGATTTGCAGAACCTGACTCTGAAGAGAATATTGTGTTTGAGGAAAACATGCAGCCCAAATCTGGAATCCCCATCATCAAGGCGGGAACTGTTGTCAAGCTTATCGAGAGGCTGACTTACCACATGTATGCAGGTGAGGTACTTTTATATATCCAAAACTCAAGTTGGTCACTGGTTTGTGCTTCTCTTTCTGTTAAATACATGCAGCAAAATATATAAAGTGTGTAGAAAGCAAATATGCTTTGCAGTGCACGTATTCTAACATGCTTTTTGAGTTACGGTTTTGAGATCTAAATATGCACTGCTATAGCAGTTAAAAATATGAATCCTATTTGGCTGAATATACTGGGATATGCATAAGGTTATTCTCATCAAAGGGATGGGGGATCATGGGCCTGCAGGAATTGAGCTCTAGACAATACTTTTTCCTGTATGCCCCAGGCGACAAGAACTGTATTCCCTCAAGACTTCCAAAGCTGGGTGGCACATGAAGCATTGTAGGAGAGAATTATGGGCCCAGTGTTTTCAGTGAAGGGTTGTACTCTTATCTGATATTACCTGTGTCCGTGCTGGCATGTAATGGAAAAGACCTAATACCAGATTCCTAGAAGAAGTCACTTGCATAATTTGGCCTTGGAACTTTGCCTTTATCAGAATTTCAGTGGGGATTTGATCTAAGGACTTTTGATTGTGAGTTTCTGTTTGTGTTGAAGACACATTGAAAGCATTTATGCGATCATCCAGTCCAGTCTCAGTGAGTGGAGTTTTTTTAATAATTTCCCAGGATTTTCATAAACTGTGATGAAAAGCATTGGGCCTGGATTTGGGGTTTGGGTTTTTTGTTTGGTTGGTTTTTATTCTACCTGTATGTCAGTTATTCTAAAACTTCATGCATCTTGGTATTAGTGCTTCTTATATTCAATTGTAGATTCCTTTCTTGTTGTTGTTTCCCTTTCTTTACACTCTGATAATCCTAAATTGTTCTCCTGCAGCTCCTGGATACCCTGAATAATCCAGGAATATTTGTTTGGAAGATGTGGGGAATAAGCAGAATGTAATTAGTGTAGTTTGATACTTTTGTTTATTTTTAAAATGCTTGTAAATACATGTTTACTCCATTACTTTTATTGCTCTTCTCCACATTTCCTTCAGTTGAGCTTTCCTAACATGTGTTAGAAACCCAAATGCAATATTGTGCTGGCACTTTTTACCAGAGTGGTTTTGTGCCTGTCGTCATTTTCTTGTAACTTCGAGCTCTTGGCTTTGTATTCTACAGGCATGATTTATGACATAGTTTTGTGTTTTGGAAAGTTAAAATAAACGAATTCAGCCTTAGAGAAAGGAAGACACTTTTTTTTTTTTTTTAGAGCTAGCATTGTATTTGGCATAGAATTGGCAAAAATAGTACTTCATTAAAGCCCTTGTGAATATTTGCTCTACTTTGACTAACTTGTGCACCATTGAGAATTGCCCTTTCCATATGTGCTGGGACTTTGGTGCCGTAGCCTTGGTATTATTCCAAGTGCTAGCAGTGCTCTCCATGCATCATTTCTGTCCTGGGAGCCACAAACTGTATTGTCCAGCTCCATAAAACAGAAAGGCCTGTTTTTAAGGAACATGTGGCTTCTTGAAATAATCTCTTGTATCGGGTTTTTTGCATGTGTTCTTAGCCTTTCTAGCACATAGGACATCAAGGAAGCATTCAGATCAATTGATTAGATCCACCTTCATCCACAGTCATTTAAATCCCTGCTTGTAATAGCCCTTATTTAATAAAGCTTTAAGTAGGTTGCTTGAAGCCTAACAAAATATACCTACAAGGTTGCTTGTAGGTGTATGTAACATTGACCAAACTATTGTATGACAAAACTGAGAACATGGATACTGTGAGATAGACTGAAAGACTTTGACCATAAGAAGAAAAATGGTTGTCTTGTGGCGTATTTGGCCTGTATCTGTAGCCTTAAAGATTTTAGTGCAACATGCATCGACCTGATGTTGAATTGCTGGTCGCACATCATTTCTCAAAACCCTTGTCTTCCATTCTATACCTTCTGTTTTATAACTGGTTTTCTGTGAGGAAAAATTAATCGTTCTAACCATTCTGTGCTGTCTTTTCCAGGGGAACAAAGAAATAGAGCTATAGTGACTCAGCCAAAATGCTCTGTTGTACAGGAAACAAAAGTCCATTTACTATGGAAATCATTCAGTGGTTTTTTGCACCTTATGAGATGCAGTGAGCAGGGCAACGACTTTCCGTAGTAACCCTTTAGCTCTTCTTTCATACACTCACCACCTGAGTTCGAGACTTCTGTTTTGCTTGGAGACATGGGAAGATGAGTACTCTGGTGATACCTAGCCAAGCAGCTACAGACTGTAGAGAGGCTCTTCTTGCCCCACATAGGATTGTGTATGTGTGATTGTAATCTTAAAAGAATTTATTGACTTTATATTCATATGCCAGCATAGCAAGCCCTTACTTTCTGAGGTGACTTGTCTCAAATATGTGTGGCTGGTTAGGCAGCCCTTGATCTGACAGTCTAAAGACAGTATTTACTGTAGCTGTGACTCTTCTCTAGGTTTTTATCTTTGTAGGTCAGATACTATAAAGAATGATTGCAGATATAATCATAGAGACGGTACCAAGTTGTTGCAAGTAGCTGAAGAGCAATTTAGTTAGTTGCATATTGAGGGCTGTATTCAGACAGTAGTCAAATCAGGTCTCAACTTTTTTGTCATAGAGTTATAGAATGGTTTGGGTTGGAAGGGACCTTAAAGATCATCCAGTTCCAACTCCCCTGCCATGGGCAGGGACACACTATGAAGATCTACGCAGTCCATCTTATTTGTAGGTATGGGTGTTGGACCTTTTGCTTTTCTTCCTTCACCTCCCTGACAATGCACAAACCATCTTGCCAGCTGAAATATTTCTCTGTTTAGCTGTGGAACAGGGGCAGCCCAGTAGCCTAGCTTTACCAAACAATGCTGCTGGGGTTAGGAGGCATCCAGCCACTGTGAGAGCGAGGACAGGGAGGCAGCCCTCATGGCCACCTGGCCACAGGGTATGGCAGATTGTCCAAACCATCCTGCGATGGAGCAGCAAAACAGGCAGAAATCTCAGCAAAAGCAGCTTTCTGTATATTTTCACATGAGAGAAACTGCCCTTCAATTAGAAATTCAGGTTCTGACCCTACTTGCATGTTTTAGTGGGTTTTACTTGTTTTAATGTGTTTCTGCATTCATTATCTCCTCCTTTGCCTGATCCTTGTTTAAGAGCAGCTGGGTTAGGTGGTACCAAGGTTTGAAAGTCGTGGCAATTTTTTTTATGCATAGGGCAGTGCTCTTCTATTTTTAAAGCTTTGATATGTTAAGAGTGCTTGTGCGTCATCATAGTGTCCGTTTCCTTTCTTAAGGAATTCAAGGGTGATTATTTATAAATCCTTGTAGAACAAGTTATTGTTCTTTTTTAGCTTTCAAATTGGCTGTATTGAAGAGAGAATTATCACATGAGCAGACATCCTGACTAACTAGTGTTGTCTTTATTTTTTTTGACGCTTGCTCATATATTGTACACTATTTTGAGTTACAGATTTTGCTAGTGAGATAACAAGGTTAGATTTGATTTTCTGATCTGCTTCATTTGAAATTCAATATGTATTGTGGGTTTAACCACTGACCCTACCTGTAAATAACAATAGCTATGACTCAGAGCTTGCGGTGATCTGAAAACGTTAATTGCTGTGGAGGCTTTCTTTTTCATGTAGACAAGATCTGCTTAGGGAGATGCTGTGTACAGATTACAAGCTGTTAAAACATGAGTTACTGTGCTTATTCTATACTTTTTTTTTTTGGATAACAAAACCTGTTTTTTCCTGACAAGGATGATGGGGACAAGGATGACTTTTTGTGCAAAAGGATTTTGAGTTTTGCCTTTGAAAAGGATTTTAGACTGTACAGTTTCAAGGAGAGGTGGGAGGGGCATTATCATAAGAAAAATGGCTTAGTGAAGGACATAGAGATGGTAAAGCGAAATAGCCAGTTGTTTAAGAAATGGGAATTGGCATACAACAGAAACGCAAGGAAATGCTGTGTTACACAGTGCATGGTTAATCTGTGTGACACATTACAGTAAACTGCTGCCCACATGGAGAGCTTGAGTAGGATCTAAGAAAGGTAGAAGGTTCATTCAAATGGACAAGATGCTGGTAAAAAACCTCTTAAGGACCCCTGTTCCAGGAGATGAGTCTAATGGCTTCATATAGTGTTAGGTCAAATAATGCAGGTGTTTTCATCTTCATTACAGCCTCGAGGAACTCGTGCTTCAAGTCCTGTGTGCTCCTCTTCAGCCACTCTCTGTCAGAAAAATTACCAATTAGAGTTTATTTTTAAAATCTGTGTATGGATGTAATATGCAAAGCCATTGTAACATGGTCATTAATTTTATTCAGTGATAACAAGGTTAACTTTGTTTCTAAGCAGCTCTGTGCAGTGCCAGCATGCTGTCACTGCATTTCCTCATACTTGAAAACAAATGGTTTTGCTTTTGTAATTAAGGGAGACACTTTGGGTTTTCTGGTTTCAATATTTTCTTGGTTTTAAAACACATTTGAATACTTTAACTGATATGTAATTAGTCAGTTTAAACGAAATCTGCTGATTTTTTTGCAGTGAAATAAATATAACCTCGAAGTATAGCTGTCAGCTGAAAAAAAAATCTAGCTTGCCTTAAATGTGACTATTAGTTGTACAAGTTTAGGGAAAACATTGTCCCCTCGAAAAGGCCATTTCTGTCCAATGCAAAGTTACTTGCTGTGTCTTTTGAGGTATCTTGTCCTGATCGTTGTCAAAACCAAAATTGTTTACTGGGTGGCTCATAAATAAAATATTTATTATTTTCAAAGTTGTTGAAAAAGAATCCAATCTTTTAATAATCAAGGAGAAAGAAAAAGTAATTGGTTTGAGTTTTCAGCAGAATAAAAATTGTATTTAAATTCTTTCATTGCTATTTTAAGAGGTTCTGAATTGTTACATCATTTTCTCTGTAAGTTGATAAGCCAGCATCCGTAATTGTGAAGGGTAGTTAAAGTTAATTTGAAGTGTAAAAATAAAATCAAAAAAAGGTAATTGCTGACCTGAGCATGAAATTATTCTTTGTCTTAGATCCCAACTTTGTTCGGACTTTTCTCACAACATATAGATCCTTCTGTAAACCTCAAGAGTTGCTGAGTCTGCTAATAGAAAGGTATGCTACTGTTAAAAATATTTTTCACATGAACTGCCTTTTTTGTATTATTATTGTTGTTTTTACTTGGACTAGTAGAGGTTGTAAGATTCTTGTTTTCCTGTTGTTCTTGATTCACTCCAAACACTTTTTAAAGTGTTTTTTAAGTTGTCAATTCAAGGATTGCAAGTGAAATGTACAAGTTATATCCAGAAGCTTACGGATTTTTCAAGTAGCTCCAGTAACTTTCAGCATCCCATGGTTTTGTCTTTAAAATGCGTGTTGTTGTTGAATTTAGCAAATCTTCCTATGTTCTTACCAAGATGTAAGATTCTGAGATGTGGAAATGTTCTGAATTTTGAGTTATCTTTAATCAACATCTTATTCACGCATGCTTTGAGTAAGATGAGTGTAATAGGAACCTGGTCTTATACCCATCTTCTCTGCTAGATTTGAAATTCCAGAGCCTGAGCCCACAGAAGCTGATCGTATTGCTATGGAGAACGGTGACCAGCCTCTTAGTGCAGAGTTAAAAAGATTTAGGAAAGAGTACATTCAACCTGTGCAGCTACGGTAAGTATTGCATCAATGTGAGCCAAACTGACTTCCTTATGTCTTTTGAAGTACCATCTTTTGGATGCAGTGGCTCTTTGGGATACCTTTCTTGCAGCCTTTCTTGCAGATGCTTTGGTAGAGAGTGTGCATGGGACGTAAACCATTTAGACCTTGCTACTTGAAAACCTGGTGGGAATTTGAATTCATGGCATGAAAAGCCTTGGGAAAGTCTTGTGATGAGTTTTAAACTATTAGTGTGCAAATTAGTTTCTTATACTAGCCAGTTTCTTTAAAATCCATATTTCTTCAAGGCTGTATGTGTGCCACAAAGATGTAGACAGAGAACATTTTAGATAGTGTACTTTTTATGAATGATAGCATTACTCTGACTTCTTTAAAGTAGAAGAATGCTAATAGCTGGTTGCTGGTGAAACACAGACAGTAGAATAATTATGTTTGATCTGCTGATTCTGATATTCTTGTGAGCCCTCACCAACTGAAAGCCTTGAAATGCTAGACATGAAGGTAGACTGTATTGTAAAATGCTTACTTATCCTTTCCTTTTGCAGAGTATTAAATGTGTGTCGACACTGGGTAGAACACCACTTCTATGACTTTGAAAGAGATGCTGATCTTCTGCAACGTTTAGAGGAATTCATTGGAACAGTAAGAGGTACTTACAGTTTTGTAAGCGCTAGCATTTATCATAATGCATCCCTTTCCAAAGGTATGGAATGGGATCACTTTTCCTTTCACTGAGCAGATAAATAGGACTGACTGCTCATTAAATACTTCACAAAGAACATAAAATAAACCTTAATTAAAAAAAAACCAAACAACAATGTTATTCAAAATCTTTGAATAACAGTGTTCAGAAGAAAGAATGTTATTTACATCCTAATAAGTATTGGTTTTGTTATAAAGGGACTGAAATCATGCAAAATAATAATAGCTGAGTAATGATCAGGACAGAATAATTGCTTTGATTGTACACAGGCGTAATTTTTGTAAAAGTTTGATGGTGAAAACCACTGTTTCTTTGAAGCAAGGGTTTTCCAGGTATTTCACAGTGCGTATTGGAACTGAAGGTTACCTTCCAGTTGTGATTGTACAGATCTTTCCTGTTCCCTTGTAAAAAAACCTGGGACAGCTACAGGAGCAATTTGTAGAAGAATGTTATGTTAGAGAAGTATTTAATGGTCATTTAGCAATTAAAAAGAGGGAGAGAATGAGCCAGCTAGTTTCATGCAGATTACTGGTGAATTTTCAATGAATTTGCCAGCTCATGCAAGAAATTCTTACGGTATAGAGCTTAACAGGAATTTGGCAGCTTAAAGCCATTCCCTCTTGTCCTATCCTTACAGACCCTTGTCAAAAGTCCCTCTCCAGATTTCTTATAGGCCCCCCTTTAGGCACTGGAAGGTTCTTATAAGGTCTTCCCTGAGTCTTCTCCAGGCTGAACAAGCCCTGCTCTCTCAGCTGGAGAGATGATCCAGCCCTCGCAGCATTTCTGTGGCCTCCTCTAGACTCACTCCAACAGCTCCACATCCTTCTTGTGTGGGGGCCACAGAGCTGGATGCAGGACTGCAGGGGGGGAATCTCACAAAAGCAGACTAGAGGAGGAGAATCCCCTCCCTCAACCTGCTGGTCATGCTGCTGGTGATGCAGCCCAGGACATGGTTGGTTTCTGGGCTTAAGCACACACTGTTGGTTCATGTGGAGCTTCTCATCGACCAACACCCCCAAGTCCTTGTCATCAGGGCTGCTCTCAATCCATTCTCCTCCAGCGGGTATTTGTGCTTGGGACTGCCCTGACCCAGGTGCAGGAGTTTGCACTTGGCATTCTGGAACTTCATGAGATGACCTCTCAAGTTTGTGAAGGTCCCTCTGAATGGCATCCCTTCCCTCCAGCACGTCAGCTGCACCACACAGTTTGATGTCATTGCAAACTTGCTCAGGGTGCTCGATCCCGCTGTCCGTGTCACTGACAAAGATGTCCCAATACCGACCCCTGAGGAACATCACCACCCATCACTGGTCTCCACTTGGACACTGAGCTGTTGACCACAACTCTTTGAGTGTGACCATCCAGCCAATTCCTTATCCACTGAGCAGTCCATTTGTCAAATCCATACGTCTCCAATTTAGACACAAGGATGTCATGTGTGACAGTGTCAAATGCTTTGCACAGGTCCGGGTAAATGACCTGGCCCTGTGCAAGTTTATTAAGAGTAACTAAATAGTAATTTTAATAATGCAATGTTTTTAAGAGTAACTAAATAGTAATCTTCTCTCTGTGTGCCAGGCAAAGCGATGAAGAAATGGGTTGAATCTATCACAAAGATAATCAACCGGAAAAAGCAGGCACAAGCCATTGGGCAAAGTCACAACATTACTTTTGAGAGCCCTCCTCCGGCGATTGAATGGCACATAAGCAAACCAGGACACACAGAGACTTTTGACTTGCTCACTTTGCATCCAATTGAAATTGCTCGGCAGCTTACTTTACTTGAGTCAGATTTTTACAGGTAACTTTCCTCCATTGAAAAACACATGACACAAACCAAAATATTCTCCATCATGAAATTGTTTCTGCGGGCCCCTGATGTGAAGCCCCACGGTACGTCAAGGGACTTTACCAGTGCTGTATATTGATTGCTATTTTGTCAGAAAAAAAATGCTAAAAACCAGTATTTGTCTTATCTTTCCCCTCAAGTTAATGTGCAGTAGATATGGCAGATGGATACTGTTAATTGCATTGTGGTGCAGGTTTCTCTTGGTATTTTCCAAGTAGATCAATCTTTGAGAAGTACAAACATTAATTAAATTAGTTTTCTTCATATCCTAGTTTGTGAAGCAAATTATGGACCGGTTCAGATCTCTCCAGCTGTCTGTGAGAGGTTGTTCAGGTGTTGGAAGCTCACATTTTATTACGGTGAATGAAATGTAGACTCCATTCTTCATTCAGATGAACAGAGGTGGTTAATAGTCATCTAAATTAAGAAATACCCACTAAAAAAGAAGTGTAGAAATACCAGTCACTTAGTCATGTAAGCATCCTAACATTATGCAAGAGAAGTCACACCTCAAAAATATATTTCCAAATATTAATTCAAAATTCACTGGAAATAAAGAGGTTTGGGAAAATAATATCTTCTTTCCAGCTTTTAATTACATTTTTTTTGACACATGCATCTACTTTTCTAGAGCTGTGCAGCCATCTGAACTAGTTGGGAGTGTGTGGACGAAGGAAGATAAAGAAATTAATTCTCCCAACCTTCTCAAAATGATAAGGCATACAACTAACCTCACTTTGTGGTTTGAAAAGTAAGTAACTTTCCTGAATCTGCATCTGCTCTGGACATGTACAGTCCATTCAGAAGTATACTGTGAAAATCTGTTGTGAGAGAATTCCAGTTTTAAGTCATGTTTAGATGCTGCAGCTGGTCCCTGTGAGAATTCTACCATAAATAGTCTCAGCTTTTTATTCTTAGAATATTTACAAATGTTTATTCTCTAAAAGTTTTCCAAACCATTTCAAGTAGTTTGATAAACTTTTCATGTTTGTGTTAGGACTTAATATTTGATTTTGGAAAACTCATCAACGCCTTAATACAAAATCAAATGTTCTTTTGTGTTTAGATGCATCGTAGAAACAGAAAACCTGGAGGAAAGAGTAATTGTAGTGAGCCGGATAATTGAGATCCTGCAAGTATTTCAAGAGCTAAACAACTTTAATGGTGTCCTTGAGATTGTCAGTGCTATGAACTCCGCAGCAGTGTATAGGTTGGATCACACATTTGAGGTACAGTGAAATGTTTTCCATTTTTGGTATGGAAGTGTAATGCAGAAAGTCTGTCTTTTGATTAAGCATGTCCTTAAAGAAGGAGCAAGGAAGGTAAATCTGCCAACAAATGAATCAGTTGGGATGTAATCGAGAGGGTTTTCTTCTTGGTTTCAGAAGCAAGAAATCAGCCCTCACTTAAGAAAGGCAGTAAAAGGTAGCAAGATCCTGAGATAGTCAGGCAGTGTCCTCATGGGCACTGACTTAAATGGCAGTGGGAGAGCATTACTCTAAGTACTGTTGCTGGGCTACACCTTTACCCTGTCTTTCCAAACAACCTGTTTCATCGTTTCTTTTAGCAAATCCCAAGTCGCCAGAAGAAGATTTTAGAAGAAGCTTATGAACTGAGTGAGGATCATTATAAGAAATACTTGGCAAAACTCAGGTCCATTAATCCTCCTTGTGTGCCTTTTTTTGGTAAGTATGTTTGGTTTCAATGAGCTGTATCATGCATAAACATTTGGAAGGTATTGAGCTAGGGCACTAAACAGAGCACGAACAATAGTGAAAAGTCAGTTTTAACAGGACAGTTGGGTTTGATTTTCAGGTGCCTGACATTACGTGAAGTTATGTGAAAGAAAAAGTGACTATCAATTGCAGATGTTGTATATCTGCAATATTTTATTTACATATTTACTCATTTTTACTTTGAACATGGTTTGAACTGTCTTGTGACCATAAATGCCTTAAATGGAAGACGGTTACATTAGAAATATTACTGTCATTGTAGAGAGAAAAGGAGCCCCTTCCCTATCAAGAATTTCAAGAAATAAAGCTATAGTTTTTATTTTTATATCTTCTTATATCTAGAATCTTTCTATTGAAAAGTCTTATTTCCATAAAAACAGACTTTGGGAAGCCTCCTCTTTATTATCAGACTTGACAGTTGTCATTTCAAGTAGATTGCTTGGAATTTCTGACATTTAGCAAATCGTGCAGTTAAGTATATGGCATTCCTGTTCTTTAGCAACGACCTCCTTGGATGTTTGCTGCAGATCAGTTCCAACTCTGTCCAGCACAGTCTTTAGGCCAAAACTGAAGGAAAATAGTGTTGATGGCTTTTTTGGCCTTTTACAGATTGGGGGTAGATATACTCCAGAGCTCTGCAAAGAAGGATAAGGTGAACTAAGAAACCTGCCTTGCTTCAGAGATGAGTAGAGGATAGGATCACACATGAATTGCTTCAGTTATTTCTGTCATGTTATGCTTAGAAAAGTCATAATGACAGTTCCCGATATATTATTTAGGCTAAGACATGGTAAGAAAATTGGGGCTGTTCAGCCTGGAGAAGAGAAGCTGCATGGAGACCTCATAGCAGCCTTCCAGTACCTGAAGGGGGCCTACAGGAGTGCCAGAGAGGGACTCTTCATCAGGGACTGTAGCAATAGGACAAGGGGTAATGATTTAAACTTAAACAGGGGAGAATTGAGTTGAATATAAGGAAGAAATTCTCTACTGTGAGAGTGATGAGGCCCTGGAACAGACTGCCCAAGGAAGTTGTTAATGCTCCATCCCTGGCAGTGTTCAAAGCCAGGCTGGATGAGGCTTTGAGCAGCCTGCTCTAGTGGAAGGTGTCCCTGCCCATGGCAGGGGAGTTGGAACTGGATGAGCTTTGAGGTCCTTTCCAACCCAAACCATTCTGTGATTCTATCTGTGGACTTGAGAGCACTCTTTTCTTTCTAATCTTCAAATGATTTTATGCAATTATGAAGCCAGTAGTGGAGACTGGAAAAGAAGAATAAAACCTGAAAATAACCTTTTGGAGCTTAGCTGGGGTCTCTAATGGAGTAGAGGTGAGCTGAGGCAGAACAGTTGAGAGAAAGAGCCTGAGTTCAGTGTACTCTTGTCTTGCAAAATGCGTTCAGTTGTGTCAGCTTCCTAAACAACAGAAAGTGGCCTAGACTTTGAGATTTTGATGCAAAAAAGGCAGCTTCCTAGAAAAGGCATTTTAAAATATTGTTTGCCCTTATTTGAAAATTAGGTGTGATTCTCTTATTGACCCTAACAGTTTTCTACATACTGTGCAGAAATTAAACTCTTTAAGATTTCTTTGTATTCCAGTCATTTGCCTTCCTCCTTGTTTTGTACTGTATGTTGAGAAACTCTTCTTTGTGCTCTTCAGGGATTTACTTAACTAACATTTTGAAAACAGAAGAAGGCAACCCTGAATTTCTAAAGCGACATGGGAAGGAACTTATAAACTTCAGCAAGAGAAGAAAGGTAGCTGAAATAACAGGAGAGATACAGCAGTACCAGAACCAGCCGTATTGTTTAAGAGTGGAATTTGACATCAGGGTAAGTGGCATTATTTCCTTGAGTCCTTGTGCTGAGCTACTTCTGTGGTGACTCTGACAGCTGATGAACCATAAGGATAGACTGAATTCACATAGATTCAATCAGACTGAATCAGAGACGAGCAGAAGGCCTGTCATAAAATCTCTCGGGTCTCACCGAAAGGAAGGGCAGAAAGCTCAGTGCTTGCAGTTTGGTTAGTTTTGTTGGAGTTTTGTTTTGTTTTCCCTTAGCTGTTGGGATGAAGATAAATCTTATTACTGATAGTTGTTAAACAGGAACAGAAACTACCAGATTCTCACTGTCCTTCACTCAACTGGGTTTATTTGTCCAGTGAGCCCAGTTGTCTTTTTCCTCCTCTGCTACGCTGCCTTTACATTTCCAGGTTTTCCTGATAGCACTGGCAACAAACAGATTTAATAACTTAAAAATCTATCATTACTTCTGACTCCAGCGTTTTCTCTCTTCTCTGGAATAGTTTGGATCATTTCTGCAGTAGAAACAAACAGTAATAAGCTACTAAGAAGTAGCTTAGCTGACAAGTTTTCTACTTTCTTGTATTTCAGAGATTTTTTGAAAATCTGAATCCAATGGGAAACAGCATAGAGACAGAATTTACAGATTATCTGTTCAACAAGTCACTGGAGATAGAGCCACGAAATGTCAAGCCTCCTCCAAGATTTGTTAGTATTCAATTTATTTACTTACTTGTTTCAAAAACTGCTTACATGTGTGTTTCACAAATAGCAGACATCATTTTAGATCTCTTCATAAATACGAAGCTACATTTAGGTGATCTTGTGGCCTTTTAATTTTGTTTGATACTATTTTTTTTTGTCATTTCAGCCCAAAAAATACAGCTATCCTCTCAAGTCCCCAGGTGTTCGCCCCTCTAATCCAAGGCCTGGTACCATGAGACATCCTACACCTCTGCAGCAGGAGCCACGGAAAATCAGTTACAGCCGCATCCCAGAGAGCGAGACTGAAGCAACAGCATCTGCACCAAACTCTCCCCGAACACCTTTGACTCCTCCCCCTGCTTCTGCTACTTCCAGTACTACAGATGCCTGCAGTGTGTTTGACTCAGATCCTTCAAGTCCTTTTCATGCAAGTAGGTACTCATAGATGGTCTACTAAGAATGTGTGTATTAGGTTTTGTGATGTTAAACAAGTGAATCATGTTTAGTCTTCTAAAGTGACTATAGAAATAGTTGCTTTTGTCTCCTTGTGGCAGCAAAACCTTTCAGTGTGTTTTACTCCTTTTCTAATAAGTTTTTATTGTAAGAGGAAAAACTCAACAGAACTGGGCATGTTGCATAGACTGTTACATGTCTGTGGAGAAACTGTCAAAACAAGAAGGCAGAGATATATCTAGTGCCTGTATATGTCTCAAACAAACACCTGTGCCTGTGGGATTTGCTGCGATGTATATATGTGGTCAGTATCCATTTAATGGCGATCAATGAGAATAAAAATGAATGTATGTGGGTGCCTTATTCTGCTGTCTGCCATTCTGAATTGCTTTCAGTGCACATAGATGGTTTTCCTGCAGAACTTAAAATCAGTATTTCCTTGCTTTAGATCCATCAGCACCCATCCATGCATATTTTTCTTCAGTCTTCACCAACCTACAAGGAAACTCATATTTTATAGTGTGCTTTCCATTCTTAATAGTGGACATAGCCTCCTTTCACGTACAAGGGCTTTCAAAGGAAGTACAAGGTTAGTCCTGTGTTCAGCTGGTTGCCACAAGGAGGTGAAATGACTTGCTAAAAGCAGAAGTTGCTTAGCAGAGCAGTGACGTTGTTGAGTGTCCAAGCCAAGTCTCTGGCATTTCTTCACTGTTGGGTTGGGGCCCATCGACTGCAGGTTCAGGGTATTGTTTTAGTGTTGTTGTGATATGAGAACAAATTTGTGGTGTGCTTTTGGTCTTGAGGATTACTTAAGAATGTGGAGGAATTGGTGGCCACAGAGATGATTGCAACTCGGAAAGGCAGTTTGGAAGCTGCAAGTTAGAAGGTTGTTTTGTTGTCTGTCTTTAATACCTTCTTGACTCATGCTGGGTTTATGAGCAATTGCTTTCTTACTTACGACACCTTTATTGGCAGCAGTAAAGGAAGTATACTGAGTTGAACAAAAGTTTGTCATGATCAGGATTGGTTTTTTATGTCCACTAGGATCTGCTTCTGTGTCATCCATAAACTTCACCAAAAATTCAGATGAAGCTCATGTCCCTCCTCCAGTTCCTCCACGAAGACGACCAGAGTCTGCCCCAGCTGAATCCTCCCCATCAAAAGTAAGTAAGGAGAAAAAAGGGCATTTTTTCTGGGAGCCGAGGGCAGGGTATGATAAAATGTAACTCTTAGAGATAGTACTTGTATTTTTGAAGAACTGTATGTGAAAGGGTAAGCAGCCATGTATTTCACATTTGAAACCTTCAGAGCTCTGCCTCATTATATCCTGATCCCAAATGAATGAAAATTAAGAGATGTGACCGAAATTTAGGGTTAGAAATGTCTCTTACTGTCTACTGGTCTGCTATGCTCAGACTCTTACATTGCCTATGAGAACTTGAGGCTTAGGGTAGATGTCTCCTCTATGATAATTGTCCCAGAGTATTGTTTTAGGGTGTATAACTGGGGGTAAAGAACTGAAGAGTAGTAATGATGGAAAGTAACGTACGCACCTCAGTCCCTGAAATGGCTGATTAGAATATTTGACCCTGATGCTGTCATGCCTAGTGATGTCTTTCCCCTCTTGATTACCTGTCTTGTCTGCCTGCCTGCTTGAGTCGTTGCTGCATTTCCTTTTGCATTTTTCTGGCGTTTGGCATCTGATCCAGCCTTTGTTGCAGACAGTGTCAAATGTCTATTGATTTCAGTGGGAGCTGGTTTGCGACTTTGAGTGGAAATTAAGTGGATTTGAAAATCCCACTCAAAATTACTTGGGAGCATGTATGTCTTTGAAGAGGGCTTGTATGTGGCTCCAGCAAGTTGTTCCTACCAAATCATGTTCCTACCAAAATGTAACTGAAAACATCGTATACATGATAGGGTGTTGGAGACCAATTACCTTGGTCTGCCGCTTAGGAGCTGTTCCCTTCAATAATTCTGACTACTTAATTCTATCTTCTGAGCATAGTTTTTTGTTTTGTTTTTCCCCCTCTTCAGCATCATCTACCTCTCCCTTTTCCTCATTTTCTAGCTTCAAAGTTGTTGCTTTGACCATTCTTTGCCTTGCCTTTGTCCCTCTCTGTGCATCTTGATTCCTTCCATCCTTGGCTGTTAACTCATGTATCGATACATCCCTGCATTCCCCCTGCACATCCAGTCTGTGTATTTCCTCTCCACATCAGTCCAAGAAACACGTTTTTAGGGGACTGCCACTCCTTTTGCTTCCTTACTCCCATCTTCATTCTGCACCCGCTTGCTGTGCCACCTCTTTGACTGCATAAGAGCAATCTGCAGGGCAGAAGCTCTGCGTCTGTTTCACAGCAGGGCCCTGTTCTTTACTGCCACTCTAAAATTGTATTGAATGAATTTTGTGTACCTCAGATAACTTCTGTGCACCTGGACAGCCCACCAGCAATCCCTCCTAGGCAACCAACCTCTAAAGTGTATTCACCAAGGTACTCAGTGCCTGATCGGACCTGCATCTCTGACCCCCCTGAAAGCCCTCCTGTGTTACCACCACGAGAACCTGTGCGAACTCCAGATGTTTTCTCTAGCTCACCACTACACCTCCAACCTCCACCACTGGGGAGAAAAAGCGAACTTGGTAACACTTTTTTCCCAAACAGTCCGTCTCCATTTACCCCCCCTCCCCCTCAGACACCTTCTCCACATGTAGCACGGAGGCATCTTCCATCACCACCTTTGATACCGCAAGATGTGGACCTCCATTCTGTTGCTGGACCACCTGTTCCTCCACGACAAAGCACTTCTCAACATATCCCAAAGCTTCCTCCAAAAACTTACAAAAGGGAGCACACACACCCATCGATGCATCGAGACGGACCACCGTTGCTGGAGAATGCCCACTCCTCCTGAACTATCCCTTGCACTGGGAGTCGCATTTTCCTGGTGCTACGTCTGTTGCTGGCAATGGATGCACTGAACCTGGTGGTGCCAAGGAGTTGGGATGTGTATGCCAAACACTAAAAACTCTCCGATAGATTGGAAATGCAGTGTATAAAAATGGAATTGCAAAAGCAGACATTCTAGTGGAAAAAAAAAAAATGGTTAACTTGCTATTCTTGGTTTAGTATGCAGGACATTGTTCTAAAGTAATTGGACAACTGATTGTACCAGAAAACAGACTTGAGAGACTTCTTTGGCCAATGAGCAGAGACTGTGTTTGTGTAATGATCAATAATGTCCAGTACAGGAAGGAAAACAGTCTTGTATCCATCAGTTCCATACAGTGGCACAGTTTTTGGAATTAAAACATTATGCACTTTTTTTAAATCTCAAACAGGGAACTTTATATCCTTCTTAATCTTCCTTTGCTTTACTCCTTGCTTTAAAATACCTTCCTAAAATTATGAGAAGGACTGTGAGGAAGATCTGTGGTACCTAACCGAGCTAGAATTAAGGCAAAGCACTGTATTGCGGTCCTGTTTACAAGTTGTTACAATGAATAGTAGGGGGTACCTAGGCTTCACCAAAGAGGTACTTTATTATTATTTTCTGAAATACTATGGTGCCAGTTCAAAAATAAATTTTTGCCAGGAAGCATAATGTCTAATTATTGCTTTCTTTAGATAGAGCAGATGAAAGTCTTACATCATTAAGGTGACAGCAAGTTTTCTTTTAAGAAGCAGCACTATCATCCGAAGTAAATATACTACTACATTTAGAAGACTGTTAATCTCTGCTAGGTTATGTTCACGTTCTTTTTAAGGTTTACTGATAATCCATTTCATGGCTAGTAGCTATTCTTTTTCAGTCACGCCATGAAAACAGTCACTTGTGAAGAGGAGCACTCACTTGTCAACTTCCATAGCTATTGTCATGTTTTACTAACAATAGATTAATCAGCATACATAGAATTGCCTTGCAGTTGCATAAATCATGTGTATATAGTGAACGTTGCATAAATATACTTGCAGATTGTTTTTAATTTAATTGAAATAAAGATACAGATATGTTCGGCTGACATACGTTAAATTATTACACAGGCAAATGGACAAATCAGGTTTTCAGTTAAGCAATGAAAGGGACAAAAGCACACGTTGTGGTACATACTAGTTCAGTGTATGTATTTTAGTAATCAGACTCTAAAGGGAAGTCAGTTCTGGCATGTGTTGCAGAGTAATAATTCAGTAATATTTGAGAAGCTGGGTTACTCCCAAAGTGAATTATTATACATTATAAAACTTCCCACACTTCCTGTATGACATCTGTTAGAAAAATTTAAACAATTACTAATCTTTACAAAAGGTTTCTATGTCCAAAATATACATGACGGAACATGTACTGGTATAAGTATCATGACATGGATTATCCATAAACCTGTGTACTGCTCTTCAACTCTAGAAAATACTGTGACAGTAATGCATGGCAGTTATTGAAGAAAAGAAGCTCTATAACCTCCACTACAGTATGTATGTGAAGTGTAAAGTGTCTCATCTTCAGTTAATATGGCTCATGGGTCAAAGTAAAATTCTATCCCATTTAATCTTTGGAAGAAGAATGTATTTCAGCATCCTGGAAAGCTGTGTCACTAGGGATGATGTTAGTGGAATGATGATGGAAATCACCTTTGTTAATGCTTTCTGCAGTGTCCCTTGATCCTTTAGTGGTCATTACATTTCAGAAGGTGTTCTGATTTCAACAAGAATGGCAATTTTAAATGTTGAAGTTTAACAATGTTAGTTGTATTCCTTCTTTTGATGTCTTTAACAACATAGTTTTGAAACCTTTGCTTGGCAAAAAGAAGAAAAAGTGAAGATCTCTAAATTTTGGCTTCAGAGGAGCTTTGTAAAAACCCTCAAGCTACAGGAGCCATAGTTTAGGTTATTGTTCTTTGGATATAAACACTGTGATGTGCAAACTATTGGCAATGTCATCCAAGTTACTAGTTCATCAGTGTATTACCAGGAAAAACTCCTTAAATTTAGACTTTCTGAACTGTCTCTCTTCTGTACACTCTTGTCTGTGCTATTCTGTAGCCAAGGCAGACCAGGCAGAAGGAATGATCCAGTGGTTAGGTTGCTCAGCTAGGAGGAGAGGCCTCACATGGATCCTGCTAATCCACAGATTTCATGAGTGTCAGCAGATCTCCATTTCCCTTTGTGAAATGGGGAATGATGTTCCACATCTTTGTGGTTGAGAATAAAAGTGCTTTACTCGTGTGATACTCACAACAGGTGATAATGGTCACATTGAAGAACATAACTTACATGTGCTTTGGAGCCCAGCAGAATAGGTCAGTCATACAGTGCACAAATCATGGTGTTGACTCAGCTGCAAACAGAAACACTTGATACTGCTGTCCTCAAGTGGCACAATGCTGCAGGGAGCTATAGAGCAGTAGGAGGAATGCTAACACACTTGCTGGTGCTGTGTGGCATGGGGAGGTGTGAGCACTATGAGCTGAGTTGTCCCTTTATGTGGTGTCATTGCTTTGGACCTGCTGAGAATGTGGCAAAGGTAAGATAGTGTGGATGGTAAGAACTGGAATTAAATTTCTATAAAAACTTGGTATGTGACAGGTATTTGTGGTTCACAGGAAGATATTAAGATCTCTTAGAGAGTTGGATAGTTGAAGTTACAGTGGTGTATGTGCTTATGGGATTTTTTTGTGAAAGCTCATGTGTCTGTAGCAGAAGCAGCAGAAGGAATAAAGGAGGCGGAGGGAGGAGATGAAGAAATACAACAGTGAGCTTCAGCAACAACAGGATCTTGATGAGAAGCCTAGAGAGCAAGTCAGCTGAGTGCTGGGTAAGAGTATTGGAACCAGGTGTGTGGAACGAGTCTTCTCACATGACTGTGTGCAGGGGAACAGGATTTTTTAAGTAATGTTGCCTCAGAAAGGGACCTGAGAAATGTGTTTCTTCTTTGAATGGATGCAACCTTATGGCTGATTCAGTGCAAAAGAGACAACAGCGTTATTTAAAAGCAACATTTATTTGGCACAGGAAGAAAAATAATCCAGAGCACACACATACTCTAAAGGCGAAGTTGGATCAGATCCCACCAAGAGGTTGTGTGTTTGTGTGTGGTGCTAAGCATCATTCATTCATCTTATTTACATTTGCAGATTCTGAGCAGGTACAAGGACATCTCAAATGATAAGTATAGGCCTAGAAGTAAGAACTCATACAGGATCAGAAAGAAAGAACCATCAATTCTGACCATGCCTTAAATCACTAAAACAGAAGCTAAAATCCATGTGCATTTTACAAGCAAGGGTCTGCCACTTTGGAAGGATTTCCTCACCCAGGAGATGTTAGCAGGTAGGTTTTCCCCTTTATCCCATTTCTGTCCTGGCATGTGCCTGACAAGAGTGAGGAGCAAATTTATTCTGTGAATAAGTGTTGTTATATATGAGACCAAAGACACAAGGATCAGAGCCCTTGACTGCATCAGTGTGTTACAGTGGAAACTCTTCCATATTAACTCTGGGTCCATGGACAAACAAATAGGTCTGTCTATGGCTGATTATTTTGCAGAACAAACAGGCTTTGCTGATGCTTTGATTACAAGTATCTGCCTCTTCTTACATATTTCTATTCTGGCCCTGCACTGTCTTATTGAAAGCTGCAAAGTCCTAGGGAGTGTCTTTGTGATGTGGTGGCTGGTCAGCGTGGTAGCGGTCCTGTCTGGGAAGGGCTAGGGAATTTGTCATTCAGTGAGGATGTGACGAAGAAGGAAAGACATGAAAGTTGGGTTTTGTCATTAAAAACCTTAAATTAAAAAGAAGTCTTCCCAGAATAGTTTCCAGAAGCTGAGAGTGGGGGGGGTTGTGTGATACTTTTTTCCACTTTGTAAGGAGAAGTGGATTTTTGGAAACCATTTTAGGTCCAGTAAAATCTGTGGGGCAGGTGTCAGCTAAAACATTTTAATTTCTGAGGTTTTCTTTGTCACTTCCTTGGAATGTTTGGAAAACTTTGATTGAGATAAAGGATGGATTTTGTCTGTCTTAGGTGGATAACCCTTTACACACACACCTCTTCACCTCCACCAGAGGGGGAAAAGCGGCTGGTAGTTGCAGGTCAGTCAACATTATGGGGAAGCTTATAGCTTATAGTGTTAGCCACTGTAGCCAAGGACATCCCCATACTGCTGCCACTGCGTGCAACACGATGGGTGCTCTTCTCTTGGCACCAGATTCAGTCACCCTTGCAATCCTGTTGGAATCCCAAGCCCCTAATCTCACAGTCTTGCATATTTCCCCGAGACATTGCTCTTGGCCCCACAGAGACAGTTCACAACCTCTTCAGGTGAAGCCGTTCTTTATGATGAGTGCCAAAATAAGATGATAAAACCACATTTCCTCTTGAAACTGCCCTCAGCATCCCCCAACTTCAGCTAACACCACAGCCCTGTGCCAACAGTGCCTTGCTGCTGAGGTGTGACATGGATATCGTACCAGAGGGCTGTTTCTCTTCATACTTTCTTTTTAACAAAAGCTATAGTCTTCTGCAGAGACAGCGTTGATGAGGGTTTGTCATATCAAGATGCGATGAGGGTGGCGTGTATGTGGCCTTGTTGTGGGAAGATGATCCTTGCACAGGAAGAAGAGCTTGTGACTTTGGGGCACCATTGATTGTCCTGCCCTGGTGCCTCAATTTTAGCTAGAAGAACTGCTCCAAAGCAGGGTGCTGCACATGATGGGGCTTATAAGGTGGTATCAGGCCAAAGAGAGTTAGCAAAGAGTATTTCAGGTGTATTACAGGTTGGCTGTGTCAGTATCTGCATCAATCCTCAGTGGGGATAGGGTGGAGAAGAATCTTCATCTCTTGTGGCAGGCCCTGGGCTTAGCCTGCATCACCTGCCTGGAGACAGAGGTGGTTCCAACAGCAGGAGCAGAGGTTCATGCAGCAGGAGGCAATTAAACAAACAGCACGCCGCATAGAAGATGAAGGAGAATTTTGGAAAGTAATGGAAGTCCAAAAGAAAGGATGCTGCTGATGAAACAGTACAAAGCCAAGGTGCTTCCGCTTAGACCTTCTCAAGCAGCAGGGTAATGTGAGCTGGTGTCCTGGAAGACATCTTTAGTGGTGGGTTGGGGTTTTTTGTTTGGTTTGGGGTTTTTGTTTGGGTTTTTGTGGGGTTTCTTTTGAAAGTGCAGGAAAGAGGGGAATTTCAGACTTCTGGCCAGGATTCCAAAGCTGCAGAGGTAACCCCTCCATTGTGGGGTGAGCCCAGTTTAGACCTGGCTTGAACTTGGAAGAGCAAAGATGTATGCCAAATCAAGCAGCATTGGGGGATGAGGGGGAGGAGAAGATAGTGGGATTTGGCCAAAGCTTTCCAAAACTTTCTGAAGAAAGTTAAGTCAGGCAGGGGTGAAAGCTAGCAAGTTCCTGTGCTTATTGGACCTGCTGGCTGAGCTACACTTCAACCCGTAGCCTGGCTCTGCCCTGTGCTAGGAAGAGCAGGATGCGTTGTAAGGCAATTGTGACAGTCTCCTCTCCCCCACCCCTCCACCTACTGTTAGCAAAGGGGTACTTGGGGCCTTGCTGTCTCTCTCCACCCTCGGGGACCTGGGGAAGCACTGTTGCTCTTAGGCTGTGGCCTGCCTTTCCTGGGGCTGCTTATTTCTTTTTGAAGAGCTTGCGGAAGGAGCTCCGGAAACCCCCCTTGGGCTCGTGCCGCGGGTTGTGGTCGCTGAAGGATGTTTGCTCATTGTCATCCTTCTGGCAGAACCTGGTGTTGTCTTCTGCATGGAGCTCCTAAAAGGGAAAAGACAATTTAACCAGCATTTGCAACCTCACATCCTTGTCCCCTTCTCTCTTTCTCTCTGTGCTAGGAGGGACCTGGTGGGCGAGGAGGTGCTGGCAAGGCTGGGAGACAACAGGTCACTCAGGCCTCAGCAGCAGTGGTACCTCTGTAGAGAGCTTGTTGCTGGCTCTGAGGCTGTGGCAAAGGACTGGAAAGACAAGCATTGTTAGAGGGAACTGGAGCCTTCCTTGCTAAGGTTTTTGTTTAGGAGGAGTTTACTAGCCCCTTGTTTTGCCAACAAGGGAGCAAGCCAGTGTGGGCAGTTGAAGGAACTTCCCACCCTCTCCTTGCTCATGAGCTGTTTACCCTAGGGTAAGGAGGCTTCAGGCTTCTTGAGTTGATACGGTGTGAAAGACTCTTCTCTTTGCTGTGCTGCTGTTTGGTTATATATCTGTGGGGCAGAAGGCTTCATTAGCACACACACCTTGTGGTAAATGTGCCACTAAAAGATCTCTCCCCCTTTTAGGAAGAGGGCTGAGTTCCTCTCGGCAAGGCTCTGGACTAGTCCCTTTTCTCCAGTTTTGCCCACCACTGCCATGGTGATCTCCTTTGCTCTGTGGGGAGAACGTGTCCTACGGTTCTGGACTAGCTCCACATCTGCACCCTGCTGTGGGCCATAGCTCTGTGCAGGTCAGTGCCACAGAGCTCACAGGCTCCTTTTTCAGGGAGAGAACGGACACAGACAGGACGAGGGGACACAAGCTGTATCCCCATGGCTTTTATCCCTCTGCCTCATCTCCCCGGCTCAGCCATCCACCACCTGCTTCACTCACTAGGCTTTTTTCACTTCTCTTTCAGTGTTTAACTGCTACCTTTTCAGTCAGGCTATTGGAACCATCCTCCCATCATCACCTGCATCTACAGCCTCACGTGCATCTTGCCTCATTTTAGCAGGAGAGTGTTTCTCCATGCAACACTGAGAGAACCAGCAAAGTACCTCAGCCTCTTCCCCAGGAAGTGTGAAGGACATCTTCCCCCCGACTGTGACAGCTCAAAGCTGACTCTGAACAGGCACTGCAGACTACAGAAACACTTCCTGCAAGACGTGGTGTCCCTGAAGGGCAAGAGTGCCACCTGCCATATCCCACCTGAGAGACACTGTTGCTGGGCTCTTTCTGTTTTCACACAGGTTTTAGCAAGGGTCTATGATCCATGCAACAAACACAGGTGAAATGAAACCCATGGACCAGATCCTTGCTGGTGTAAAGGCTGAATTTGTCCAAGTCATGGTGGTTTACACTGGCTGAGGATCTGATACTAAATCCATTGCTTTTCTTAGCCCAGTACTCCTCACAGCAGATAGGCACCTTTTTAACTGACTGCTACCCTATAGCACTAATTTCGAACAGCTTTGCACATACTCAGTGACCCTCATCAGATACAAGATTTACTTGGGGAATCTCAGTGACAGCCAGAGACACATGACAGGCTAGCTTGTGTCAAGGTTGTTCTAGCTGTCACTCAGCTAGCGGTGTGCCTTAAGCCCATGCTTGTCCCTGGGGAAGATGTGTGTGAAAAGGAGCTGTCTTGTACCTCCCTTGGGCATGTACATGCAGATGAGGACTTTGAATGTGTGGACTTGGAAGCTATTTTGGCATGTTCTGGCCTAACTGCACTCAGATCTTTTTCCTGCTGCTGCTTCTGTATCACCACGTGCCTTTTTTTTTTTCCTCCTGCTATTTATGCCTCCTTACTTCCAAAAAGCTCTGTTTTTCACCCGCTCCTCTCTGTGGGGGGAAGTAGCTCCTTTGGGAGCTTCGAGATGAGGCTGAGATCATATGAGGCTGGACATTCCTCTCCTGCTTCTGCTGCAGCCGGCTCCCGCTGCTGCTCCGTGTGCTGTAGAGTCTGGTGCTCACACCCTCAGCGCTCCTCGGCAGCTCCTTCAGGGACCTGCTCAGCTGCTTGCCTTTGCTGTGGAACATCTCACGCTTGTAAGTACTGCTGCTTACAGGAGTGCAGCTCTTAGGCAATGGCTGTAAGGCATGATCTGTCCTCTCTGGTTCTGATGTGAAGTTAACAGGCCTAAGGAAGCAAATGTCTAAGCTGGACTCAGAAGAGGCCGGGGAGCAATTCTCAAAGAGAGCGATGTTTTGGAAGGCATCGTCTTCATAGGGGCCTGGCAGGGTGAAAACCTCCCCGGGGTAGTCAAACTCTTCATAGCTTGGTGCAAAGTTTCTTGCATCCTGCAGCAGCTCCACAGAGGTCCTGATGGCTCTGTCGGCGTTTCCCACCGCATCAGCTGGTGGTGCTTCATACTCCATTTCAGGGATGGATTGTAAAGGGGCTGTCAAAGCCTTGAGTTCCTGCTCTGTGAGCTGAGAGGATGCAAGGATGTTCTCTGGCCTCTCATGTTTTCTACTTTCCATTTCCCAGTCGGGGGGCTTTACAGCCTGGATGTTCTCCATCACGGTTGGCTGGGGTTTCTTCATCTGGGGCATCAAATGCCTTAAAAATAAGAAACAAAACAAAACAGAAGGGGGTGGAATGCTAAAGGATGACTCAGACACAGCAAGACAAGCCTCCCTCCCCCCTCACTCTCCCAGCCCCATTCTCTTGCTTCTAAGGCTAAAAGGTATTTTCATATCTTGGACAACAGTAACAGAGCTGCACTAACAGAAATTGCCTGGTTGGGTTAATAGGAGCAAACTTGCAGGGATAAAACTGCTTATCCAGTAGCTTTGTCTGACTTGAGTACTGTACACCATGAGATGAATAGAAACTGAGATGAGAAGCCAACTGCTCCATCCCTCTCCTGTTCATCAGCTTTCATTCATTTACTTTCATTCTCTCGCTGTAGATTGGCCTGGGTAGTCTGGCGGAAGGAGGCTAGGGATTGATCTAGTAACACTGCCGCTTGGGGGGACTCAGAATCATGCAGCCAAACTCTCCTTGTTAGTGTCAAATGATGTAAGGAAGTGCAACAGCCACAAATTGCTGACATTAAAAAAAAAAGGCAAATCTAGTGTGCTTCTCTGATCATCATCTCAGTTGGCACACATCAGTAGCTAGAAATGGCCAAAGATTGCTGGGTGCTACCAGTAGCCCTGTCTTGAATTAGTCTTGTGCCTTTTTGAACCCATTTGTATGTGCATCTTGTGATGCTGAGTCACATCATTTGGTGACGTGCTATTTTTTTGCTAGTCTGAGACCTTGGTCATGTTTCCCAACTCTTGTAATGTTGACAGGGAATAACGCAGAGTGTTATTATGCACATCACCGCCAGGCCTACACAAATACGTGTCCTCCCTGATACACTGTTAAGACAGCCAGCAAGAACATTGACAGCCCTGGGTTGTTTCTGAAATGTTTCCTCTGAAATGTTTCCTGCTTACAAGCCACATGGTAGTGGATAGGAGCCAGCCCTTCATCTGTCTATGTATCCACAGGGAGTAATCTTGGAAATGACAGTCCGTAACTGCTTAGTGTCATGGGCATAGTATGGGCAAGGAGAGAGGTTACTTTGAATGCCTTCTACTAGGGCAATAGGCTTACGGGGTTGTGGTGCCAGAGGAAGGTGCTGGTGGGAATGACTGTATTGTCTCTTCCGAGTGGATCCCGCTGTCCCGGATAGATGTCGCACTGGGTGTTGGAGAAACCTCTTGGCTCGTACACTGGGAGGTGAGACCTTTGTACAGCTTCACCAGGGATGACCTGAGGGAGGAGAAATCCATCGTCGTGCTAAGAAATAAGGCAGGGAATGAGCACGAGCATGTAGAATCACAGAAAACAGGGCTGGGAGGGACCTTAATATTCCCGTTCACCTCTTCCCGCCCCAAGGAAGAACCTGTTCCACCTAGTCTGTCTGAGTCAGCAGGGCATCCTGCTTTCTGTCCTGTGCTTAATGCCTCTCCTGATAGCAGTCCCTCCCCAGCAGTCTGCTCCACCCCTTTACCACCCTCCAGATTCAGCAGCTTCTCTTGAAGTTTGATCATGATCTAGTTCCCCAGTGAATCATCACAAGGAGCAAAAGCAAACAGATTTTGATTTTAGTCCAAAGTCTTGATTTCAAGGAACTCTTCCAAACCACAACTTGAGAATCTACATTCAGGGTCATTTCTATCACAGATCATGTCCAACAGGTTATGGGAGGCTTTTGTTTCTCCCACCCCACTCCCACAGAAAGGTAAGATAACACTGTTTCTCTCAGTCTTAGCCTATGAGGGCTTTAGGCAACAGTCTTCGCATTCATCAGGGCCCCAAACTGCCAAAGCAGCCAAGTCGCCATGTATTCTCCCATTGGGAAGTAACTTTGCCATTAGCTTAAAGAATCAAATGTTCCCAGGAAGCACATGGCTGCTGTGTTTAGGAGGATTCAACTGATTTTCCTTTCACTTTCAGAGTCAGACAGAAGGGCCCACCCCAAATCTGACCTCAGTTTGGAGGACAAATGCCAATGGTGGGCCTTCTTCAGCATTGTCTGCAAAGAGCTTTGTTTTATTTCAACAGAGCAAGTGCCTGTTGATCTCACCTGGATCTAAACCTCCTGTTTCCAGGCTTCCCCCACACCTCCCTTTCCCTGGTGATAGAATGAGCTGATGTTGTGCTTACTTCTTCAGCTTTTTCCTCTTCTGTATAAGCAGGTCTTCATTGCATTGGAAGAGGAGGCTATAGTGTGAGATGAAAACCCGGAGGCGCTGCACACACACCAGCAGCAGGTAATAGTCAGGATGCTCTTGATCCGTGAACTTCAGGACATTCTGGGGCATAGAGGAGAGCAGGCTGTTTGGAGGGTGTCTCTGAACCCTTTCTGGGGAGGTGCTACTGGGACCATGGACTAGTGCTCTGGAGTGCCCATGGCACTGCTCTGTGGGAGCATGGTGGGACCTCTTCTAGGCAGCACCGGTTTCTGAGGGACTTGGGGTCTGCCTCCTGGTATACACAAGTAACCACTGTAAATGTTACCATGGGATGTGTGCGTGATGCACTGGTTGAGTTTAGCACTGGATGAATAAACTGATCTCTGTTTTTATAAGGCTTGTTTTCTGTGTCATTTGCCTGAAACGTGTTAGTACAATTCAGATAATCCTCCTGTGAACCAGAACTCTTTTTATCAGCAAGGTCTCTGTAGGAAACACTGTTGGGCCTGAGGAACCGCTAGCCCTCTTAGACTCTCAGCTAACAGGCCTGTGGACCACTCAGCAAAGAAGCCAGCTCTGCTACAGGAGTTAGGTCAGAGCTCACAGTATGTGTGCCCCGTCTCTGGCCTCCTGTTCTCTCAGAGCAGCAGGCACCAGAACTTTCGACTTCCAGGGGACAAAAGTTGGTTCTGTCAGGCCAAATGGAGAAACCGGCAAATAGAAGCAAGCTTCAGGTGAAAATGATGAAAAATAAGCCATTTTCAGATGACTTTCCCTTTCAGAAGGTTGGGGTTTTTTTCAGAGAGCCTCTCGGGTTAGCTAGAAGCCCTGTACCTGTTCCTGCCTGGATACCAACTCTGAATTAAAGTCACATGTAGTGATAAGAGTTCAACAAGACAGTTTCCATCCTGGGGCCCTACCTGTAGATGAATAAGGTATTCAGGGATTCGCTGGACTATATGGAAGAACAGAATGTAGAGATCAGACTTGATTTCTTCTTCTACCTGAAATAGAGAAAGCAACTTCAGAGTCTTTCCCACCCATAAAACGTGTGCTTCTAAATGGCTCTGGGATTTAATGAGTAGTTATGCTGTAAGTAGGTAGAACAGTTATAACAGGAGTACACCAATCAAGTGGCAGTTGTGTGTGACAATACATCAAGTCTTCATCTGACTTCTGGAAAGAATGTTTGCAACTCCTTCCACCAGCAATCCTAGTCCTAAGGATGACATTCCTTAGGTTGAGTGTCGCTCACAGATAATCTCCTGCATAATTAAGTAGGGCTGTATGTTTAATGCCCACTAGTGAAGTTTCATTGGAACTCCAGGTAGACACTGTTGTTCAGAATTAATTTCTTAGTTTAGGCTCAAATGAATGGAACAAAATTTAATTGATTGACTTCTAAATTAAAATGTCTTGGAAGCGATCTAGTGTGGTTTAGTTATCATACTTTAAAGCTACCTTTATATTTAACTTTCCTAATTTAAACTAAGAATCAAGGGTGTGAGACCAGATACTGAAGCTGAACAGTAGAGGCTGTTTTCTCTCTAAGGCACTTACAGCCTCACTCTTGGTCTCCTTGTTTGGATGAGTCCTCCATTTTCCGGGAGACACTGACTGGGATAGCATGTGTATAGACAAGCTTTCTGGGAGGTTTGATCTGCGACATTTCATGTCACAGCAAAACCATCTTTGGTTACACACAGTGATGAGCACATTAAAACTTCCTTTTGTAGGTGCATGTCAGCCATGGAAACCTTTGAGAAACTGGTAGTTGGTAACAGAACAAGTTTGGATTGGCAGAGGAGCTGTTTTGTGGGCAGGCATAACAGGAAGAGATCCAGGCTTGCATATTGCTGTATGTGTCTGTGAAGCAGGCAGGAAGTTTACCTCCTTCAGGATCACCAC